>NC_137252.1:21319354-21934087 GCF_965637545.1 Phallusia mammillata | reverse complement strand
GAGCATCTTATCGTGCTACAGTCCAACCAACACTACCAAAGAGCAAGATATAACAGATTATTATGACGATCTTTCATAACTCATCAGATCCATACCAAAACACAACATCGCTTGTGATTTCAATGCACAATTAGGCAAGAACCAATGTCACAAATTCACATACCATACTACATCAAATAGAAACGAACACCTAGAACACTTCCTAATTGAAAATGGTCTGATGGGAAAACTCTGGACGTTCACATATCCCAATGGCCACAACGTGCTACTGGACTACATGATCATAAATAAAAAATGGATTAATAGTGTCAAGAACTGCGAAGCCTACCACACCGGGGGAGGTATATCGCATGGTCACAATGAATATTAAACTCAGCCTGCGTGCAAATAAGAAAAGATCTAAACCAAATACAAAATACAACTGGGAGCTACTACTCGATAGTGTGGAACTTCAAAACCAATTCAGCGTTGCAGTGAGAAATCGCTACGATATACGACAAACGGATGGTGGCAATAAAAACTACAATGTAGCAGTCGCGTATAAAAACTTTGTCAAAGCTCACAATGAAACTGCTGAATCACTGATACCAAAAAAAGAGAAAGTGAAACATAATCTACCATGGAAAAATATACTGATTCAGGCTAAAAGAACAGAGGTCAGCAGACTGGCACAAATTAAAAACATACGTACTAATAAAAAAAGAAACATCAGAAAACAAAAAGTTGCACAGAAAGAACTCCAAGATACATATCTCAAAGAACAACATAATTACGTGCAGTCACAAATCGATATGATCACAAAAGCTACCGAAAACAAACAATCAACGCTAGCATGGCAAACAGTCAATGACATTTCAGGCAGAAAAAGAGTTACCAAGGCCAAGATCAAAGAAAACAGCCAAGACGAACGACCGCAAAAGTGGAAGTACGATTTCTAAAACCTGCTAGGCAAACAGCCAATAGTAACAGATGCACCCATCAAAAACGAATCCGATTCCGAGCTACAGCTAACAATAAAAATTGGTCCATTTAATAAAAATGAATTGGAACCTGTCTTGAAGAAACTAAAAACAGGAAAGCTTCCGGTCTTGACCAAATTCCACCTAAAGTTTAGAAAACCGGTAAGTTCAATGATATTCTCCTCTATTACTTAGTGTATTATGACAATGCGATTCAGACATGGACTGAAAGCAGTATACTACACTTCCAGAAGAAAGGCGATATCAGTCAAACACCGATAGCTATCTGCAAATGCTATGTTGCTCAACCGAATCCAACCAGAAATGGAAAAGATTCTCAGAAGAAATCAAAATGGATTTAGAAAATGTCGCTTAACAGTCGGTCAAATCCTGACGGTAAGAATAATCTTAGGGTGTGAAGGCAAGGCAACTACCGGCAACTTTACTGTTTGTGGACTTCTCCAAAGCATTCGATTCCGTCCACAGAGAAAAATGAAGAAGATTCTATTGGCATATGGAATCCCTGAAGAAATCGTTGCAGCCATAATGATTATGTACAAGAATACTAAGGCCATTGTGCGCTCTCCCGACGGAGACACCGATTTTTTCGAAATTCAATCTGGTGTGCTACGATACTCCATTTCTATTTGTTATGTGTCTCGACTACGTATTGAAACACTCTATTCATCAACATAGTGAATAACATTAGGACCAGCAAGAAGCAGACGGCATCCCGCAAGAAAGATCACCGATGCCGACTACGCCGATGATATCGCTCTGTTATCAGACAGCAATGCCAATGCCCAAAATCTACTTCATGGAAGAGTCAGCTGCTATGATTGGACTGCATACGAATGCAACCAAACAGAATATATCTGCTATCATCAAACAGGGAAAATAGAAACAGCGAAGAGAACACTTCTCAAGCAGGTAGATGACTTCGAATATCTGGGTAGCCGCATTGCCACGACAGAAAAAGATGTGCTCGTTAGAATAGCAAAGGCTTGGCGTGGACTTAATCGGCTAAGAGCTATTTGGAAATCAGCACTGTCTGAACCAGAGTTGCAAGCGGGCCCGAAATCTGAGCCCGAACCCGGCCCGAACCCGAAAGTATGAGCCCGAAGCCCGGCCCGAACCCGAAACGTTTTTGCGAAGCCCGTTTAGGCCCGAAATTTTGATTGACAGGATGAGAAAGAAAAAAGAGATAGACATCAAACACAATGATCAATAGTAGACCATGGGGT
Organism: Phallusia mammillata; assembly: GCF_965637545.1. Lineage (NCBI taxonomy): Eukaryota > Metazoa > Chordata > Ascidiacea > Phlebobranchia > Ascidiidae > Phallusia > Phallusia mammillata. The sequence continues at coordinate 21,931,884 of NC_137252.1, read as the reverse complement.
AAACAATACGTTTTAGAGTAGAGTGGGCATTAGGTCAAAGCCAGAGTTTCTTAGCCGAGTGATTTTATTTTGTTTTTTTAAATGGCGGACACGGAACGTAAAGTCAGGCCCGTTTTAAGCCCGTTTTCTCACAAATACCTAAGCCCGAACCCGGCCCGAACCCGGCCCGAACCCGAACCCGGCCCGAAAAGCCCGGCCCGACTTGCAACTCTGGTCTGAACAAATAAAAAAAACTTTTTCAGAGTCGTAGTGGAAACCGTACTGCTTTATGGATCATCAGCTTGGACGCTAACGTCCATCCAATAAGCTTCTGTACGGCAACTTGTATAAACTATCATCAGTGACAAAAGAAAGGAGAATAAGATTCTCTGGACATTGCTACAGAAGTAAAGAAGAAGAAGTCACCAGTGATCTGATTTTATGGACACCAACGCAAGGAAAAGCTAGACCCGGCCGACCCTACAAGACGTACATACAACAGTTGGCCCAGGATGTCGGTATTCGACCCGAAGATCTAAGCGATGCAATGGCGGACAGGGAGGCGTGAAGGAGCATAGTGAGTTTGGCCCGGGAAACCAGCCCGATATGATGATGATGATAAGTTTGTGCAATAACTGCAATCCTTTGAGAAACAACCACGATAATTGTCTAATGCGTATGAAACCCCAAACGCCCCAGTGGCCCGCGTGATACAGATGACGCCGAGTTAGTGTATTGTAATGTAAGTTCCAGGCATTCGTAGTGTCGTTATAAGCATCTGTATCTACGTACGAAAGGGAAGTGTGTACAACCAAACTTTACACATGAAGCTGTTAATATACGCAAATATGTCTTAAATATCGTTACATCTTATTTGCCAGTAATTGCTGGTTTCTATTGACTACCGCTTTTTCTCACTACAACTTAGTAGAGCTACTAACACAAGAACTCACAGACAGGCCTGCTATATTCCAAACGGTGTCGCAACGGACCATAGCCTTTTACTACTTCGTTCTGTTCACACGAGTTTTAAATATCACAATACCCCAGATTCTCGCGCATTTTAACAATTTCAGGCGACTAAATCTAGCGCGTATTTTTAGCCTATTTTCACCTCACAACAACTGTTCATTTATAATAAAAATATAGCGTCATGATTTTGCCGGCGCCGATGCCTTGTTTGGTGCACGTTTTTTTTGCTTTGTTTGTGTTTTCAAATCCACTAGCACCGGTTCTGGTAGCGCTGTCTTTATGCGTGCTTGCATATGCACTGAAATGGATTGTACGCCAATATTAACCACTCACACTAACAAGTTTGCAGTGTTTTTGTTTTCTTTAAGATTTCACAAGCTTTTATCACATAAGTTTTGGACGAACACAGCAAACCGTCAAGTAATAAGTTAGTCTTGTATATGTGCTGATTTATATTGCATAGGCTACAACCTGGAACTGGTAAATTGCTGCTGTGGTTTTGTTCTTTATTGTTGCAGGGGAATTACAAGTTTGAAGCGTCCTTTTGCCATGCGTCCCGAGTAAGCTGGGCTGACGACAACCGATTCAAATGCATTTATTTCCGCATTTTTGTTGTTGTTTTTTTGTGTGTTTTTTTTTTGTTCCTGATGTGTCTCATAAATGATACTTTTATTACCATTTCAAATGGTTTAAATTATTTTTAATCCTCATTTACTGTAAATGATTTAATTACCAATACCAACTCTGTTAAATGAAAAAATCTGCAGTTAGTTTAAAGGATACTATTAATGTAAGAGTTTTATTCCCTGCTCTTCCTTCCGGCGCTTGAAACTATCCGGCAGGGTTTCTTTCGGTGGTTTCTTTTCCTGTCGAACCCCACCCTCCTTCCTAACACGGGTGGTTAGATTCTAGGGCCCCCTCGACTGGTCCCACCAACGTTCCCCCCCAGTCGTGTTATACTCACAGTGCGCCAAACTCACTTTCTGGTGAGCTCCTGCCACACAACGCTTTATAATACGGTGTAGCTGCAGCGCGTTTAACCATGATCCACCAATTGTGCCCTCCACTTTTTTTTGCGCCCCATAACGTCTCAACGTTGCGCAGCTATTTCCGGCTTGGTGATTGTTTTTAGTGCAATTGTGTCGCTATGTGTTCTTTCACCAAGCGAAATAAACTCAACTCAACTCAACTATGACAGTAATTGCTCAGCAATTTGCTGAGTCAGCAATTAGTGCAATAGTGAAAGCCTTTGCTCCGTTGCGCCACCTTTTGGAAATTAGCATACCTGCCTGTGAGTTCTTGTGTTAATAGATTTTCCCAACTTGTGTTGCAATCTATTGCGTGTTGTGACGTAATAATCAACTGCCAGTTTTTTGTGGTAACGTAACGTGGTTTAGTTTATTTCGTTTCTAACATCCGTGGTGCGTCGGTTACATATATCTATAGATAGACGAATAGGCGTGTTGACGATTGGCGTTTATTGTCGTGTTGACGATTATTGGTGAATCACTTTGTATATATGTGTTTAACGATTCCTAAATATGAACTAGAATAGTGGTTTTCCTATATATTGCCAGTTTATACATACTACATCATATTTAACGATGTATCACATATACCATTTACCATATTTATAATGGATATATATTTGGCACCTACATTTCATTGGGTCCCTATCTTTTTCCTGGCACTTAACATAATTGTTTCTGCAAGCGTAATCTGATGGGTCCCCAGACATGTGCACATGCGATTTGGTAACAGTAAAAATAGGGCACAATGATTATTAAACTGGAATAGTGGTTTTCCTATATATTGCATGATACAACGATTGCATAACTAACGTTTTTAAATGATCTACAAACATATCTTAATTGCACAGTGCAAAAAGACTGCCTGATGGCACGTCCAGTTGTACGCGAGGCCGAGATATACGCTTTTCAGTGGGCAGGTTTGCGCTTTTCGCGTCGAATTGGGCTTTTTTCGACATGGAGTTGCGCGTTGTTTTCACGAGGTGGAAAATGGACGAGTCCAACTATTTAAACTTTTAACAAAGTATCAACATTTTTTTCCTTAATAGCCCTTTGTTTGCTGAATTATGATTTTTAATCCGCACATAGCGTTCCCTGGGCCGTTAAGTTTCTACATACCAACAATACGATTGCTTAGCTGGGCTTTTTATGTCCCAAACCTGTTCTGAAACAGTTTTATTAACGCTTTCAGTTTGAGAAGTCCTTCACACGGGTGTAACAAATCGTGCTGCAGTGTCGCTCTGCGTTTCGAAACACGAATAAGTTGACCTATATTAACGTTTACAGCGCAATGTAACTAATATCGTAACATCTTAATTCCAACCAGTAAGAAAATGGTCAAGTGACGACTGCGTTCATGCGTGAAGCAGAGGCATTTTTTCCATGCGCCACTATCGTCAATCACTCCCATTGCGTCAGCTGTGCACTGAGAGAGCACAAATTTAACAAAAGACGGCATGTTAAAACATATTTGGGGCTGTAAGAGTAATTACTGAGCCGATTGCACTAAAATTTTTAACAGTCAACAAGGAGCACCCTATCAACAGCTGTTTAAAATTTCAGCAGGTTAAGTCCTGTATTTCTGACCTCATTAATATGTAAACAAACAAACAAATATTTGGGGGTAAAGGGGTTAAAATGGATATATACAACTTCAAGTTACAAAATACTTAAAAATACGCTGCAATGTACCAATCAAAAAAGTATGAAACTCCAGAATCATCTGCTTTAGCAAGTATAGCCGTTTAAAAAAATTCACGTTTTGGGGGGCTGTGGGGTGAACCGAGGGATCAAACGGGGTCAAAATTCACATGGACCATCTTTAGACCAATATGTATAATGTGTGTAAATTTGAAAAAGTTTGAACTATTCTTTCTTGCCTAAAACGTGGGAACAAATCCGCGTTAGACGGAAAAAATATATAGACAAAAACAATATGTGTCCCCTTCAGGGGAGGGGACCCATAATTACTATAATTAATGCGAACTTCACTGCAATGACCTAATATGTCATTTCGCTTTGTAATGTTTGTACTGCACGTGTAGTTGGGTTTCAGTCAAGTTGCTTAAGTTGTATTTGTTTACGCAGCGTTTCCTGCGCTGTCGCTCTACATGGCTTGGGAAGCATTGTATATGACGTCATAATGGCATATTGTGGTCTCATGCTTCTGTGTATTTAGATGTGTGACAGTGATTGCCCATGTTGTATGTCTTCTTCCGGTTCCCAAAACAGTTGATGAGCTTTGAGTTACTTTCCTACATTAAAGCGCAGTGTATTATCGTCATGCTTTATGCAGAAACCGCTTCCTAACGTCGCCTACCGTCTCCTTTGCTCTGCCTTCGATGTGTTCGTTTAATACAGTGGTTCTCAAACTGTGGTACGCGTACCACTAGTGGTACGCCAGGACTTTTCCGGTGGTACGCGAGCAGCTCCATCATACCTAATTTAAGTCTGAACTAAAATTGCAACTTAACTGACTCAATTGATCAGTCCTGGTTTGGGCGAAACTTGTGTCTTGTAAAGTCTTTTAAAATTACGGAATATGCTAAACTATGTCAGGGCGAGAAAATGGGCCTATTTATTGGTCTATCCATTCAAACAGGTTTTGGGAGGTGGTACGCAGTGATAAAAAAAGTTGTCAGGTGGTACACGGTCCGTATAAGATTGAGAATCACTGGTTTAATAAGATCTATGAAACACCCTATATGTGTGTGTTGTCTTTTAATTAGTAGAGGGCGTGACTCTGTGCGCCCAGACAGCACAGCAGGGGCGATCGCTTATATTCCTAGAACGGTTCTCAACGCGCCTTTCCTCGCGCTCAACAACTCCAAGGCACCAAGGACAGAGATGGCGCTCGAGGGTTCAGCAGCAAGACGAGTACAAGGGCAAATGCGGTTTCTGCAAATATGCCCTAATTTAGTTAAGGAAACAGACGAGAAATTATCAGTACAGTTGACTCTTACCGAACTATTATAGGACCAGAGTCACAGTAACATTCAAAACGATCAGGAGATTTTAGGTTCTGCAAATACAGCATCAATCTCAACTAAAAAAGTGGCTTACTGATATACTTCCATTTTATATATTCTATACGATATTTACCAATTTACTACATTATACACAATTTTATTTACATATATCATTGTTTTTGCAAGCAAAAACGAATGGGTCCCCACACGCGTGTTTATGCGGATTTACGGTAAACAAATGTTGCGGTTATTTTTAGATTCTTAAGGACGAATTTTTAACAAAGCACTAACTTAACTTCAAAAGTTTTTGTCTGTATTCTTTTTGCATCATTGTTGTCACATAATTACAAAAAATCGATGAAAAAGTATGGGGAATATACTTTCAATTTAATCTCTTGCTTTGACCTTGATATTGTCGTTCAAGTTCAGTTTTTTTTAACACAAATTTTCCTAGAAAGCCTTAACTGTTATATGAAACATTGTGTAAAAAAAAGTCGTTTGCTACAAAGGTATACATAACAACTTGTTTTTTTTATCAGCATGCAGTTCTTAGTGATCAACAATACCGTTTAGCCTAATTTATACATGACTTAAGTACTAATTCTTGAATTAATTTGTCAAAAATAAAGAAGATACGTTATGACAAAAAATTCTTAACTGTGTTGCAATTCCTACAAGTTGACCTTTAGTGACCTGTGGTTATGCGACGGCCAAGCTGACAACGAGAATTTAAAGAGCATTTATCCCGGCGTTCGAAAAAGTTAAGTTTAGTTTTTCATATTTATGTTGATCAACGACGTTTTGCCTGACATAAACGAAACCGAAGTACGTTTATCGAGTTTAAGGTACGTCTTAGGTGTAAAACCTTCGCCAAAACTGAAAATGCGTGTGATAACTCCATAAAACGACACAGCATTGCTGTACAAAAAACAGCTGATTTCTAATCACCCAAACGACTGTCTCGTTAAACGTCTGTCCGGACGTCAAGCCGAGCACTCCCGCTCTGCCGCCTTAATCGTAAACCCGTGAATTCCTCCCTTGGGACTTATATCTGACTGATAGCGTACACATATTATGGGTTGCAAAGGTAACTGGCAAAATTTTGAATACCAAACGAATACCCTGCTTAAACAATTGTTAAAATTTTTAAATATTTCTGCACCATGGGGCTTGTTTTTCTGGCCTAAAACTAAAACCGATTATTTCGGGGTTTAAAGGGTGAAAAATGGGTGAACCCCCAAAAAAGATACAAAATTCTTTAAAAACCTTACATTGCACTAAACAACAAAGCATGAAACTCCAAGATGCTGTACTTTAGTCAGTACAGCCGTTTTAAAAAATTTACGTTTTGGGGGCCTGTGGGTGAACCGCTGGGTCAATCGGGGTCGAACTTCAGGAGGATCAAATTTGGATTATTAACTAACATCTCTGTAAATTTGAATAAATTTAAAGCACTCGTTCTTTACCAAACGCGTCTCACAAACCAGCGTTAGACAGAAAAAAGAAAAAAAAATACGGACAAAAACAATATGTGTCCCCTTCAAGGAAGGGGGCCCATAATAAACACCACCAAAACACATCAGTAACGAACTGCGAGACTTTAGGCAACAAGCTTACCGGAATAATACAGTTATTTACGGCAACAGCAAGTTGGCTGACGACGGTGTGGGATCCGTGGGCCAGAAATGCACAATTACACATTGGACGACCGGCAACAGTTCGGTTAGCACAAATTTCCTATTCGTTACCAAAGAAACAAACATAACCAGTCAATTAAATAAAGCATGCTGCCTCTATAACATCCAGTTGCTAATAAACACGAGGCAGCCACGCTTACAAGTCGTGACTTCAGTAAAACAATGCCAAGGTAGTGACATCATAAGCACCGATTGTGTGATAGATAATGTCACCAGGTTGCAAAACATTGCGCCATACAAGAGAGTTAAGGCTACTGGCGGGAAACATAGAAAACTTAATAATTTGTACAATGGCGATGTAACAGTGTGGACTGCTTGTTGGAGGCCTTTGGGAAACACGTTTCAATTCTTCCCTCGTGTGACGTTCCGCGCTTTTACCATTGCGTGTTATCGGGACGTTACTAATATTTTGGCCTAATATGCAAACCATGGTTCAAAACACGACCTAAACCGTTGGTTTTTGAATTGACTTTCGATATAGTTTAAATAGGTACAAACTGACGGTTTTTTTATATGTTACCAATCCAGTATTCTTCTTTATGTGAACCAAATCCTCTTTCATATTCATTCCAACCTCGTTATAGTTGAGTTGAGCCATCATATCGTATCTGAACTACTGTCATGAAAAGTACTTGATTAAATTATACATAATATTAACATGAAAAATATTATTAAAGATTTTCTTTCACATTTCGTTACTGAGAATTTTTGGACACCGAATGATATTGTTTTATGTACCAGCCTTCCTCCGTTGTCTGATTGCATGTCACAGAGTATTCCCGATAGTAGAGTGGTGACTATAGAGAAAAAACTCTGCTTGTGTTAAAACCTTTGCTTTGCGCATCTTCACAACTTGCCAGCTGCATTGTATCAATCTTTGCTGTAATAGGATAATGTAAAAAATATTGTTAAAAACAATGACTGCATATTCTATTTTATTAGGCTACATAAAGATGTGTAATGGACCTGATCAAACAACGATAATATTAAACATAAACTAACATAGAGCAATTTCGAGTTTACTCTCCAAGGTTTCCATTTTTAATTTCAGGTTATGGAAATCCTATTTCCAAGATTTATTCGACCCTGGTTCTCTTTTTACTCCCTGTAAACCACGTGGTCCTGTCATTCCTGTGGGCCCTCGTTTTTCTGGGGGACCAGTAGGACCTGGTATCTGATCATCGAACTTGCCACTTTCACAAGCAAAGTTTACTCGAGTTGCTCATTAGCAACTGGCTATCGAGACGACACCAACCAAACCATATTTGTATTTCTCTCATTGTCTAGATCTGTTAGCAGTCTGGGTCAGTAAAAGAGAATTTTAAAACGTTTCGTATAATAAATATAGTGTTGTTGCCAGGGATATTAGCAATTGTCCCCTATTGCCCTTCTGTGCTGGCGCCCATCATCATTTTTGTGTTAGGAATGTTTTGTCCTTTCAATGATAAGATCCATTCAATTATAACCAAGTAAAAACGTAATTGCAGAAGCGCACTTGATAGTAGGTTTTTAGCTTTTTGTCTTCATAAACAACCGGACCCAAGACGTACTTTAGTAGGCGTCATAATACTTCTTGTTTGGTTAATGCAATTTTTTTAAAACTTCAGTCTGTAATATATGCAATGACCTAAATAAATTGCAAAAACTCAATGCTGATGCACATTGAGTCGTACTATTCAATTTGCTAGACCATAAATCCATGCCTAAAACGCACTAAATTTGCGTTGCGACATATTAAACTGTTAAAAAAACGATTACGTCATATAAAATGCCCATCGGGCCATATTTCACAACAAAGTTACTGTTCTGCCTCTCGATCGTCTCCATTTTGCCCAATAGACCTACTTGGCAAGTCTTAAAAATGGTGTTTATGCATACAAACGAAAAGCTTACAATTATTAAGAATAAGCTAGAAACAAATTTCGCCTCAGTCGCAGTACCAACAGGTTTAAATATTAAATGTTTTATTCCAATCTAAGATAACATTTGGGGTAAAATATTTAAGGATCAGCCATGATCTTGTATTTTTGGGGATATTTGTCTCTAATTTTTAAATAGAGTCGTAAGCGACGGAAGTGGCCGGGTCTTTATTCTCTTACCCGAACCAAAAAAAATCATTTATTTATGTTTTGCGTAAAATTTAGTTTTTGATCGTTAAATATTCGTTTTCTATGTCGAACCAGCGAATCGTTTTTTATGTTCCAGCTAATTTCTGAAGAAATTAACAGAAATAGCCTACCAAGTTTTATTGTTTTTCTATGTCCTAAAAACAAACAAAAAAGCATTTGAGATAAAACTTTACGTCTCTGCATATTTAACAGATAAAGATAAATAAATCGTTATAGTAGAGTTTTTGCCTAGTTCATCTATTTTTGCCCAGGCAATATTTTATTTGCACAGATCTAAAAATCGAGCAAAATGTAAAGACTTTTTTGGTTACTCAACGATTATGTAGTTCTAGCCTACTATAAAAAACACAAAATATCAAACTGTGTTGGTCACTTGTTTTCCAGCGAACTATTGTACACTCACAGTCACATTTATTTCTTGATTTGTCTTCCGTTCATGACTGGTGATATGGGGGTGAAACCGATGTTAGCAATAATGTGCAATTATAGACTATATACAGACTAAATCGGTAAAATTACTAACAGCGAAAAGTGGATGGTTTTTTGTAGAAAGAGGCAGTGATGACCTATTCTGCTAAAAAACAGTTGAATTCTTTTTCTTTCTTTTTTGAAATTCTTTTTTTTTAAGAATTCTTGCGCCATGTTTTTCCATGGTGAAGCTGCGTATAGCTAGTCGTTCATTTTGCTACACACAGTATCTTTGTTTGTTAGATATCCTTTTATGACATATTTTCAATGTCGGTAATCGCATTAGTGGAGCACAAAATCTTGACTTCTTGCATACATTACATTTGTTGTCATACTATCGTCGTAACATAAATGCCAATAACTGTTTTAGTTTTTTTTCTTGGTCCCAAAAGTTTTGAGAATGCTGATGTTTAGTAACTGATTGTTTTTTCTAAAATGATAAACTCCACAGTAGAAATTTACGATACTTGCCCATTTCATCTCACAATTTATCAGCCTTTGGCAAGAAACGTGCGTGCTGAAAGGGATTTTTTGTCACGTTGTAAAATTACATAATGTAAATAACGCGTGATATACTTGTGGTCGGTAGACGTCGCAAGAGACCAAGTAGAATTTTGCAATCTCAGGAACTTTTGCTAACATTTTGCACATCATCGTCGGAAAACGTTATTATCTATTTTGTAATCTTCTTCAAATACTAAGTGGCGCAAATTAAATTAATCCGAAATAATAATAAAAAAACATAACTGTTTCTGCATACAACTTGATTTACTGAAATCAAGGCAATGACAAAATGACTCTCAATTACTGTTTGAGTTGTTAAACATTTTCATGCCAATAATGAATTTTCTTTTTTTAGAAACATGTTGTTAGAAATGTTACGTTGTAAAAGCATGCTCAACATTATTTTAATTTTTGTAAGTGTGCTAAAAACTTATTTAGTATAGGCTATAAAATAGAAGCTGTGCTTAGGTATATATTGTCCATGCTGAGCAAATTCGCAAATGTCCTGAGGTTGCCAAAAATCTGTGGTTTACGGGGGTTTACATATTAAACTCATTAAAACTTGCATCGAACATACTTGTTTATTTATCTCAAAAAATGTCTCGTTGATACTGAAAGTTAAAGATTTTTGTAGTAAATAGTAAATACTACTCACTTTACTCGGGTTCTGCTAAAGAAATAACAACAGATAAATCACCAATTTTAGGATTCTATATGAGTTCAACACAGTGCAAAGTCAAAAATAAAGATGTTTTTGTTACACATGAACTTCTAAAACTGAGCCGAGAATTCGACGTTCTGCCTGAGGGCAAGTTACGTTTAGTTGTACAAAACCGCGTTCCACCCATAACACGGCGATCTGAAGCCTTAATAAAGTAGTTAAACGCTAATCGTAGCTTGTAGAAGAAGACCAATACCCAGTAACTTGCAGTTATATAAAGGCCAGATTGTTGATGGACGTGATTTCTGCTTCAGTTTTCAAATCTACATTTCCAATAGCGGTAGGTTCTAAAAAAAATATGAAATACGATAAACGATCCTGTTTGTTACCTATGGTGCACAAACACATTTAGTATAACGTTGTTTTCGGGCTGCTCAAAAACTGGTAAAAGTAGGTGGAAGATTGCAGTACTGTGAAATAAGTTTTAAAAAGTAAAAAAGAGAGAGAAACAAATTGTCATTTTGCGATCCTGAAATCAATTAAATATCTCCCTTTAAACAGCAACCATTTTAGTCACGTGGTTACAGCTTCTAAACAAATGCTCATTCTGTGATCAGCGTATCACATCCGAAATTCTATAGTGAGGCTCCTCGGCGAGCGTCAAAGTTACCATTCGCATTTATTTGAATAATTATGGCGCATATTTAAAACCATGATGCAGCTTAACAACAACAAACATCCACATGAATAGACAATTTCCGAAGGGCAGTTAATGGCGCAGCGCAAAAAATAGGGATTTGGGAGGATTTAAGGGTCGTGTTTTTTAGAGGCAGGGGTTAACGGGATCATTTTAAATTTGTTAAATTGAGCAATTCCACAGCCCTGTTTGAAATGCATTAAAGCATGTAAGTACAACGATGCAAGCGTATATGTTATTTGAACCGTAACACAAAGCAAATTAATGATGAATGCGAACTGAATATGACACAATAATAATTCAAAAACATCGTCTGGCAGTAAAAAAAATTAAACGAAACTTAAAACTAATGATCATATATTACGAAATTTACATTCTCACGTTTCGTGGTGAAGTTTCGACAATATTTTTGAGTTGCTTTCATTTATTTTAAATTTAAAAAGCGTTTATACTTACACAAACTACGTAAGGCGGTGATAATGCAGTTCAAATCCGCACTGGATGTTTCTTTGAATTATTTTGTCTGTCTTGCGAATGGTAATGGAATTGACATAACCACATCAATGTTTCAATACTTAAATTTTCTGCAACAACAAGATGAGATTTTGTTACGTACTCTACAATTTTCACAACTATTTCTTTCGTTTACGTACTCGCAGCCTGTTTGTACGTTAATTTGAGCATGTAGAAGTTTTACGACTGTTTTTTTTTGTAAATTCGGGATCTACTGGAATCTTGAATGAACAATAAACTTTACAAATCAATTAGCCGAAGAGCTTTTTCGAAAAAAAAAAATATTTTTCCAAATATAACAAAAACGTCGCTACCAAATAAACTACCGAATACGTGTGGGGACCGTGAATCATACGAGACCAGCAACTCTAACTACAAACAAAAGTTGAATGAAATATCTTGGGCATACTTCCAGCATTATGGACACGAAGCTAGAAAGGCTAAAAAATGATCAAAACATCAGTAAACCATTTCAAATATATACCGTAGCAAGAAAGCAAATTGTTGGCAAACGCATATAAATCACAAACTTTACACCAAAAACACCTTTTACACCTCAAATCCTCACAGCATGATTCAGTTTATCCGAAGGGAATAGAAGACAAATTTTAATTTATTCGACGTTTGGACATCGTTTTCATTTAGGCCGCATACGACTGAATTAAAGACCAGCATTGCATGTCTTTTGAGCCCTAGATCGGGTATCATTTTGTGTTGTAATTACAATGAAAAGTTTTAACTTTGGACAGCTGTAAAAGTGCGAGATCATGTGTTTGTGTATCTTGCCGTGATTGTGTTATGTTTTGCGACAAGAAGCGTGTTTTAAGTTTTTGGCAATTCCCATTAAACAATACCAGCAGTATCAACTATTATACACATATATAACTTATGTCCCTTTTCTTGTCCAAAAAATTACATGGCCCAAAAATGATGCAAATTAGTCATCGTTAAAACACACCTCAACGGCTAGTTTTAAAGAAACCCGTTTTTATCAGTTATGTTGTAACAGAATCATTAAATTCGTTCCATTGCATCCAATTCTTGCATAAATTTGTGATTTAAATTTTGTTCTGTCATCAGTAGGGAGTATAGTCAATATACGGTTAAAAACATGGCCCGGAAACACGTGAAAACCTACACGGTTCAGCCTTCAGTGTGTTTATGAACGAAACTCCTGATGACGTGGAGTCATTAGCCAAAGTGTATGTGTTTTACAGAATGTGTTTTTCGTACGGTAGTTACGGTAGTTAACCGCACACCTTTTGTTAATTTAAAGCAAATTAGAAAAACACATCCGGTAAGTAATGGCTGATGTTAGGAAAGTGGTTCCTTTAGCATACGTTTGTTTTCAAATGCGCTGAACGAGTTGTTAACAGCGAGTAATAAAAACACAGTTAGTCGCCCATTTTTACAATGTCAAGCAAAAAAAAAAAAACGTTTTCATGAAGAAACAGTCATCTGTAGTGGAGCTAGTAGCAAGTTTGCGAGGGTCTGAGGAAGTTATTCTTCATGTTCGCACACACGTAATTTATTCTTTATTTTGCTTGCTAGCTAAATACGTCCTATAACCATGGCATTTAATTTTTTATTACCGGTACGAAGGTACACTAACCAACCGATCACGGTTTCAAGTTTTCTCTTACTCCTCTATATTAACTTTGATCATTTTACAAACATCAAAGAAATTTTATATTGAAACGTAGACATTCTGTATTGACCGTATCGTTGTGTTGAAACAAGATGATTCAAACAAATGAAAAAAATCGAAGTTGAAGTGGAGACAGCGTAAAGGACGAAAAGTTGAGTCCATTGAAGCCCGAAATAACTATTTACACTAACCCTAAATCAGTTAGCAAGTGTTGTTTATTAACAAAAGTTTATCATAACAATTGATAATTAAGTCTATTTATAGCGTGTTGACATTTTTACTACCAGATCGTCGCCATTTTGCTGCACAACAAGCGTTTTTTTCAACTATTTTCTCTTTGTCTGAAACTTCCATGCATCGTCGCCAAAGCACTCGACCATAAAGCAATTCCCTTGAGTTGGACGTCCGGTGATAAAATCGCCAGGGCCCGAACCTTACTCATTGGTTTCCCTTTTGTAAAAGACGAATTGTAAATACTACAACGCCTGTACTAGCGATCATATGACAAACATTCAGGCTTGGACGGTTTTGCCACATAGTATAGTAGGGAAACGACGTGAATAGTATTTAAACTTAAAATGGCATTTCTGAATACGAAGAAGCTTGAAATACAATTGCAGACCAGCCCCGCGTTTTGGCAGGTATTTGATCATGCAGCTGTACAACATCTCACATTTCAAAGTGCAGAACCTTTCTATAACTTTTAAATTTTGGTTTATTGGCGCGAGGTTATGTACTGTGTATGTACTGTTATGTACTAAGTCAAAAGTTAAGGTAACTAATGCTTTGTAACGATTGGTCGCCTCAAAAAATTCACACAATTCCGTATTCTTAAAAACGTTGGCCTTACGTTTTTGAAGTTTAACCTACAGTTTTCGCTTGGTCGCTCAAAAGAGTGTGCTTTGGATTGACAGAAGCAAACGTGTCAAGGAGCAATGAATGAATTTAGCCGCCTACAATAGCATCGAATGTTCAACTAAATTAAGTTTGTGACATTCGTAGGTGTATCATAATTCCTGTATATCAGTAAAACAGACAGGGTTGTTAAAATGAATCCTAAAAGTTTGTACCTCAATGAAACCTACAACATGTCTGCAATCGAGAAAGCAGCTCATAAGCGATTTTAAATTGCTATTTAGGCTGTTGGTTTTTCCACCAAAGGTAAAGATCGAGCGGGATAAAAATGACTAACTGATGTTTTTAAAACACACTGTTGAAAAATATTCAGATGACCATGCATTTAAGTTGGAAATTCTATATTGGCGTTGAACGCCCTTTACTTCAGTGCACAATATGACGCTATGTCCTGGCAAATTGTGATACCATTGACCTTCGCAAACGTTGAAATAGTCTCAAAACGACACGCGAAAACCTTATAATACCGATAATCAGTGGCAAAAATCTTCTAATTCCGTTGGTTTAGCTCGTAGCGGAATAATTTTAAGAATTAGCGCCCCAGGCTTAAGTGCCGATGTAAGGTTATCGTTTTTCAATATAAACGCTAATCGGATTTTTTTTAATCCCAAACATTACAATGGATTTTGCATAATACAAGGGCAGTTTGGTTAAACAATTTTCTCTGATGTTTAACCACAAATTGTGCCCAACCAGCAAATCGAAGTGAGAATACGTAAAAGTAAGTGAGTATTTATCAAAAAGAAAGCACTTAAAAACAAGAAATCAAATGTAAGCAGACAAAACCTTTACAACCAATAAGTAGAGCAGGGGTAAGAATCAAATTTGCCTTATAACTTACAAATTTGCCTCATAAATTTGCCTTATAGTCCAACCATCGTTACAAATAACGGCGGTGAAAGGTGAAACATCTTAAAGGCCATGTTTACAGAGATCAATGGTTGGCAAACATTGGTCGACAGGGAGCGAATTAGACGGTTTGGCCTTTTCAAATGCCTGGTTTTCTAGTTTTCTTGTGGATTGGATTTCAAATATGGCGATCACTCGGTTAATAATTATTTTGCAACATTTCACGCAACGTACTTCTTGTGTTTTGTGTGTAGATTACAAACGACAGCGCTGCAACCACTACATATCACACTGGTCCGAATCATAAAAAATTCAGGAAACAGTTCGCTTTGGCATCCTTCGATTCCTATCGTAGAATATCTGCCAATCCAATCATATACGAACAGACAAAACGTAAATGAAATTGTCGTCGTATTTTATTAAAAGTTTCACTGGAGCACTGGTAGCATTTTAGTAATCTGTTCTTATTGTGAATTAGGTGTAGGTGTCTCTAATTTCATAGTGGACTAACTGAAACTTACTTTAAGAATACTGAATCGAGTTGGTGAACACGAAATCTTTTAAGTGGCGCTTCCATAGTCCATTAGTAAAAATGCTTGACCAGTCAAGCATTGGGGCCTTTTACGGACGTCGAATAACAAGTGGCGAAGGCGAAACTGGACAACTCGCAGTCAGGTCCTGACGTTAAACGAAAGGTCATTTGGCAGCAGCTGGAAGTCATCAAACGATGAAGTGTCTGACTAACGTTTTTGAAAGTCAAGCTGTGCGTCCTTAAAATCCATGTGGGCAATCACAGTCCATTGGTAACTGTTGTGTTGTATAACAACCACACTGTCTCTACCTTTTTAAAAAATGTGCCTAGAAAACGAAGGGTTTTTGCAAATTAGAGCTATTCAACAAACGCAAAAGCTGTAAGCACTTAAACATGTGCATTTTGTGAAAGTTAAACACACAGCAAATACTACGATTTTCACATGTTACTTATTTTTACGATGCATCAAAAACCATACCAGGAATTTGACTCCGGCAACTTTTACAATAATAAGCCTACTTTATACACAACGACGGTTACACGTTTCTATGGCAATTAGGGATCAACATTAGCGTTACAAAAGAGGTTCTTATCCCAATTGGGAAACGCGAATAGCAGTAAGTGAAAATCATGACTACGGCAGCAACAGCACTCAACTCTGAAATAACGTATCGCGGACTACAGGTTATTAATACGACTGTTACGCCCTAGAAGCAAAATGGCGACAGGTTACTGAATGCAAAACTCATAATGCATGCCGCATTAGGGAAATAGAAAAGCATTTGTTATGTCATTCGCTTAAAACATATTGTCAATATTTTTATCAAAATTCGTAACGCTTTTGAAAAATAAAACTTACTTAAATCCAATGGTAAAAAGTCGCCATATGTCTAATGACGAAGGTTTTGGTATTTATATCCATTGAAACCTTTTCCTAAACGGGATATATTTCTTGGACACAAGCCAAAAAACTTGTTGAATATAAAAAAACGGACGACATATGGTACTATAGGTAACGTTTTTTTAAGTATTTGAAAAACATTATCATATAATCATAAGTTTAACGACAGAAAAAATTGGCATTCAATCAGACTTGTTGCCATACATCGGCGTTAACGAACAGGAGACATTTACTGTATATACAACTTCACCTCTAAACGATGGAATCGTTTGTCAGTGTAAGTAAAAGTTTTTGCCCACTGTAGGTAAATTTCAAACTTCCATATTTTTTAGTCAACAATGGCCTAAAACAGGGGTGGCCAACCGGTCAAAGCCTAAGAGCCACATTCTTTACTGTGTTTCCACAAAGAGCCACATTATACACACTAGCACACATGTTCGTTGCCTCGTCCCTTCCTCAAACACAGAGACCTGTGCTTACCCAGAATTATTCTAAATGTCGCACACCAACGTATTAACGACACAATTTGACTAGTACAGACCACGTGCCAGTTTTCAATAGTAAATAGAATACACTGCCTCTTACACAAAACCCCCATTTCAACGAATCCCACAAACAAAAACATAATGATTAAAATATGCTCTTTTTTCTCATTCTATCAATAGCGTGCGGTGAGATTCATGTCTGATGAATTACTAAGACCTTATTTCTCTTAGGCGCCGAGTTTTACAAAAATGCCAAGTGGCGAAACTAAATTCATTGCGACGTCACTAATGCATTCACCACTAACAATCGCTCAATTCAAACCCAAGAAAAACTGCCCATAAAATATAACGTTCGTCATAACCCGAAAAACAACGGATTGAAGCATTTTTTTATTTTGGAACACATTTGCATATTTGTTCTAAATATTGCTGTTGCTTTGTGTCTCATTCGCATTGTACGCAACAATGACCAATCATTCATTGTTCAACAATTGAAAATATGCCATCATAATCAAGCCATTATTGCCATATAAGGTTGCAGTTTTAAGGCAAGGTTACCATTTGTGGCCATACCGATAATAAGTTTGTTCAAAAGCAAAATTGTTAAAGCTTTACATTACATTTCACGATTTGTGTACCAGATTGCGACATACTAACCAAAATATACACAGTGCCCCCAAACTTCGACAACGACGTAAGAGCCGCATAAAACCAGACGAAGAGCCGCATGCGGCTCGCGAGCCGTGGGTTGGCCACCCCTGACCTAAAACATTGGTTCTCAAACTGTGGTACACGACCATTGGTGGTACATCAGGCCTTTTCAGGTGGTACGCGAGTAGCTTTCTGCTATACTTAATTTAAGCCAAATAAAAAATTGCTGCTCAACTGATTCAACTGATCAGCCCTGTTTTTTTGCAGAATAACGTCTAGAACGTTTTTTAGGAATTGCTAACATGCTGGTTTCATAAATTAGCTAGTGCAGTCAAGAACTCTTGGTCTACCCATTCAAACAAGATTTAGGTGGTACACAGCGACAGAAAAATTTGCCCGGTGGTACACAACCAGTATAAGTTTGAGAACCACTGGCCGAAAAGAATGATATATTGCCCATTAGGTTGCGCATTCAACGAAAAAAATGCCCGCTAAACGTTGGCTACAGACAAAAAGATTAATGTTCTAAAACTTGGTATTTCGTGGATTACCAAGCAAAGTGTGATTTACGTATATCTCAGAAATTATTTTATTGTTAAGAGATTTTACAACATCACTACCAATAAAATTTTGCGCGCTGATAAATCACGTTCATATTTACAAGCCCTATTGCATTTTAAAACCGGTTGTTCTGATATAAAAGCTCACCAAACGTACGATTGACGCCAAACGTATGCGTAATTCAACAAAATTATATGAATAATTCGAAAGGTTAAGGCGATCGTCAGGAAATCAATTTGACGACCCGTTCCAAAACGGTGATACTGCTCCCACATTCTGCAAAAATTGTATCTTGCTTAAGCTCTCGACTTTCTTACTTTCCTTCGGACTAAAGGTTACGATAAAGTCAACGAACTAAGTATAAATCAGTGGTTCTCAAACTTTTTTATTGTCGGGGCCAAATGGTATTTTTTAAGTGTGTAGGGAAAAAAACGAAACCTTGAGAAAATCACTAAAGAAGATGACTTTGAAAGCTAAAATAGCAATGTTTGGTGGTTTTCTGAGGTCTGGTGCGAGCCGCAAAATAAGTATAGTTGGGAGCCGCATGCGGCCCCGAAAACCGAGTTTGAGAACTGCTGGTATAAATGGTTTTATTTGTTGAAAACTTCAAATTTAGTGGCAATTATTCTAAACACTCAAAATAAACAGCAACAGAAAATCATTAAACTTGATAGTGTTTTGTAAAATCCAAACAGAAAGGTATTGAACGGTCAATCTCAAAGGCCCATCGTAAACGAACTACCAAAATATCGCGACGCTTTGGTATGTAACCAGCAGGTCAGTTTACCTATGTCCACAAAGTTGAAACTGGGTTGAATAAATCCTTTTCTGATGACCCGCAGGGCAAAGGACAACATGTATTCTTCGTGGTGACTACTAAACTAAAGACTATGAGTAAGGGGTATTGTAAATAAGACTTGCTAAGGGGTATTGTATCAGTTAAGATGAACATAAATTCATAACTGGGATCAGCCCTGAAGCGTCGATGCAGACCAGCGATCACGGCACACTCATATATCAATCACAGTACGCCAGGCCCATTAAAGGCGTCATACCGAATCAGACGGTCACCAAGCATTCACCACCATATGTCAAGGCGTAAGCTAGAAAAATCTAGCCTGCGGTGGGATTCGAACCCATTCGAACCCCAAGGGGATTGTATTGTGTATATATCCGAAAAATGGTTCTTAAAACATTTCTGTAGCAGAAACACACCGATTTTGTTTTCCGAAATTTGTATATTCTCTGCAATGACAAACGGGTTTTTAACCTTTAATACGCTCGTACTCCCTGGGGAAGTGACAAACCACATCATTTTTTCTCACCAGCATGCCTTAACTTTAAATCTGACATTGCAATTACTGAATATAACCTACTAAGTTGGACCACCCCGTCGAAATACTACTTCAAACGTATTTTTCCACATTTAAAACGTCTTTGTAGGACTGACCTCAAAACATAAATGGATTAGACCCGCTGTGCACTAAAATAAGATACCCAGTGACCTATCTTACGCAATAACTCAGTTCACTTCGCCAGATAAAACCATAAAAAAATTTTGGCCACACACGCCGAAGTAAATCTAAACAACCTTTTCGAAACAAAGTTAGCAGTGCCGAACTGAATTATTGCTGCACTCACTAATTTAGAAAGAAAACATTTGACATTTCACAAAAATTGTACTGGAATCGAGATAGAGTTACAACGCAAACACAGTTAATTGGACTGCAAGTGTGCAGAAAATTCCTCAAAAACCGCAGACTCAGCGAAAAAATATCGCACAATGTAGCACAGTCACAGCATCACCAGTTTTTGCTAATTTTTCCAACCTGTCTCTGCAACAACTTTGATCTAGATTTGACACTTAGAATTTTTTGTTAAGGCAACGCACAACGTAAAAGTATATTACCTGGGGCAATATGACAGATGCCAAATATCAACCTGAAAAGCATACAAGTTTTTAACAAGTCTCACTAAAGTGCACAGTTTAATAATTGGGCACAATGCTAAATGTACAATGCTCAGATCACTAAGAACAACGCCCAAATCAGAGATGACCTGTTTTGTACAAACCCACTGAGCGCCACTGATTACAAGGCATACTGACACATGGATGTTAATCTCAGTACAGGCAGTCGTTTAACCAGCGAACAACATTCCGTTCAGCTCTAGTGCCCACGGGGCGCCGCTCCCTTTCTTTCAACATGTTTGTGGTTTCCTTTTAATGAGCGCTCCTTGCTCCTAAAGGCAAACACAAGGTGAGCTCTGTTTGTCCGCGAATGGCTCGGTTTCCAATCAGATGTTGACTTTCGCGACCAACTTCTGCTAAGTTCACTTAACTCCTCGTCATTTGGTTTTGCATGAGTGCACTTTGGGTGTTGTTGTTACCACATGAAACCTTTTTCGTACCAAAGCAGACTGAGAGCACTGAAACTTTGTGTCACTTCTACCACTAAATCTTGTTTTTCACTGCAATCGTATTTTTGCGTAATAATGATACGTCTGTAATGTATTTAACATTCTACCTCGCGGGAACCTTTCAAGGTTTTGAAATGAAGCGACTGCGATAGACTTGTTGACAAAACCACTATTAGGTATCATTAAGAGAATACAAAAATCGGGTGACAATATATGATGAACGTATAGTTGTTTGATCAAAAATTTGTATTGCCACATTGAGTTTTTACATGTCAGAAAATAATATTGCGCAGCTATTTCCTTGGTAATTGTTTTAGTGCAATTGCGTCGCTATGTTTTCTTTCACCAAGCGAAACAAACTCAGCTCAATATCAATGCATCAGATTGATTTTGTTTTTAAAGTAAACCAGTTATAAATTTTTTCCCGGGTGCGAAGTGGGTTCTGTCGTACAAACTACATAGGCTAAATACTCGTTTTGGAGAATGATGAGGGGAAAAAACTTGATTGTCGAATTTTTTGACTACCATGTTGCCGCTACACATGTGAACACATAAACGTGACATTTAATCAGCCCATAACGCGCTATCTGATGGTCACTGAAACTGATATTCGCTAAATTATTTTTTTCGTAAAGTTTAGCAAAGATGGCAACCCTTAAGACGCACTTCGTTGCTTAGATCTAAACCTAAGTTTTAGGTCCTCTTTAAAAGATCACAAATGCAGAAAATAGACGCACGCAAATATTTAACTGCAATTATTCCCTATTTTGAACTGACCAAGCTGACGATTGCTGATCGATCATTTGTGATGTGTTTTGTTACGAAACAAGTTTATCACATTTTGACGCACAATTTCCGTTTATTGTTGCATGCGCATTTTTATAGCACGAGAAGGCAATTGGCAGTGCAAATCCTAAAATTACCCAGACTAAGTAAGGCGAGAGGCTTTCTCGAATCGATAGGAGTGACGAATCGAGCCAAAGAGCCATATTTTGGGCTTTTCAAACAAACAGTACCCGGCGTTGAAAATTTTAATTCCCGGTACGATAGGCACTAATTCAATCGGTACACGCTACAGGTGACATGCAATCCACTCAATATTATACGCATATATTGCCACTATTTTTCTCATCAGGTACACGGAGGAATCAAGCTTTACAATTGGATGGGTCAAACGGTGCATCAAACATTGATGTTGAGTTAAATGCGTTGTAACGTTGCGCTGTTTTCAGCAGCAAAATGCTGTAGCTTACCTTTTTGTGCAATTGAGTAATCGACTTGCAATTAATAACGCCGCTGTCAGAACAAGCTTTTCCTGAAACTGTTCCGATGTTAGGTTCCAGAACAAGGGAATATATGGAATTTTATGCGAAGTCGTGATTAACAGAAGTCAGCCGCGTTGATTGGTTTTTGTAATTATTTTAACTTTGTTACCATAGTGTCACACATGCTTTTACTCACTGTACTCGTTCTTACCCCTGATGCACTTTTTTACATTAATAATTGTAATCACCGTATGAGAAGCAAATTACAACACGATGCAGGCGTTTACAAATTTCTAAAGTGGAAATGAAACAAACGTTTTCAATTGGATCCGCGATTTTTTTCTGCCCGAGAGAATCTTTAATTGGGTGAGTATTTTACAGTGACATCTGCAAACACGTATTGAACTGGAGCCGGAGGGCCATTAACAGTCGCTGGCTTTCGCAGAGCGCGAATCGGCGTCGCTTGTTGAAAGGTTGACTCGGTAAGAGCAGCGCTCGACTTGTCTGGAACGGACAAAGTGAAAAAAGAAATTTAAAATGGCGAATGCCTCCCCTTTGGCAGTTGGTTCTGCTAACCAGTAGACAACGTTACTAGAAACCTTTGCAGTGTTACTATTTTCACGGTGTAATCAGGTAGAGATGCTATCAAGGCCACATTTGAAGCCATTCAATTTAAATGTGCACTTATGTTTCGCACGAAATATTTGTTTAGTTTTTCGTTCAGTATTCGGTGTTTACCACCTGAGAAAAGCAAGGCGCGTCAGTACGTTCTACTTGCATTGCCGATGATTGTTTGTAGTTTGCAAAGCCAAGTGTGTTAGTGTTCACAACAGTGAGATTTGATCGCAAATAAGTGACCAATAGTTTGTACAAACATATCTTCGTTTGCCTATGTTTTGTGCACTAACTCAACATGCACTAATGAATAGTGATGTTTCTTGCAGACGCACCAACTTAATGTTTATGTCCAGAAGTTAAGCCATAGATATTATAAGGAAGGGCACGCCAGTTTGAATGTACACGAACACTTTTACCAGTTGAGATTTATTATTTGGCAGCGTAAGCAGATACAGCGCAAATCTTTTTAGTTTGATGCATTGTACTTTCTGTCTGTGAGGGAAAGTGTAAATTGGAATCTTCAAAGCCGATTATGCGAACCTACTATCGTTTCTTAGTTACAGTGCTAATAAAGCACACCGTTAGGACCCTTTAGAATATTACAGCATACTGTCCGTTTTGATGATGTTATATACCTTAATATATATTATGTATGGAGTTTATTGTTTATGGCCACAGGTTAAACAAACATTTTGACTTCGGAAAGTGCTCGTTCAAAACACTACCTAACAGGGTGAGAGGAAACTTCATGAGAAATTGTAAATGGTGATCACTGTAACTTGGGGCTTACACGCAAATTGTAAAAACTGTTTTCGGTATTCTAATGTATTTTTGGTATCCTACGCAGAAAAGCAATAGAAGTATAACTTTGATTCCGTCAAAACGCATCCAATTGAGCCAACAAGATGTTGCATACATTTTGCTAACGGACCTGTCCCTTCTTTTGATAGAAAAAATCGATTTGCTTGTCGTCCGTGCATAATTAATGTCGCGCATGGTTAGGGTGAAATTTTTCGGTGTTATCTCGCGCACGCGCCTCGGTGACTGTCGGTGGTGAAATTTTGCATCACCAATCAACGTAGATCGGGTGCATCTTTACTCTTAGAGAACATTGTATAAACGTAAGATTAAACAGGAAATTTTTCAGTGAGACATTTACAATGAAACATGAACTAATAGGCTCGTCGCCCCATAAAATGGATTTGTATTGTTTATTAATGTTATTTTGGTAACACTTTAAATATTCAATGAACATGTCGAACACCCAATACGTAGTTATTCATGATACAGTTTTACTGTCTGCTGTTTGAATGGGCCAATTTCACCCCAGAGACAGAGGCGCCCTGTGAGACGTGATGAATCACTTGGGCATTGGATTAGCATATGTCATTTTAGTGCGCGTTGAAAATATTAATTTTGTTCGAACACGCAGCGACACAGAAATGTTGCCACACGGGGAAAGAAGCAGTCACGCAATCGGTAAACTGCCTGTAAACACTTAGACTCCGCAGCGAAGGGCATTAAGTAAACGTTGTGTATTTTCCATATCATGTCTAATATGGACGTACAAAAATGACTCAAACAGCCGAGTTTTCGAACAAACATATTTGATGAATTCAATATATATATTCATACTGAAGCGAAATTACTTTCAAGCAAAATGGACTATAACACTGTTGCGTCAGTAAATATACAGTGCAATCGCATTTATTTGTTGGAAAAATGTCCTAAAATGGCTTTGCAGTAAAACGTAATAACTCCAACATCTTTCTGTTTCGCATGATGTCGAAAATTTTACATCGGGATAATCAAATGGGCGTTACTGGTTTTGACGCAAAAAAAACTTGCGCTTAGTTTTTATCTAAGAACGCCTTTAGGCAGTTGGGTGTGGGGACCAGTCATTACTGCCACAATCAGTCAAAGAGGAGTCCAACTGTGACTGTGTATACACCTGCCTGCAGTCTAAACAAGTGGCGCCTTCGCAAAACCTCGTCATAAGCCCAATAAAGGCCTTGTGCACTGGCGAATTTCCAACCCATACGTTCCACCTATCTATTTGCCTTATCGCCTTAGCAGTGTACCCCCAGTTGGGCACCACACGTTGCTGGTAAATACAACGCTTTTTTGTTAACAATGCAAAGATTGAATGTTTTATTGGATACGGATAAATTTCCTAGTAATGTGCACGAAACGTATCACAATTTGAAAAAGTGTGTATTCTTGATATTGATAAAACAACGCGTTTCTAATACGGAGTGGTTTATATAGTATTATCGAGTCTATCCACTCTTGTATTTTGGCAAAATCTCCAGTTGCATATCAAAACCAAAATTCGGTAAAACTTTAGTTTTTGATTTAACAAAGGTTCTGTTGTGGTGCGAGGCCACTCTAACGCAAATTTTATCTCAAGTTGAGCAATCAAAGACTTTTCCCCAAGGACTGGTGGCAAATTAAGTTAACCAAAAATTAACTCCAAAAAAGTCTTTTACGCGTGAAGGCAATTTAACGAAATTGCCTGATTTTGTAAATTTAAAATTCCCAAATTCGTCAATGGTTAACAATGTAGAGACGTTATAAGGTGAAGATAAACCGGCGGCAAAATTGCGAAGACCGCATTTAAAAACAAATTCAACTCGTTTTTTGGAAAATCTCTTGATTGTGTTCTGCATTTTGCGGTTTGAAAGTTGATCTTTTTGCTCCCGGTATGTGCGTCCGCCCTTACATTTGACGCTTGCAATGGCCGCTGAGGAACCGATTTTGTTAAATAGGTTTGACAATTTTTACTGTTTAAAGACTCAATTTGCGACGAAAAGGAAATGCGCAGTGCAAACCATTTACCATATTCTGCTCACACCAACCGTTTGATGTTACATTTGCGCATAAGACGCAAGGGACATAAATGATACTCTGCGTATTTTGTACAAAAAATAAATGGCAACGAGCCGCATTCAACAGCAGCACAGTCAATCACGGCGGGTAGAGATATTCCAGTCGAAGCATCACCGATGCATTCAAAAAACATTGTGGCCATATTGTCTGATGATATTTTACGAGTGAGAGCCGAGTTGAACCCCATCTTGCTACGCCGCTCGGCGCTGTAATCTGTCAGAGCTTTCCGAAGCTAGGCGAAATGTGAGCCCTGGTCCTTTTTAGCGGCCGAGCGATAGCAGCAAAACATGATTTGCGCGCCAGAGCACGAGCGTTTGCGATTGATTCGCCGTTTTATTTATCTTCAGACAGGGAGAAACTGCGCGCTTTCTCCGCTTCCTTTCTTTCTCTCTCACACCCAGCGTGTGGGTAGTAATTCGCTTTATCTCGCCTCCTCCTTTTATTTCTTTTTGACAACGCCTCGGCGACCAGGCACACACACCGTCGCGCAACCCGAACACGCGATGCTACTTTGAATGGAAAGACTGCTTCGCTTGACTTATGGGTAGCAGGGTTTCCGACAAATGCGAATCGCCTCGAAGATTCGCTGTGTTTCAATATTCTTTTCTGTACAGTTCCGCTGTATTGGAGATCAGAGTGAAGCTTGTCAGTGTTCAGTTCTGTCAGTAAAACATCCTCTACAAAAACCTATGTTTGTCAGCAGTATAACATTAGGCAAAAATAGCAGCAGAATATATCAATTGCTACACAGCAACTAATAGTCGATTGTAAACCTTGCTTTTAGGTTTTAAGCACGAGCATGAAACCGTAAATAACAAAAAGTTTGCTGTAGGCAAAATGCCTGATACTACATAGATTTGGTAAGTCTACATTTGAAATCGCAATTTTTTAGTTCGGGTTTATTTTACTTTAAGCAACAAAAATATTATTTTTCGATTTCATGTACATTTTCTTGTTTATCTCATGCCTGAACCGCATTTTAATATCAAAGATTAATTTCGGGTAAAATGGCGTCGTGTTTAAAATTTGTTAACAATGTTGGGTGCTATTACTTTTTAAAAGCGTTTAACCTGTTTGTATGTTAAATGCTAGATATTGCTTAGATATTTGACAGATGTATGTATTGGAATTAAATTTAAAACTTTTGCATTTTATAAATTTAAAGGTGGTTGTGTACATATTTTATGTACAAATAGTTACTAAGGATAAAAATAGACAAGATGTGCTAAGCACTTAGTTTTTAAAAATATTTAGTGCAAATAGGTCAATCATTTAAACAGAACGATAAAATAAGATAATAAATATATGTTTTTAAATATATTTTTGTATTAAGTAAGTAATTTTGAAATTTAATGATAAAATTTGTTGCAGTTGCACGCCCTTCAAAACAGACGAATGGGATTTACAAAGCGTCACTGATAACCAGTCGGTTAAGGAATACTCAAAGATCCCTAAAGTAGAGCAAGAATAAAATGCGCCGATGACTAATAAAATGGCGATACGCTTCGAGCAGCCAAGAGACGAAACCAGCCTGTGGAGTCTGGCGGCAGCTTGTACGGCATTTGCGGCTGCCGGCGGGCCCGACGACTCTGATGTCTCTGTTGCATGCAACCGAAAGTTTGCACTCGACAGCGGGGAAGACTTGGAACGCAACAGCTCCAGTGCCTCACCCGATGACTGTTTCAGTGATTTACAACAAGCTGACAACTTCAACGGTCGTTTGTCAATTGGCAGTTGTTCGCCAGATATCCCTATCCAACCTCTTAACCTGCTTCCATCAGTTCACCCAAGCGTGGAAACAATTCTTAATTACAACTTGTCGCAACAAAGTACGATTGGTGCCTGTGAACTTTCTAAATCATCTTTAAAGCATGAAAAACATACACAGAGATCTTCGAAGTACAAAGAAATGCAGGAAGGAAGCACTTTACATTCCCGTACATCACCATCAACATCCCATGCCCCCGGCCTAGACGATCAGTTTTCCCGCCAAGCGCAGCAAAACAGGGTGAGTAGTGATCAAAATGGCGTCACGAGTACTTCGGATGTTTTAGGAAAAGATGATTTACATCCGAATTCTCCGAACACTGTCCACAAAAAACGTAACATTTTATCAAAACACAGCAGAACTAAAGTCAATAATGGACAGCGTAAGGGCAACAAAGAAGTTGAAAAAAACAACAAAAATGGCGGAGGCACTTCTGTTCAGACCTCAAACCGGTTGACGATGAAAGCGTGCAAAACGGACTTCAGTGCCGGGGATTATAGAAAAGCATTCAGTGCCAGGGATTTTAAAAAAGTGACTGAATGTGAACAAACAGACATTTGCAACGCTACTCTGGCTATTTCGGAAAAATTTGGTGAAAGTGATGCTGCAGAAGCCTTGTTAAACTTGTTTACAGCTGTCCCACAAACATCCACTAAGGAGGTAACTACTGTGAATCCACTAGAAAGATGCGGGGACAGTAACAACACAACTCAAGACACATTGGAAAATACTGAACAGGAGAAATCTTACAGTTGCCCTGATGACACCAACCCCCAAAACAACAATGATGAAAGCAAAAGTAATGACCACGTTTGCGTTCAAGGTCAGTGCGAGCAGTCAAGTGTTAATATTTTGTCTCGTTTTCACTTTAAAAAGGCGATTTGCCGCAAGTTTGCTGAGTCAATGGACCAGGATAACGAACGGGTGGCAACAGAAACAAAAAATTCAGTAAACGATGCCTTGCAATGTACTGCTGCTTTACAATCAGAGAATGAAAATGGCGCCGCGGGCGTTTCTGGGCTGTTGCGGCCTGAAACTGATGACGACAGGACGGTGGTGCCTACCAAAACCATTTCTGACAGCGTAGTGTTAAACTTTAAACACAATCCAACACTCAAAAACCATAAGTACAAATTAGAAACAATTGAAACACCCGGAAATAAATCAACTGAAAGAAAAGTGTTCAAACCAGACCAGAGGCCGAACAAAGTTCAAAATGCGACCAAACATGTGCATCAGTCAGCTAAATCCAACCTTTATCGCATTTCATCCACTCTTGGTTCATCCTCGGAGTCACTGTGTGCTTCGGATGATGACGATCATGCTTTAACGTCATATACCGACTCTAGTGGTCTATATTCGAGCAGTAGTGAAGACGATGACTCACAACACAGTGACGACGACAATTCGACGAAAAATGCAACCAATTTAAAGTTGGATATTTGTCACGATGCAAAACGACGTTTTGTGTTAAGTAAACCTAAGTTTTCTCTCCCGGTTCGTGTGGAACCTAAACAAACTACAACAAGGTCGCAATTTGTCGCTGGTACAGCTGCTACAACGCGACTTCCTTTCTTAAAGACGGAGAGTAGGGCATTCGCGCCAACACGCACGCAGAGTGACAATTTGTTTTCTCGAGCCGACGCGCCTTCGCCGAAAGACAAACATTGCATAGGAAACGCGACGCGTGGAATTTCCAACCAGAAGCAAAACAATCACATCAAGCAAGCGATCTTCAAGTTCCATAGCTCCGTAACATCTTCTAACGTTGAAGCGATCGCTGGTAAACCTGATCAACATGGCAAAAAGAAAACACAAAATGAAACTTCGGAATGCTTGCAAAAGGAAAGCCTTCCGTTTTGTTTAGGTGATGAAATGTTTACAACAAAGTATGATACAAACAATAACAATTCTCAGACACATTTCTCGGGGCCTGGGAATTCCAATAATAGTAAAACTGCCTCAGTGTTTGCCGCCTACCAGGGTGGTGCGTCGTTTAAAACACTATCTGTTGAACGTTCACACTCAATGTATCAACACGTTTCGCCCACGTCGAAGGCCACATTATCGTACGACAAGAGTCGCCTGCCCCAGCCAACAGCCCGATCTCCTGCTCTCGAGGCTAAACAGCTTAAAATGCAGAAGCCTGGACGTAAGCGAAAGGTGTCCAAGGCCCTAAATTTTGCGTCTTCCACCAAAGCATTGCGAACAACTCGTGACAAAGCTTCTGCTGAAGAATGTTGCAACAATGAGCCTAAAATGATTAAATGTGAAAAGACACCGAACAGCCGTTTGCACCATGACGTCAGCTTGAGCAAATATTGGAAAGACCTGTCAGTTGACAATGCGTACAACGCTTCGTCAAGCCGTTCGTCGTCTTTGGAAACGTACAGCAGCGAATCGGTAACGTCGTCATCACGAACATCTTCACTGGCTGGAGATGACCCAGTTGGTACAGAAAAGGACTTAAAATCTGTCAAGCGAATGCCAGTAAATCAAACACATGGGAGTAAAACCTCCCGTCGCAATTTGGCAAGAAACTTGAAACGTTCAGCACCGCGCAATAAGCGGCAACGTAATGCATCCCCTGAAACGGCACTGTTGAACAATCAGGACTCAAAGAGTCCAAACGATCCGCTGGCACACCTTGTGAAGTTACCACCAGACGACGTATTAAGCGCCAATTGTAGGGTCACGGATTTTCGTCTGCTGTCATGTTTTCCGACTCCGGCGTCGTTAACGGCCGGTCCTGCTCGCGGTGAGCTCCTTCCGTGTCCTGGTTCGAGTGTTTCCCGAATTCCCACCGGCGTTGCTGCCTTTCGCTGGTCCAAAGGATTAGATGTGCGAGAGTTGAAGCAAAAACGGCAGCGCGAACGTTGGCGTCATTTGACCTTGGATATGTTTTGTATGGGCGCATCTCATCGATAACGATAACACGTAATTGCCGTGAGATTGATTGTGCAAATGACAGCAAGGTACATCTGGCCCGTACATAACTATTACAAAATGTTGTTAAACTTAACATCAATACACATTTGCTTCATGTTAATATACAGTATTGTTTTTGCTAAAACGAACTAATTGCCTTGTGTTGATACACGGCCGGAATCTGTTCTTTCTGACACCCAAGCTAAAACGTTGCGTGTGTGTACTAGCGGTTCTATTCTGTATTTTCATGGTGCTTTTAGATAAGATTAATATGCCTATATGGTGGTACTTAGCGTGTCGCAATACTATGTACAGAACCCTTATTCTGTATGCGAACAATGAGCATTATTGATTTTTTGCTGCAATGCAGTAAAACGCCGTGATGTGCCTTTTTAATGGTGGGCCCACTACCCAAAACCGACAAGTACGCATGTTTGGGGAGAATGTCTGAGGCGCCATGGTCCGTTGTTGTTAAACAAGCTGTGTGCAGTTTCCTTTCAAAATACCCAAAACTTTAGTTTTCTTTAACCGATGTGCAATACAATGCTACAATGTAGTTTTTTGTCACACCCAACCTTTTGCATGTTTAAAAACTGTTTTAGTTAACTGCACAAGACTTGGTTGAAAATCAACTTCTAACGCGGTTACAAGGATTGTGCCTTGCAAAGTAATTTTGTCCAACAATAGAGATTTCTTCTTATGATAGTCTTGTGTGAACAAATACTAAATGGGACTTGTATTTGCCTTTCCCAAATACTCTGTTAAACCCGTGGTAGAAGCGGCCTTTGAGAAGCGGCACGCAAATCGTGTTGATCACGTGGCCAATTACGTGCGTTGTCCCTGCGAAAATTGCAGCGTAACTCCTCTTGCTTGTCAGCTGGTTTACGTTGCCTGTCGCGTAACATACAAAAACCCCGAGGCATCTGTGTTGAATAGTTTCATTAGTCACGCATTTGACTTTTGTAATAGTTTTTGTGCGGCTCGATGAAGAAATATCTTAACTGGGCCTAATGGCGTGCATGACTTAATAACGGCAAGCCATATAGATAACGAACGAGTTTTGCGCAGTCATCTGTAGCAATTGTTTAAAATTACACAAAGTTGGTCTTTATGGTTGATTGCACAAAGTAAACTCTTTCCTGCGACTTTTCAATAAACATGTGGACTTAATGGTTTGTTTTACCAACTTATTTTTTGTCCTCTGACCAGTGGAATGGCCGCCTAAAATTTTCAATTATTGTCTTCACTTTTCTCTCTCTTTAAATATGCTATGTATTAAACAATTGTGATTTAAGCGCATTTTTTTTACTCTGACGCCATCCTTGTACAGCAGTAATATGTGCAACTTCGATGCCTATACTGAGTGTTTTTATTCCTACTGCGTGTTGTAAAACAGCATTGCAGTGTTAGCTTGTGTTGGCACTGCGTGTACGCTTAAGGTGGATTTTAAACCCCGCTTCCTTCTCTTTGCCGTGACCGTGTAACAAAACTTTTCGTTGAGCATCGATTTTCAGTTTAATTTTACTTGTTTACATGAATAGTACTTGATGCCAATGCTTCTAAACACGCTCTGAGCTAACATGCCTGTAGCAGAACTGCGATTTGCATCACGGTTTACTGCAGCACCGGTGTGACACAATAGCAATAGCACTCACCTTTTGATGACGATTTCGATGAAGAAATTCTGTTAATTTGTATGTATCGCAAACGCTATATTTAAATGCGCGGATTGAATCGTGTGGCAATGTTTGATTTTTGTATTTCTTTAGTTCAAATTGCCCTCTTTTGCAATGCAACCGTATAGTTCTGAATGTTTTGACTGTTTTGTTGCTTTGTGTGTTTACAGTGCATTTCTTCGAAAGAACAAGCAAAAAATGTGTTGTCATGGCGACAAATCCAGTGCTATTGTTCAGGCAAAGAAAAGTGTTTTTACTATATATATACATATAAAATCATAAAAACGCAACATCTATACTGATCAACTAGCATCAGTTGCTAAAATTGGAAAATATTACATTGTGTATTTCGCTGTTGTAAATGGTACTTTTATAGCGGGTTTAAAATTGACCGTAGAGTGTGTCAAGTCATCCAAAAAATCAAAACAAACAAAGCAAAATTTAAATTTTACGACAAAGCTGTTGTCGCCCTAACGTTGTTTCTGCCCTACAAGGCAACGATGAAATACATTTCGATTGTAGTTCGACCAATTTTAAAGCTGGCTGATTGCAAAAGACGATTATATATCATTTTTATTTATTTATTTACAGTTTAGTTGACAGCTTTACATGATACACTCATTGTCCGATTCTTCTGTAGCCCTTGTTTAACAAACAAAAATGAATCAGAAAAAAAATTGGATCAACGAGCCTAATCAGCTTTTTTACCAGAGCTGTACAAAGCAACCAAACGGAATTTAAAACCTTGGTAATGTAACGAATTAAAAATTTTAATAGGTAGGGGGGAGGGGGTTACGTACACGATCCTCGAAAGAATACGTTCGTCTTCTTGGTAATGATCATCTCAACCAGCACATTTCTAAACCATTACGGGGAAGTAAAGCAAGTATACTTTGATACGTATCAAACTAAACCATATTCTTTGAAACGTATGCACGACGTTTAATATTGAAAACTTACGCAGTTAGTTTAAACCAGTGGTTCTCAAACTCGGTTTTCGGGGCCGCATGCGGCTCCCAACTACTTATTTTGCGGCTCGCACCAGACCTCAGAAAAGCACCAAACATTGCTATTTTAGCTTTCAAAGTAATAATCTTTATTGATTTTCTCAAGGTTTCGTTTTTTTGTGGCTCTCTACACACTTAAAAAAATACCATTTGGCCCCGACAATAAAAAAGTTTGAGAACCACTGGTTTAAACCCTTTTAACTTTAGCTTGACCATGATATTTAATAATCTAAATATGTTCCCGAGATACAGCGGAAAGAGTTTTGCCTACATATTATCACCCTTAACTAATTTGTAACAGGGCCTTAAGTTGGGTACGAACAGCATTAGGTAATTCCGTAGTATTCCGATCGAAAAACATTCGCAAACCAGACCACCTAATCCTATGTCCTCCGCTATAAACAAAGAAGATTTGTCCTGGGAGCAAATTTACGCGTAGAAATTGGATCAATCGATTTTACTGACGTACTAAGGCCTCGCCAGTAGCCAGCATCGATTTGAAGTCTGTATTTTTTTCTTCAACCCACAAAACCCGTAAATTTTGCACTCAAAATGGCGGCCACCAAATTCCTCTCGACTTTTTTGCTCGGATTTGATTGCAGTCTGGAAGATTTCCGTGCGCATTCATGTACCTGCTGCCATATAACTTTACCAGGCGTTTTTTTTGTTGCACATCGAAGTGTGTTTGCCAAGGCGTGATCACATTTCAATGCATGAAGCGAGAACTGTTTTCAGATTGGAGTTTCAGCTCTATCGCATGTACAAAACGATAGCATCGCTTTTGGGATCGTCGCTGCCGAACTTCAAATAAACACGCGGTAACATACGTCAGTCGCCGAGCAAGTAGTCGCAGCGCGCGCTTGTTTATGTTTAATATTCAGCTCATTACAAATTCACGCGCATGCTAGCTGGTGCCCAAGTCGATTTTGCCACTGTCGTTCTATAGCGACGTGCGAAGCCTCCTCACATAAACCACTTTATATTTCCCTTGAATCGAGCGGCAAAATAATTAAGATTGTTTCTCCCGTCGAATGCTTACAGTGTGGTTTTGACCTAATAAACATTCTAAAAATACGCATCAGCAAATAAAACACAAATTATTTTGTTATTTTTGGCCCGTTGCACATTGCGCTTTTGAACAGGCAAGAAACGGTTTTCTGACGTGCCGTAAACTAGCAGTAAAGTGAGTCTAACGTTGGGTATTTGTCTCAAAATTTTCTGATGTACGTGCTTTTTGCGCCAAATTGTTTTTTGTATTGGTTTGCTGTTTTACACAAGTAATGCGCATTTCCATGTTCAACAATAGTAGTGAGATTGTAAAAACGTTTATATTGAGATAGCTAAAAAAAACATATGAAACAAAATGTGTACTCTTCTTAAATCTGCGCAATCTTTTCGAAAAAACAGCGGCACTCTTGGGCACAAAACGTCAGTGGCAACGCTGGTTTCGCAAAAATGTATTTCACGTTGGCAAATTAGAACGCAATTTCGTGCAAAGATTGAAGTTGGATAAACTTCAATCAAATCAGGGACGCGAATTTCAACGCCTCGCAGAATTGCACATTCCACTCTGCGCCAAGTCGGCGACATCGCTTTGCAACACAGCGGGAGTTTGGTTGAAAGGCGCCCTTTCTAAGCACAAAGAACTTGTCGCCAACGTTAATAACGCGCTCCGTCAGCGCGGTCATTCATCATTCTGCTGTGGCTCGCCAGCACACGCGTGTTTTCACTAGCCGTAAATATAATGTTGCGCGCGGGGTGAGCACACACAATTTGGCGCGTTGCAAGAAAGAGAAATAAGAGGTACTGATGCAAAATTACATCGCGCAAGCGTTCCAAACGTTGGTAGTTGGCATACCCTCAGCTGCGCAATGGGAAGCAGATAAAATCGCGTTGCGGGAATTGCGCTTTACGTCGTCGTGTGAACGGGTGAGGTGGTTGTGTTTGCAAGTGGGTTGTGTGGCACACTCCTATTGTGTTGCGAGATCGGGTTTCTTTGGCGGACGAGCGAAGCCACACGCTTCTACCGCAACGATCAAATGCCAACCATTTTGCAGCAGGATCGACCAATCCGCACTCATGCGCATTGACACTGACTGGACCGAATTTGCAGCTGCCTTACTAAAAGCGGTTCCTTGTCTTGCTTAAATTCGACTTCTAACTATACGGAAAACCTGCAATATGGGATACCAAGACACTGTACCACAGTCTATGCCCCATAAGCTGCAGTGTTGTATGTTTGCTTTAGTAACCACTACTTACATTTATGCGTAAGTTCAATCCCGTACAGTGCAATCATTATTTTACGCCAAAGAATAAAATTATTATCTCCCAAATAAATAATTCGTGCTAGGCATCCTTAAATCTACGTGCATTGAAAAAATAGGAGCTTTACCCACATGGCAAGCATTGCCACGACTTTCCGGTTCTAATGCGATTCGTATTATGCGTTTTCTTTATTAGTTGGAAAATCACAGTTTGACAAACGCAGGTCATTGTATTTACTTTTCCTAATGGACTTAAGTCTATTTAAAAAAAATACTTTAAGAAAATCATTCGTTAATTTATGAAACTCGTAAAGCCGTAAATACATGATACAAGAGATTCGTCTAGTGGACGATGTTAACCCAATACAGCTAGGATTTTCAAGGTTTGGAACAAAAATGGCTTTTTCTGCCAATCAGAAATTTTAGTGTTTGCGTTCTTGACACTCGGTCAGCAAAAAATTGAAACAAAATGGGATCCAACACTTTGATCTTAGACGATTGTTTTGAATTTATTCAAGTTTCGATCATCTGTTGAAAGTTGGCTCAACAGTTTGACTGAGAACACATGTACGCGTCAAGAACAATGCCCATTGACATTAATATTTATTCAATCCGTAAATACACGACTTGTGATATGTGTATCACGCTATTACACTGATATGCAGTAAACGAAGTAAAAAAACGCTCCGTTTTCCTGTGGCAATGTTCGGCGCCACTGACGGCCAAAGTTCGCCGTTTCTGTTGTTCGAACAAGAGCCAGGTCTGGCTTGCACAAGGCCTTGTCTACCCAGCGTGACTAATCCGATTTTGATTGCGCCTGGAACCATTTACCGGATGACGTCATCAGTGCTTTACGATACAAATTTCAATTCCTTGCCACCTAAAGCGAGAGAAATGGTATCGCCGTATTTCACTTCAACATTTCATATTGTTCTCCAGGATATAAGTCTCAAAAGCTTTTGGAGTTGGTTAAACTTAGAGTTGAAATCGTTTTTAAATTCACTGCATTTATTTTGCCAAATAATGAATACACATAATCATGTCTTCTTCAAAGTATTCCTATTTTAGATCTTTTTAGGCATTCAGATCCAAGTGTAACCGACAGTTCAAAACTTTCTGTGTTGTGCAGTCACGTGAAAAGAAAACAAAATGGCGGAAAGCCTTAAAATAGCTATTACGGGCGGGACAGCC
This sequence comes from Phallusia mammillata, assembly GCF_965637545.1. Lineage (NCBI taxonomy): Eukaryota > Metazoa > Chordata > Ascidiacea > Phlebobranchia > Ascidiidae > Phallusia > Phallusia mammillata. The sequence continues at coordinate 21,895,698 of NC_137252.1, read as the reverse complement.
TTTTTTACTGATAAGCCAATTGACCTTTTTTATCTTCAAGCAAACTGTTTTAAAACAGATACGTTTTCTTTAGTACGCAATCCATTAAAAACTGAAGTAAGTAAGTATGCATTTTTAAACCATGAAAATATTATCATTTTTTGTGTAATACATTTCAGCAAAAAGTTTAGCCTTTATTTGCTGTGGTTCGTTGTGCTGCTTTCGTTTTATACCTACTTTGTTTTGCATCTTCTGTTGTTTTTAAAACATTTAACCCATATTAGCTAACACCGCCATTTTGATATAAAATCGGCAGCCATTTAAGGACAGTGGTGCGACTTGATTGTAAATGCACACGAAGCGGTTTCGATTGACAAAACCAGTCACCTAAACATACACATTTGTGCAATGAACACAAATTTCATTACTGCTACACATTTTCATTGTACTACAGGCCAACTGTCAAGGTTTGACCTTTTTGCCAAGCATTTTGAATTTCAACAGTTAAAAATCCGTGAAAGTAAAATTTAAGTTTGGGGACATTGCAGATGGAATTTATTTTAAAATTGGCAAATTTCACACTTTAATGTGATTCGTCCTGGAAAAAAAACGCATGAACTGATTTAACTATCCAATGGACAAGTCTCTGTAAAACCACGAAATGTTATTAGGTTTGACACGCACATGCTGCTGCAATTAGCAGTTTTTGTGTCGCAAATCAGCCTTACCGAAGAACAAGCCAAAGTTGCGCGGGTCTGTCGTGCACACGTGTGGCGGCAGTACGGCGCTCTCATTGCTTGTCTCTTCTTGTTGAGCAATGCGCTACGCTTCAGCGCTCCGAAAAGGTAAACAACATTAATCTCCCGTTCGCTATGCCGACAAACCCGCGTCGAGCAGCAATTAGGGTCCCAGCACCGTTCCGACTTTGCACGCAACAAGAGCAAAACTCCTTCACAGCTGTTTGGTTTATTTTATTGTGCGCAAGCATTTGCGATGGAGCGTTTCAAAAGGAGTAAACTGTACTAAATTTGGCACAAAGCTCAAATTAAAATAGATTTTCTAGGTCAAGCATCGCAATATGCACTTCGCGCCAATCGTAATTGCCTGTGTTTGGACGTGCTTAACTGGTATTTTAGGGGATTCTGAAATTATCTCTGTGATATCTTTGAACATCAAAATAAAGCACACGCAATGAATAACATGTTAACCAAAGTCATTGGTATTTCACAATGCCATTTAAGCTGCATGTACAAACCATGGCGCAAAAATTGCGCGTGTCAACCGTGATTTAAAGACTGTTAAAACGCAGAGACGTAAAAGTTTGCACAAGTTCTGCAGATAAGGGAATGGTAATGGATCTAATGTATACGCATTAGCATTGGTGCGCTTCATAACAACTTCAGATAAGAGACGATAAGCTTGCACAGACGAACATGGGCAGATTTCCACGTCTAACTCGACCAGTCGGCTTCCAAGTTTTTCGCTATAAAGCCATACATGTCTGCCACCTCTTCGATCTGGTCATAAAATATTTAGTTAAGATTTTTTTACATTTTACAGTAAAAATACTCCGGCAGACTACTGGCAACAATTTGGTCGTCGGTGCGGGCAATCGCAGAGTTTGAAAATAAATCGGTACATTGAATTTCAGTGTCCAAACTTAAAGCCCGAATAAATTTGCTTCAGCAGATGTCTAACTGTTTACTGCAGTAAAGGGTCGTTTTTTGGAGGTCTTGCGACTTTAACCTTTTGGTGACAAAAAGACGACCGCGAACCAACAACTTTTAAATAGCATGTTAGTATTTGCGTAAACTCAAGACGTGGATAAAAATATTTAACGCCCGTAATATTTGCCAATTGATTTGCGCATTTGTATTTTGATTAACTATTGCTGAGTTATGCCGCCGTTTCAGGCAAAACTTTCTGACATTTTGACTGTAAGGAGTGAGTGACTTTAGTATTTGGATATGAAAAATCGCCTAGTGTTAAGAAGGCAACTATGGAACAAGTAAGCTTCAATTTTTCCTGTTCCCTTCTTTGCCGCATAGTAACGTTTATCGCCACAAAACCTTAAATTCAAGTTCTACTCCAATACAAAGATAACACTTACCACTTTAGCCGTCGGTTTTCCGGCCCCGTGGCCTGACTTGGTGTCGACGCGAATAAGTAGTGGGTTTTTTTGTTCTTTTCTTGCACCGATGATGTCTTGAACTTGTGCAATGTACTTGAGCGAATGATGAGGTACAACTCGGTCGTCATGGTCACCCGTCATTAGAAGCAAGGAAGGATACTGCACATTTGCACCACGAGGAACTTGTACGTTATGAATAGGGGAATACCTAGAGGAAACAAATTAACGAGAGCTTTTGTTAAATACATCTTTTTGAAAGCACGTTTTTTTAAAACACCACACTAATTTAAACCTGCAAAATGTCAGGACAATTTGTTAGTACAAGGTTACTAATATGATGTAGCAATACTGAATCATAGTATATACGTCAAAAAATTATCACACAACCATCAATAAGCTGGAAAACATTTGACAAAACTTCTTACAAACTGTCTAATTATACAAACAAATAGCAGGTCATAGACTTCTACCGCGTCTTAATATTATGATCGGAAATTAAATTCTTTCTGCCATGCCTCGATTAGCGAATAAAATTCCGTTACATGCAAGAGGTGCGACAAGTTAATTGAAATAATGAGTAGGTTTTAGACGCTTAATAGTTGGGCGACGTTTTGTTGCGATTTTTGCGGTTAAAGCTAGTGCGTTCACACACAATTTAGCGCAACAAAACAACAGACAGAACACTAAACCATTAAATAAATAAGACAGTGCTAGGTTTTCCATTAGATTAGCTGCTTACCGGTTTAAGTTCGACCACATAAGTTGACTGTTTTAGACGCAAAATAAGACATAATATTGGATTTGAAACGTTAAAATATAAGGAGCCCAGAAAGTGTACAGTTTCCACAAAACATGTAACAAATTCAAATAATAAAAAGCAGAAAAAAGTACACGTAAATGTTCGTCAATCGAAGACAGGGCTGTGATACAAGTTTTAAATGCTGCATTTGACTTCACATTTTCCATACTTTGCTTATAATGGGTCGGATAACATTACATCTACATTAATTTTGTACGTTCTCGTACTTTTTTGCAAGTCTTTACTTTCCTTGTGAAAAAAAAACAGGTAAATATTAAAAACTGGAATCCTGGCATGGAGTTAAACCGAAACTTCCTCAGCAAAATTGCCTTGACAGAACATTTCACAACAAAAACCAAATAACACGCAAACATGGGTGAATTTTTAATGATTAATCCACACAGACGATAAAATTTATGTCTGCAAATAAATAATCCGGTTTTAAGGCCGGTCGTATAATTCAAACGTTACGGTCTGATGAGACAAGCAACTATTTTTGATTTACTGCTAATTATACCTTTTCAGTCTTTTTTAGCGGTAAGGTCATGGATAGTTCAAGACGTTCAAGAGATGTTTAGGCCTATTGTGTTACCCAGCGGTAAGGTTAAGTACAACAAAAAAGTATCCAAACGTCTTTACCCTCCCAACAAACGTTTGTCACATTCACCCATTGCATCTAACGTTTTCAATTAGGTTTATCACTCGTCGTACTCCGTTTGTTGATTTAAACATTAAAAACAGATTTTACAGCTGAGCAGCGTTGTTTGGGCTATTCAGTAACTTTCAGTTCTAAAGTATTCTGCAATATTTTTACTTTTCAGCGCATTAACTTCATCATCAAAGTTGGGTATGTTTTGACATTTTAAGTTACAGCTGAACTTTGCAATATTCTTTCAATATTTCAAAGTCTCTTGTGGTGCGGCGCTTTTACTCGTCTTAGCAAAGTTTAGGTCGTCGGAGACCTAATATAAACATTATTCTGTCCAGCCTCAATAGAAAGCTGATGATGTGAGGTTTTGTCTGATCACGTGATCTTGGATGATGCTATCACGTGTCAATATATAAACATGGCGAGAATTTACAGTCGGATTTATGATAACGTCTTCGTGCATCCTTGTCGAATCTAATTAAGCCACTTTTCCGCGAAATCTGATTACAACGACTTGGCTGTGGCCGAAAAAACAAACGCGTAGTCTGATAGTCACGTGACAAAAATGGCGTCAGCTCTTTAATGGTGACACATCGATTTGTGGTATTTTGCACTTTATCAGTAAATAAACTGTCACATGTTGTGTGGTTTCACAGTTTTTTTTAGATACAATGCAGTTTCGTTACGTTTGCGCGACCAAAAAAAGAAGTTCATGAGTTTTCCACCTTGTTCTTGTCACTAATAAATTTTTAAGCGTTTTCAGCAACTGGAACATATAACTCACAGTAAAAGCTGTTTTTTTAATCAAGACGACGAAAATAAGTTTTTTTGAGTGTTTGTTCATTTGTTCTTAAAAAGCTAACGTGCAACTGAGTTTGTAGTATGAATGTTTATACCTGTACAATATTTAATGTAAACTGCAGGACAGTGGAAAAAAAGTCAATATGACTAATTACAAGCTTCTGGAATTACCGTCGAAACCCCTTTATGATTGGCGAATAAAAAAAGTTTACACCCCCTAAAACTAGAATAGAATCTAGAATAGAACCTAGACAGGGATATAAGATTTAGCAAACAGTTCGCCGCTATACTCAGTTTCATTTTTACTCATCAAGCAACAAAAAACCCTGTCAACCTAACTTACTTGAAAAGACACTCGAATTGTTCCTTATCTTCGTCGGCACAGCCAAAGTCAGTTTTCCATGCATGCCCGATCGTGTACTTGTGAAACTTGAGCATATCCATCACTCTGCAAATATCGAGCATTTCAGTTTTTGCTCTTAGCACCTAGATTTGTGACGTCATCAATCACATTTTTTGGCACAAAAAATTCCGCCGAATCTCAAGCGTGAATGAGACGACTGTTCATTTCACACTTGTGGTTGGGTTAACTTTCCGATTATTTCAGGACAATAGAATGCTTTAAATGCTGGTCGTATAATTGGTTTTTATATCGTTTCTGAGACTTGGGGACACGTTAAAAGTAACTTAGTCCGTAGTAAAAAGCAATTTGGGCCGTTTATATAGTGAGCTTGTATGTGGTTAGTATAAAATCTGCGCGGATTCATGCAAAAATCAATGCAAGCAGCAAACGTTCGTTTGTGATTTCTACTTTGAAAGGTTTAATGAAGCAAATAGCAAAATGTACGAATGAGCGCCAGTTAATTCATACCATACAAACAAATTAGGCCTAAACGAGAGCGCGACACGTTTTCAGCTATACTCATGAGTTTGTTTAAAGTTGGCCGCGGTAAGCTTGAATTGTATACAGCAGTGGTCCCCAGCTGTGGTAGGGGTATACCAATAATTGGTACGCAAGCTTACATCAGTTGACCAGAGTTTATAAAAAAAAACATAATTAGCATGAATCTTTCAGAAAGAGCACTGTGCATTGTGGCAAAGCTATTTTTATTTACATTGGGCATACGCTTGTACGATAACAAGACTGATCGCTGATAACAGCCTTTGTAGTCATTTTCTGGATGTCTGTGATACGCCTACGCTATAGGAAATCTTTAATTCTGTTTTAACCTTTTTTTTCTGTTACTCCTAATAACAACCAAATGCTATTTGTTTACCCACTTTTCAAAAAGCTACCAACTAACAGGAAGATGTCACAGAACCTAAAAATGATAATGTAATTACCTTCTGCACAATGTCAAGATACTTTTTCGGGGGTAATTTTGTTAACCACCGGTTGGGAGTCACTGATTTAAGTTACTTAAATCACTACTTAAATTAAGTAAGCTTAGTACGTGAGCTGGACAAGCGCTACCAAAAAAGCAATTTTCTTACCCGACTTGGGCGACTGCGCACCCAAACAGCTGTGGTTTTTGGTTGATACAAGCTGCGACTAATAATCCACCATTAGAACCTCCGTTTATTGCAATCCTGCCAAAAAATATTAACACTTTTTCAACGCGTTTAACCGAATGGCCAAGATTCGAAATGTTACCATATTTACGTATATTAACAAATGACATGTAATGTATATATGTTTGATTCAGGATAAAAAAACAGTTTTACAACATTAACATTAGGTCCTGGATTTTTGACAAGATTCTGTTCATCAGCCTCACACAAATTGCGCAACTCGTTAAATCGGTCATGCTTGACATCAAAACAACGACGCACTTTGCCGCGTCATAGCACTCGAGCGCTGCGCTTAATAATATTTAACCAAGCCGACAATTGATAAGTGACTATGAAAAGTTAAACACACCCACGCACATCTCATTCATAAATATTTGCCATCGTGATACGTAACACGGGAAATTCCCGCGCACTTTATCTTTCAACTTTGGCAAAATAGGAAAAAAATGCATGATTATTGTCAGTGTTGGATTAAGGGTCTGCTGGCCTGTAGGCACATTTTATAAGTGGCCCGAAAATCAGGGTTGCCAACTAAAAAAATAGAATTATTAGTGTTGCCAAATCATTGTCACAAAGATCGTTGTTGTAAAGTGGCCTGGATTTTTGACTGGCCTGTAGGCACGTGCCTACTTTGCCTAATGGTTTATCCGGCACTGATTATTATCGGACTGCAGCAGCAATGTACCATTCGGACTCGTAATTCCGAAACAATTTGCAACGTAATTGAGATTATACATAATAAGAAATTAAATGACCATGTCAAGACATATTATTTTCATAATACAATACCGTTCAGTACAGGGATCAGATGACAACGCACAATCAAAATCTGTTTGTTTTTTTATTAGCTGACAGTACAATTGCAACATCTAACGCAACACAACAAAGACAGACAATTAGTTAATTTAGACATGAAACCTACTTTTGAGGACTCGTATACTTTTGGTCGGTAAGATATTTAGCTGCAGATTGAAAATCATCAAAACAATTTTGTTTATTCTTGAGACTTCCACTTTTGTGCCAAGTTTCGCCATATTCACTGCAAAACGCATGGTAAATTTAAAAAGCTCGCATGTGGAACTACATGAAGTACAATACATATACTATTTATTTGTTTCAGTTGGAAGTTTAACTGCATGTTAAAATACACAAAAACATATTTTGAACTTAGTACTAGGTTTTGTAAAGAACGGCTGATGTGAATCACGCATAGACAAGTACGGAACATACGACATACCCTCCTCCACGAATATTCGCTATAGCGACAATCCCTCCGAGATTTTGCATGAAAATGACTCGAGACACGCTGTAGCTTGGCGTAATTGAAATATTAAAACCGCCATATCCGTACAATAACGTTGGATGACTGCCGTCCAACTCTATTCCCTTTGAAAAGTTATACTTTGCAGGTTTATATTGTAACATGGTGATGAATAAGATAAAAGTAATTGCATCAATTTTTACATTCAAACATATACAGTGACATAAAGAGTTAAATTGAAAACATTTGTTTTACATTAAACAAACTTGTACGGAAGTGACGCATTTTCGGTAATCACATTGAACGCATTTGTTTCAAAACACAAATACTGTTATACTTACAATTTACAGCATTACCGACCTTTTTGTGTGTAATAAACATCGGAATTTTTGTTCCATCATTGCTAGAGTAAAACACCTGTTCGGTTTCAAACAACGAGCCATCGAATCCCTTTACTTCAATTTTACGAAAAATCTTAAAAGAAACAAAACCATTGCATTCTCTACAAATTTTGTTTATATTCTAGAATCGAGGCAGGTTTTTATGAATATATTTACTTACACTGGGCTTTTTATCTCCGCTTTCAAAGTCATATCGATAGATGATCCCTGGAGTGAGAAATGACATAAACATGAAAAAGATTTCCGAATGCTTCTTTTTGCCAGAAAATCCCACCACAGTGCCGACATCCAGTGGCAGGTTTTTTATTAAGGAACCATTTCCAAGATGACGCACTTCTAGAACATTCTGCAGAAGTTAATTGAAACTGGTTTTTAATCTCTTAACAAACATACAGAAGTTTTGGTCCTCGGAAGTGGTATAATAACTGTTGTGTTGTACATCGTTTCAAACATTATCATCACGTGTAAGTTTGCTTGGAACTGAATTTATTAAACCTTTGGCGAGTCGGGGCGAGTAAAAGAAAGGCTAGTTGCGAAAATTGTATTTGCTGTGTTAAGCAACGATGTTGTATTAAAGACAACATAACATAACACAACATAAAAAACTAAAAATTGCCAGCATACACCTGTATTTATGATACACTTACCTTGACATCCCGCAGGTATGAAACAATCAGTTTGTCTCCATTCACGCATGTCGCCCATTCTAAAACATCCTTTTCATTCTCTCCAAGTAATTCCTTCCAATTATCCTGCAGACGCACACAATGTTGAATATTTGTTTTTCTTTTGTGCACGAAATCTTTGATCAACCAGAGATGATATTAACACTGTACGTTGCTGCTTTTAGTGCAAAAATTGGCGTGAGCAACAAAATTACATGTGAAATACGATTACGCGTTGTTTTTTAAACATATTAATGTTTCCATTAATAAAACATGAAGTCAGGCAATAAAATTATGAATAAAACGTAGGAGTACTATTTGCCGCGAAGCGAGATAGGTAAACAATGAAATGTACCGATTAAGCTGCAAGGGTGTTGATGAAACGTAAAAGGCACGAACTTAAAATGTTAGACAATCAAAATTGGGTGTAAAGGTGACATTAAAACACAAAACACAGCTCTAGCAGAAAATCGCTACCTTTATGTACTGACGACCTAGAGGTTTGCAAAACCGGTTTGTTCTCGGTATTGGTGTGAATTCGGTTTTAGTATCTGTTGCTTTTTTTGGCAAACAAAAACTTGTGGGTTGAACTTAGCTCATGACACCACTTATTGTTTTGGAATAGCGCATTCAGGAATATTAATATAGAACAACGCATTTGATTCGTTGCAAGTTCGCCACAGAAAAAATACATTTACCTTATGTGGGATCGAAATATCGATATTGATCAACTTGTACCGGGGAGCATCCAAGTTGGTTTTAAAAGTAAAAACCACGCCTTCATTTGTGATGTACTGGAAGTAAAAATACGATGTGTATGCTTTATTAATACATAATTTCTATGTTTGAAAAAGCTAAGATAAGAGTAAAGTTTTGCGCAAACACCATTCACATTTTTGAGGTCAGTGCTGTTTTTTCAAACAGGCAGTGTGCTTAAAAAGTTTAGTAAATTTGCAATTGAATATACTAGATGAATTGGATTTATATTATTACCAACATGCCAACACAAATAACATAAATATGATGCTTTTGGGTATTTGACCTGTCAAATAAAATATGGTCAATTGACCGGTCAAATACTTCAAAATGGTCAAATACTATGCACACTATTAAATTGCAGTTTTAGTTTAAAGTTGGAAGTTAAATCTTCTTTTAAACCATAAGTAAGTAAAGGGCGAGCCCCCCTTTTTTTTCTTTTTTTCCGTCTAATGCGGATTTGTTCCCACGTTTTGGTCAAAAAAGAATAGTTCAAACTTTTTCAAATGTACACATATTATAGATATTGGTCTAAAGATGGTCTATGTGAATTTTGACCCTGTTTAATCCCTTGGTTCACGCACAGCCCCCTCCCCCCCCCCTGTTTTTTTGCAATTATATGACAATAATGATGCAAAAAGAATATGGACAAAACTTTTAAAGTTGGGTTAAGGCTAAAGTTGGTTAAGTTTTTCCTTAAGAATCTAAAAATAACCAGGATGTTTGTTTACCATAAATCCGCACAAACGCGCCTGTGGGGACCCATTCGTTTTTGCTTGCAAAAACAATCATATGTGTAGATCAAATGATGGGTATAGTAAATTGGTAAATATCTAACAATGATTGTGCCCTATTCTTACTGTTACCAAATCGCATATGCATGGGGACCCATTAGATTATGCTTGCAGAAACAATTATGTTATAAAGTGCCAGGAAAAAGATAGGGCCCCAATGAAATGTAGGTGCCAAATATATATCCATTATAAATATAGTAAATGGTATATGTGATACATCGTTAAATATGATGTAGTATATATAAACTGGCAATATATAGGAAAACCACTATTCTAGTATTCTGACTGCATCACATTTCCTTACCTCCCCAATGGCCCCACCAGTGTGCCTGTATATTTGATTCATTAATTACACTGAAATTCACAAATAAAATAATTTTGGGGCAATTATAAGCTAAATATCTGCAAACAATTTTTTGATCAATTACAGAAAAAGTACTGTACGTCTACAAGTTTACACAGCTGCTTTAAAATACTTTAGATTTTTTATCTGTCAGTCAAAAAGTGCAAGTAAATTAAGCCATGATGTGAGTGATGTTTTTTATGGAATGATGATGTTGTTTTTGATTGCGCTGCAGATCTTAACTGCAAATAAAAAATATGTCCCCTAATTGTGTTGGCATTTATTTCTGATGAAAAAAAAATGATCAATTGACCGACTTGCCAACCCTACATTTTGTAAAGACTTACATCATATTCAGCATCAAAATTATCAACCAGTTTCACCCAGTCTGGTTTCTGGGATATTCCATCAGGTAGTGTTCGCAAGTCAATATACCACAGTTTATTGACTGGATCACAACCCTCACTAATTGCAAGCAGAGCATAATCTCCATCATCTGTGATTGTAATGCCACTGCACGAAAGTAAAAGAAAACTAGAAACGTGGCTCAGCACATTTTGTTGTTGCATTTACACTATAACCTATTTGAAAACATAAATATATTTCCTATGCTTATTTTGTATTGGGTCCCATATTAGCCATCGTCTTTTATAACTTTAGTTGTTTCTGCAGGCAAACTCATGGGTCCCCACACATGTAAAGTTAAAAATAGTGCATTTCCGACAATGTTTTATAAACTTTAGGGGGCTAGTAAGGTTACTGGTGTTTGACACACAAACTAAAAAAATATGAAACCTCAATGACTCAATCTATAGTACTGCAAAATTTCAGCCCAAACTGACAATGTTTAAAATTTCGACCACTAGAGGTGTTTTGAGCAACAACCATTAATGCTTCTGATGTCATAGGGCTTTAACAACCTGCTAACTGCCATGGTGCAAAAACGTCCACAAAGCAACCCACCAATAAGTAACGTACAACTGGTTGCCCTTGTGAGAGTAGCATAACACACAAATACGTTTTACACTTTGGAGGCTTGTGGGGTAAATGTTGGGGCTACAGGGAACACAACAATCGACACCTATAAATGTCATACTCTACAAGCTATCCAAATTTCAGCCAATTCCGACATTGTTTACAAACTCACCCATTTTAAGTGGCTAGCGGGGTAAATACTGGGGTTATCAACAAAAATGTAGTGGTATGCACACCTACATAACTATATCTACCATCTGTGTAAATTTCATCCAAATCCATCAAACATTTGATGAAAAAAATGGGTCAGACAAACTTTGGGAAGAAAAAAAAGAAAAGAAAAAAAAATCGAGTAAAATCAATATGTGTCCCCTTTAGGGAAGGGGACCCATAATTCAGTAATTTGTTGTAAAATCACAGGGGCAAAACTTTGTAACCAATGTTTATATATTTACCATTAAATGGCAGGCTAAGCTTGATCCAGACAGTTGTTTTTAAAATAGTATTTAGAGTTAGTTACTTTTATCATGCTGACTGTTATTATTTCTTAGTTATTCTACAACAGTTTAATGGTCTGCGTCACACATTAACATGAATCTATTGCTTACATTGACAAGAAATGGGTTGTGATTTCAATTGTGATATGTCACCTAAAACACCATAACCAAATCTGCAACTTAACATTAATCACAAGGGCTATTGTTATTGTTGTAAGAAATTATGCCATAGTTTTACAACTACTATAGCATACTTAAAATAATGTGAAATGAAGGTCATTTAGTTAAACAGGTGCAGGTGAAAAGTATCCAGAACTGTCTCACAATGTGAAGTAGTTTTTGTGTAATTTTGAAAAAAACATTTAGTGCTGAATATGTACTTTATTTTAGGAACACTATACATGGACTTGAAAAGTAGTTTATTTACAAACATTACTGCCAAGGTAGTGGTGTATATAGAATACATCGTTCAGATGTTTCGACAATCACTGATGATGACAACAGAGATTGTCGAAATGTCTGAATGATGTATTCTATATACACCACTACCTTGGCAGTAATGTTTGTGATTAAACTAATGTAATTTTTTAATTTGCCAAAAAGATGCTTATTACCTCATCCAATTCGGATTTTCAGGAAATTCAGCAAAAAGTACATCCTCACTTTGCTTTGTTCCTAGACGGTGATAAAACAACTAGAAATACAAAAAAAAACATTTTTCTACAGTGTTTTTGGAGTTTGTCATTTAAAAGTTTTCATTTTCTGTCTTAAAATATTTAAAGGTAGCAAATACGTCGGGTGGCTTAGGATGGCTAAATACAGGGGTGTCAAACTCGCGGCCTGCGGGTCGCATGCGACCCACAAAGCCCTCCAATGTGACCCACGAACACTCAACAACAATTGTATTATTTTATCAGATATTGTGCGGCTGTGGACATGTTCATTAAAATATATGTACTGGCGGCCGTGACGCAATTAAAACTCTTTTGCCAAATATTTGATTTTTAAACTGCTCTAAACAGATTTTGTGGTACTGAAAAGAGTATTACCAGCCTAATAGCCATATGCGTCAGACTTTTTGTACGCCTATTGTGTGCAAACAATGCGAAAAAACGGGTACCACCAGGGTCACAGTATAGATTATGATGTAATAAACAATTAAAACTGATCTTCATATTGTGCAACTCACTCTGTGCACCAAGTTGGAAATTAATTGGGCTTTCGGGGCGTCAATAGTTGGTATATATGTGATATAAACTTATTTCATTACATCTGTAATTTTAAAATAAAAACCAGCAGGTAATTGGCGGCTGTTGGTGAAATAAGGATCTGCGATGCGGCCGCAGCAGCAAAAAGGTTGTTTAAGTGTATAAAACTAGATTAAAAACCACATGCGGCCCTCGTCATAATTTCCAAACTGCAATGTGGCCCCCGAACCCCACGAGTTTGACACCCCTGGCTTAATACATATTGCCATTGCACATGGAGTTTGACCTACTTTGAAACATATTGCTTATACCTATTAAATAAGAGGTCCCATATTAGCTAATGTTCAGTATAACCCTTGTTTGTTTCTGAAGGCAGAAACTCATGGGTACTCACACAGGCAAATTTGTAAATAATGCATTTCAAGAGTTAGTTATGAGAAAGTTTGTAGTAGTGTTGTGATTTATATTAAACACAGTGATTGATATATATTATACTAATCATGCTTTATGAAGCACAAACTATCAATTCTTGCTCAAGTCAGACATTGTTTGCATGTTGATATGTTTTAAAGGGCAGATGGCTAGTGATATGATTCTTCAAATGAATAAAATAACCAACCACAATAACCCAAACTACAGTCATTGAAAATACAATCCAATTTGTCGCACACACGCACTGCTTAAATTTAAAAATATTTTTGTGCATCAAATAGAATTGCTGAAGCACCTACTTTTTGATTCACATTTGAAGTTGTTTCTGTGCCATCTGTTTTTCCTTCTTGTTCCAAATAACACTAACAAATACAGGAAATAAAGCAAAGGTTGAAATCAGATTGGTACTTTATTATTGTCAATGCCTGAAAAATAGTTAATAAGAGTTTCCCAGTTCATTTGCTGTCACGAAGATAGTTTAAACCAGGGTTGCCCATCCTGTCCATTGCTATTGACTGGTCAATCTCAGACTGATCCTAAGTCGATCGCAAGTGATGTTTTGTAACACGTTTTTGAACATGAATGGCTCTATTGTGGGAATCATGTTCCAACCACTAATGCTCAGCAGGCGCTTTTAATACATCACAAAATAATAGTTGCAGTAATTGTTACTTTGGTAGTTGCTCTGTATTTTTAAAACAAATCGCTCTCTTGGCCTTACCAATCAAACTCATAATTTTGGCTTATTTTTTCCCATATATTGCAATTTAAACATTAACCGGAGTTAAACTATTAAAATTGCTAATAATTCTAAAAACAAGAAAACAAAAAAAAGGAAATCTTACATTGTAGAATAAGCCTTTATGATCGTGGGTCCAAGACATACACGAAAATTTGACTCTTTCGAGGACATCAGGTAAATCCTGATTATTCTCCACATTTTTAAACTGAAACAGTAATTATCATATTGAATAATACTGCTTTAAAACCATTCTTTTATTATTACCTTTATTGTTACCCAGTCAGAACCACTGGAACTCAAACCGTACGCAAAAAATTTTCCATTTTCTGAAAATGAGTAACCACGTAATGACACTGTTCCATCTTCTGACAATGTATTTGGATCAAGAAAAGTTGTTGGAGTGCTCTCTAATGTATCTTGCTTATACATGACACTGAAACAAATTTTATGCTGCTTTAAAACTTATTATTTGCTAATACAGTACTTGCTTTGTAGCATCACCTGTTTACTTAAATTCAACAATAAATTATTTCCTCTTTTGATAAAAACATCTTGATCATCAGCATTTTGGATAAAATTTGTGCTATGCCTGACAACTAACCCTGGTTGCCAATTACCTTTGGTTTTGCAATCCAGTATTTAGGAAGAAGAAATAGTTAGAACCTTGTTTCTTTGGACAGGAATATTTCGGATAGTTGTACAGCTCAGTCATCCTGATCAAAACCATTTTTTAACAAACTGTGCCGGGGGTCAATACTCAATACTACAAAATATCTGTTTTAAACTGTATTTTAAAAAAACATAAACTTTTAATGAAGCCCGGAAGATAATTCAAATATGTTTGGTTGTTAGATTTCAAAAGTATGCTTTATTGTAAATTCAAGCTTTGTTGTATTGTTTCTGACTAATACATGAGTGTCTGGTGTAATCTAGTGCAGTGCTCTTCAACCGGGGTTCCATGGAACCCTAGGGTTCCGTACAACCCTTACAGGGGTTCCAACATGAATGATTCATAATGTCATTGTTGTGAACAGCAATGCTCGCCTGTACGATCTAGTTAATCTTGGTTACACCATTGATCAACTGCGACGTAATAAACACAGTCTTGACACACTTTGGCTAAGTTGCGAGATAAATGTAGAAACGACCGATCCAAGTAACATGGCAATGCGTTTCAGTGAATCGTTTAATTGAAGTCAACTTTTGCGCTTGGGGTGTGCTAAGTAAAAATGCATGTTTTTTCTGTGATACTTGTATTACATTAAAATTATTTTATGGGGTGCCGCAAAGTTTGACAAAACACTTTGAGGGTTCCGTGCCACTAAAAAGGTTGAAGAGCACTGATCTAGTGTAAATGTTTGAATATTGTTATCATGCGAACCACTAAACTTCTTTTTTGCTCAGGCTGGCATACAACATGCAAACCTTACTAGGGTTTCAAAAATTTGTTTGTATCATTTTAACTTGCACAACTATTCTGAATAAAATGCATCGGGTATTTACAAAAATGGTTGGATTTTTTCAAGTACAGTGCATTTGAAAGATTATTAGTTTTGCAATATACTTACAGCTGTAGCATGCTTCTTTCATTTTTTGCTGGCCACAAATGACTTGTATCAAATAAATATGGTATATGTTACCTTTCGCAAAATGGATTTCTGGCTGGACAATTTTGCAAATAGGGCATTGTAATTTTGTTTTGTTCTTCGACAAATCCTTTTGTTTCTTCACTGTCAGGATCTTCCATCCATGTATAATGGTCGCAAACCTTGGTCAAAACAAACATAAATTGTAATGCAAATTTGACTACCACATTGGTAAGTAACTAAGAAATTATAAATATTTGTATACTTCATGAATCAAAACAAAATTTAAAGTTTATAGCACCAGACTACAGGGGTCACCAAGCTCATCCAGCCCTCAATGAAACTCAAAAACATATCCACAGTTCCAGGACTAAACCATAACTTTTTGCTTTTTAAAAGTTTTTATACGATTTTGTTTTGTGTGCAAATACTTTTTGTAAAGCTTTTGCCCATGACACAGAAAAGGGCTACATCCAGGAAATGCTGCATTTAGACATTCAAGTTATATTCGCCCCCAAGTCTTTCTTAAACCTATCTGGCCTGCTGTGATAAAAGTTGGTGACCCCTGCTTTAATGTGGTCAAATCACTTGGACATAAAACATTTCATAGCATAGAAATGCAAAACTTTTATTTTGCAACATAAAATAAAATACAACATAAATCCTCCTAATACTTTTTTACCTTTGTTCCATGAAAATCATCAATGCATTTGTTGTCTTTCCTTGCTTTTGGGTAATTGTATGCCATTTTGACCTAAACTAAACAGACTGATTGTTTTGTTTAATAAACCTGCAGGATTAAAAACATGATGAGTATGTAAAAGACAGGAAACTCAAAGTTAAGTTTAAACAGTTAAAAAAGAAAATGTCGTGGATTGGCAATATCTAAACCTCCAACAGCCGCCATGCATACCGACGATAACTGTGCAAATTGTTAAAAGACTCAAAATTTGAGAGGACTGTCTCAACTGCCAACAGAATCAGTCAGTAAATTAGAAAGTAGGAATATATATTTCGCCTAATAATGGCATCATCAGTTCCTGAAAAACGCAAAAGATCAACACCAAAATATCAAGAATGTAAAACAAACACAATGTTCTAAGCAACTAAACAACGCGAGTATCGCCAAACACAAAATCGTTAAAAACCTTGCAAACCCAGCAACTTGCGTTTTTCAGGAACTGATGATGCCATTATTAGGCGAAATATATATTCCTACTTTCTAATTTACTGACTGATTCTGTTGGCAGTTGAGACAGTCCTCTCAAATTTCGAGTCAGTTAAAAAAGACTCAAGCAAGGTGTATAAGTATAGTATCAGTATAGGTATTTGACAGTTATAGTACAAACTCTGGGTTATTTCGTTGTTGTTTTTTTTGTTTCCAAAAAGTACTTAAATCTGTATTGCAAAATCACAATTGTTACACACAACATATATGAACATTGAAAAAAACATGAAAAACAACAACATGTTATTGCTAAAAATCTTCCAAGATTAAAAGGAACAGAACGCAAAATTACATGCAGGTGTGCAAACAAGACTATTTTTTAATGTATTTTATGATCTCATCTTGTGGTCTTTTATCAGAAGGGACATACTTCAACGAATTTTGATAGATTTTGATAAATTTCATTTTTAGTAAATCAGGATTGAAATCTACGAGCAAGTAAGTTTCACATTCAACAATACTGTCATCATCAGTTTGTAGTGGCATGACTTTTATAGGTGTTCTTCGATAAAACCTGCAAAATCAAATTGATATGACCACAATGTAGATATACTTCCTGAAGAACATTTGATGTTCTAACTATAATATTCTTTGCAACATGAGAATATTTAAAACTTAATATATGGCTTTCACTATTATTATGGTTTCCATGTCGTGAGTTTACGTATTTGGGTCATGTGACCATATTTGGGAGTAAAAAACCTAATGCAGTAAAAATATTTGGGCCAACTGATTCAGGTAGCCCAAACTCAGTTTGGATCCTGTATTTTTAACATAAGTCAGCCAAGCACAATGAGGAAACATAGCATTTGATATCATTACACATATATGAATTATATTTGAAACTGTGCTAAATTAAACACCATGTGTAACTGGTAATGAACAAACACGGAAATCATGGCTCAGCACCTATTTCCACTGCATATACACTACGGCCTATTTCAAAACATTTCTATACATTTCCTACACTTATGTTATAATGGGTCCCATCCACTGTTTTTATAACCTTGGTTTACTATGCAACCACAAACTTGTGGGTCCCCACAAATCGTTACCAATGAATTTTACATTATAGTCAAGTGGGGTAAAAAAAACAATTTTTTGAAACTTTGTTGCCAAACTTTTATTTTAGGCAACAAAAGGTCAGTTTTTCTTCCCAACAAAGCTGATAGGACTACTTTTATAGTTATGTGACAAGTTTTTGATTTTACTAAAAAACAAAAAAAATATTTGACAAAAACTGTTGTTCTTTTTTAACCCGAAAAAGGTACAAAAAAAAACAATGTCGGGGTAAAAAAAAACAAGTGGACATTAGGACCACTGAAAAAAAAATTAAGTTGCAGTTGGAACTTCAATTCAATTATATGAACTTAATAAACCATCTTAAAGTCAAAGATAAGACAGAAATTTCATTAATAACGCTGTTACAATAAATAAGCCAAAAAAAACACAAGCCACATAAAATTCTTTGTTTTCGAAATTTTACAAACCAAACTTACAGCAGTTAGTAAACTGTTTGTAAATGAATAAAACACTTTCAAATTAGTGCTAAGACTTTCTATGGCTTTGTACCTTTATTGCACTGCATTTATTGCCTTTGATTTGGTCTTTTTTGTCATTTACCAGTCTTTTGTTGGTATGCAACTAGGTTTAAATAGAGCTCACCCACTTGCTTACCGGTCATGTAACCTAAAACCTTTTTGAAATAAAGTTTAATTTTCTTCCCCAAACTGCTTGAATTACCACATAATGATTTGATAACCTCTTTTTCTTACTTTATAGCATTTTTCTTTAGGCCTGGATCCCAATTTTTACTTTTAGCCATGCAGGTATACGTTTTGGTAAAAATTCCTCCAAAACTGGAGGCGGGCATGCGAGCGTTTTTTGCACAATGTGCTCGAAAATGTGCAGGTCGAAATGTGCGCACATTTTTCGAAAATGTGCAGGTGCCAAAATGTGCAGGTCAAAATGTGCGCACATTTTTTGAAAATGTGCAGGTGCCAAAATGTGCAGGTCAAAATGTGCGCACATTTTTTTGAAAATGTGCAGGTGCCAAAATGTGCAGGTCAAAATGTGCAGGTGCCAAAATGTGCAGGTCAAAATGTGCAGGTGCCGAAATGTGCAAGTCATAATGTGCAGGTGCCAAAATGTGCAGTCGCTCAAATGAAGTATTGATATTTAACGTCAAACTATTGTTGTGGTCATAAATTGGAGTGAGGGTCGTAACCAAAAATTGCCACTTGCCACTTGCCACGGTTGCCACTCAATCCGGTGGCAAGCAAGAAATTTTTGTGGCAAGTGGCAAGCGGTGTTGGCAAGTGGCAAGTGTTGGTGGCAAGTCTTGTTGGCAAGTGGCAAGCGTTGTTGGCAAGTGGCAAGCGTTGTTGGCAAGTGGCAAGTATTGTTGGCAAGTGGCAAGTTTTGTAGACAAGTCTGGTTGGCAAGGGGCAAGTAAATGTGTTAAATGTCTCAACGGCAAGAGATGTAAACCTCGATGCCGAGACAAGCAAATATCCATTCGTGGACGATTATAATGCGAATAAAACTCTCAGATTGAGTTTTGGTGAGGTGAAAAAGAAAAATTCTGCATGCTAATTTTTTTGATGAGTATATATAATGTAGATGATTGCGTCTGTCAAATGTATTTGGTTTCTATGACTGGACGTGTTCAAATTCAAAGAGACTTGCCACTGAACGTTCAGATCGGATGAGACTTGCCACTGAACGTTCCGATCGGATGAGACTTGCCACTGAAGGTTCGGTTGCCACTGAAGGTTTGGTTGCCACTGAAGGTTCGGTAGCCACTGAATGAAAAGTTCGCTTATTACCGAACGAACAGTTAAACGAACACCTTTTTACTGAACTTAACATCGTCGTTAGTTTGCAACGAATTTGCATGTGTTCATGGAATAATCCCGCCATTGTGAATTGGTCAGATTGAAATCGTTGAAAACAACAAGTCTACAAATTTCAATGGCTGAAATTTCTACTTAATTCATAACAATTGTGAGCCTGACTTAGCTGACAGTTGAAAATGAGATTAAGAAAATGAGATTAATTCAATCTGTAAAAGGACTTAACCTTGCTTTCAAACATGGAAAAGTAATCTCATAAACATTTGATTTTAACCATACAAAAACTCTCTGACATAAAGTCTCACAGGAGCATGAAAATACATGCAAAAGTGGAAATAGACAAACACTCAGACGATTATGTTCATTGAGACAGCAACATGTAAGTTGGTGAAATGTAATTTTTTTAGCAAGCTATGCCAAACATGTTATGTTACTTTTTTTCCAATTGCTAATGTTATAGGGAGTCAAGTACTGTGAACACTGTCAATTCCAACTTTTTGTTTGGGACTAATTACATATTTATCACATGTAGTTGTCTTGATACCCATCAACGAAGTGGAGAGTTTTTTAGAGTTAAGACACTTTAATCGTTAGGCCATGTTGAAAAGATAACCCCATGCTGAAAAAGTTGGCTCTGCCTCTGATTAGCACACAATCCCTTGTGGTGGGTGTGAAGGAATCCCTTAACAGTTGCTTGGTTGCAAGGACCGTTTTGCCCTATGTTGATGCACAATAAGCTGTTCTTTTATGACATTTATATCAAGGTTGCTGTACCTGGTATTTAAATACTTGATGCAGAACTTATTCTCGCCAGATATGTTTCTGGCCAAGGTTGCTACTTAAAGCCATGATGCCCACTGGCCATGGCAGCTACTTAAAGCCGTGGTGTCTACTCGCCATGGCTGTCAATTGAAACCATGATGTTGCATTCTAAATCAGACTCAGAGTGAAAGCAACAATTAATTAGTGACAATTTTTGACTTTTATCTTGCTTAGACTTAAATTTTGTTCTAGTACAAAGGAAACTTACATTGCTCTGTATCTGTTGTATAATTGCTGGCTCTATTTATCATTTCAGAATTGATGTGTGATTCTCTACGAAGCATATTTTAGTATAAGATTTAAGGACATTTGATTTGCATCACAATATTGTTGACCTGCAACTGAACATAACCTGGTCCATGGAATGCAAGCATTACATATATTTCATTGTTTTAGCATATTGTATTGATTGATAATAGTTTTGTGAATTATTATGGAATTTTACCCTATCCAACATTTATTCATTACACTTGAATGGTTAGCTATTGTGCCATCACTACTCTTTCCATGTTGGATTTTAATGGTCCTTTTGGCGATCGCCCAAGCATATTTTCTTACGTGGATGTTTAGTTGTTCTGTGATCTATTACCAACTCATCATGTGTTAGCATGTGATACTTTAATGAAAAATGTTTATAGGTAATAAATTTGTAGTTAAGTGTCGAGCAAGCACTCTCCTCCTCTGGCACACACACAAGCCTATGTGCATTGTCAAGCTTTTTGTTTGTTACTGCATTATGATATGTTATTTGACAATTACTAGATGGACTTTATATTTCCTCTTAATTATGTTTTTGCAGTAAAGTGACACAGACGTTAACCATAATGTTTTTTCTTACTGCTGTTTTGTTAGATGTGCTTACGATTTTGTTCACCTCCTTGAGCAACAGCAAAAGTATAAATGCCCTATTTGCACCCATTTTCTTTGTTCATGCAAGTTCATCAATAAACAAGATTAATGATTTATTTATGCTTGTAGTGCATCTGCCTAGGACAGGGGATTCCAACCAGGGCCCAGGAGCTGTATTTAGGGCAGTCATGGGTGTACGCTTGCTGTAACCACCCACTAAAAGTCAGTGAGCCCTTTTCTATTTTAAAGCTTATAATTAATTATATGTTGCAAATGATTAAATAACCTAATTTAATCGACTATTTTGTGGTTTATGGTCTTTTTAATTTAGTTAAGTTTGTCAAATACATTTTTGCTAGGGGGGCACGAGTCTTACTGGGTTACCACTTATGGGTCCCATGAGGCCCAAAAGTGGGGGTGGGGGTACAGTGCATGAAAGGTTAAGAACCACTGACCTAGGAATTTGCCTAAATGTTCACGAAATGTATTCAAGTATTTGGTATTTATTTATTATAATCCATACTGCAAAAGCCACATTGACAAAGAAAAATAATAATGTTTACAAGGAGCAAAATTGCAAAAAAACATAAAAAATAAGTTTGATCTTAAAGTTTACATATCACAGTACACACAAATTATGATAACTATATCCAAAAAATTTAGCGTTATACCCAATAAAATAATGCCATTTGTGTACACCACTTCTTAGAATATCTCCTTCAAGCCATATCTCATGTGCTCCTGGTAAAGACACCACACTCCACAGCAACTTGCGACTTAATAGCTTGTCAACGATCGGGAAAAATTTGTATCAATTGATTTACTTTGCACTTGTCACCAAAACCAAACCGACTTGCCACCGAAACCGGTGACAACCGAAACACTTGCCACTGAATCGGTGGCAATTGCCACTGAACCGGTGGCAAGTGGCAAGTGGCAATTTTTGGTTACAACCCCTGTTGATAAATTGTGCCAAAAATATTAGTTATAAGTTATGACCTATAAATTAAAATCGGATTTAAGAGAAACTTGTAAAAATGCATGTTGTGTTTGTTAGATATGGCAAAGCGTGAAATTATCTAGCATTCAGGAAATAGGAAACACTGTTTTTCAGACTAGATATGTACACGATCGTCACCTCAATCGGTTTGACTTTATTGTTTTTAATTTAAGGCCTGTTAGCTTGTAGCCTGCCCAGCTTCTATAGATTTTACAATTAGACAATAGTATACTCATATGACAGTCCAGCTATTGTTTCCGTCACGCTTGATTAACACTACACGCTTGTCGGATGCTTGCATTGAGTTTGGTGCTTTAAGAGCAAGCAAATGACAAAGCTGGGCTTGTATGGTCAGATTTATGCATCTACCCTGTATAATGTTACTACGTGGTTGTGATTGTGCTGTTGGAGAGTATTTAATGTACGTTTTATCTTTTTAGTACTTCTTTAAACGCTTTGAAGTGATTTTACCTAACATATTAAAGGGTGCATAAAGTTTATTACTAATTGATTTAAAGTCTGGTAAAAATAGAACTTTCCTAACTGGCTGTATCTTTGAACTGATGTTCAACGACTTTGGCCTCGACCAGGAACTCTGGACAGACGAAAGGTCAAGCTTGAACAAAGATCATGTTTTTTTCCAAAGTTACTCATTTTAAACTGTCAACAAAGGGTAAATTTTGTGAATCAAAAATTAAGTTTATTTGAAGAAAAATTCAAGGCACCAAAACAATTGCTAGACATCATAACCACCAAGGAAACTGGTGCAGAAAACACAAGTCAAATTGCTATGATAAGTAACAAAGAGTTAGACACAACAGAGTATTTATGAGGATATGTTTTTTCAAGGCAAAAAACTAGTTTACGGAAGTTATCAAAATTGTCAGCATGTTGTCAACCATGCGACCACAGGGCCAGCTGATTTCTTTAGTGGAGCCAAAGTCTGGAGGTCTCGCTTATCCTTTTATGAGTTACTGCAACTTTTACAAAGTGCGTAAATGCCTGACAGGATGTTTACGGCCAGCCAACAAGCTAGATTTTTACTGCATTGCAAAAGTTACACTGATCCTCACAGAGTTTCCAAAAAAGACATATGTGAAATTCTAGAAGTTGCTGGACTACCATATGAGTATACTGTTATTAAACTCAAAACCAAGTCAAAGACCCAGCTGTCCAGTGATTTTTATTCAATGAAACAAATGAATTATTAGAAAGTTTTCCATCCTTTGGGTTATACTGCACAATTGACAAAAGGACTATATATGTGTCTTTGGAAGAAACTCAAATGACAACATTCAAAAAGAAAAGGACAACCACACAGTTGCCCAACTTAATGTTTGACATTTTTTATTTCTTTGAGGCTCATTTACATGACATAACTTGGTATATGGGTATTTAATTAGGTTAATTTTGAAACCCACACAAATACTTGATGTGATGCCCTAATTTTAAGTTTGCTAAAACATTCATGTTATTGCTTCTGACTTGCTATTGTGTGGACCAGATGGCTAAAAAGACCTACTGTAGGAATATCATAATACACCAAAATATCATTAGATGCTTTTGCAAAATTTGTAATTGTTTCCTGACTAATATACAGAAACTAGATGATTGCCATTATGAACGAAAAAGGTGTATGTTTCATGTGGGATTGCAAATAAATAAACAAACTAAACCTGGCGTGAACAATTAGAGAGATAAAGAGACTGAAACAGCCAGAAAGAATATTAGGATAGGGAAAATATTTTTTTGAGACCGCTGTGGGCATTCTGTATTATATTTTTGGTAAAAAATATGTACAATGGTAACAAAACGGGTTTAGAAAAGGATAATACTGAGATGTCATGAAAAAAATGATGGATGTGCAATGCAAAAGTATAAGTTCTCACCATTTATATAGGCATCAGTTATTTACCACTGCATTTGTTTGAAACCACATTGTATTTTCAGTTATTTTTGCCCTGAAGGGTCATATTCTGTTCAGTTAAAAAACTTAATCCACTGCATTTAACAAGAAAAATAACATACCTATATAAGTTAATTGATTTGCACAGAACACTATTTAAAATAAAAATGCAGGGAAAGATATATAATAATTATGTAATTGGGACAAAAAATTGTTTGTGTGAAAGGGACAGAAAGACTTTTTTAGTATGAAAGGGAGAAATTTTGGCACCTGCACATTTTGACCTGCACATTTTGACCTGCACATTTTGACCTGCACATTTTAACCTACACATTTTGACCTGCACATTTTGGCACCTGCACATTTTGACCTGCACATTTTGACCTGCACATTTTGGCACCTGCACATTTTGACCTGCACATTTTGGCACCTGCACATTTTGACCTGCACATTTTGGCACCTGCACATTTTCGAAAAATGTGCGCACATTTTACCCTGCACATTTTGGCACCTGCACATTTTCGAAAAATGTGCGCACATTTCGACCTGCACATTTTGGCGCACATTGTGCAAATTCTTGCCGTAAGCCCTGTTGCAAAACTGGGCCCCAAAGCAATTTTATACAACTTTGGTTTAAGAACATGTGTTATAGGCTTTCTTTTTTATTTTCTAAACTTCCAGGTGACAAATAAAAATGTTTGGGCAAAAAAAATTTTTGGGGTGCCAAAAATACATAGTTTTTTATTACCCCATTCCTATAGAACCGTTTGGGGTAAAAACGAACAACAAGATATCTGAAAAAATTTAGAAGTTAGCCAAGTGGAGTCTTTTTTGTTTAATAGGTCATAGTTATGACACAACACAGAACAAAGGTCATTGACACCAAACTTGTAATAAAAAATCTGCAGGAAAGTTTCTAAAGGTTGTTGAAGACTTTTTAACATACGAATTTTACTACTGTTGTTTCAACCTGCAGAACATTGCCTAGAAACAAAATTTGAGAATGGTTTATGGCTTATTTTTTAGGCAGAGAATAAATACATCCTATGAAAAAGAAAGCATTTAAAAAAAATTTTTGGTTTAGCTGTGAGGGTATTGTTTTTTTTTACCCCAACTTCAGCAAAATTTTTTTTTACCCCATTTGACTATATAAGCCTAATAAAGTTTGGTGTCGGGGCGATCAATTGCACACATTGTTGTGGGGTAAATGATGGGGCTGCACGACAATACTGAATAATACTGTCGAAACTTCAGCCAATTGTTAGCCAACTTAACCCATTTTATAGGTTAGTGAAGTAAATATCGGGGCTACAGGATAAAACACATCAATCAACACATCAAAATGGTCTATATATATTATATCCTACAAACTAACGAAACAGATGGCACATTTACATAACTATGTCTATAACTACCAGTTGCAAAAGTGTCATTCAAATTTATTTAAGATTTTGACCCACTTGGTACGACTGTTGGCAGGAGGTTATTGCACCAAATAACATTAAAACCATATAATTCATGTTTATGTTGCAATAAAAAGTAGATTTGTTCAAAACAAACGAATTGCTGTGTTTCAAGCCATGTTTGCACGATTAATGACATGATTACAAATGCTTTTGTGTTTACCTGGAGACAACTGGCAAAACTGAACAAAGATGCGATTATGGTGTAATACAAAGGTCAAGGCTGGGGTTGCCTGCCCCCAAACCGTAATCAATGCCAATTGGATTTTGAGTTGAATTGAAACACATTTAATTACGGGCAAACATTAACAATAGGCAGGAAAAACGTATCAAACATTTTGTGTACCCTTAAGCAAAAGAGCATCATAATTATTGATAAATGGGACAAATTAAACATGTAATCACTTACCTTGGGTGGGATTCAATTTCATCCAGTTTTTTCAACATGATATTGTCAACATCATACACTTCTCCATCTATACACTACAACAAACTGCCTTACTATAAAAAAAATCGATTCCTCCTGCATTTAATGTATATGTTTTATCGGCAATGAAGTTTCCACAAAAGTGTATTTTATGCGTGTAATTAAAGATTTACCACAGCTACAAAGTGCTTGATACGACATCATCTAATCGCAAACATATCGACTCAAAACTATTTCTATGATGCTTGTGAAATCAAATTGACTTGGTACATAAAAAATCAGCGAAAAATTTATTCATTTTATTTGCATAATACACAGTAATAAATGTTTCAGAGCCCTTTAGGACAGGCTATCGAAAAGTATATGAAGGTAAAAAACATGTTCATTGTGTTGTTTTATAGTGATATAGAAAAAATATGTTCCAGAAAAAAACGTTGCATGAGTAGTGAAGAAAAAATAGGAAAGATTGGAACGTTTATCAGTAGGTAAAATGATAAAATGGTCTGTTGCGGAACTTACATGTCCAGTTTCTTCCAAGTCTAGCATAAATGGAATGTCATATTCAGTCGCCACAACCAATGGATATTTGTTTACAGTGCGAGCATGGTAGCAAAACGTACACTTGCCATAATCCTTGTTTTTCAACAGATAATTATTTGGAAATCCGTCTTTGAGAGTTCCATAAACAAAAATCTTATTCATTCTTGCAATTGTTAGAATTAACAAACTATTAGTGTCCACAAAGTTGCGAAGTCATTGGTTTTACCTACGGGTAACGAACCGTGACACAAGTAAGCAAGCAGCAAACACGTGGTGAAGTGAAGCATGAAGCGAAACGGTAATTACGACGTACCGGTAATGCAAATCGAATCGTTTGGAATGTTTTTACAACGTTTAATCCTTAAACATTCCCATCCGAAAAGGTTAAATTAGATCCAAACTTCTACGCTTGTGCATTGTAGTAACATACGATCAGGTCACCTGTGATGTTTGGAAACGATCTTCACTAGTAGAGTTTCTATCCCGGGATTTTCTCTCTGTCCCGGGATATCCCGGGAGAAAAATTATGCGATTTTTTAGTTGCACTCTGCAACCAGAGGTGCAAAATCCATAGGGTTTCCGTGAATTAAAGGGTTCCCTGAGGTTTCTTGTAACAAATCAAACAAGACTGATAAATAGTTGTGTTGTTGCGAACAGTACAGCAGCGTTAGAACCCACGTTATAGCTCTCCAGTCGGTAAAAATCTGGCAATTTGTAAAATGCCAAGACGGTCGAGTGGTTAGCGCCAACGACTTGTGTCACTAGGTTTTGGATTCTAATCCTATCTCGGTAGTTTTGTTTCCCTGAACAGCATTGCCCCAAGCCAGTGCAGTGGCGTAGGAGCATAGCCTATGCTGCCGCCCCTGCCTTTCGTTGAAAATGCCGCCCTAAGTAGACTGCAGCAAATTTTGAAATAGTTTCATGTTCAAGCAATCTTTTCAATAAAAATAATTACAAATAATGTGCCGCGTCTCAGAAGTTCTATATTGCTCGAGAAAGAAGCCTCACGTCTCAGCGTTAAGGCCAAAAATGGTTTCACTGCTTCTTAAAGTCATTTTGCCGCCCCCTTGCAGCCTGCCGCCCCTGGCGCAGAGCCAGAACCGCCAAGTGGCTGCTACGCCACTGAGCCAGTGGAACCTGATGGGTTGAACTAAATTGAACTCACCAACCGACTAAATCAAAAACTGATTTCAATTTTAAAAAATATTTTTAGTTTTAAAAATGATTGTTCTCGTGAACATACTGCATTGATACTTTGCCGGCCCACTAAACATAAAAATGAAACAAACAAAATAAAATTATAAATTCAACAAACATCGAATAAAATCCCGGGATTTCCCGGGATCCCGGGATTGAGGTTGTTTTTGTCCCGGAATCCCGGGATAAGCCAAAGTGGCAAATTTGAGAAACCCTATTCACTAGTGTACCAGGCACTATATTCCCAAACTTTCGTGGACCATGGCCCCCTTAAAGTAACTTTTTGGCCTCGTGGCCCCCTTCAAGTTACCATGTAGGACCTGCGGCCCCCTTAAAATGTAGATAGCAATCTCGCGTTGGAATGCGGTATTAATTTTGGCCTTAAACAGGTCTAATAGAGTAAATGAGCGTGATAAAACTCACTATAAACAAATAGTATGTGAAATAGTCGATTAAATTCGGGAATAAAGTTAAAGTGAAAATGACTTTTAGTAGGTGTTTCTTGTGAATCTACTCCCGTGGCCCCCCGGAACACAGCTCGTGGCCCCCCTGGGGGACCTTGGGCCCCAGTTGGGAACCACTGGCCTAATAATTGTGTAAACATTATTGCACACATGTCAGAAAAGACGTTTTGCGTCTAATCGGCATAAAACTACAAAAGGACTCATCAGGAATTAAGTTGTTCAGTTGAGTAACAATTAAACTTTGAAAGAACACCAGAAACCATTACCGGCGTATTTAACTAACGTTTGCTGATTCACGTGGATTAGGCTACATCGCTTCTTGAGATCACATTGCGCCAAGGTTGTTGAAGTGACCGGTTAGCGACATGTCAAAGGTGTTGCTTTACATAAGTTAAACGCCCTTTCCTGCACACTGTATTTTTTGGAATCGACGATGAGACGTCTTCCAAAAGTTGGTGGGAGGAAGTTTTTCTGTAGCCCGGGAGACCTTTTCAATGTCAAGAAATTTGCGGCAGAAAATAAAAATTATACGAATCTTTTTTTACGAAAATGGAAGCATGGAACCCACAAATTTAACTGAACCTAATTGTTTAAAGCACTGAACATATTTTTGCGGATAACTGGCGTTCCGTCGTCCAACATCCTACAATCGCGTGGTTCCCAACCACAGACTTTTGTGTGTCTGTGAGATCGTGATTTGTAAAAGAGATCCGTGACTGTAAAAATTAGTGTCTAAAAAGAACTAAATTTTGCGTGGTAGTCGATAGCCCGAATATATTGAATTACCTCGATCTCGTACTTAACGGTTGGGAACTTAAAACACTGCTCTGAAATAGTGGTAAACACTGCTCTAAACAGCGCTTTGCGCACTGCCCAGGAGGTCGTTTCAACAACCTTTTGCGCAAGCATGTTCGTGCAACTAAACGGTACCACAGTGTCAAGCTATTTTGTGGGAGTACAACGAACATTGAATTTTTCTGCAATGATGTTTTTTGTGATTGTATGAGTGTACATTTATTTATGTATTTTTAAACGCGCAGGCAATTGATTGGGTGTAATAAATTAAATAAAAGAACATCTTTTGTAAAACCTCTTGTATGAAGAAATATAGGTCGTGTCAAAAAAACATACGCCTAAAACTAAATTTATCATGTACAAATGTTACCGTTTTGATTATTTGTATTTTTATTGATTCACACTGTTTAAGGAATTGTTAAATGCACTAAAAATTTATTCGTTTTGATTTTTATGTCAGATAGTATTTCGTCATAATACGCAATCTTGTCACGTGATTAGGTCAGCTGATGTTTGTCAACAAAAAGAGGAAGGTGTCTTTCTTTACTTCTTTGTGTCAAACATTTTCGAGTGCGAAGTTTTTAGGACTTGATATTTTATTTATGTATTTATTAACTGGTATACTCGATTGTTTTGTTGTTACTTGACTAGTTTCATATCTTTTGATGTTGTGACTTGTGAATAAGTGCAGTGCAGGCCAGGTGTTTTTGTGATGTTTAATAATGGGTTGAAAGTTGAAAATATGTACAAAACTCTACTAAAATATGACCGTCGATTAAACTGTTAATCTAATCATAGTATTACAGTTTTTAATGCCATGTAATGTCTTTTCTCTACTTGTTCATTAAATAAAAGGTAGCTATAATCTGAGATTTTTGTCTGGTAGTGTTTTAAATACGCAAGCTAACACCAATTATTTATTTGTTACCTATTATCTAAAAGTCAGCATATAATAAATAAAAATTTGTGAACCTTGTTTGTTGCCAAGCGACCATATTGTTTGACTCACTTTTGCATCAAAGTAACTTTCGTCCTTGTCTGTTGAAAATGTATACCAAACCTCCATAATCACAAACTCGACTAGGCATTCAGTCTAGTAATTTGTGAAATAAAAGTTACACTGCATTTCTAGGGTCAACCTGTCTGGCATCTGTGGTAATTGCTTGGAGCTGCTATTTTCAGTTTTGTGTTCCAATTGGAAATTACCAATCAACAAAAATGCAATGGATATTTTTAGTTGAATAAAAGCAAACATAACCAATTCATCAACTTTTTTGCAGCAAAAAAACATTGTTGTTTGTGTATTAAAATATTTTTGTCAACTTGTTTGTTAACAAAAACAGGAGTAAACATGACCGGTGATCGAACTTTTAAGCAAAGAAGAAGCTTTGGTAAGGTTTTAACATGTTTGTGAAGTGCTTCAGTTTAATAAATCAGTGTCAATAAAATCTAGTATAGCGAGTAGCTTGAGGTAAATTAAAACTTGAAATATTTTTTCCTTGTCCATTTTCATTCTGCATGTATGCAACCTTTTTGCTTGGGTCAAAGTGGTAGTGATATTGTGGAGGTGCCCTGGAACGATGCTGATGCAATAG
The DNA here is from genome assembly GCF_965637545.1 of Phallusia mammillata. Lineage (NCBI taxonomy): Eukaryota > Metazoa > Chordata > Ascidiacea > Phlebobranchia > Ascidiidae > Phallusia > Phallusia mammillata. The sequence continues at coordinate 21,864,966 of NC_137252.1, read as the reverse complement.
CATAAGAGTGAAGGAAAGCTTAACTTTAAGTATTTGTTTGATGTCAATATGTACAAAAAACTGAAACGCACAACTTGCTTGCTTAAACTTCTTAGGATAAGCAGCGTTTAATTTAAAACTTCTTGGTACATGAAAAGGATAGAACGCATAATTTCCATCTAGTCGATCAAGAAAAAAATACAAAAAATATGGCCTTGGGCTATTTAGAAGTTGCCCACCCTTGTTGTAGAGTAATAAAATTGTATGATTGTAATAATATGTTCTTAAAATGCTACGAACATTTATAATACTAGCGACAAATTATAGCTAAAGGTTTTTATTTGCCTTTCACTTGTACATAGATTTATGCAAGCTTAAATGCAAGCATTGGCGTGGTTAGGGAAAATGGTAAAAGAATCTTCACTACCTCCTACTCTTGATGTCACACAAAGTCGTTTGCAACATGTTTAACATAAAACAAGTTTTTTTCTACCAGGCAAACAGTGGTGTTACATTATCATTTTAGTTCTTTAGGGTTTAAGGTTGCCTCGGCTGTGCTTGCCAGCCTGCCAATGAGTGGTAAAAAAAGGCAGTGATTTTATCAGTTTTAAAAGACACGTTAATAGGGTATCAGTAATATCAATGCTTTTTTACCACTCGTTTTCCTATTTTAGTTACAACTACTTTAGTTTTAGCTTTTGGTATTGCTTTGTATGTCTAAACTCTTTTATGTGTTGTTTGCAGAAGACAGAGTAAGAGATGTGAGTGAAATCAGACAAGAACACCCTAACAAAATACCAGTAAGCTGCACCAAAAACAATGTCATAATCATCAATTTTGTTGTGTTTATATTTGAACAAATATTGTTTTATTGTAGGTCATAATTGAGCGTTATCAGGGAGAAAAACAACTACCAATACTGGACAAGACAAAGTTTTTAGTCCCTGACCATGTTTCTATGTGTGACCTTGTGCGGATTATAAGGTAAGCAATTAAGATTGTCGACAAGTTGTAGTCAATTGCTATGCATGCAAAAAATGTTTTCATGGTGTAATTCTGTAGGTAGGATCCGGTTCAATGAAAGGGGATTACAAACTTTTGAAATGTTTTGGTAGTTAAAAAATAGTTAATAGTTAAAAAATATCTTATCTTATTTTGACATTTTACAAGCACACTATTGTAGCATATTTAGTGTTATGCAGACATCAATATTTTTCTGCAGGAGACGCCTTCAGTTGAGCCCTAGTCAGGCATTCTTCCTTCTGGTGAACCAAAGAAGCATGGTTAGTGTATCTGCATCTATTGCTGAGTTGTATGAAAAAGAACGTGATGAGGATGGATTTCTGTACATGACGTATGCCTCACAAGAAGTTTTTGGCACCAATTGAATTAACATTTGCATGTCTTGTTAAATCATGTGGATTCTACAAAATCATTAAAAAAATACATGTACCTGGAAAATTACCAAGGGAGGATCCAATTCAACACTAAAAAAACTATTCATTAGATGTTGTGTTTGCTTGGTGGTATATTATGTTAACTGTATGCTAAGTTTTTATGTCACTGTTTATTGTTTTTAATGCCACACCAAGTCTTGTGTTTACTTGTTATGATGGTTGCCAGTGTAGTGAAAGCTGGCTAATCAGTGAAACTTGTTGCAAATAATTGCTGAAACACTATTTGCCTCATTGATTTAGAGGTATCATAAGCTTTTTTATTCTTTTAAGCACTTGTAATTCAAGTTTACTGTTCTTAGTGTCCTGTAATAAATGTACATTGGCTTGGCATTAAAAGTTTGTATGCATCCTTCCATGAAGTATAAACACACAACAAAATGATGTCACCAGTAATGTTTACAATATGATGTAGGGACTGCAAACATAACAGTATCAGTTTGGCATTGCAATTAGCTAGTGTAACTGCCTTAAATTATGACCAAAAAAAACTTATACGTGATTTGCTGGAAAAGCATTAGGAAAGGGATAATGGTCCTATTCAAACAGGATGCACTCCCACTGGGTATTATATAACCAACTAAAAATCAAAACAATGCAATTGCACATAAGTTTATTTAATGAAGGCAAAGGCAGGACTTTACACACTGTATTCAGCATTAAACAAAACATAATGTTTGGCATGAAGCACATCACATCAATGTTTTAATGAACATTATCACTAAAATAACACAATGGAAACTACACAGTGGCGGTTTAGGCTTAAAAGACTGCAGTTATGAACCAGAAACACTGACTTTCAAAGATAAATGAAGTTTGTTATCAGTTAAAGTAACAAGTTGGTGTTATTATAGTTTTAATTACTAAAAGACATAGTTTAGTCCTAAAAAAAACATTTGTTTGCATTGTGCATATCAGGTGAGAATTATGACAGTTACATGCATACACACAACTAATAAAACATTTTCATAAGTAGTGTATGACGACAACAGCATAAATCATTATGACAATATCATTTCATAAATATGTAGTTGTGCATATGAACTGAACTACTTGCTTCGTATCTTCAGACAATTCAAACAGTTTCTGCATATAGCTGCGGCTGATTAAACTTGTAACTTTCTACAACAGGTTTACAACAGGTCTTATTATAATTTAAATGCATTTTTGTGAAAATCCTAGAATAAGCTGATTGTTTAGTTCAGCAAACAGTTTGGGCAAAGGATCTCACACACAAAGCACAATAAACAATGCGTTGGGACGGCAAGTTCATGCATGCATGAAGCATACATGTTACGGTACAGCAAAAATATTGCACATGGAAAATCCACAGCAGCTTTTGAGATCATGTCATGGACACACTCAGCAAACTTGCAAAGTATAAAGGGCGTTGTATTATCACTATTATTATTGGTGTAATAAAGTTTGCTAATACACTGGATGAAAACTTAACGCATACTACAAGGTAAAGACAGGCACTGTCATTGTTAAAAATAACATGTGTAAAAAATAATGTTTTGGGGCGGGTTGTTGCCAACATAACATTAAACACCAAGGATTTTAAATCATTGGCAAAAAGGTCCACATCACAAATGAAATCAAATCTGAACTCATTGTACATTTAAGCAGAAATGGAAATGACTTTGAAGTTTAAACAATTTTGTACCTGCCAACTTAAATCTTCCATAAACGTATTTTTTTGACAAATTAGTATTACTAGCAAATATTTTTTTGACATTCTTTTTCAAAAAGGGTTCTTCTAAACAAGTTATGAAATAGCTTCGCTGATTACCATTTGTTGAGAAACATCATTTAAAGAAACACAAATATGCAGTGGCAAAATAACAGTAAAACTTGAAGAAAATGTTCACAGCAGAACTTGTGATGATCTTGCAACAGTCACCTATTGTTGAACATTATCGGAATAGGAATGTCATCCATGTTGGGCATTACCAACACTTTCTACAAAACAATATCAATTACTGGAGATTTTAGGCATAAGGGAGTTGCAACTAGGAGCAAATATTCACGAAGTCAGCAGACAACCCAAGAATCTAAGGTTGTTTAACTAACTTTGGGTTGTAAGACTTAGAGTTACTTTTCTAGGTCTGACCAATAAACACTTGTAGACCCCCAGTTTTAAGGTTGCACAACAGTCACTCTGTATTATTTGTTTTTGTTTTTTCTTTCAAAGCAATTTTTTTACAATTTATTAAAAAAAGTTTTACTTACTATAAATTCTTGCTGAAGTTTGTTCTCAATCCAATCAGTTACATGTGAAGTCTTCACAACTCTCTCACCAACTTTTGGATGAGCTTTCAACACAATATGTGGAGGTTCACGAAAACCGTACCTGGTAAACAAAAATGGATGCTGAAATAAAGCCATTGTCAGTACATATGTTTAAAAAATGTCATCCTAATCTAATGAGGACAACACAACTGGGAGGGTTTTATTGGCCTTATTTCATTATTTGGTGTTTGTATTTACTAAAAAGTAAACAATGTATTTACATTTTATGTCATTTTTATGTTTAAGACAGACAATGATCTATAACAATCAGCTCATTCCTCGCTATAAAATTTTCACTAATATTTTTTTACATGTTGTTTTTCGCGCTAGAATGGCGTTTGGTTTTCACATATGTAAGCTTCACAAGAAGTCTTTAAAACAAAATACTTACCATACTCGGTCAGTTGGGGGTGGTGCAATATTAACAGCGAGAGTTCCTTTCAGTTCAAGTAGTTCAACAGACAAAAGCATGGGAGTGTTAGAGACAGTCTCTAGCTTTTTACGAATGTATTCACTTTCAGCGGCTTTTTTAAAATATTTTGATTTGGTGATGCTATCCATGATCCTGACCCACTTTTTGGGGTTGGGGCTGCTTATTACATGGGACTGACCGGTTTCTGTCCCGACATATTTCACTGCATCTTTAACAATTTGGGGTCTGCAACCAAGACAGAACTATGATAATCTTTTGATTTAGTGAACTAAAAACGACAGAAAGTGCTTCAATTAATCACATTGACTGATGAGAAGTAAATCGTCAAAATGTTTTTTTAAGAGGAACAATAAAAAATGACAACTTACACAGCAGTTTGTACTTGATCAACAAATCTTGTAACTGGTGAGTCATCATCATCATCTGATGACTCAGCACTATCCTCAGCATCACTGTCAGTTATTGCAGAAGTTTTTTTCCAGCTGCACAAAATATTTTTTTGAAAATGACATATATTTAACATATTATTTTATCGTGGATCCTATGTAAGAATTTTTCATGCTACAACAGAGAGAGGAAGCATCTATGTAGTCAATTCTCAGTTTTATGGTAAAGTTAGTTACCTTGGCTGGGCAAATTTAAATTAGCCTGTGTTTACAAGTCACCTTATGTTCTGAAACCTTTTACTAGTAACTTTTAAGTAACCGTCGTGTATGTAACTGAGTTATTTTAAACAAACATGAATAAATGTGCTTAGATTATTATATCTATTCCATGCTACAGAAAAGACAGCATCTATGTCACGGTGGACGGTTGTCATAGTAATGTTGTTTTGCTTGTGCAGTGTACATAAGCACCATGTACTGTTTACATAGTGTCTGGAGTATTGTTTCGCCTGGATTAAATACCTTTGTTTTATTGTGTCAGATTCTAATTCTTGTTTCCCAAGCTTTGTTAAAATCATCTTTGTTTTTAGAGTCATTTGTAAGCTTCCTGAGTATGTGATTTCCATATCCATCCAAGTTCCCTAAAAATCCCTCCAATTTATTTTACATTTATTTTGTTGGGTAAAGTGCTATGTTATGCTGTGTCAACAAACAGAGCCATTGTGACAGACAAACATTTTTTGCTGTAAAAAGTAAAAAAAACATGCACATGTATTTGAGAAACTGTTTACAACACCATTAGTGTAACACATCTTAAAAGAAACACGGTGTACACCAAATCACCATTTAGTGTTTTGGTGGCAACATGTTATTTGTTTAAATATTCTCTATTTAAAACACATGTTTACAATCACATATTGGGGATAATACAACATTTAATAATCTTAGAAAGAGAAAAAAAAGTGTATGTTGTATTGTGTGCTTTTACACTGAGGGACAAAAATTGATAAATAATTTAACAAATAACAATTCAAAATTACCTGTGAATCAATTTTTGGAAGAGAGATTTGGTGGATAAGAGGCACAGTGTCACCCAAATTCATTTCAGTTAATTTGAGCTCTTCCATGAAATAAGGAAGCTAAATTAAAATGCCAATTTATAAAATACAGGATTTTAGAGCAAGCGCAAAAAGAGTAGATGTATCTATTTACACAAAAAGTTAGCATTTGGTTTAAACTTGTTTGTTATCTGACAGAGAAAACCAAAATAATAATAAAATTCAGCTTTGGTTAAGTTACCCTAGTATAAAGGTAATTTAATAATGTTTGAAGATTTTACAACATAGGGCAGTATTCCTAGTGTGTTTAGTTGAAAAGAAAATAGAATATAATACACCCTCACTTTGATTTTGTCAAGTTTCTTTTGAATTTTAATAGAAAGCCATTTCGCCCATGATTCCTGTCGCAGAAAATCGAACATCACACGACCAACAAAAACATTCATCCAAGCGACTTCCAAACCAGGTTCGGCAGTGTCATCATCACTCATCTGTGGCAAAACATAAAAAAACTCTATATGCACAGACCATAAAATGTACACAATGTCTGATTAAATTTAATGTTATATATACAACTAAACACATTAAATTAAATTAGCAGATTGACATTTCTATGAAATTAAAGTACACTAATACATAACCGTTTTTTAAATATGTCAAACCATAAGTACCTCAAATTAATTTTCTGAAAGTATAATTTGGATTTCCTATATAGTGCTAATTAGTCTACTTTATGTTCTAATTAATGATGAACCACATAAACCTTTTGTCATAGTAAATTTACATTAAAAATCATTGTATCATTATCTGTACATAGGATTGTACCACAATATTGTTTCTAAAAGCAAAAACAACTGGGTTCCCACACATGTTAATGTGAGAAAAAGTGACAAAATTCATCTAGTAAGATAATTTTAACTGTTAACCTTAAAACATAACAAGTGTAGTTTAAAGTCTCAATTATGTTGTGTTTCTGCAGAGAGATAAACCAAAGCAAATTTTAAAACATGATAAACAATATAATTTTTAACCACCATTTGTAACACATATTGACAGATACGATTTTACCAAACACAACACTACTGACAAATAAAACCATGTCATCTTTTGGAAGATTATTCATGCCCACCTCTCACCTCAATTTTATCTCTGATTCCCTTCTCTACTTCACCTAAATACAAAAAAAAATATGTCTGTACAAAATTAAATTGACAGTTTCCATAGCAATGCTAACCTTTTTGTTGATCAACTTCAGGAAAAAGTCTTGAAACATGGAGAAAATAATCTCGATATGCTTTCATTGGATCAGTATTAATCGTGTCAACTTTGCACAAAGTTGAAGCAACAAAAGTTTCTAAAAATTCATTCCAAACATATAAAAAAATATTGAAACCACCTCAAGTAGCTGAGAAAAGTAACCATAAAAAAACAGTTTTCTAACCATCAAACAAATAATTAAACAAACATGTTTAAATTGAAAGATAAAAATATCAATGTGATACCTTCCTCATAGTGATTTTCTATCACTCCCCATTCATCCTCACGAATAGGTGAATTTTCATCCTAAAAAAGGGGAAAATAACTGATAAATACAATCCTAATTAAAATTTCTTCAGTGAAATTCGGCTTATTTTCTGTCTTGGTGTGAAGTTTTTAATTCAAGCCTGTGACATATGTATCTGTATCTATCTCTACTTATGTCTGTTTAAAATTAAACTTTGGCTGTATAAATCAGTTAAAATATAACAACGAAAGTTGATCTAGTTATTGAACAAGCATCTTTATTTAACAACAAAAATTTAAGTCACCATTAATGAAAAACTTTTCTTTTAAGTGCTTTGATGAAGAATTGCACAAACTTTTTTGTTTTTATCGAAGAACAATGCTTAAGACTTGTTTTTGAATAAATTATAAAAATTATTTCAATAAAATCAAACAGATGCTTCTATGTAAATCGAACAGAAGCTTAACCAACCTCATCCTGCTGTTTACTTTCCTCTTCAGCTTTGGCCTTTTGCTTTTGATGAAGGATAGCAAGATTTATTGAACGTTGAATTCTGTGTTGCAATCCAGAAAAAGTGAGATATGTATACTTATGGAAAAAAGTGTTTAAAAAGGGCAATAACAGTTTCTTAGCTGATTAAACACTTATGCAAACCACATACAGATTTTTGATGTGACATTGCGCTTTTGGTTTAAGGGCAAGAAAAAAAAACGACAATTTTATGCTTGCAAGATCTTGCATCACCATTTTTATTAACTTTGACATATTTTTGGCCACTTGTGACCCTCTTGTTGGTAAAATGTAACTGAAGAAGAAAAGTATTTACCTGTAAAACCATTCCTCTTTTTGTCTATCAGTTCTACCAAATAGATAAACAATGATGGTACTTTTGGTGGCGTCCGATTCAGAGACTTCTGTGGAATTTTTCGAAGCAACAGGGCTTCCTTCTGTAACATTGATGTTGAACATTTGATTTGCAGTTGTCCCAAATTTTAAATTCAACAAAGCATATTTACCTGGTTTTGTTTTAACAGGAATTTCAACACATATTGGATACTTTTTACTCCATACTCGTTTTTTTACCAAACCATCGGGTTTGAGAAATACCTGTTGCAATAGTTCAGATATTAAGACTACAATTTTATTTGCGAAAAAATTTTAACAAGAAAAATGGAAAGTACGGCAAATTAAACACTTTTGACACAAAATCTTGTGAGAAAAAATCAGCTTTATTAACAGCATTTAACTGTACCTTGGCATTAGTAACATCATACAATCTTTGATAGACAACATTGGATACTGGTGTACTTCCTTCATTGTAAATACTTCTTCTTGGTATACTCCTGCAAAAAATACATCATTGAACACTTTAAACTAGAAAGGAGGCTCCTGAAATTACAAGGTATTTAAATGGCATAGTAAACAACTTAATGTCAGAAATCATTACATAAAAGAAAGGTTGTAATGACTTAGAGATAATTGAAAGTTAAAAGACTTTACAGTGTGTTTGAAGCATGTCACCTTGATGAAAAGGACATTTATAACGTTATTGTTTCATTTTATAAAAGAAGAAATTTTCACAGACACATCAAGTTGCCAAGTGGGAATGGCATTAATTAAAAACACATTATGGTTTCTAAACTTGAAACAAGCAGATAATTTAAGATGCTGAGTTATACATCACTATGTGGAAATCACTGTCTACCAGTCATGAGACTAACATCCTGGGCAAAGATTGGGGATGAGCCAAAACTGCAAATATTCTGTTTGGTCGAACAGAGAATCTTATGTTAATGCTCGGTGAATGGCCAAGCACGCTTGGTGCATTCTGATATCACAAAAATTCCCAACGCCACGATAGTTTTGTGGCTTTCCAAGGTCCATTACGTTACCAGCAGTGTATTGGGCTGTAGAGGCCCAAGAAGTATGCATTTTTTTAACATGATAAAAAAAAGGTGACTTTTGTTCTTCGACGCTATTTCGAACACTAGTTTTGTATGTAAGCAGGGCATGAATATGCAAATTTAATGCTCAGATCAGTTTGTGCAGCTGTTCAGCAGAGCAAAGAGCATTAAACACAGTGATGCTCAGTAGCAAGTACTCGGGTTTTGGCTTGGCTCGTCCTATCCCTAACAAAAAGTATGTTTTTAACACACAATTGGATCTATTACGGGTAACATGTGGCTTTTGACCTGGATAGACTGTGAGCAAAAGTAATATTTTGATGTAACATAAAGAAAAAAAATGGTGTTTGCTTTAATGTTCTTGTTTCAACAATACCATTCCATCAGCTAAATAGTCACAGCTTACACCGAATTTTCAACTTACTTGTGTGGTGTTTGAAGTCTCATAGTATTCCGGTCCAAAGTCACAAACACACTGTGGGTGTTACTCACATGATACAATTCAGGATCATATGATTGGCTCTCATTCATCCAACCCTGTGAATTGAATGTGCAATGCATGAAAGTTTGTTTTTTGAAATTTAGCAGTGGTGCTTTGAGTTCTTTGAAGCAAGCAAAAAGCAGAACCAGACACAAAATTAAATAATAAACATGTTAATTCAGAACCAGAAAGCAATTGTTTAAAGTTTTAAATAAAATCACCTTGATTGGCTGTTCAGGATTGTAAATGTTTTTCGGAACTTCGTTTGGAATAGATTTATTTACAAAACTTGTCAAAAAAGGCTTTGGTCTTGTCGATTGTGGAGCAACAATACAAAGAAAAACAGTTGAAAACACAGTGCCACACAAAAAACCTGAATAAATAAACAAATAGTACACCACACCTGGTTTGCTTGAAAAAAAAACATTCTTTAGATTAATTATTCTTGTAATAGGTTATCTACAATTAAAATGTTGATGTTTGTGTTATCAAGCAACACAAAAAAACTGTATTCTTATCATAGCCAATAAATAAACAATTTTACAAGCATTTCACTTTTTTAACAGATTTAATGATATTCAACACGTCTTATTATCGATGAATCAAATCAAAGATTTTAAAGAAATGTAAAATATCATAAAATCCAGTAGTAAAAATATCTAGACACCAGCTTGAGTTATTCTAAACAAACAATAATTTTTAGGTGCTAAAATGCCTCTGTTGAAGACAATTGTTTTACTTATGAGAAGTCCTTAAATATCTTAGAATCAAACTGATACAATGCAATCAATGGAGATAGTGAGCATTGTCTATATTTTGTGTTGATATTATACTGCTTAAGTAGGACAGGGGTGCCATTCTTATTGTTCTGTTTCAGAGTTTTAAACTGGGCTATAGATTTTTTGGCTCCAATACGATTTTTTGCATTTTATAGTTTTTTTCGGCTCCAAAAAGCAAACAAAATATCTTCTTGTTGCATTATTCATAACAAATACTCCATTTATGCTTTTAAGTGGTAACTAAGTGGCAACAAAAGTTTCCCACATGACAGATAATGTCCTGAAATTCAAGCAATGTTTTCAACTTACTGTTTACAATAACCTGCAGATGAGTGGGGACAGGGAAAACAAAGTACATGTATACAAGTAGCACCAAGAAAGAAACAAGCAAATATGATGGGGTTTCATTGTCCTCTTCAATATGAAGTAATTCTGAACTTGTGTTGTGTGCAGATTTGTCAACTTTTGTATCATTGTTGCTAAAAGACAAAAAGCTGGTAAAACTAAATAACCACATTCAGTCACACTAAATCAGAGGTGCACAACCTTTTTGCTTTGACGACCACATTACAAGATCTTATTTTACCAAGTGTTTCGATGTTTTTAGCTTATGTGTTTCTGATGTAAACAATTAAGATTTTATTCCTTATACTGGTGGCAGAAAGTCTGAAAGCCTTTTTTTTTACTTTTATCTCTTGTTTCAGATAAACCATTTGGTAATCAGTCGTAACTTCTTATGATGTCATACATAAATTTGCTTTTGCGTATGGCCGCATATTTAGCACATTGCTGCAATGTTGATTGTCAAACACAAAGCTATGATATCTGGGTTTTTTTTAATTATAGAATTAAAACATTAAACACTGCCTTTTGCTTTTAGCATAGTAAGCATGGTTTGCAGTGAAATGAAAACAAAATCCATACTTTAGCAAATCGCTATTTTGGCAAAGCTCAGTATCTTTGTTAATTGGCACTTCAACATTTCCAGAAGTAACATTTCCAACATCTGATTCTACATTTTTATCAACAATATCTTCATCTGTTTGGTCAACTCCCCCAAGCAAAGCTGATAAACTCATCGATAAGGAGCTACAAAACAGCAGTTTGAAATTCTATAAGGTTCTGTTGGATGTTTTTATATTACAAATTTTTAGTTCTATTTTCAACAATAACTTAATTGACAAAAAAAGTTGTTCATTTATTCAGAGTTAGTCCTTACCGAAAGAGAGAAAAAAATGATTGTAGACGATATGTGTACCCTTCAGTAAAGGAGACAATAATAATTAATCAGTAAAAACTAATGGTGTAAACATACCTTGCAGCATCACCAGATGGTTTGTGCACTACTGAGGAGATATCTTTTAAGCTATCAGTCTTTTTTACAACTTTTTCCCCAGCATCACTTAGGGTTCTTGTTGATTTTCTTTGAATGTCCTGACAATTTAAAATCAATTATTCATTTGTGACAAATTTTCCCTAGGCCAGATAATTATAACAAGAAAGCTTTCAGATGTACATGTACATTAAATAGGCTCTAGTACAGTGGTTCTCAACCAGGGCCCATACCTGTAAGTTTCATCCCAGTTACACAGTCATTGTTTCATTCATGTAATTTTTGACAAGGCAGAATAAAGTGGACAGTGACATTGTATGTAAGATTTAAGGAACAATTTTCCATATACATACCCAGTAACAAAAAAAATGTCTACATAAAAAATTGACTACAAGGAAAATTGTCCTACATGGGAGTAGTCATCCATTTCCTCCTTCTTTTCATCATCATCTTTCTTTTTGTAATACAGAAGTTGCAGAGGATCAACCACTTTTTTCTGAAGTCCATGTAAGAAAGATGTCACTTCAGTGTCTTCTCTACTTTCAACAATTTTCTCTGTATCTACCTAAAAAGAATAGCTTTCATCAACTTAACCTTCTACAGTTTTGTTTACACAAAGGGGAGTAAAAAAGCTTTCAGTAAGTCTGGATTTAGTATTATACCTTGCAAAGGGGACAAAATTGAAACATATTGGTAGTGTTAAATATGCTAAGACAACTCACTAAAGTCTTGAAACAAAACTGAAAGCTAGAGGAGCAATCAACAACTCAGTAATTGGTTCCCAATCGGTCATACACAAAATATTTTTCTTTTTGTGCAGGAGATTGTTATGAGGCTGTGGCTACATAACTTTTTGACACATTTTTACTAGTAAGCTCCACATTCAATCCTCATTTCATTTTTAGTACACTTCATTTGGGCAAATTATTGGAATAGCTTTTTATGTAAATGTTTTAAACATACACACTTTGCAAAACTTGCAACAAATAGGTTACTCGTATGCATGTGGATGTAAAAATTGGTAGCGGCAGTCACTGGCGTAGAGTACCGTGCGCGGCACCTTATAAAGTCAAAATCGCATCTTTGTTCAAGTTACGTCGGTTCGGTAAAACGTGTTTCCAGCTTAACAAATGCGCTTGCATTCATGCCATTGTCGGTTGAAACGTAACAATTGTAATTGTTTCGCAATAAATGAGCATTTTGATGTAACATAAACATGACTTATAGACTAACGTTTTAGTATTATTTGTCGCAATAACTCTCTGCAATAAAAAATAAATATAAAAATATTTAATAAATTTATTCCTAAACCGAGTTTAATGTCCGTTTGCAAAGCTCTGCAACGGCTTAAACTTGTTCCAAGGTGACCTAAGTTTAAGCGTCAACAATACATAGTCCGCTATATTTAAATCGTGAACTGCTTTACTTTTATTTCCAGCCGTAACACGTTACTTTAAACTTAATCGTTGCTAAAATGGCTGACTCGGCAAATCGACGCACCGACGCACAGCAAACGTTCCAATCAAACACAAAGAAATTGCGCCAAGTGGCTTGCAAATTATTGTGATAGAAGCTACATGCTTAAGCACGTAAAAAGTGTCGTTATTTGGTCTTATACGGGTACAGATACTGTACATGGTATAGGCATTGTTTTTGGGAGATCAAACGGCGCACCCCCAGTATTTTCAAAAACTCTACGCCTATGGCGGCAGTAATAAGATACAATTAAATTTCTCTGACAAAAGCTATACTATCTGTGTTTAAAGGCTGTTTAAAAACTGAAATAGTAGAAAAGTTATGTTGTGCCAAGGCATCAGGAAAGGGAACAAAAATTACAACATAAGCAACAATTTCCCCCAATCTCAACCATCCCACTGATTTAGCAAGCCCATGTTTTACTTTTATCAAACCAGAGTGATCGGATTTCTGTGGTGTTTCAGTTTGCTGACTTTCAGTGTCAACCACATCTGGAATAGAAACATCGAAAGTTGATGAATGAGTAAGACCAGGTAGATTCCGACGAACACCATCAGTTGCTAAAACACAACAAAACATGTAAATCATGGGGTCGAATACATGCGTCCTGTATTCGAATACATTACGAATACTTGCATAACTGTATTCAAATTCATGAATACTTGGTAAATTTTGTGTGACAGCAATTCGAATGGTATTCGAATAAAACGAGTCAAGTATTTGTATTCATGAATTGTTGACCAAACTACAATGACAAGTAATTCGAATAAACCAAGGCATGCATTCATATTCATGAATTCTACGCACTTTTTGGGCAATTCAAATTGTATTCGAATAATGGGAGTCAACTATTAGTATTCATGAAAAGTTGACCAAAAAACAATAACGTGTAATTCAAATACTATTCGAATAAACCCCAAGCGTGTATTCATATTTTAGATGTAGCAATTGAAATTGTATTCGAACTAGAATAGTGGTTTTCCTATATATTGCCAGTTTATATATATATACTACATCATATTTAACAATGTATCACATATACCATTTACTATATTTATAATGGATATATATTTGGCACCAGGGGCGTATCCAGAAATTTTTAAAGGGGGGGGGGGGGGGTCCAACACATTTTTTGGGGGGAAATCCCTAATGACGTCATTATGATGTCACACTTCGTTCAAAACGACACGTTATGCGGCAAAGCACTTTTTCCAAAATTGGCGGTTTCTCTACCCATCTAATTGACAGGAAGAACAGGTAATTTTAGCGAAAGCTTTGTAGTTTTCTGATTTCGACGCTGCTATCTAGCTTACTCAGCCAAACTGCAGCTGCAAAATCAGCATGACTGTCAGGTAATCAAAATCGTTGCTTAAAAAAACAGGGCCCAATTTCTAAAGAACTAAATCTCTTGCTGAAGCGGTAATCCTATTGTTAAGTTGCCAAGGTCAAAACTAAAGGTGGTAACTGCAGAAGGCATAAATTGTGCCTGGCAAGTAACGAATTACCCTAATAACATAACCGATTTACATCGATCTAATGTTTTTGACAAACTATTACGTGTTTGGCGGATCAAAGCAACACAACATTACACGTTTTTAACACTTTTACATTGTTCAAATGCAAATTACATTGTTCAGTTTGATATGTTGCACTTAGTGCAGTTACCACTTAGCAAGAAACTGCTACCAGCGTCCTAGCCGGAACGTAACTTTCCGATTGTTAGCGCATAAACCTCCTTATTAAACCCTTGTTACGTCACAATTGGCGATTAGATAACAAGCGAATACAAGAGATTGAAGGCTCGCGTCTTTGAGGTAACGACTCCCTGTTATCACGCAGTGGTAAACGGAACGATTTTGGCCTATTTAATTTACGCACAACTTTTTGAAAAGGGGGGGGGGGGGGGGTCCGGACCCCCAAACCCCCCTTGGATACGCCACTGTTTGGCACCTACATTTCATTGGGGCCCTATCTTTTTCCTGGCACTTTATAACATAATTGTTTCTGCAAGCATAATCTAATGGGTTCCAACACATATGCATATGCGATTTGGTAACAGTAAAAATAGGGCACAATCATTGTTAGATATTTACCAATTTACTATACACATCATTTGATCTACACATATGATTGTTTTTGCAAGCAAAAACGAATGGGTCCCCACACACGCGATTGTGTGGATTTATGGTAAACATACATCCTGGTTATTTTTAGATTCTTAAGGAAAAACTTAACCAACTTTAGCCTTAACCCAACTTAAGCTTTGTTTATATTCTTTTTGCATCATTATTGTCATATAATTACAAAAAAAACAGTAAATAAGAACAGGAAAAATACTTTCAATTTAATCTCATGCTTTGACCTTGATATTGTCGTTCAAGGTCAGTTTTCAAACACAATTTTCCAAAACTGAAAATGTGCTTGATAACTTAATAAAACGACATAGCATAGCTGTGCAAAAACAGCTGATTTCTAAGCACCAACACAACTGTCTCGTAAAATGTCCGCCTGGACGTCAAGCTGAGCACTCCCGCTGCATTCACACGCCTTAATCGTAAACAAGTGAATTACTACTTTGAGAGATGAGACTTCTATCTGACTGACAGTGTACACATATTGTGGGCTGTAAAAGTAACTATTTGGCCGATTAAGGCAAATTTTTAAATACTAAACGAATAACCTACTGCAAACAATTGTTTAACATTTCAGCACATTAGGGCTTGTATTTCTGGCCTAAAACTTATTATTTTGGGGTTTAAGGGGTAAAAATGTACTTGGGTCAGTACAGCCGTTTTTAATTTTTTTTTGTATTGGGGGCCTGTGGGTGAACCACTGGGTCGTTTGGGGTCAAACTTCAGGAGGATCAAATTCGGAACAATAACTAACATCTGTGCAAATTTGAATAAATTTAAAGCACTCTTTCTTGACCAAACGCATTTAACAAACCAGCGTTAGACAGAAACAAATATTTTGGGGTTTAAGGGGTAAAAATGGGTAAATCTTTTTTTAAGGTACAAAATTCTTTGAAATACCTTATATTGCACCAAACAACAATGCATATAACTCCTTAATGAAGTACTTTAGCAAGTATAGCCATTTTAAAAAATTTACATTTTGGGGGGCTGTGGGTGAACCGAGGGATCAAACGGGGTCAAAATTCACATGGACCCTCTTTAGACCAATATCTATAATGTGTATAAATTTGAAAAAGTTACCATTTCCATTCTTTCTTGACCAAAACGTGGGAACAAATCCGCGTTAGATGGAAAAAAAGAAAAAATGAAAAACACACAATATGTGTCCCCTTCAGGGAAGGGGACCCATAATTAATAGTTCTAGTTATTTGTATTCACAAATGTTCAGTTGTTGTAAGAAGTAGGGTTGGCCCGATACCAATATTTTGAACCGATACCGATACCCGATATTTTTCCCCAAAAGTACTGCGATCCGATACCGATACCCGATACTTTGCAAACAAGCAAAAACATTTTCAAACTCATGTATTTGTAATGTGTTTTCCCATCACAGTTAATTTAACAACACACTGAGTCTATAATAAATCACTTAAGGCCGTAAAATGCCCAGGTCTGGTAAAGACTCTTTGGCAAATCAGCTGGCGAGCTGACGATGCCCTAACGACGGTGGTGCATTGGAGGCATAACTAACGATTGGTGCACTTGTTGTTACGCATCTGATCACGTGATTACGTTTATGCTACGCGCTTTGCAACGTCTTACCGGCGTCTATTGTTTGTAACGTCTTACCGGCGTTAATGTTTTACGACTTTGACAACAAAAAACATTTAACGATCATGGCTTTAGGCAGAGAATGGGATTGTCTGTTAATATCCCCAAAACAGTGAAGGAATCCCAAAACATATGACGTTTGGGTCATTTCTTAACGCCAACTTTTGTATTGCAAAATCGCAGGTAGTTTAATTAGGATTTAAAAGTTCACCTAACGGCATAGAAAATAATTTGTCACTGATAACACTAGGAATGTCTAAATACACTTGGCCATACAAATTAAACACCTGCCGTTTCGAAACTTATGCTTACAAACGTCTACAATGAACTTTGTGCGTTGTGACGCTCGCTCGCAATTAACGCGGGCCTAAAAAACGTGTTGCGGCATTAAGTCGCTGTAGCGATTTAGGTCATCTTATTTCATTAAATCCAAAACGAACGCGTTTTTTAGTTGTAGTCCCATAAATATTTTATCACAGCCGATGGTTGTTGTTTTTTGCCTCCTTTTATTTTCAATTTTATTTTTTATGATAAAGTCTCAAAAAAAGTATCGGTACTTGTACCGATACCGCTAAAGTATCGGACGAGTACCGATACTGCTCGAAGCATCGGGTATCGGCGCCGATACAGTACTATCGGGCCATCCCTAGTAAGAAGCAAACAATTCGAATAGCATTCGAATCCACCGATTCGGATATTTGTAGTTGCGGAAAATAAAAGACATAAAACTTAAAAAGTATTCGATCAAAAAGTAACATGGGTTTATGAATTGCAAATTTATTGGTAAAAATGTAAACCAACAAGCTTTTTTTGCCACATTAGCTTGACTGATTTAAGTCTCCGTTATATAAATTTCACCAAATTTACATGAGATGTTTGCTTCATGAACACGCTACACCTGTCATGTGCTGAGAACAACCCAATGTTGCAAGCTTTGTAACACAATTCATTTATGTAACGTCACAATTAAACTTCTATGTGTCATTGTTTCGTAACATTACCAAAAACTTGTCAAATCAGGTCACATTCACTGCCAATTTGGATTGTATTCGAATCTATTTGGCAAAAATATGTAGCAAAATATTCTCGACTACTCCTAGTCCGGAGGTAATCGACAATTCGAATTGTATTCGTAAAAAATATCGTGTATTCGAATTCGAATAAATTTACTCAAGTGTTTGTATTCATGAATTGTTGGTTCAAAAGATAACACCAACTATTCGAATTGTATTCATGCACCATCGAACGAAAGCCAAAATCATTCGAATACAGCACGAAGGTGGCAAAACCTGTATTCGAATGCATTCGAATACGAATGACGAAAGATCATGACACAACAAATTTTCAACTATCGAGTAGTGATGGGACGGGTACCCGGTACTCGGTACTCGGTATCGATGGTATCGAACGATTTCAGTGGTATCGATACTCGTACTCGGTATCGAAATATTTTGTCTCAGTTTTCGATACCAACGTGCGAGTACCGAAGGCCGATTTACACCATAAGAATGCGGGCAACTTTATGCCAATATTTGCTTCGGACAGCACAAAATCGGGGAAAAGTTCCGCCAGGTTACGTATATTTTTTTTGCTATCACGTGGTGATTACATTTTTCGGCGTGTGTGTGTGCACGCCTGTACCCCGACCATGGCAGATAAATTAGCCAGTGATATACAACTAAGTACAAGACTACACTTAAGTACTCGGTAATCGTACTCGGTATCGAAGGTATATACATGTGGTACTCGTACTCGGTATCGGTACTCGCTTCAAAACCTGGTATCGTCCCATCACTACTATCGAGTATCAAGATACAACCTAAACTATTAATCGCATTCGCAATTTGTTAGCTCAGTTGGTAGAGCGCGAGTACCGGAAAGACTCCTGTCGTGGGTTCGAATCCCACCACAGGCTAGATTTTTCTAGCCTACGCCTTGCCAAATGATGGTGAATGCTTGGTGAGCCATACCAAAGTCAAAATTTTAAAACAATTATTCTAAAATACCTAGTTATGCTTCTTTAAACATAATTATGTACCTAGTTGGGGCTCTCTGTACTGTGTTCACACAACAAAAGTTTAAAAACAATTTTGAAAGATGTTGTCATAAATGAGACTCACCTTGTTTCTTGAGGTTGGTAAATATTTTACCGCGATTGTGCCATAGCGAACTAGCTGTGTAATATCCCCCTCCAGATCCCCCATCAACGCTATTCTCTGGTGTTGCTGATGACTCATCATGCAGATGAAAACCACCAAGAGAAGAACCACGACTTCGCACTGTCCTATAGTTTAAAAAATATATTGCAGCAAACATTTCGGCAATAATGGTTGTAAGTAGTGATGCACCGGACCCGCCTAAAAAGGTTCGGGCCGAAACCGAATAATTTCGGCCAAATCAGGCCGAACCTAAAATCCTGTTCTTATGGATGTTTTCAACTGAACCTTGTGTCATGGATGCGAGTGAAGTGAATTATGATAAATCAAAATCACTTACACCATCTGGAAGCTTTATTAAACTTGCAATATTTTGCAGACAAAGTGGCTCGTATTTTATAGATACAACAATTAGTTAATTTATGACGTTTTGTATAGGTGAAAATGCTAGTTTGGGCATTAATTCCATGCAATCAAAAACATCGAAAAACAGCGTATTCGGCCGAAATGTTTCGGCCAACCGAAACTTCGGTGCATCACTAGTTGTAAGTAATGAAGCCTTTTGAATCCTTGTAATGTACCCAACTGTTTGTTAACAAGCAAAAACTGGAGTGTAATCTTCATTCCAAACAGCTGATCATGTATTAAAACTATTTTAATGTAAACCAGGCAGGTCAATATTGTCATCAAATAACAAAACATGCTGCTAATAATTTACCCACAGAATCACCTATTCATGAGCATAAAAAATTATGTGCAAATAATGTGCGGGCATTTCTTGTCCTTTGTGATTGCTGACAGGTGACAAAATTATATCCATATTACAAAAACATTGTTTTTGCAAAAACAAACGCATTCTTATCAACCTTAAAAACAACATTTCTTCAATTACTTGATTTCATTAACATCAAAGAATCAAGTTTACATGGTGCAGAGAAATCTGTGATTTAAAATTTACCACAACAATTTATCATTTATTTGTTTAAAATATAATACAATCATTGTGCTTATCAGTGGTAACAAAGATTACTAAATAAAAACAAGACTGGATTTAATATCTGTGTTACGCTGACACAAACTAGCATCAAAAACAAATAAAAATGCTTGATATATCAATGTTATACCACATTTACCAATCCCAAACTATTCTATAATATAAAATACAAAAATGCAATAGCTGCAGAATTGTAGACTATTACAAAAATTGACACTGAGTCATCAGGCTCAAAGACAGGAATACTTAATTATTGTGAACCATTATGCAATTCATTCATCAGCAATAATGTTAGAGTTCATCAGCTTGTCAGTTATAAATGCATTAACTCATTTTTAGAACTCTACCAACAGTTTTTTTCACATTGACATTCATCAATGTCATCAGAAACATGTAGTCCTTACTTCTTCATTATACTTCACACCATGTCAAATATTCGACCATACTTTACAATACCAGTTAAAAAAATACAGATATGTTAAAAAAGAGTTTTGTTGTGTTAAAGAACACTTTAGGCAGCAAAAACTCTTCCATAGCGAAAATGGGTTGAAATATTTTCAATATTAATCTAATTAAGTGACAACAGTACTGCAGTGATGTTTGAAAGACTTTTCCAAAAACATTGGTACATTGGATGTATGTATATTGCATTTAATAGGTTTGGTGTAGACCATTGTAATATTGATGATGGCATGAGTAATCATCCCAAATAAAAGACAGTAAAAAGTATATATTTAGTAGATTGACACACACACAAAAAAGTATATGAAGCTGTACGTTGTTGAATGTAATTTTTTGTGTTAAACATGTTTTGGATTGCTGCAAATTCCATTAACCCAAACATTTATCCTATAAGCTGATTACTGGCAGGTAATGTAAATTTCATGTGGATAATCCGGTCAAGAAATAAGCCTCACAGTAAATTGCATGATTAAAACTAAAGATTGAGTAATGTACTGGAAATTATGAATAAATGTGGCTCATATCATCTGGTAATTGATATTCCCAATTTCAGAACACTTCTTTTGCAAAGTTTAAACAGTTAAAAATAAACTTTAGTGAAAAAAATAGTCACCTTGAAGGTGTAGTTGTGTGTTCAGATATTTGTCCATTTTGTTCATAATCCCCATCTTGAGAGGATATTGAGGAACTAGATGGTCGTCTGGCAAGTGGATGATCTTTCACACTTTCACCCTTCACAACCTTGTCAAGGGGAAACAAATCAGTAATGTATATATTAAAAAACGAAAAACAATCTTTCAAAAATTGTAACATACTCAAACCGTGCGCATATGTGCACCAAAACGTTTTTGTAGAATTGTTAAAGTCAATGACGGATTTTTTTGTCTTACTATAAATGGTGTGCGCCTTTAAAATTTTGTTACTTTTAAGGTATCTCCTAGTAAAATACTTCACGAAACACAAGTACAACAGAAAAATACTGGTAAATAGAGGAGATGATGACATGTATACAATTGTTTCAGATAGAGCAGAATAAAACTTTATCACATTAACAAAATTATTTCACATTATATAATAGTGATACTCATAAGTGGTGACATAGCGGGCCCAAACTTGGTAATAGAGTCTTTCGTTTTTTTAAATTAGTAACACTTTCTTAAATTGGTACTGTCAAATATACAAATAAATGTACATTGAGGTTCTGATGATTTAGCTAAAAATATGCATTTACCTGTCTCGCAATATCTTTGTCCATTGATAAAGATCTTCCTTTTTTATTGTTCACAGCTTTGATAGTTACAGAATCTGTCACAGAACTTGCAAAAGCAGGAATTTTTGAAGTTCCCTGTAACGGCTCATTATCTTCTTTTGACATTCCAACCACATTCAGGTTAGCTTCGGTGTTAATCTTTTTTGACCCACTATTCTTTGGTAGACTGCTTTGAGATTCTTTACAGAAAAAGGTCTTGTTTTCCTCTGTATCATCCACAATAGACTCTTCTAAATGACGCATGGACAGTGCTTTAAGCCCTTTTGCCATTGTGTGTTATGTCCAAACAAATAGTGCAAAATGAATCATTTTTCTACAAATTGATCACAAAACAATAACAGCACATACTATTTTTGTTTGACAATGAGTTTGTAGAAAAGAAAAAAAAAAGTGTAGAAAAAAAAGTTTTTAAAGTTTTAAATGTTAGACATACTGGTAAAAATTTAGTAAGTTGATTTTAAATGTAATGTTATGGTGATTTATTTCTGTGGAGTCTAAATTTCAGTATATTAACACTAGAAATTGACCTGAGTAAAACTGGCCAACAAAAAAGTAAAAGATACAATACTTAAATTTTGACACAATATTCTATGCTTTTAAAGCTTTTCAGCACACAAACTTTTGAAAAACAAATATTTTTCAGTTATTACTATGCAACAGTCTGCAGAACATGGCAGTTCCCAACGAGATCTCACGTGCAAGGCCAATTTCAGCAGACGCAAAACAAGTAAAAGAGGCCAAGGCAGTACAATTAAATGCTTTCCGTGCGAAATTTCCGCATGCAACCCCCTAAAATTGGCGTGCAAACATTTTTTTGAAAAAATAATCATGCGTGCAGCTGCCACACTTTGCAGACTGGACTACGCATATTTTAAAATTAATATTTGGCAGTAAACACTTTCTAAAATATGAACATTTGTTATTGTTTTTGTTTGCAAAGCAACAGGCTTAAAGCATCAATCGAACAAACGCTTTGCGATGCAGTTGCAAAATAATAAAACAAATTACATATTACATAATATAATGCTGGGAAAATAATAGTTTCATAAAAGTGGCGTAGATAAACTCATTAATATTACAGATTACTATTAATAACTTACACTTTCCTAACAAGCTACTACAGTGCAGTCCTCAAATTGCAAATGTGGTAATAGCTAATACGTAGGTTAATCAAATACATATCAATATCATTAAGCAAACTGTTTTAAACATGTTTACAGGTAATTTTAACTCAACAATGCTGTGTCAAAATGTTCCTGTTGTTGGTTGTTTCAACGCTGGCGTGGATTTGTTTTTCTAAAAGGTTAAAGGTCAAGTTGGTGGGAATGTTTTTGTTCATAGAAATCGTTCGATGGGATTTACATATTTGTAAAGGATGTGTTAGAAAACCTCTAAAGGGGGTCACAAAGCAAAAAAGGTTAAGATACACGCTATAGGTGTACGATATTACCATCACCCAAAACAGTAGTTCCCAACCGGTGGTACGCGACGGCATTCCTGGTGGTACACGAATTCAATTCAATTCTTTATTGCCAGTGCCACGCATTCGAACTGAAATAACTTGCAATAATAGTTTGGAAACTAATAATTGACTGACGGGGTCATTGAAAGGTCAAACAATGGTCATTGAGTCAACGACCCGTTATTGTCGCTTTAAGAATAGAAGGAAAGTGGACATGTGGAATATCGCTTTTGAAGCAGCAGAACCAAACAAGACGCGGAAATGCAAGAAGCAAACATTGATAACACCGAAAACAAAGGGAATAACATTCCTAAAAAATCTAAACTAGAGCGATAGTTTTGCACGAATCGTTATACAATGCGATTGCGAGACTCGAGTGCAATAAGCATAGGGTTACCACATGGGCGTCCGCAGGAAAAAATACAGGGGAGGGCAAAACTATCGTCACATCGCCGTTCGATAAACGGTATTTCAGAACAAAAATCATCTGACTGTGCTACTCATTCTTGCCAATCCCAAAGTAGCAAAATAATACAATAAACACAATATTAAACATCACTGAAGTATGTGGTAGGTTGGCAAATACTTTTTAACGGAAGTAGGATTTACATTGACGAACATTATCAAATGTAACAACAAGTACAGTGAAGATATCACATAATGCCTGTTTGACACATCCATCAATGACGTAATAATATGCTTGTTACCGAACTATTGTTAAGTAATAATGTTCGATTCATTTAATTTGTTGTAAAACCTTATTCTGTTCTGTTACAGCAGGGGTTCCCAACCTGTGGTACGCGTACCACTAGTGGTACGCGAAGGTTTTTCAGGTGGTACGCGAGTAGCTTCCGTTTTGTTCACAGAAACCTGGATTTACAACCTTATATTTTGTTTATCTGGTTTTGTTCACACACAAAAAAAACATTCCCCAGGCCTATTGTCATCGTTACGTAACTATTTCTGTTGTTTCGTATCATTATGATCTTCAAAATACAGGTCATGTCAATTGTCAACAAAAGCATAGTTGCTACTTGCTATGAAAAGCCGTACAACGGTGTGGCACAGTTGGCGTTAATTATGTCAAATGATTAATTGCTCTTGATAGATATTATCTACTGTTTTGTAGCTTAAGCTTCAAAAAGCGTTGAATGAAATATGATTCGAACAAATTAGTTGTGCTGCAAGAAGTGGTACCATGCATAGAGCACATTAGTTATCTATGGTGGTACGCGTGGCAGTGCAGAGCGTCCAAGTGGTACGAGATCGTAAAAAGGTTGGGAACCCCTGTGTTACAGTTACACTTGTTATGAAGGGGTGGAGATCCACGGCGTCTTCAATTTACGTTCCAGGAATAGTTTTTGTATAACACTGTGTGAATGTTTATTGTGTTTTGTTTTAAGTTCCGACCGTTTGCGTTTTTCTTTTTTCCAGGGGGGGGGGCACGTGCCCCCTCTTGCCCCCCGCTGCGGACGCCCATGGGTTGCCATATTTTATGATACACAATCCCTGACAAAATTTACCTCAGTTGCATTAACCCAGTGGTTTTCAAACGTTTTCATTAGTTTTTTCTAAACGGTCCAATTGCCATTATTTCGAGGGCTCGCGGTCCTTAAGCTCGAATGTATATTTCAGAAAAACGAAAGTTGATTGCAGGATTTAAACTAGTTATGCAAAATTGCGCATAACAATGATTCAAATCTGACATCACAGACAATACAAAAACATTACAATTGTGCGCGAACAATTGCATTTTTGTTAGTTGTCATGCAATAAAGCCTATTGTTTAGCAATGGACAGGTCGATTCTCACTTTCACTTTGACTTAAACTTATTCAGTTGCACAAACTGACGCCAAATAAGAACATAGAATTACCCTTTTCGCGGTAACCGCAAAATTGCCTCACGGACCCCAGTTTGAGAACCGCAGCGATAACCTTTTTTGCGATCCAAACACTTCTATTTTGAAATAAATTTCGAAAATTCGAAAGTCACGCACGGCGACATGAGAAAACGTTATACGATACTCTGATCCGACATTCGACTTTTTGTTGTCATATAGTTCCTTGCATATGAGGTACACAGTTAAAGCAAATGAAACTTCCCAAGTTTCCACGTTGCATCGAATGCTGTGGTTTCTTGAGACGCGGGTTTTTATTTGCGTATTTAAGGCGTATTGTTAGACAACTAGTAACAAACAGGTATTGTTACGCGCACACACACACTGCAAAACGAAAAAGTAACCGTGTGCGTTAACCTGCGCGCCGCCAGTTTACGTCTTTACGTTTCATAGCATAGACGCGGTTGTAGTTTACTAGAAACTTTCTCTGTTGGCACACGTACATTGATTTCATAGTATATTTAATTTTTGTTCTTAAATTCCTGACTTTTAAGTAGATTTTAACATTTCTCCCTGACGCAGATTTAAACACTAAATTCCCTGACATGTCAGAGAAAATCCGGACGTATGGCAACCCTAAATAAGCATAATTGGACAATTTTTGGATTTGAGTAATACATGAGATCAATCATTGCAAAACAACGCGATGTTAAGGTACGCTCGTGGGCGAAGGCAGCATGTCAACACAAGTTTCACATGGCATATCTGGCAACAAGAAAGTAGCCTACCTAACTTTCTTTTTTAAAGGCGTGCAAGCAGACATGTTTAATATGCTATCTGGCATGTAGGCCTACCACAGTTTGAAACCGAATGCCAATGTGGTGTTGTGTTGATGATTCACATTCTGCCAAATGTTTGTCATAACTTCTCATACGCATTTGTAAACCTGAGAATTTGCAAAAACGGCTTTCAGAAGTTTTACCACCAAACCCCTTCCGTTATTCAATCATATTCGAATATGTTGTGAACGATCGGTGGTGAAGCATCGCTTTGAAAGCAGCCTATTTTTATCTCGGGTGTATTTGGTTATTGTGACGCCATGTATACACATCACGGTTACCAAAGCCTATGTTTTATGTTGACTTTGACTGTTACAAGGCAAAGATTCTCTTCAAAACATTTTCAAGGGGTTTGCGCTACCTAGCCTACTGTACAACGATTTACGAAAAAGAAAATACCCTGGCACGCGTTTGTTTAATCGAATTGTTTACAATTTACATGTAAGAAATTGCAAAAAAAATCTGGAAATTAGGTAATTCCTATATACCTGTACATAGAACGAGATGTTCCTAGCTTACTAACCAGCCTGGAAATTGAGTTGCTGTACCGTATTTATCTGTAACGTAAATTTAATTTGATGCCAAAACACTAATTTCAGGAATTTGTAACATGTTATCTTTTCAAGTTAGCGTATATGCTTGAGTTGTAAATTAATAACCCCTGTATGTCAATAATTGCCCACCGTATTATAATATGATATCAGTGCTTGTAAAAATGTATTAACAATTTGCAACAACAAAGCGACAAAAATATGAACAGCAATATGTAAAAAGTGATGCCATTTTCCGTGTCTTTTAAACTGGCTGATGGTTCCATGTTTTTAGGTTGAAATGAACTCGGCGTACTGGTTCCTTCGGCTGTAACAATGTGATACATAATAAATTAATCGTTGCACACTTTAAAACGTTTTGCAATATTAAATGACGGATTGGAAATTAGGTCAGTACAGTTTTGAACAATGACGACTGCGTTGTAGCATAAAAGTGACTGTATTTGCTATTTCATACAATGCACCCGAAAAAAAAAAGAGATATGTAAAACTTACTCGCAAGGATCGCCACAGATCTGGTTCAAAATCACTTCCACCAAATCGTCAGTTAAACCTCCAAAACCAGATTCCAGCAAAACAGTTTTTTCAGGGTCTCCAGCAATATCAATGATATCATCCTTCTTTAAACTTCCCTTCTCATTTACGACTCCGAGTGCAACCACCTACATTACAATTTACCAAAATTATTTTCACGTGTTCTTGTACAGGGCTTCTCAAACTGTTGATCGCGACACCAATTGGGGTCGCGAAACATTATGTGTTATTATATCAGTACATTTATTGTTTAAACATCGTTCCCGTGTATAGGCTATACCAGGGGTGCACAACCTTGCGGCTGTACAGAGACGAGTTTGTGCGGCCGTGATCATGTTTATTAGAATATATGTACTGGCGGCCGTGACGTAGGGCGGTATGGCAACCCTGGGTATGTAACATAGTTTGGTTAAAAAACGTTTATCTGAAAGAAAACCAAAATTTTCGTACATTTGCTTTTGCTGATCGAAGTTCTGAAGCAGGTCCTGCTGTATCATCTTTGGAAATTCCATCAGTAACAACCAAAACCATATCCTGAACATTTGGTCGGTTGCCTGGCGCTGTTAGCATTTTCTCACGCACATAAGTCAACGCTTGTCCAGTCAAGGTTCCTGTGAAATTGCACCTAAGTTAGAAATTTGCGCCAGAGGATGACAGTTAAGTCTGATTCAATTCTAAGGGAAGGAAGACTTCATTTACCCGTAAAGCCAGTCATAAATGGTAAGTGAAAAGCTTCGCTCCAGTACTACTTGAAAATTAGAATTTTTTGATTCGTTGAAACAAGAGATCGACAAACACTGCTGCGTGGCCTGGACAACTTATTTATTAGGCTGAACATATAGGTGACACAATACACATGCCATTGACTACCACACCACACTTAGATGTGAGCACTACATTGTGACGAAACAATCCCATGTCTGTCACTAAATGAGCGCCTTGGTGACTAGCGTTTTGAACCAGACTTTATGAGGCTGGCTTATTACGAAACAGATATCTATGGTACATGTAGTACATTTGCGAATCATCATGCACTGACTTTGACGAGAAACCGGTAATTTGAATCACATATATTTTACCTGAACCATCGTAGGGAAGATTGATGATTGCATCCGTTGTTGATTTAAGATCCTGATATTGACCAATCAGTATTTCACTGTCTGTGTCAATATATCTGTTGTATCTGTTAAAAAATGATGTATTGCTTAGCTTTTTGGACTGTGGGTTTGTCACGATCGATCAAAAACACATTTGAAAAACATAAACGCCAAATATCTAAGCACAACCAGCAAAAGCATACCTGATAGCAGCAACCAGCATGTCACTTGAGGACACCACGAAATTGTCTATCACGCTCTTGACAAAATAAACTGTTTTGTTCCAGTTTTCCTTTCCCACAGAACTGCTTGAATCGAGAACCAAAAACAAATCGACTTGGGCGAATGGGGGGCAACGTTCTTCGAAAAATCAGTCAGTTAGGAATAAATATGTACTTTGCAAAACCACATGCTGCTACTTTTATCCACCAGACATAGTTTAGAATTTCCCTGCTTGATTTAAGTTTGATAATTTAGGAATATTTTTGTCTTCTACTTAAAAAAAATTTCATGATAAAAAGAACATAAAATTTCAAGTGACATCAACCAGCTAAATCCCTTTTTAGTCACGTCAGCGTTGCCAATAATAACAAACTGTACTAAAACAATTTTATTTCTATAAGTTATGTCTTACTTGCACAGCATGGGGGATCATTGGTCCACTCGAATGTGCCAGTAAATGGGTCTTTTTCACAAGCAGTTTCATTTGAGCCGAATATATCCCAATTGTCTGTCTGCAACCCACACGAGAACTTGCATTTGGAGAAAGATTTGTTTTCCTGGTCGCATTCTGCCAGACCATTTTGAGGGTTGATGTCCGCTGGACCGCAAGTTTCTAAAGTACAGATTTTTTTCGTACATTTATTTGGTGATGTTACTGTACAAACACATTATATTTAAATTCGTAAGTAAATTGTTGTCAGGACGAAACAAAATACCAAAATAAGCAGAACTCGTCTAATATTCGACACTAGGTGTTTGATGACTAATTAAGATCGATCCAAATAAAAACACGAACATTCAAGATCATAAAACCAAAACAACTGTTCATGTTGAGTATACCTCGTTGGCACGATGGCGGAGGGTTAGACCAAACACCATCACCGATGCACTGTATTGTGTCCTGTCCAGTAAGGAAATATCCATCATCGCATGTAAATGCACATGAGGAGCCATAAATGTTGGAGTCTGTGCACTCCGCATCACCATTCTCAAAATCATTGTACGCTTGTTTTTCGCAGGTAACTGAAATAAAAATTTCCATGTCACAAAACGTTTAATGTACGACAACAGAAAGATGTAGGTAAAAATGACTTTCATTGGACAATCATCTTTTAAAAAAAAGCATCTTTTTCTAAGACGCTGTCCTAACATAAAACAATTTTTGGGAAAAGGAACAGTATGGCAGTGCTAATTATACAAGCGGCGTAAAAAGTCTCCTGCGTGATTGATTACAAAAGTGTTTCCAAACATTAGCATGCACTATATGTGAAGTACAACTCATGACTGTAATAAATAGGGCTTAATCAACTGTGAAATTATCTCTGGGTAATTCCTTGTCATCCATCTCGTCAACAACGATTCAAGAAATTTAAAACTCATGTTAATAAGGTAAAAGTATTTCTTACTTTGTTCGCAGAAAGACGGCGGGGTTGACCAGATAAAGTTGTCTTGGCATGTAACTCGAGCTGGACCGATAAGTAAATATCCTTCATCACATGCAAACGTACATGTCGACCCATAAAAATTGCTGTCAGAGCAGACTGACAATCCATTTCCAATTTCAACATCTTGTTTTTCGCAAGTCACTGCAGAATAAAAGTTTTAATTAAATTAATCAAATAACATATTCGTTTCAAGCGTATGATTGGAGCAAAAAACTATTTTAAAAAATGCAAAGGAATACAAACCTCTTTGACATGTTGGTTTCGACACAGTCCATTCGCCATTTTGTTGGCAAGTAGTCGTTTCATCTCCTTCTAGATAAAAGCCAATGCGACACGAAAACACGCAAACCGATGCATAGAAATTGCTTTCTTCACAGATTGTTTCACCGTTGGCTATGTTGGATGTTGCAGCAATGTCGCAAGTAACTGTTCATAAGTGATAAATCGTCGCATTTAAAATTGATCGGGGAGCTGAGTATTGTTTTAAAATGAAAAAAACTGTTGCTTTGAATTGTATTATGTAATAAAATATGATACTTGCTTCTATTACTAAAAATGCTAATATTGTTTTATAATGAAATATTTTGGAGTAAAATGTTCACTCACACGGCAGTTTTAAGACAAATCGTATGACTTTAATCGATTAAATGCGACATATTGGTTTATTTGCAGATTTATAAAAGTGTTAGTAGTGCTACTGCTATAACCGTTTAGCGTAACGAAAGTAAGCTTAAAACCCACCCAACACCATGTTTCTAACCTCTGATGCAAGTAGGTGATTCGTTGCTCCATTTTCCGTCTAGGTTGCAGTTGATTTGGAGATTTCCCATTAGTTCGTATCCTTCATCACACGAGTAAATGCATGAGGAGCCAACTTTGTTACTATCGCTGCACCTTCTGCGCCCATTTTGTCGTTCAGGTGCCTCCAAAGCATCGCATTCAGCACCTGACATTAATAAAAACGAAAGAGTTATAGATATAGGGACAAAGATTTTTGTTTGCATTGCTACACCTGTGAGTTAAGAAGATTCCGAATCAGAAAATACTGCTTCTGTTAAGCCACTCAACAGCACAAGGTTAGTAAAATGTATATGTTTGGTACGAATACAGAATGGTGTCTCAATCTAATTGGCTGTATATTACATGGTTGAGCCTGAAATAATTTATTAAATTTGCACACAAAATATATTAACCATTAACTTTTTAACTGAATTCGACACAAATCAATTAAGTTGCTTGATTGGTGACCTATGTACGTAACCAACTTAAAATCGCCACTGGCAGCTCTTACGTTCACATTTTGGAGCGGTCCTCTCCCAAACCAGCCCTCCGGATGTTTCAAAGCAACCAACTTCACTATCTCCAACCAGATTGTATCCTGGGTTGCACTTGTAACTGGCAAAAAGGTTTTTTTTTTCAGCTTTTATGTTGAGTCATAAAAAGCACATTGTTTTATTATTAATGCAAAGAAAATCTTCTAAAATATAAACCTGCATGTGCTGTTGAGAAAATTCATGTTGCTACATTCTACTGATCCAAAAGTAGGATTCATTGCCGGTGGACATGTCGGGTTTTCTGGAATAAAACAACAAAACTCTTCACAACGTAAAATCAACAAAACAGACAATATGCAATTCAATTGCTTCTACTCAAAACGCTTTGTTTGCATTTAAACGTATTTATGGAATCCAGAGTACGAATTTACGAAATTTACGGAAATAATTCATTTTATGGTCGTTGATAGTTGTATAAAAGGCGAAATAAAATTGTTAATGTGAAACAGACGACGTATCTTACCATCACAAGGCAGGGCTCGTTCATTACAGAAATCATCATCACAGCAACATCTACAGACACTGTTCTTTGTAAACAGTGGGTTGCATTGAACTGGATCCCAGACTGGCATGTTATTCTGATTTTGGTTGTTTTGACATGCTTCCGACTGCTTACATCTTTTTGTTATTCTATATCCAACTTGTTCGTTCAGTCGGACCTCGTTTTGGCAGGACAACTGCAAGAACATCATCATTAATATTTTCATTTAACGGGTTTGTAAACTAATTAAATTTCAATTGTGTCACCTCATTATGAGCACATTCCACAAGCTTTCCGTTTTCGTTGCACTCTTCATTCGATGTTGCATCAATGCATGTAAAGCAAGTTAAACCTATAGATACAATATAAACAGCAATGATTTTAAAGATATAAAAAA
The DNA here is from genome assembly GCF_965637545.1 of Phallusia mammillata. Classification (NCBI taxonomy): domain Eukaryota; kingdom Metazoa; phylum Chordata; class Ascidiacea; order Phlebobranchia; family Ascidiidae; genus Phallusia; species Phallusia mammillata. The sequence goes on along the minus strand of NC_137252.1, from coordinate 21,833,058 downwards.
AGATAATTAATAATCTGCATGAAAACTAATGTTTACCGTTAAAATTTAAATTTCAACTTCGCTACCACTATGTCATGACTTTTCGCCGAACTAGTATAAAGAGACTAAAAACAATAGACTATGCTTATTCATGAAACGTCACTTACCGTAACAAAAGGGCAGCACCGCAGAAAGGCATACAGCGAATAACAAAAACGATCTTGCCATCTTGTAAGTCTACAAAGGTAAATATTTTGTAGTTGATGCTAAGTCCGGTGGTGTCTCTTGTTTATATATAATCTTGAATACATTTTTTCTTTGCACTAATTGTCCCTGTGCGTTCATCAAAAGGCGAACAAATTGCCTTCAAGTCGATTTATCACCGGACAAATTGACAAAACCCTGGAAGTAACAAAATCGTTTTGTTTTGAAGCGAGGTGTCTAATTGTGGGTTAGACACGTCTCAAGTAATTTTATTGCATCCGCAATAAGACTTTCGCTGCAATAATTAATTTCCCACGTGCTTCGCCCACTTTTAATTCCGATTACAGTCTGAATACATTGCAAAAAATATGATGATACAATGGTTGAAGTACTTCTATAAAGTACTTCTAAAGTTGAAGTACTTCTAAAGGTTGAAGTACTTCTATATCTTATTTGGCGTCGGTTTGTATCAGTAAATCAGTTTAAATCGTTTTGAGAATCGACTTTCTCCATTGCTAAACAAGAGCTATTTTGCCTGACAACTAACAATAATGTATTTGTTCGCGCACAATTGTAGTGTTTTTTTTTTGTCTTGACTGTGATGTCACAAGCTGTCTTTGGATCATTGTATTTTGCACAACTATAGCAAAACTCTTGCAATCAACTTTCGCTTTTCTGAAATACACATTTAGGCTTAAGGACCGCGAGCCCTTGAAATAATGGCAAAGGGACCATTTTGAAAAATATATGAAGAAGTTTGAGAACCAGAACCACTGTTTATCAGGTCCGTACAAGTCTAAATTTATCCACCGCTATTTGGGGTTTGTCATGCTAACTAGTTATAAACTTTTACCCACAAACAAGCTAAATCCCAAAATTGGTAAATCGATGTTTTGGACCAGTGCTCTTCAACCTTTTTAGTGGCACGGAACCCTTAAGGACAGTGGTTCTCAACTGGTGGTCCATGATGACTTTTTGGGTGGTCCACTAAGTTTGGTGATAAACTACAGATTATTGCATATTACATATGGAAAGAGTATCAAAATGTTAGCTGTTAATAATTGTATCTCACGTATTGAAAATCGGTTTCAAACAATTATGTTTCAAGCCCAAACAGTAGTTTTGTATGCGCACTTCGACCTTGCTAAAAAATAAAATGGTCCACGATATTATTATTTTTTTGACGATCATTGCATTTTATTTAAAACACGACTGGTGTCACACGAGGCAACGACCTTGATACTTTATTACAAAGCCAAGATTATGTGAATAAATTTACATAAATTCCTCAACAATAAACAATGCAAACAAGCAAAGTCATGTAGTAGCAGAATGTCGCGACAAAAATGCTATTTTGCGTCATCTGTTGCTGCTGCTGGCTTCGCTGTCCTTACTTGTTTGGTTCTATAAAATACATTTAATACTGTTAAAAAAGTAAAACAACGATGGTATGTGAATAAAGTTTTACACGCAGCGTATCTGTAAAAAGACAAGATCATCGATACACCTGCACATAATGACATTGTGTTAGATACGATTAAAATGACGAATTGGCGATTTGTTAGTGAAAAACTTTACATAATGATCCAAAATATGTTCTCTTTAGATTTAAGACAAGACTGCTGAAACAACAGACAATAACAAAACTGTAAAGTGAAATACGTTTTGTCGATAGCTATTAACAGATTTCGCCACAATTTTTTTCATGTGACCAACGAGTTTGACGGGAGTTGTACAAGACTGGACACATGTTATCATTTTACTCACCCTCCGGTAGGCATCCATTGCCAAACAACGAAGCCAAAAAAAGCAATATGCAAATATTATTTCAATTAAAAACAGACAGTGTAGCGATAGTTAACAAAAACTATATTCTTGTTGCCTAATAACCCAATAAACGTTACACAAAAAACATCTTTGACAGTTTTTTTTCTAATTGTAAACCCTTAAGATCTGTCTAATTTGTTTAGTGCCCAATAATAATAGTTTCATTTTGCACTACTCACTTGAACTGACAAATTGTTTCGAATGACTGCATTACGAAGAATAAGGGCTTTAGTCCGATGAAGATATTCTTTCCCGACATGAAGAGTTTTCGCAAATGTTAGGCTTCGATGATCCGTTTCACGTGCATGTAAAATCTAAAGGAAACCATAAAAACTCCAAAGTTAATTGTAACGTACAATTTTACAAGCACTGCGCTGATTACCAAGCGTCGATTTTGGGTCTCGGGAAAATAAATAAGTTGTATTATACAGTATAACTAAAGCCTGGTTAATATAAAATGGTGGAATACAACCCATACCTGCTATTTTACACATGCATATGTGACATTTTCAAACATAACAATATTTCGTATTGTACATTACAATGGGTGCCATCGACCCGGCATTAATAGACATATACATATCTATTTCTACAGCGGAAGTGTGCCACCAATTTTTTTCAATATTATACCATTTTGGGGACAACATTGTTTCAAGTTTTGATTTGCCAAAAGATTTCGTAACACCATCCTATGCATAAAGTTAGCACTACTTCAGGCACTTAGATCGATATCTTTAAACACTAGTCTTTTACCTTATTTTGGGAGTCAATACGAGCCTGTATTTGTCCATCCAGAATAAGTGGCATCAGCTCATCCTCCAACTCGGTAACACTGCAGTTAAATGCGTTCGCCATCCTATGCATGTCAGCCAGTTTGTACGGACTAAAATACTATAAATAACACAAACAGGAATCAAAACACATTGGAACAGGGGTGTGCAACCTGCGGCCCGCAGAAACGGTTGGATTACAAATGTACTGGCAAACGAGTCCGCTTATTACATATTTTTGAGCAGATTAATGTGCCCGATGCTATTTTTCTGCGACCTGGCAATATGTGGCTCGAATCAAATGCGAATTCTACTTGTAGTTAAGCATATTTGGTATGGAACAAGGTAAAATCATTTTGTGTTATATAAAGATGCGGCTCACGATCAAATTTTGGCAATTGTATTTGACCCCACAGTAACAAAGATGGCACACCCCTGCATTAGACGAACCAAAACTATTTCAACGAAACATTACCACGCTAGTGGTCCGCCTGCAAAAACACCTATTCTAAACCAAAATTTCAAAAACTGTCAAAAAGGTAATGTTGTTGGCAGATTCTAAATATGGAAACAGGTTTCCAAAGAAACAGAATCAGTCAATAATGGTTAAGAAAATAAATATGTTCGCATGTTGGTCATCATTTTTCAACAAAACTAGAAGGGTGGCTTAGCACATTTTGTTGTTGCATTTACACTATAACCTATTTTAAAACATTAATATATTTCCTATGCTTATTTTGTATTGGGTCCCATATTAGCCATTGTCTTTTAAAACCTTAGTCGCTTCTACAGGCAAAAACTCATGGGTCCCCACACATGCAAAGTTGAAAATAATGCAATTCAAGAGATAACCATGAGAAAGTCGGGTGTTATAAGGTAAAACACAGTGATCGGCACTGGGCTTAAATAATAATACTATGTAGAATACAAACTATAAAATTAGATTCACCCCAGATATTGTTTGAAGTAAGTCCTATTTAACGTTTTAAAAAATGACCCATTTTAGAGGGCTAGTAGGGTAACTAATTGGGTTCGACACACAAACTAAGAAATATATAAAAACCACAATGACTCAATCAATAGTACCGCAAAATTTCAGCCCAATCCGCCAATGTTTAAAATTTCGACCACTAGAGGTGTTTTGAGCAACAACCGTTAATGTTTCTGACGTCATAGGGCTGTTAACAAGCCCCTAACTGCCATGGCGCAAAAACGTCCACCAAGCAACATACAACTGGTTGCCCTTGTAACACAGAAATATTGAGCAACAGAAATCTTTCGTTTGTGGTACCCAGTAACATACAAATACGTTTTACACTTTAGGGGCTTGTGGGGTAAATGTTAGGACTACAGGGTTGAACACAACAATCAACACCTATAAATGGCATACTATACAAGAAATCCAAATTTCAGCCAATTCTCACACTGTTTAAAAACTCACCCATTTTAGGGGGCTAGCGGGGTAAATACTGGGGTTATCAACAAAAACAAAGTGGGATGCACATCTACATGAATATATCTACCATCTGTGTAAATTTCAGCCAAATCCATCAAACATTTGATGGAAAAAACGAGTCGGACAAACTTTGGGTAAAAACACCCATTTTAGGGGGCTACCGGGGTAAATACTGGGGTTATCAACAAAAACAAAGTGGGATGCACATCTACATAACTATATCTACCATCTGTGTAAATTTCAGCCAAATCCATCAATCATTTGATGGAAAAACGAGTCGGACAAACTTCGGGGAAAAAATACCCATTTTAGGGGGCTAGCGGGGTAAATACTGGGGTTATCAACACAAACAAAGTGGGATGCACATCTACATAACTAAAAGGAAGAAAAAAAAGAAAACAATTTGAGTAAAATCAATATGTGTCCCCTTCAGGGAAGGGGACCCATAATTAACCTGCACAAGAGCACGACAACGGATCTGGGAATAAAGTTTATCAACATGTTGGGAGAGATACAAATCAAGAAGCATTCCATCCCGACCTTCCTGCAGCAAACCAAGACATCGGCCATACTGAGATTTATAAAATGCGAAGACAATTTCCCGAATGGTTGGCTCCAGTTCCAGTAACAGCTTGAAAGAGCTATAATTGCAAAAAAAGATTAGCTTACCGGTTATTGCAAGTAATAACATGATGCCCAAGATTCCTCTTGTTTAACAACATAATATGCTGTTTGAAATATGCCCGGAGTTAATTTTTATTACACAGCTCTAAACATAGTCATAAATGCTGCCAATCTATAATCCGTAAATTTATTTTGACATAGCTTCACAGTGTAATGATTCTCTACAACACATATTTCTACACTGGCATATTTTGTAATTCCAACAATACAACAAACATTTTGCCATCAACTATATCTTGGTCATACAGATGTACCTGCTGGTTATCACTTGAGATTGTAGTTCATGTCTGGTGAATGTGGCAAGTGCACATAAGCTACCATACACTGCCACATTGTTAGGTGATAAAAGCTAAAAATATACAAGTAAAATTTAATTTTCTTACCAAATAATTTGCAATATTACATTACAAAATAAAAGCTGAACAGAGTTTATATAATTTCTTAACAAATGGTGGGCGACGGTGCGATAACCAGATTCTGGGAAATCAAGGTTATGCTTGGAGGAGACACAGATCACTAAATCTAAAGACGTCATGACATAATAATACAATAGATCTAAAAAACATACAATTTTTATCTTATAGTAATGACAAAACATAAACATTACATAAAAAACTACAGGTTTGGAAACAAAACTTTCAATTGATAATGATATGAAAAACCACACCTCTGGAAAATCACAGTGGTCCAATGATATTTGGAGAAAACTTTTAGCAGCAGCTTTGTACTTGCCCATAGCCAGATGAGCTAATCCAGCAGCGCACCTATGTTTAATGGATTTGAAAGAATTGATTTAAACAGCAAAAAAAATATAAGAAGTTGTAATTCTCGATATATTTATAATCTGCACGAAGAAAGACCTTGCTTAAAACTGGCTTCTCCAGCCAGCTTTTTTAAAACTAACATTGATAAAAAGATCTTCATTAAGAACAAATGCAAAAAAACATCTTTTTGAAAACAATGCAGACAACTGCTATTTCTACACAACATACTAACTGTTATTATTTTCACAAAACATAGCAAAAGTTTATACAAATGTCAACATTTTTCACAGTCACTTTGAATCAAAATCTGCCAAGGCGATCTGTGTGTTGTATTTTACTACTGGTGTCAACAGTTTTTATCTTGTATAACAACAAACCTGAGTTTTGTGAATGTAACATGACTTTGATTATCTCTTTCTTTTTCAGTAAAATCTCCAGTAGCTTCTGCCTTGTTGACATAGGTGAGTACATGTGACCAGTTGCCAAGATAAACACATACCTGCAGATGAAATGTAAATGAAGATCATTCGAAGTTCAAACACTGTTTGGGGCAAAAGGACTAAGTGTCTAAGTATATATTTTTTTTATTTCTAAATATTATACATCATCATTGATTATCCACAGGCAGCAGAAACTAATTTAAATTGTGAAAAACAATCTTATTGGAATGTCTGTAGACTTTTACAACCTATATTACACATCAAACACCCCCAACAGGAAAGCACAAGCAAAACACATTGTAGCTGTGCTACACTGTTGTAAAACACAACAACATTCAAGCAAGGAAAAAGAGTAAAGTTCTTTATTTAGTTTAAATGTACCATTTTTTATTGTTGATGGTGTCACTGAACAACAAAAAAATGAAAAAAATCTTTTAGTTATTTTTATTCACCTTTATGACATTAAGGCACATGCTAACAATGTGTTTTGGGGAAGTACAGTATTCTCGTGCTCGGCTGTAATTCTTCAGTGCATTGTTTAAATCTCCCATGCTCAAATAGTGACTTCCAAGTTCATCAAAGCCTCTCCTATAGATGTAAATACATGACGTGATGACAACTGACCCATAGGGTAAGACCAAAGTAAACATTCCCAGTTCCACAAAAAAACATGATATTTAAAAAAAAACAATAAAACACTGAGTTTCCTACCTGATGCTTTCTTTGATTGAGTTGCTTTTGCAGTTTTTTAGGTTTATGTCAAGTTTTTCGAGTATCGTTGTAGCATGTTTAGTTGTATGGTCCATCCACTGAGTGTCCAGGGATGGGGATTGGATTAAACCAGCAACAGCATCAGGCAAAACTGAAGATGACCTGCAAACAGCCTCCAAAATGGCAACATGTTCTTAGAAAACACAAACAAAATCTTTACCTTATTGCTTCATTCAGCTTTTTATGAACTTCTTCGTAAAGAGCAACATTAAGAGAATTTCGTACAAACTGTAGAGCCATTCTGCAAAAACAATCAGTTTGTTACGTTTTTAACCCTATTTTCTGAAACTTCCTGTAGTTTTTTAACAGCAAGTTTTATTTAATTTGATGAACACCAAGTTCGCCAAGTGGCTCTTTAATTAGTACGTATGTCAAACACAATATAAAAAACCTTAAAGCTTCTACTTTTAGTGAAGGGGCATGAGCTGCAACAAACAACAATCTTTCTATTTTCATGATTCCTTTGTAGCCACTCGCATATGCATCAAGATCCTATAAATAACATATTTTTATTACATGTTTTTTTTTCAGTTATCTTTACTGACAAAATTATACACAGATCCAATATTTATTTCATGTGTCAACAAGGGAGGTATTTAGGTCCTTGCTTCTATTTGATTTCATTTTAAAAAAATGTTTCCTTTAAAAAAATTGTGATTTTTCGGAGCAACGTAAATGGAAACACAATATCTGCGATGATAGATGGCTTTGAAACTTAACATGTAAAGTGCCAGAAACATTTAGTAATCGTTGCCGCTGTGGTTTAGTAAACCATTATAGGATATGGTGGCTAATAAATGTAATAACTACAGTATATCGACTGACTGGCAGAACTAAACGTTTAAATGAAATTGTAAAATAAGATTTGTGGACAAAGAGCAAATGCAATGTTACCATAAAATTAAGATAGACTAAAAAGATGTAAAAAATATAAATATAAACCAGAGTGGAGTTTTCCACAATAAAGTTCTGTTCTTGCATTTGTTGGTCTGCGATATCATTTTCAGGGTCTGCATCTACTTGCATAGGTTCAACACTCTGTAAAAAAGGAAAGTATTTTTACAAACATGGTTACCTTACTTACATAGTAAATGCTTTTCAATATCAATTCCTTTTAAATGTGTTTTAGGAGCAGGAAACGTTTCGGATTTGCTAGACATTTGTTTTAACTTTGTTTGTAAAGGCTAAATAATAAATGATTTTCCAGCAGAATTTCATACTTACAGCGGCCAGAGACGAGGCATTAAATATCCCAAGAGCGTGTAGTGGCATCTCCAAACTCCTATGTTTCAATTGCAACAAACGACCTGAAGCAAAAAGTATTTTGTTTTGGGTTGGTCTTAACTTTTAGTACAGTACAGAGTACACTGGTGCTTTGCAAGCTGAACTTTTAGTCACGCTTCGTCGAGTCGAGCATTCGAGCATGCCAAATTGCTAATGATTTCGATGTAATCTTCAAACAAACAGATTAGTTCTAGTAGCATCAAAGTAAGACTAGAATAAGAATGAACGAGACAATTTATCGCCAATTTGAAAAAAATACGTGCTGTTTGCAGTCACGTATGTTTCGATCGGTTTGCACTCAGCCCTTACTAAATATGGGGCGCCGTTGTCGAATAAATTAAGTTGCAGCAAGATAGCTAACCTGCAAGAAACATAGCTTTCTTGCGACAAAAGATGGCTAAGTTGCGGCAACTTAGCGTTGCAAGCAACGAAATTTAGGTAGTTGCAACGCAAGATAGCTAACTTGCTTCAACTTAGCCTTGCAAGATAGCTAAGTTAGTTAACTTGCGGCAACTGAGCTATCTTGCAAGTTTCTTGTTTGTTTTCAAAACGGCCTTAAGGCGCCATTGTCGAAAGAATTAAGTTGTGCAACTGAATTTATTCGACAACAATGCCCCATAGCTAAATGCTGCGCTTTTTGATCATGATTGTGTGGAGTTAATTATAGTTTAATTGGTTGAAACGGTAAAGAGCTTTCTTACATGAACCGGAACTAAACCCGATCCAGTAAACCGGTTTGAGCTGTTAATTGAAGCTTAAATAACATTTTCTTCAAAAAACGATTCGGAGTTGAAGCCTATATTTTGTTTGGCGTTGAACCTGACGAACCGAACCGGTAACGAATGGAGCCTGTAGTTATTAAAAGCGACAAAAAAATCATTCCATGCAGATAAATGGTGAAATAAAAATTAAACGATAAAGGATTTAAACCGGAATATTTAGTGAACCCGAACCTAACAGGGAATACATCTCTCTGAGTTTGACGATCTTTGGTATTGCCGCGCGACTTCGTGAGGTTGAGATTTGGTATTACGAAACTCCGACTGAAGGACGCCGGTTGCTACGCAAGGTGTCCTCTTATTGGTTGTTAAAAGTCTGATATGCGGGATGTGGCGTGATTGGTTGAAACTTAAAAGATGTCATGACCCGCAAAATCTTCATTGTGATTAAACTATATACATCAGGGGTCGGCAACCTTTTAGGCGACACGTGCCAATTTACTTGTTATTTTCATGTGCTAATGACCTCACGTCCCAAAGTTTTTGTAAATATTAGTGGTTCGTGCCAGCAGATATCAATAATAAAAGGAAATCAGAGTGTTTTGTACATGTAACAGTCAATTTTATAACAATGACACGATAAAAACTATAAACAAGCAGTGTAACAGCTTAAATTGTAACTTTAATATGAACACGCAAATCGGTTGGGGTGCCATGAAAAACTACCTCGGGTGCCAACCTTGGCACGCGTGCCGGGGGTTGCCGACCCCTGATATACATTCTCTCTTGCGCCGTTATGAAAATCAGACAACACGCAAGTATATAAACTTACTGGTTGGGTTGAATGTAGGGTTACCATATCTGTGTGGGCAAAATTGCGGACGGTTTCAACAACTATCTTTAGCGACACCAAAGGTCCGTTGCAATGCATTGTATACAGGCCGGGTTGCCATGCCATCCTAATTATTTCCAAGATGTCCTTATTTTGAAAGGCAATGTTTTAGAAACATTAATTGTTCTTTTTTCTAAGAAATGTCCTTGTTTTTGACTTAAGTCCTTATTTTGTCAAATCCCTGCTACAAACGAAAGTAAACCGACGCCCGAGGTGTCGTGAGATACTGGAACAAATGGTTTCTTGCAAATAATACGGCAGGTGATATGGCATGGCTTGTATAAATGCAAAGGTTTGTTCAAAATCGTTTGCGACTTTTCGTTGGAGTCCATTTCGATGGCAACTCTGATTATATCACGCTGTTACACGTTACCAACCCCAAAAGTGCTATTTTTCATAGAATATCATTACTGTCGCAGAGATAAACGCAGTTTCGTTTCTCAATAAGTTACAAAGCAAAAAGTTTTACAAGATCCGGCACGATTCGTACATCAAAATCAGCACAGACAACGTATAATGTAATCTACTGTATTAATTATACGTATAATGTAAACCTTTTAGTCTTCCAAAAAAAGATTGTGAAAACTACTGTAGTTTAAGCTACTCGCTGGCGTCAAAATTCTGGACATTAAGAGTGTTTTTAAAAATATATTTCCGAACACAGATTTTACGCCCTAATTCCGGACATGTCCGGGAAATTCCCGACTTCTGGTAACCCTAGTTTAATGTGCAGGTAAACTACAAAAACAAAGCTGACCATTATACTTTACGTTTTAGGTAAAGAAGTTGTAATTTTGCGGTCGTTTTGCTCGTCATTTTACCATTTCACTCTTAGATTTCTACTGATTACACTCACAGATAAGTTTCTGATTTTCAGTTTGCTTTCTTGCAGCTTGCCGGTGTCTTTTTGACAAAGAATGTTTCACGAATTCGCATAAAATACGCATAGGCCTACAGGCCTGGTAATAATACTTTTGTGTTTCGTTTGGCTCGTTAGCCTCAACGTTGGCCCATAAAAGAGTGTTTCTTTTGTATTTTTTTACAATTTGTTTTTAGGGTAATAAATCATTTATTCTTAATTTCAGGCTGTGTTTTTCTTACTTCTATATTTTTATGCTACTATCACGTTTTTCATGTGTTTCATATAAATTTAGGATTTTTTTCCCACTTTCTTCTCAAATTGTCGTATTGAATTTGACAAGCAGTAACGTGGTAACTTACTTTGCTTAGAATAGTGGATTTTTTCTGGTGGTTTCAAACAAAGACAGTATGTATAGTGCTCGAACACGTCCAACCTGATGGCAACCGTTTAATTGGGCGCAACAGTCAAATATGCGGGGGCTAGATGTCTGCGCGGTTCCCGCAATGAATAACAAGGCCCTGAGCTGACTATTGGTTTGGAAATGTTCTTATGCGTCAGCTGAGCTTCTTGGGCTATGTTATTCTTTACTTGAAAGCTTGTTATTTCTTCTGCTTCTCGTGGTTCGTATCGGTCGTCTGCAGTAGCGAGTAAGTTTATTATTACGATTCTTAACGCTTGCTGCATAGAGCCGCCATGATCCACAAAAGATCAATTTAGTTCTTGTCTTTTATTCTGGTTACGCAACACACATCAAGTCTCGCATTTGTCTCAAGGAAAGTAAACGGTGGAAAAGAGAAAGATCAACGATAAAACATTTGCTTTTAAACTGATACTCGTTTTTCATGCGATCATTCCAAAACAGTACCTTCTTTTACTCACATCAGTTATTAGTTTGTTTTAAGTTAAACGCTTGCAAAGATATGCAGCACTGCAATGGATTGCACAACTATTTCACCCGGTTTGACGCAACAGCCTATCTTATGGTCAGGCTGTTGGAACATATCAGGAAGACGGGAACATGTAACAACAACACTGAATATGTACTTCCAATAGTTACTGAATCATGAGGACACATGGAACAGTAAAGTTACAGTAGCATAGAATTTCCATGAAACAAAAAGTCATGCTTGCAAAGTTAAAATTTTCCATTACTTAATGCTTAGCCAAACCAAAATGCCAAACTGATGGTTTGAAAGCACGTGACCGCTACAAATACGTAAATTTTGGTTGCATTATTATCAAACAAGCACAAGGAGCCTAATACTTCTTTATCACACAACTTTATCTAAATCTTTTGAAAGACGACCCGACAACGAGATCGAAATTTCACCTCGAGGCAAAATACATCAGTTTCCAAAGCTGCTATACGTGGTCGGTTTCGTGTAAGCTTTTTTGGATATTACCACGACTTTTGCAGGATGGCGCATGGTATTTGTATGCAGTAAGTTTCTAGCTTTTCTAGACTGGCTACATCAGTGGTTCCCAAACTTTTTCATATTTTTTTCAAAACGGTCTCTTTGCCATTATTTCGAGGGCTCGCGGTCCTTAAGCCTCAATGTGTATTACATAAAAACGAAAGTTGATTGCATGATTTTAGCTAGTTATGCAAAATTGCGCATAACAATCATCCAAAGACAGCATGTGACATCACAAACAGGACAAAATCATTACGATTGTGCGCGAACAATTGCATTTTTGACAGTTGTCATTTAATAAAGGCCATTGTTTAGCTATGGAGACAGTCGATTCTCAATTCTACTTTGATTTAAACTTATTTAGTGGTACAAACTGACGCCAAATAAGATTATAGAATTACTTCAACCGCTTCGCGGTCCCCCAAAATTGCCTCACGGACCCCTAAAGGACCGCGGACCCCAGTTTGGGAACCGCTGGGCTACATAATACTTTAAAAGTGATCATTGCAAACAAGCCCAAACATATATATTAGTGTCCGTTTATTGTTATTGTTTAGTGTTTAGTGAAACAGTAAAATTCATAAAAATTAAGACCAACTAAGACCGACATTTTTTACAACCAAAAAAAAATCGACAAATAAACGGCTATTAATTAATAAACGACAAATAAAATATGAGAGTGTTTGTGAACGAAACGATTATTTTAACAGAAAAATGAGCAACTTAACTTAGATATAGTTAACTTAGATCCTGCAAATAGATAGAATAGGTGAAACAATAATTTTAGATAAGGATTACAGCGCCAACGACTAATAAGTCGAACACGGTAACGTTAAGCTGTCAATAAAAGAAACTTGGTAATGGAGTAAGTTTTAACATCGCACAATACCGTACACATTAACAAAACTAACATAACCTTCCAAGTGCCCAGCAACGATTATAAGCATAATAATTTGCTTCCGCAACGAATTGTATCTTATTTGTAGTTATTTGTGTAAATTATTGCACGGACATTGGGATACTAAATGTAACCTTTACCAGTGGTGGGATTCAAATTTTTTGTCAGCCGGTTCTATCACAAAAGTCGTATTTTTCAACCGGTTCTGTCACAACAAGTCCTTTGACAGTAACCGGTAATGCTAAACGGTTCGTTGATCTCATAAAATTTCCTGGGACGGTCCTATAGAACCGGTGCGAACCGGCTGAATCCCACCACTGACCTTTACCCAAAATGCAAGATTGCGTAATTATTTGTAGTGATGCAAAAAAATCTACCTCAAAAGATTCGTATCGAAACCAACTGTTTGGCCCGAAGGTAGCCGAAGCCGAACCCTTACATAAGGGCTTAACGTCTTTGAAAAGGTGAGTGAGCTATAAAGCAAATAAACTTCTTTTGTGACATCCTGAAGCACGTTCGAAGACAAATGAAAACCTTTTTTGTTAGTGGTTTAGTCAACTTAATATACGTCTTAATTAATCCATAATAAATGTTTAAGCGTGTAAGTTGTAAAGTTGGATGGACCCAAAAGTTGTAAATCGGGCCGGGCCTTTCGGGTCGGTTACGGGCTTAAGTTTAATAAAGCCTTGACTTTACACTTGATTTCATTGGGTCGTAATACAACCCCGGAATATTTAACTTTTGGGTCCAATTCGGGATTTTAAAAACATCGTGTTCGGGTCTCCGCTGACAATTTTTTGGTTATACGCTTAATTTTGGTTGTTATACAATTTTGTACGCTTTGTTACAAGCGTTTTTTATAATAGCTAAAAGCAAACTGAAGCTATAAAATCTTGCACAGGAATTAGTTGCAAATTTTGGGGCAAACCGGTTTTCGATCCGTCCCTACCGGGAATTAGGGCCGGTGCCTCCTGATTCTTTTGTGATTGGTCAACCGCAATCAGATCCTTCATAAACTGGTTGGCCGCCTTGACGGCTCGTTCCTCGGTGTTAGAGTCGAAGTCGTACTTCACACCCAGGAGGCTCAAGTCATGGAACAAATCAGGGATGTAATCGACGAAAATGTTTGCAAAAATTCTGATAAAACAAGTTGAACAAAACCTAAATTAGCAAAGGTATAAAATCGTTGTATGTGCTAAAAGCGACCGCAACAAAATGGACACCAGTCATTCTTCCAAAAACGAGCGAAGTGTGTTCCTTGTTTGTATGGGTATATGTCACAAATATTCTAGTTGAAATTAACCATTGAAAGTTAATTTAATACGATATTTTCCGCAACAACATGTAAGATTAACTACATCTAGTTTTGCAAGGCGCATAAAAATCCAAAATTCGTTTGTTACGTCACAGGTATTACTAAAAGTGTCAAATGACTTTGTTATGCATTTGATCTGTTGATTGTGATGCAATAAATGACTAATGCAAGCACCGGAGATTTTTCAAAATTCCACACGATATTACTTTCTCAAGAAATCACTAATCAAACTAAATAAAATCGCAGTATACCTTTAAGGTCCCGACCAAATCGCTTCACAAAATTATTTCGATTAAAGAATAATTTTTTTGTTAATGTTTGGCACAAAACATTATTATAAAAATAACAGAGGGGGGAATTTGAACTTGGTGATTTACTTTAATGGGAAACCGCACCAAATAGGTTAAGAACCACTGGTCTAGAGTCTATCGTTGCAGGCGCTATGGTGTTGTCATTGTTATAGTGTGCCAGTTTTATCGCGTCGCCGTTGCCCGTTGCAGTGTTCATTGTTTTATCTGAAGGAAATCGTCATAGCGAGTTAAAGCCTTTTTTCCCGATCTTTGTAATATAAGATATACAAGCGCCCCCATCTAACGATTTAAGAGATAGAGAAGAAGATAGAATTGAGAGATAACTGAAAAGTAGTGCTGGATTGTTTGTTTGTTGTTTTGATTACGTGTGGTTGGACGTGAATAAATGTAAAAGGAAAAGGTTTGCTGCCGATCAGAGTACACGAGCGTTAGCTGTTAAGGAACTTCCGATAGTCAGTCCCAAACTTTTGCGTACCCGTGAAAACGGGAACGTGACAGTATACATAATCTAAACAGTTATTCATTGTGTTGAATTATGGGTTGGTGTTACTATTACACAATTACTAACATTGCGAAGCGGTTGAAATAAAGGTAAAATATGCCTGACGAACAGTTTTGAGAACAAACATTTTAGTTTTATCTTTTACTTGTTAGATTTACATAACTAATAAGATAAAGTCCCAAAAACACTCTGGGACACATATACCATGTTTCTTATACCTGGTTCTAGTTACATTTATCTTCTTCATCAGTAAAGCGGGATTGTTTATAACTTTATCTAAGGTCAGTTGGGGGTGATCTGCAAGAATCTCATTCCAGTGTTCTTCATTATCAAAAGATTCGTATGGATAACGAAATTCCATACAGGCATACTTTACGGCGAAGTACCGAGCAAATGTAATGTGGTCACAATAGTGAACAACGGCAACCTGTAAAAATGAACAATCGAAGAGCATAATAACATAAAAATCTGTATGTATACAGAAAAAAACATTTCTAATTAAACCCAAACATGCAGAAATAAGTTAAACAAAAAAACTAAAATTATGCCCAATGAGCAAACAGACTCAACACAGTTCGTCTATAATTTCCGAAACGTTATGATGTTTTGTTTGTCGCAAAGTGCTTAATTACGGGCCAGATTAGCTATAAGAATAAACTAAAGGATAATGCACTATAGTGCAAATTACCGTGTGAATAAAGGTTGCGATGACATCCACCATATCGGCTTGTTCAATTCCAGGTACGTGTCTTGCCATTGCGTTTAACATATTTTTCCATTCTTCTGGTGAAATTAGGTGCGAAACGGAATTCACAAACTTTCTTACTGGTTCGTAGTAAGCAGCAATGAAGGCTAAATAGGGTATTTCCCTGTACTTTTTGTGCTGAATAAACGATGGTGGAAAATGGGGGTGTGGGAAAACCAAAGAATCTTCGTCCTTTAAAAATACCATTAGTTTAAGTTTGTTCCCCGTTTTTTAAAAAAAAATAAGGCTTTGATTAAAAAAAAAACATGATGGTACCTTAAAAAACGTAAGTGTTTGGTGTAAGAAATATTTCTACAAATCAATAAAGTACCTGATTTTCGTCTGATTTAAGATACTCATGATAATGCTGGTGGCATTTTCGGACGACCCCTTCCACAAATTGCTCCTTGTTGACAGGAATCACTTTCCACAAGAAGTAATACTTGTCGAGAAAGGTTTGCTTATTATCCGTAGAAATATTCATGTTTAATGCCTGTCAAATAAGCGATGGTTGGTGCCTAAAGCTTTTAAATACCCTAAGGCTTAAATCAACCAACGCACAAGCCACAAGCGCCTCAACAACGTAATTGTTTGGTTTTTCACATCACAGTATTTTTTGACGATTGTAACTGGGCTTCAAGCAAAGCATTGTCAGCAATGGCAAGTTTGTAACAAATAAGATTAAACGCTAAATTAAAGTACAAAAAAGTAGAAGTGAGAGTAAATACTGTTTGCCAAAATCTAAAACACATAAATAATACACAGGCAAACAAATCTGCACATTCTTTTCGGTAACTGGTGCTTTGTTTGTACCGACAAATCAAGTTCTACTGCGTCGTGACACGGCCGCTCAAGATTCTGGCTTGAATGAACGCAAGAGATCAAAGGGTTATGGCAGCATAGTACTAATCGAATGAATGAAAACTTTACCCAAGTCCCGTATTTTAGCATGTTTGGGGTCATATCAATACATTTCATTATGATTCGTCTTTTATTTAGCAACTTGTTACGATAGCCTAAAAAGAGATTACAAACTTTAAGCAGACGTTCTCCTCAGCAAAGCTAAGTGCCAATCACGTCAAGTTACCTGATAATTGATACGTTCAGTGAAACGAAGATGGGGGTCAAGCAATCGACGTAAAAAGCTGTCAGGAGGCAGAACGGTTTTGGCAACCACTGTCATTGTGGATGGAAACACAAAATGTACATGCGTGTGGCTCAAACCAGGTGCACTAAAGGTAAGCCCAACCTAAAATGTATGGTCAATCTTGCAAGCCAAGTATTTACATTAGAATCGAGCAAAAGAGCGATTACAGTTTATAAATTAAACCACTATCATGCAACAGTTTAAGGTAACAGTGTTTGCTCATGTAGTGATCTTAACCTAACTCAGGAAAAAACGCCAAATCTTTAAACCACTTTTGCCTATTTTAAGCATCTAGGAACTATGGTTTGTAAAGGTTTCCGTACCTGTGCATGTAGCTTAGCCAAATTCCAATCACACATTTTTGATTCAGGACAAGGCCAATGCGCTGTATTGCCACCTTTTAATACGATCGTCATTTTTGTGTGTTCCTTGTTAAAACGGATCTCACGCACATCCCAATAGTAATTCTAAAAAAAAACAAAGAAATATATAAGCCCGTGGTATTGTTCATCAACTATCGTATTGATGAAACAAAGACTTCGTAAACATTGCCTTTTGTGCATGCCTAGACACATGCACGTTTTAACTACATAACAAAGCATTATTACCATAAACAAGATATGAAACTTGCAGTCCGTTTTGGCAAACAGTATAATCTTGAAGTGTTTACGCTATTTTCCATCTTTACTGTTGCAGGTAAACTGCCATACCTTGTAAAGATTAAAGTTTTCCAGACCCTCAAAAACCATTTTGTACATTTGCATTTCTCTGTCATACTGCAACGAATGAGCAAAAAGTGTGTTGGTGAGGATGAATATGAGTTCTTCTTCGGAAATGACGTTGACATTTTGATAACCAAGCCAATATTTCGCAATCTATAAAACACACATGTGCGTGAACATTTGGCCTCAAAGGATGTTGAAACATGTACTGTCGTATTTACTTGGTAATGCACTAATGCAGTATAAGTGTTCAGATGGTAAAAGTACTTTTTGCAAAGGTTTTAGTCTATCCAACAACAAAACAACCGTTCGTTGTATCCGAGAATAGCAGATGACATGAAACTTATGAGTCGTGGCTTAAGTTTTCACCAGTCAATTTAAAAGGAGTGTTTTTTTGTTTTTTTACCTCTCTTGCAGCCCATACAGTCATTCTAAAAAGGTACAACGGTGAT
Source organism: Phallusia mammillata (assembly GCF_965637545.1). Lineage (NCBI taxonomy): Eukaryota > Metazoa > Chordata > Ascidiacea > Phlebobranchia > Ascidiidae > Phallusia > Phallusia mammillata. The sequence continues at coordinate 21,814,899 of NC_137252.1, read as the reverse complement.
CGAAATTTTAAAAATTGCAATTCCTCGTTGTCAGCAACCCTTGTAATTTCTGAAATCTTAAAACAAAAGGATGTTTAAGTTCAGTTTCTTATTTTCCCTTATTTTCCGCCAGTGCGTTCGAAAGTAGAACGATAAATCAACATACAGTCATCTGATAATTCATCAATCGTTATGCAGCAATTATACTTGCGTCCCAACACACAATAAACTATTGCAGGAACATCAACCAGGATATCGATCGTCAAACCAGGTCTCGATAAGAAACTATCGGATATAAAACACAACAGGCTTATGGCACCAAAATGGTCAGTCAAATCATCGAACATGACAATCACAAACCAGGCGTCTGTTTAACGGTAAATGTCATGTTTGCAAAGTACAGTAACATTGTAAATACTGATCATGCATGGTAAACTTTTGCAGGAACATGTATATCAAAGTGCAAACACAGAATAACTTACCGGATATTTGTAGTTTATCTTTCCCAGACTTCCTGTTTGCTGTCAACCAACACCCGTCAACAGTTTCAATTTCAGGATGCAGCACTTTGCGGTGATTACCACTAACCCACCAACAACAAACGGTATATATGGTATGAAGAAAAACACCGACAAAACATAAATAGAAAGCGTTTTTAGGAACGTGTTCATTTCTATTTTCTTGGAAGCTCCTGCAAATGATACAATATGTGTCTCCGAGGTTGATTTCAATAAGCCACCTTAAACTATAAATCACTACAAACGTTGAAAAAAGTGCATCTAAATGTTTTAACACACAAACACACGATACTCAAGAAAACTTAGAGTTCCAAAGAACCAAATGCCAGTTGTCCAGAAATAAAATCTGAAGAATTCGGCGTTCAGCCTGTTTGAAAAGCCTGGTACCGGCTGATGTATGAATGCATTCAGATTATCCACACATGGTAGGTAGCCTAGTTACAATCACAAAGTGACTTGCAAACTAGTTAAATTGCGCATTGTACAAATAAAAAACAAATGCGCCCAGAAAGTGTGCGCCATAAAATTTGAACATTTTAAGTCTGTGTTTCGTGGTTTGACAATAACATTAACTGAAACCCTCACGCTGGGACAAAACAGCTTAAAACTTCTGACATTCGATTTCACCAACATATTTTTGTGCTCATGAATCAGGTTTCGTAATATTTCCTGCTTTATCATCGTCAAACTAGGTATGGGTAAGAAACTGTGTCAACCTTTGTCAACAAACTGTTGGCACGGACATCAAACACAACAGGCTTATGGCACCAATATGCTCAGTCAAATCATCGAACATAACAAGCACAAACCCGGCATCTGTTTAGCGGTACCTAGAACAAAAAATGTCCCATAAACAAGTTTGCAATCTGCAAAGTAACATTATAATACTGATGATGAAAATCTAAGCTTGCAACTCAACTGTTTATTCGTCATCACAAAAGCTACGATCGACGATCTTTTTCACCCTTTTTAATGCTTGTTTAATGTATATTTTGCTACTTTGTTGTCCTACACCAGGGGTGCACATCCTTTTCGCTACGACGGCCGCATCGCAGATCCTTATTTCACCAATAGCCCCCACTTACCTGCTTTGTTTTTGTTTTAAAATTCTGAATGTAAAGAAATTGTTTTATATCATATATATACGATCTAACAGCGCCCAAAAAAATCCTGATCAACTTGATGCACTGACTACACTGTACCAGGGTTGCCAGGTACTGTCAGCTGGATTCGGACAGTATTTGTCTGAAAATCGGACATTTTAGGACAAAAAAAACGAGAGCGTATAATTGCTAACAAAGTATCAATATCGAGGTGCCAACTGCCATTTTTTGTGCGTTTACGTTCCCTAAACTCATAAGCGCCGAGTTTTACACAAATGCAAAGCGGCGGACGTAAAATATGACGTCACTTATGCGTGCAACCACAAGAACGGAAATCCAAACTTAAAGCACAACAAACTTCCCATGTTCGAAAACAACGATATGTTTGATAATATCTAGTTGACAATTGCAACACGTTGCAATTGGGTTTATCATTGGTTTCGCAGCGTTTGAAAGTGTTTCGTCAACTTGTTGCTTCATATCACCTTAGATACCCATTTATCACAATACAATTGCATTGTACAATGCAATGGCCAAACATTCACTGGCAGACAATTATGTGTTTAATGTCATAAACAAGGTACTAACCAAAACAAGTTGCACTTTTAAACCACGTTTTGTCGTAAAAAAAGGTTTGCAACCTTCAAAAAATAGGAAGGAGACAAAAAGTTATTCAATCAGCAAAATTCGGACATATTAGGACAAAAAACTAAATGTCCTAATGATTTTTAGGCGTCGGACACTGCATGTGAAATTAGGCCAATTTATCGTTTTTTGTCCGATTTTTAGGCCACCTGGCAACCCTGCACTATACAGTGTAAAGATCAACCTAACTGTTTATGACGTCATAATCCATACTGTGAAGCTTATGGAACTTGTTTTTTCGCATTCTTTGCACATAATAGGCGTACAAAAAGTCTGACGCATCTGGCTACTAATACTCTTTTCAGTCCCACAAAATCGGATTAGCAGTTTGAAAATGAAAATATTTAGCACATGAGTTTTATTTAGGCTACGGCCGCCAGTGCATATATTTTAATAAACATGTTCACGGGCGCACAAACTCGTATTTGCGGCCGCATGTGGCCGTACGGCCGCAGGTTGTGCACCCTGCCCTAAACCTTGCGTGTTTAGAAAACTGCCCTTCGTACGCGATGTTCTCTACACACGACTGGCTTCCTGAAATATTTGGCAACCATCCGTGCAACACCAACACAAATTCAATGACCGGTGTTCTGAGTATTATCCTCTCTGGGAAAGTAATCGTACCAGTTCGTTGCCTGCTTTGTGACATGTCGTAATCGAATAGGTTATCTGCAAGAATAGGTTATGTCATCACACTCAGTAGTTTTTCTTAGACAGGCTTCGACTAACAAGTTCCTGGCCTTAACCTTTTTTGTCTTGTTTTCATCTCAGAATTTGTAATCCTAGGAGTAATCCTTCCGTTTAGGAACTTCTGTTCTGTGGCGTCCCATACAATGGTTCGACTACAACCAGTGGTTCTCAATCTTACACGGACAGCGTAGCACCTGACAACTTTCTCTATCGCTGCGTACCACCTAACTTTAACCCTGTTTGAATAAATAGACTAAAAAATAAGCCCATTTTCTCGCCCTGACTAGCAAATTTAGCAATTTCAAAAGATTGTTCAAGACACGAGTTTCGCCCAAACCAGTGCTCCCCAAACCAGTATCAGTTGGGTCAGTTGAGTTGCAATTTTAGATTGGACTTAAATCAGGTATGACAGAAAGCTACTCGCGTACCACCTGAAAAGTTCCGGCGTACCACTAGTGGTACGCGTACCACAGTTTGAGAACCACTGGACTGCACGTTTTAGTTCGACGGCAATTTTGTGCGTGGTAAAATCTTATCAGTTGAGATAATCAATTGTACTAGAGAACATGATACTAAGAGATACTTTCTCATTCTACAAAGGGTATGGAAGCTAATAAAGTAAATGCAACTGTGAAACGAAAATCCAACTTTCAAATTAACTAAGTTTCCTTTTTTTAGTTTATAATTTTTTTGACAACGTGGCTTACCAGTAGTGCGAGTGCGTTGTCTGATAATTGGGATCTTGTGAAACGTGTTTGCGTTTGTAGAAAAATTTTGGTGCACAACGACGGGTCCATCAAATTATTGTTTTCCTTTTTGGATTAGTCCGAAATGGTTTATTAGATATAATTTACCAAACAGTACACCAAGGTGCACAAATAGTTGCGATTTCATCACTGGTTTTTGTCAATTGTTTCCAAACTTTTGACGCTACTTAAATATTTGAAACGTTTAATTTTGTAGTTTACTACGACCCACAAATATTTTGCAAATTTTTTGTTACAAAAACAGGCGACCCAACTTCGCTATCCATATGGTAGGATTCAATTTTTTTGTCAGCCGGTTCTATCACAAAAGCCATATTCTTCAGCCGGTTCTGTTACAAAAAGTCCATAGACAGTAACCAGTAATGCTAACCGGTTCGCTGATCTTACAAAAATCCGTACATGAGACGGTTCTATAGAACCTGGTGCGAACAAGCTTAAAGTACTCAAGCGTATACCTACGTCACATCACGTGTATAATTGAACCACATTGCCACCCTCCCCTGTGGCGTAACAGTACGTTTGAATTGTCTTCTCTCTGCTGTGTTTCGGAAAATTAGCGTTGAGTTTTGCGGGCACCACGCGCTATGCGGGTGTTTTGGATGTGTATTTTAAGCCCCCAAGCTACCAGAAAAACATGGCACGAGATTCAAGTAAAACGCTAATTATCGCAGGGCACTTACACATCTTTTTTCCGCGCTCTAACTGCAAGACAACTCTTGCTTTCACACCTCGTGTATTACTGCTGATTCTGTATTCTGCTTTGCTATGTGACATTTGTTTTCAGTCATATTTTTCAATGTAGAACTGTGGTTGTCGTCTCAGTGACAGGATTGTTTTTGCAGTGTTTAAAAATACTTAGATCAGTTTTTCCCTTTATTACACGCTTTATAATACACGTCGCGGTTATTGAAATTTAGCAAAACGCGCCCTTATATTATGCGATGGTAAAATTGGTTAACGGTAATTGAAAGCATTTTTATTCTCAGTTGGATTTCAGTCTATTTCAAGCGGTCGTACAGGAAAGGAGTGTCCTGACTTTTAACAAACGACTTCCTCACTTTTAAGTTTTTCGTGATGCGTTTCGCTGTATTACCCCCGCTTATCGATACGGAACTATGTCAACATAAATTTCCAAATTATTTAATTTCGTATCGTGTGGTTAGTCACCGGCGTTGTTTTATTCTAGGTTTTGCTGCTGAGCACGATTTGGGTAAACACTGTTTGTAAAGTTAAAATTGTCGACCTGCTTTTAACTTTGGTGTCGAACAACAGTTCATGTCAGACACTAAAAGTGGATTTCCTTCTATTTTATTCATTCCAAGGTGCTGATACTTTGAAACACGGGTCACGTTCTGTTACGTTGTATTTTTTGATTTTGAGGAACCTTTAGGCTGATTTGATTGGTTATACCAATTACCTGCTATCTGGTAATTTAGTAACATCTGTCACCCGCCCCCGTGATTAATAACATTTATTGATGATCTACTGAACTCAAGTTTACACAGCTTGCTAGTGCCAAGTGACGTTCTTGGCAACTCGTTTCCATTTCCTCTGCATTTCCAGGTGGGGTTATTTAAGGCCAGTTTATTTAAGGACAAACCCAAACTAATTTCCTCCGAACGACAGCTTTAACCAAATCACAACAATGTGCAGGTGGCATTAAAACACGAAAAAGTCCGATCTTCAGCGCCGGTAAATTCTGTTTACTGTGTTTCTCTCCGCAGCTGACAAGACATTAAATATCATTCGACATATCCTATTTAATAGCATAACAGACAATAGATAACAGGTGATCAGACGTTTAGAAGGGACAGTAGGTAAGAAGAATACGCACAGTGTTTAATATTGTTGATTTAAACATTATAGCCGAAGGCTTGCGTTTGTCCAGCAAACGTTGAAAGGCAGGTTACTTTTCTTCTAAACGCATTTTTTTCAAGTCAGGTATCAAAACACATTTTTTTCCGAAAAATGCTATCATACAAACGGAATCTGCCAATTTAAAGCCTAAAATAAAAGCGTGCCTAATGGTTAATAGGTAGTTGGTGACCGATTCTATAACGCTCGCTTAATCACACAAAAATGTACCGGATTCTTAACATGGGAAGAACATAAAATGGAAGTGTTGCTGTAGCCATGTAGGTGCCAATTTTCATGCAAATTCATGTTGTCTCCTTTGGTTTGCCTAGCAGCGATCTGTTTATATCATATTGCGTGCACAAATATCACCATGTTAATGTACATAAAACGCCGCTACAGCTGAAACATAATCAGCTCGTTCAGAGGTGCAGCAGCAGTGCATTCTTATTGGATGAAGTCCGCTAATACTTTGCTTGGTCCATCAGTTTACCCCTTCTGTACGATTGTTACGGTACTTTATAGATAGTTGGTTTAAATTGGGACAAACCACGAAATTGTCTGTTATATCGTTGTATATTTTTTAGCTTAGTTTAACACCAAAGGTTGAGTCAGAATCAGATTGAACTTACCTTTGTCACAACGAAATTGAAACAGCGAAATTCAAATTTGTTGCCAGTGGCATAAGTTTTTGTTTAATCCGTTCGCACGGAATACACCAATATTACATATAATTACATCCGTAAGCTTTTGCAAGTACTGATTAAAAAAAACACAAGATGAGTTATTGCTTTCTGTTTAGTGCGGATTTCAGGTTTTCTAAATACTCTACCAGACTACCCAAGTCAAAAATTGTGAAAATGCTAAGGATTAAAAAGTTGTTGGTGGAATTTGCTTTAACCTTTCTGCTGTTTATTCCTTACTTACCGCTGTTGGTCGTTGGCTTATTGCTGGTGACTTTGAAGGCCATGATTCTCAAGTTGAAGTTGGCGACTGGGTATAAATGTACAATGGTGCCGACAGTGGGAAAGATTTGCTACAGAAACGCAGTAAGTGCGGCAAGACAACCACTTTTAGGTTGTTCTGGCAAAATTGTGAGTTAATTACCCAAAAAAGACAACGAACGAAACAGACAAACTAACATTAAACTACCGGTTTGCTTTTATGCCTATTATAGTCCATTGTATATACCTGCTTTATTATAGGCCTGTCAATTAAACTTTTGGGCCTAAACGAGCTTCTCAAAAACGATTTGGGTTCTAGCCGGGTTCTTGAATTTCGTGTTGCGTATCGTGACGTCATTACATTTCACCAATGGTTAAGACAACCTTTACACAATGTATGAGGCAAATAAGTCCTCCGAATATTTGCAATGGATTTGCGCCACTGATGTGTACGAATGTCAACGGCTAACGCATCTAAATTTTCAGATCTCTGATATCACTAACGTTTCGACCCTGGAAGAATATCAGTTCTTGAAGTATCGCAGCCCACTCTATCTATTTCGCATGGCAGTGTGGACACCATGGGAGGTAAAACAGTGTGTTTGCGTAAATTTTCCAAGTGATATGGCACATACTAGTGATGTTTTAGCTTGCTTAAGGTTCACGTTGAATGAAAGTTGTAATAACTAGTTTTCAGTGCTGAACATTTGTGGTTTTTGTAGGACGGCCCCGCGATAGAAAAATTTAGTGTCAAACCGGTCTGCAGTAAAAAAGGTTGCTGACCCCTGTTTGAGAGAATATAGCCCCTTGTTTAGCCACACAAATACTATAGGGACATTTAGATTTAGCCTATGCAAACTAAAAAAGCCAAAAAAACAAACTATAAAATACACTATATTAGCCAAAAACGTTATTTTAATTAAAGTGGCGATGTTGCTGTGAACGGTTATTAACAGGTTTATGTATTTCATGCGCTCATAGACTCCCACAAGACAGTCGCAGACATAACACATTGCGTTATTTCCGGTACATACGTGTTATACAGAGACATTTTGTGTAGGCTGCCAGGTTTTTCCTTGGAAATCATAAGCCTGGCTTAACATCAGAAGGTGAATTGCTCTCGTCCGTAATGAACACTGTATTCGCACATGCCATTGTGTGGGACAATGACATACAAATGTACAAATTATCATTGAGCGAAATGGAATCCTATAGTCTTTACCGGGTAAGTAGTAAAAATGTTTTGTGTATTGTTTTGTACACGAATCAGAAATAACTTTTATCAGTGACACATTCATACAACTTTTTGAAAGCTTAGAAACACTAACACGGGAGTGAAAAAGTAAATTGCTAACAAATACCAACGCATTAATAGAAACAAAATCGCTACATGCGCTGTGTATCAAGAATAATCCTTGTGTTTTCCGTATCAATCCTTACAGAACTACTTCTGGGATTGTAAGGAAATTTGCTTTAACAAAGAGCACACCAAGATGAGGATTGTCATGTCGGAAGGTCAAGAACTCAACTGGCCCTGTCCGGAATCAAAACTAGCTGACTGGAACTTGGCTAAGTTACACGCCCAAGTACGTACATAGTTCCACCGGTCTGTATGTGTTAAAACGCATGAGCACCTTTTTAAGTGTCAGCATGGAACGTTTTTGTGTGCTACATTTTTTAACTTTATCATTTACAAATACTTTTTGTTAATGTATCAAAACATTTTGTCACTGCCGATTTTTTGTTTGCGATTATCAGTAACTTTTTTAAAATCCATGGCAAAATCGCCTTCAAAACACGCGATTGATATTTATTTGCATCACACCTTAAACTAACAATTATGTAGCGTTTTTGACAACAGACTTGTAAAACGAGAAATACGCCACACAGCCGAAAAATTACTAAAACCGATAGGTAGCGCAAAAAGCAAATTTCTTTCAAAATGCTAACGGTAAGGGCGATTTGGATTGGCTTACAGTTTTGCAACAATAAAATGTCAGTAGAAGTAACTTTAAAACTTACTAAAAATTAATTTCTGACCTGAACCCATTCTAACTTCTAATTTCATAATTCGGATCTTTGCGCCACATATCGGCATTTGGCAAATACTTGATGGCTTGAGGTAAAGATAATACTAACAACCATGCCTCACGGCAGACCCACGTTAGGTAAATTTCGATAGGTGACGCAAAGAGCTGAAATGTTTATTTAGCAACCAAAGATGGGGAGGGTTCGGAAGTAAGTTTTAAAAAAATTGTTTGGAACTAAGTTTTAAAGTTATTTTTATTGTATGTTAAATGATAATTCCTTTATCCCGACCCAATTAGCTTTAATCGTCAGCATCTTTAAATAAATATCATTTTAAATGGGTGTAAGTGCTCTTTGCGCCACTTATCGGATTTTATCCAAGTGTTGGACTGCCGTTAGTATTACCTCTAACTAGTTTGTAAATGCTGAATTCCATCAAAATGGGCTTGTAGTTTACTAAACATGTAACTTTATAACCACTTCTCGCAGGTGTGTATGACGTTCTTTGCTCCTGGATTGAGTCACAACCACGTGCACTTTGTCTTTCCTTCAACCGTTACAGTGATTGCAAAACGAATTCTCCCTGAAGATAGTTTTCTTCGCAGATTGCTTCAACCGCACATGCGCTTTACAGAGCGAATAAACTATCAGGTATAAGTCCAACAGCAACCTAAAAACAACTTTATATCTTTTACTTCAAAAGCTTTGCATTTACTACTCAGGATGATTTTATGCGTATAATAAAAAACTTTCTAAGTACTTTCTGTAGTTTAAAGGTTTATGGAGACATGAGCCATAACCACAATTTTAAGGGGTTTTGGTTTTCTGTACGACTTTGTTAGTAAATGTATGAACACGTCGACAATCACTATGCATATGCGCATCAAATCCGAGTTGTGAATCGGGTCAGACTTTTCGGGTTCAGGCCGGGTTCGGGCCGGGTTCGGGCCGGGTTCGGGCCGGGTTCAGGCCGGGTTCGGGCCGGGTTCGGGCCGGGTTCAGGCCGGGTTCGGGCCGGGTTCGGGCCGGGTTCGGGCCGGGTTCTGGCCGGGTTCTGGCCGGGTTCGGGCCGGGTTCGGGCCGGGTTCGGGCCGGGTTCGGGCCGGGTTCGGGCCGGGTTCAGGCCGGGTTCGGGCCGGGTTCGGGCCGGGTTCGGGCCGGGTTCGGGCCGGGTTCGGGCCGGGTTCGGGCCGGGTTCAAGCCGGGTTCGGGCCGGGTTCGGGCCGGGTTCGGGCCGGGTTCAGGCCAGGTTCATGCCGGGTTCGGGCTTAGGTTTCTTTTTGTTTTTTGTTTTTTTAAAAACGGGCCTGACTCACGTCTGACTTTACACTTTCAGCATTTTTTGAATAAATTTACCTACCTAAGTGCTGGACCTAACCCAATGGCAAACAGCCCTAAAATGGCTTGTTCCAGAGACCAATTGTCCATTATTGTCTATTGTGTTTTGTTGTCTTCCGAAGGCGAAAGAGTATCAATCAAACTTTCGAACGATTCGGTTTTTGTGCTCTAATTTTAAGCCCGTTTACAACTCTGATTTAAATCAAACGTCAAGATTTGGACCTTTTCCAGGTATCGTGGCAGCATATCCATTCATTTGCTACAAGCTTAATTGCTTTAAACAGTTACACAAGTAAACTAGGAGCAATCATAGCATTGTTGTTTTATCGGTCATAGGCTTTACAACTGAACCGATCTACTGACAACAAGCACAACTTTTTCGACCAATATTACCTCCTTTGGAAGGCAATCCCTATCAACTTGGAACAATTCATAGCGGGAATTGCTCGAAAATGTCACCAGTTTTACTACAAGTACAATGAAAATAGCAAGGTTTGTAAACGAGTTAAAAGAATATTTTTTCCCGCATTGGTTCAAAACAAGATACCCGATCATAATCCATGTCTACAAAATGTTGTTTAGTTTTTGGTCACAGTGTATTTCTTTATAGTCAGAACTTAAAGTTCCACATCTCAGATCTTTTTGACGCAAATTCATGTACTTCCAAACGCGCCCAAATCCAGGTTGATAATGCCTCAACAATGCCAACAAATTTGACCAAACAATTTTGACAATTCTAAGTGGCGCGACGGAGCATAGGCGTTGTCAATGGCAATTGCGCTGAGTCAGGAATTGTACATTTTTTTTCACGGGGTTCGAACCCAGGACACTCCCGGGGACGAATCTCGATCTAGGTTTTTTATGTCTGTATGTGGGTCAGGCGCGCCAGACCATTCGGCCAAGTTCCTGCCCCAGCATTTGCACACATTTTTTTTTTTTTTTTTTTTTTTTTTTTCACGGGGTTCGAACCCAGGACACCCCCGGGGACGAATCCCGATCAAGGTTTTTTATGTCTGTATGTGGGTCAGGCGCGCCAGACCATTCGGCCAAGTTCCAATTGCACATTATTGCCACAGCAAACGCCTATGTTCCGTTACGCCACCTACCGGAACGTAACAAACCCACGGTGTTAGTTCGTGTGTTAGTTGCTATACCCGTTTGCAAAGGTAAGAATAGACAAATGCTGATTCCGCGCAATTGCCGTTGCCAATTAGGTCTATGCTCCGTTGCGCCACTTATCGGAAATCAGTCGGCCTGTGGTGTGAGTTCCTGTGTTGGTAGTCGCTTGTTTGCATTGTTCGCAAATAATTAATCAGCTTGCAAAAGTCGGACCCGTGTGTTAAGTCGGACGCCTTACGGTGTGTAATACAGTAAACCTTGGTTAAACGGGAAGTCTGTAAGTTCGGATCTTCGCCTAATTCGGACAAAACTTTATTAACAAATGATTTGTAATGTTTTTCCCAACAAAATCTTGGCCTAATCATGGGGAAAAATGCCCTTACAACATTTTCTAATCCGGATTTTTACGTTTCAATAGCAAATTTGCACATCAAATCATGTTGCATTTACGTGGTGATTTATAACAACTGCTTACTGTTGGCTAATTGTTACACCTCATTCATTGTTTTTCACTTTACACAGCCACGTTGTTTTTCACTGTTTATAGGAAGAACTACTAACACAAGAACTCACGGCACAAGCCCGCTTATTTCCGATAGGTAGCGCAACGGAGCACATGCTTTTGCAAAGGCAATAAAAGTCAGCAATTTGCTGAGTCAGCAGTTATTGCCATTGCAAACGCCAATGCTCGTCATTAATATCATTGCAAACGCCAAATGCACATCATTAATATTGCGCGAACGACGTAACAGTTTATTGCGTAATTTGTCACCTAGTGCTTTTAAGGCACTTAATGCCAACATGCTTCATAACGTATCAAAAAATTGCGTTGTTTAATGGTATGTTTGTAAGGTCGGTACTGATTCCATTAAAGTAATTTATACCAATCAACCAGCACTGTAAAGTATAGAAAAAAACGGATTACAGGAGGTTTACTGCACGTTTTTCCAGTCCCAAAATCTTTGTAACTTATTACATCTTTAGAAGCAGAATCCTGATTCCTCGGATATGAAGCATCCTCATTTCCCTCCCAACTACGTCCAGGACAAAGAACTCCAGAATATTCCCTACCTTGAATTTCTGGCATCTTATTATGAACCAGTGAAGAAATACGTTCAATCAGTTCAACACCTGATTGATACCGAGGAATGGGACGACATGAAAAGAGCGATGGCAACCCACGTTCCCGGGATTGAAAATGCTGACATGGTTGAAGTGATTGCTACTTTCATTCATCAGGTAATCTTTTCGGTAAAAAATAACACTTTAAATTGATCGGGTAATTTTGTTTAATTTGCCCATCGATGACTTAATTAAAGATAAGTTATTCACACATTTAATTTAAATTATTGCGTGCAAATGTGACTGGAAAACATACGTCGATTAAACACTAATCCTTGAGTCTTTTGCAGGTGGCAGTTGTACATTACTGTGACCATGAAAGCTATCTCAAGTTTTTTGCTAGGCAATATGGTTGTTTTGCAATCCGGTTTCCTTTCGAATCTTTTGACAATGTAGAGCACTGGGACGAAGTACTGGATAAAACCAAGAATTTGAGTGCCAAGCAGGTCAAGAATAACCCAGAAATGCTGGTGAAAGAAAGTGATGTAATGAGAACCATGTAAGTTTAAGCGACTTTAAAATCGTGATTTCTAACAAGTGGGCTTGTTTTGAATTTTTTTTTGAACAAAGGTGCTTCCTGAATTGCTTCGTCGATTACATCCCTGGAATTTGCCAGGACCTCTCACTGCTTAATGTGAAGTACAACTTTGATCCAGTAACCGAAAAGTCTGCTGTATATGCGGCTGACCAGTTTAAGCAAGATCTTCTGTCAGTTGACAAATCTCTGAGGGAGCAAGACGCTGCCACTCTAATCCCAGGAAGGGATTTCAGGTTGAAAAGAAACATTCCGTTTACAAAACAACTGATCCCAGCGCAGGAGTTCATCGCTTCGGTTTGCTACTAATCAAATAGGTTTTAGTGAAACGGGACTAATTTAAAACATTACTATGTTTTGTTTGAGACTTGACAGGTCTGTCTGTTATTTCGTGGCCACTTTGTTGGAAATTATGATGTTTGACAAAAAACATAACAACAAAAATCATTAATGGGCTATGCAGTTTTGCAGAATCAGCGATTCCCAACCTTTGTATAGTTGCTTTAAACCAGTGGTTCCCAAACTTTTTCATATTTTTTTCAAAACGGTCCCTTTGCCATTATTTCGAGGGCTCGCGGTCCTTAAGCCTAAATGAAACTAAAGTTGATTGCAGGATTTTAGCTAATTATGCAAAATTGCGCATAACAATCATCCAAAGACAGCATATGACATCACAAACAGGACAAAAACATTACGATTGTGCGCGAACAATTGCATTTTTGATAGTTGACAAAAACATTCAATAAAGGCCATTGTTTAGCAATGGAGACAGTCGATTCTCAATTCTACTTTGATTTAAACTTATTTAGTGGCACAAACTGACGCCAAAAAAGATTATAGAATTACTTCAACCGCTTCGCGGTCCCCCAAAAATTGCCCTACGGACCCCTAAAGGACCGCGGACCCCAGTTTGGGAACCGCTGCTTTAAACCCTTATTAAAAGCTTGTTAAAGAAACATCAATCACATATCAAGCGAAGCTGTAAAGCGGCATAAGTATAGAGCAGGGGTGGGGAATCTTTTTGTTCATAAAGGCCACTCAACGTTTTATCGACACTTGTGTAGGCCGCATGGACCATTTCCTAGGCCTAGGACAGTGGTGTTCAAACTCTTTGATTTACGGAATGGTCGTTGTGTCATTTTCTCTTGCAAAGTCGTGGGAATTACGCTCCAAGCTGAATAAAGATAAATAAACTTCCCACTACATTTCCACCTTCACTACAACATTCAGGATTTATTTCACGAGTAGATGCGCTTGTTTATCAATGATCTAAGGACAACTTGTGACATCACAGACAAAGCTTAGAAATTAGATTATGCGAAAACAATTGTTTTCTTTGTTACGCAAGTAAGATTGTAGACTGTATAGCCATGAGCTCTTGGTAGTCACACAGAAAGTGAACACCGCTGCCCTAGAACTTATCAAATATAATGGGAGATAAGACAAAATCCACAAAAAATACATTTTCGTATATTTTTCTTCGGCGGGTGCAGCATGCAGTATCAAGATCCTAAAATGTATTTTTGCGTTGAAGGCCGCACCTCATGCCCTAAAAGGCCGCATGTGGCCTTTAGGCCGCAGGTTCCCCACCCCTGGTATAGACTTTACTATCGTTTGATTTAGTATTTAATTTATTCGTATTTACTCAAGAGAATTTTGAAGGCACTTTTTTGATGTTATTTTACCATTTCTCATGGAGTCATTGCTGAGATTATTCGATTTTGTGTTTTTGCATCCAAACCCGTTTTTGCAAAATAACACACAACTTTAAAGTTTCAAAAGCGTGGTAATCTATTCATTTTATTGATTTTTATAGTTAATCAATAAATCAGTGCTACATGTGTCTTACAAGCGACATGTGTCTATCGTTTGCTTTGAAAGTTGCCAAAAATGGTTTAGGAGACGAAGCAAGCCGTGCAAGACCGTAACATGGTTATTTAAATTTTGACTGGCGTTTGGTTTCTGTGGAAATACTGAACAGACTTTTCGTCCACCAGGTTGCATATTTAACAAAATTTTCGTTCAACTGGTGTAATGCTAAACAAAATACTAGTTGTTGTTTAGCATTACACCAGTTGAGCGAAAATTTTGTTAAAGTTTGGTTTCTGTAGTATGTTGATGGTGGTCAACCTTTACGTGCGTACAACCCAACACATTTATACGGAATGGAATTCAGACGTAGTACAGCAGCACAGACACCCCGTTAGTACGTTTTTGGCATGTAACCCAAAACTACAGAAAGAAAAGCAGAAAGCAGTAATTTGACACCACTAGTGGCGGTCCACAAATTCGCACATAAATGCCGTTTCTAACGCAACTAGTATTTACCACTCAATCCGCTTTGTCTGTGCCACGACGGCATTGTTTAGTTGTGAATCAGGATAAAGCAGCACAGACCAAGATGTTTCAAATCTTATAAAGGGCTTCAGTGATTGAATTGTGTGAATCTGTCACCAGAAAAACTTTCATTGGTAACGTGATATATCGTGTGATCATCATCAACGGATTTGTAGCCGCGCGGGGGTTTAGAACGCGTTGTAACAAAAAACGGCGGTTTACGTCCTGTGATTGGATAACGTCCTATTGGGCATCCTGTTTGACTTTTCGTTAAGATTTGAAATTAGTTGGGCGTTATGCTGTATGCAGTCAAAAGTGCATGGTGTAATTGTTGAGTTTTGGATAATATTTAAACAGGAAGAAACATTCCAGGTGTTTCGTTAAGGTTAGGATTAGATGCACTATCAAGTCACATTGCGATATTGCACTAGTCCCGGTCTAACGATTTAAACCCACTATCTGCAGTAACAGAATCAATTTATAAATTAGTTTTTGTAAGTTAGTGCAGATGATGTGTTATATTTGACAGCTCAAGTGAACATAGTGTTGATGGCTTCGTCTAACTGACCACTCGTATGTTTTTAGTCTTCAAAAACAATTTCGAAAATGATTTTTCACCATACAAACATAAATAAGTATTTTAGTTCATTTCGTCATGATAGACCGACGTTACAAATGCATCTTAAGCTTATGTATTGTCACGTTCAAAAAAAATTTTGCTGCAGAATCATATACAGATGTGTTGAGATCAGGAATGGTGCATTGCAGATTACATGGC
Organism: Phallusia mammillata; assembly: GCF_965637545.1. Classification (NCBI taxonomy): domain Eukaryota; kingdom Metazoa; phylum Chordata; class Ascidiacea; order Phlebobranchia; family Ascidiidae; genus Phallusia; species Phallusia mammillata. The sequence goes on along the minus strand of NC_137252.1, from coordinate 21,799,142 downwards.
ATATGTATTGCACTCGTCCCGATCTAAATAACCTGTGTTGAAATCATCTGTGCGGATCGAGGCGTACTGGAGTATATTGGATGACTAAAGTTGTAAATGTGTTCATTTTCTCCCTTAGTGTGGGCGGACAACGCCTGAATGCATTATGCTCGTAATGAGTCCTTCGTAGACCTGAAATAAAGAGACGCAAGAAATGAAAATCTAAAAACAAAGAGGTTGTGTTAAATAACCACATATTTGCAAACACTTCTTCGTATTTACATTTTAGTTACATTTTTTTCCTTATTATAATCAGGAGGGACGTGTTGACATTGTTCAGGTTAAATTTAAGAGTACAGCATTTATTTACCACGTGGCAAAAAATGATTCCAAATATCTGCACTTCAATAAAATTCTTTTCACTTTATGACAATCGCATACTGTTACATACTTGCTTAACTATAACCTTGCAACAACATGAGTGGGCTGATATTTTTAACTGATGTCTGGACCGTATGATGATTATACGCCATGCTTGTCTCTCAATGAATATGGGTACATGCTCTTAAACATATGTCAGAGTTATTAATCTTAGTGCAGTAAAAATGTTGGTCATGAGTTCAACCAAAGGAAGTCGATCTAACAGGCTCACTATATTTGTTGTGTTTCGAGGTTTGGGTTTTGTCCCAGGTAAATAATCTGGTCCGAACCAGTTTGCATTTTTGTAACCTGTTTAAACCTCATTTTATTTGATTTTAATTCTATCTATCATTCATTCACGGGACAATCAGACTCAAAAAGGTTGTGTTTGCACTGCAATTTTCCCTATAGCTGTTGTCCCTGATTCTTGTTCTGAAATGTAAAATGTTTGTGGTGACGATCTCAATAAAACAATACTGGCAGCATTTTTACTGGCGTGATTTATCTTCAGGTTCAAAGCCAAACATAATATTGGATTCAACTCCGATTTGGGTTCAACGAACAAGTTCACAAGTTCGGCTCAGTTCCAGTTCGACTTTCAATATAAGAAAATCAAAGATTTTTAATTAAATTCCTTAAATGTATTTGGTACCGCCATTTCTCGCAAAAAAATGTAAAAAGCAATGTTTAGAAGTACTAGCGGATAAATTGGTGAGCTGTAAAAAATGTTGCTAACTGTAAGAACAAAATTACTATTGAAGTTGCCACCTCTCTTTTTTCGACCCTGTCAAAGTTCCATTGCCCTGTTAGAACGGTAGAGGTATAATATAATACAAGAAATCATAAAAAAAGTTTGATAAATAAAAAGCACAAATCTATTTATAAAGGTAGCTTTAGTCCCCAAAATGTTGACGGTTGGGGCTATTTGGGTTCAGGCAACGTATTATTATCAAAAATTCAATAAAACTGTTTTTAAAACTAAGTTCACAATGTAATTCTTTTTAAAAAATACTGCACTACCCTACCTTTCATTAACTGATGAATTTATAATTCAGTTTTTGTGCTACCCATTGAAATTTAGCTAAATGGAAGGCTGTCTTAAGGTATGGTGTAAGTATAGCTCTATGCCAAGTTTTCGATTCTGGGTATAGTTGCTACAAACTATAACGGCAAACCTTTTGTATTTTTGCATTTGTATTCATGTTTTATCTTTCATATTATAAACACCCATCGTCAGATTGTAATATATGTTACGTTAATGTATTTACTTTTTTATGACGTATCATTTTATTGTACCTATCAGGGTGGAAAAAAATATCTTCGTGTTTTGGCTTAATGAATATTAATTTTGCTGTTTTAGATGCATACTTAGTCCGTCATTGTTAACTTTTCCTGGTTTTCTGACAATAAACACAACTGACCTAAAATTATTTTTGGGCACGGGTGTGCGTAGTTTTATTAGTTGAACAGCAAAGTTTAAAGGTACTTATAGCCTCACACCCACCACATAGTTTTGGTGGGGGTCATCTCCAGACATGGGGTAATTCGTATTCGGATGCATTCGAATACAGGATTTTGTCACCTTCGTGCTGTATTCGAATGATTTTGGTTTTCTTTTGACAGTTCATGAATACAATTCGAATTGTTGATGTTAACTTTTGACCTAACAATTCACGAATGCAAAAGCTTGAGTAAATTTATTCGAATACAATTCGGTATTTTGTAGGTCCTTGCCAACCTAAGAATTTGCAAATTTGAATACACCATATGTTTTCGAATTGTTGTTAGCCTTTGACAGCGCAAGATTCGTAAAATCGAATACATAACCACAATTTTACGAATACAATTCGAATTGTCGATTACCTCCAGACTAGGAGTAGCCAAGAATATGTTGCCACATATTTTTGCCAAATAGATTCGAATACAATTCGATTTGGCAGTGAATGTGGCCTGATTTGACAAGTTTTTGTTTATGTTAAACAATGACACATAGAACTTTAATTTTGACGTTACATAAATGCTATTGTGCTACAAAGCTTGCAACATTAGATTGTTCTCAGGATATGGCAGGTGAAGCGCGTTTTGGAAGCAAACATCTCATGTAAATTTGGGGAAATTTATGTAACGGAGATTTAAATCAGTTAAGCTAACGTGACAAAACAAAGCTCGTTGGTTTACATTTTAACAATTTAATTTGCAATGCATAAACCCAAATGTTACTTTTTGTTCGAATACTCTTTTTTCGGGGCGGTTTTATTTCCTTTATTTTCCACAACTACAAATACCCGAATCGGTGCATTCGAATCGTTTGCTTTTTACAACAATTGAACAATAACTGAAACTATTAATGCGAATAGCTACATTTAAAAAAGTACGTTAGTATTCAGGAATACGAATACATGCTTCGGGTTTATTCGAAAAGTATTCGAATTACATGTCGTTGTTTTTTGGTCAACTATTCATGACTACAACTACTTGACTCGTTTTATTCGAATACTATTCGAATTGCTGTCACTCAAAAATTACCAAAGTATTCATGAATTCGAATACAGTCATGGAGGTATTCGTATAAGTGTTCAAATACATGACGCGTGTATTCGACCCCATGCCTGGCCATCTCCGCCTAAATTTTTTGTGACGCCTCCTATTTGTTCTTCCTAAATATATACACTACGTTTGTTACACAATAAGAAACGAGCACATATTATAAAACATTTTACAGACCCAACATCAAGCAGTCTCTTTTTTCACCTTCGGTTTGCCAGAAGGAGCGAAAATGTTGCCAAGAAAGGAAAACAAGGAACTGACCATCGGCAGCTGGTCTACCTGCTAACGGATTGGAACTTTCTTGTTAAAACTGATGACGTTCTTAAACCTTGGTAAATAACGATTTTCGGGGAACAAATATAGGCCTACTAGCCAAAAAGTTTTCGTGCTGTAGGCTAGGCCTACCTTCTTTTTTTCGTCGTCCAACATGCAATTCTAAACAGTACTTTGCTCTTTTAAGTAGTTTTTTACAGTGCGAGTCCTATAGGCCTACATAGCCTACTTGCGCGCGAGTACATACCACACCAAGAAAGTGCGAGTGCAAGTCCATACCAAGAAAGTCTTTTTATTTGTAAATAAAGTAGCCTACCTACAAAAAATGTAACGCCACCGATAGACACATTTTAATGCGTAGGCTATGTTCCTGTTGTGTCTAATGTAAAGAAAGTGAAACTACGACCAAATCTGTGAATATGAAATCGGGTCATGGGCGTAGCCATGGGGAATTATCTGGCAAGGAGCAGTAGCTCTTCCAAAATTAAAAAATGCACTCCGAGTTTTAAATTTAAAACCTACTTGTCACAACATGTTTGACTTCCCAACCCTCCAAAACAGATTCGGCTTCTGTAAATTTTGGATGTGGCTACGTTACTTGTTGGTTCTAATTTAAGTTGTGTTCCACTTTGATCGTAGCTTATATTTGACTGTGATAAAGAAAACTGTGGACGCAAAAGACAAATTAGTCGGGCGTAAAGTCATTTTTCTTCCAATCATTATTGTGAGTCCACTTCCGTGTCACCCCGTTTCACACGAAAGCACTAATAAATTTACGAAGGTCTTCTATTTGCATTTCCTAATGTAACTAATTTCATTTATATATGAATCAAAGAAATATGGCTGAGCTTTGTAAGCAGTGGCGCCATTCTTTTACGAGGGGCTAAATACTAACTAACTAACCTTATTAGGTGATGACTGATCACAACCACAAGCGCAGTATAAATTCAGACTATTTTTTGTGACATTATGTTAAATTAACTTGTCACAATAGCCTGACAAACGTTTTTTTAAAGTATATTGTCTTGTAATTTTGTTGTGTATTTTGTTTTGTAGCACATTACCCCATCTTGTGGTATGTATGTAATGGTGAAAAATGGTGGTAAAGTTGCTTATTAATAATGTGTTCGAAATCGAAACTTCCAGATTTGAATTTGTTTGTAGTTGTTGGTAAGAACTGAACAAATTAAACAGTTTACAAGATTTACCCGCTTGTTTTTTTGCTGTTTTGTAATGCATTTTATATTGCACAGGCCACAGGTGTTATTATTGTTTCTCAGGTAAGTTTGATTTAAACGAGTTGATTGTTACTTGAAGTTAAAGCAAGCAAGATTATTAAATTGGTTGAAGATCCGAAGTTTAATTATGCAAAGCATGTAAAAAATAGTAGAGAGTTTCAAAAATAATACTTTACCTTGACTTAGCAGTAAGCAATGCACCTAGCTGTCAGAAAGTGTTTGTAAATGATCTGTATTGAAACCTGCACTTTGCATGTATGTATATTGGAGTTGTGTTGGCGTGTGCAAAGTGATCAGGTGATTGACATTGAACACATTACACTTAACAAAGCGACTAGACAATTGCATGTTGATGGACTCGTGAAATGTATTTTATTACTTAGTACCTACACTGTATAATCTATAATGTGATGTCTTGAAAGGACTAAGAAACATTTAAAATGGTTAAAATAGCTCTTGAAATTGTAGCAACATTGGAAAATGTTTCAGAAATTAGGACTTGTGGTGATGATTTTCGCTGGTTCATGAAACTGCGATGCAACAGTTGTGGGGAAGTTTCAGCAACTTGGCAATATGTATGTGTTGCGGAAAGCACAGACACAAAAGGTGGACGTGGTTCAGCAAGCATGGTACAGAAATGCAAAATGTGTTCAAGGGAAAATCGCCTTGACATTGTGGAGGACAAAGTTGGGACATACAAAGCGGATAATGATGGACAGTATGTGGAAATTCTTGTATTGGACTGCAGGGGTATTGAACCTGTTGAATTTGACTTTAGAAGTGGCTGGACTGTGTCATCTGCAGATTCAAATCTTGTTTTTGAGGATGTTGACTTTGCAGAAAAAGAGTGGTATGACTATGACAGCAATGTAAACCAATCTGTTTCTGTGACAGAGCTGGAGTACAGGTTTACAAAAATTAAAAAATGAATGAACTTTCAGAAGTTATTTCTTTTGTGTTTATTTGTGTTAGAGGTGCTGTTTATATCACTTTAAGGTGACACATCAGAACCGTGCACTCATTTTTAGAAAAAAGTATTTTCAAACTGACAGGTGTCTCACATAGAATCTAAAAATGTAGTACAACGAAAAGCTCAGCGTACTAATGCGCAACCTGTTCCTTGCTTTCCATTAGCCAACTAATTGGAGGCAAAATATCATGACACAATATTCTGTAAATCATGTTTTCGCTTCGAAATTGCATGAAAAGAATTACAATGCGCTTTTAGAACTTGCACTCTTGCAGCACACCTCAATTTCCTGGAAGCTAGTTATATGGTGAGAGCGTATTCGTTTTTATTTTAGTAATGACGAACGGAATAAGCGATTTGTGTGCAAAAATATGGAATAAATAAAACACCCAAAGGTGCTCTTACCACCAGAAATGCCACTAGTGGTATCCGTACTGCCAGTAGGGAATCACTGCTATACAGGAACTAAGCACCCAACTTTACAGAACTTTTGTCATAAATTACATCGTTAGCCAAGCCTGACACACATGAGTTGTAAACCTGGTTAAATGATGAATAGCTTTGTGTGATAGACTACATACAAGAGTAGTTTGAAAAAACCTATACTGTCTAAAAGTTTCTATTAAAGTTTTTGAATGTTGATAACAACTATGATCATTTAATCATCTTTAAAAATGTGCTCATTATGTACACGAGCTCTCAGGCAGTTGTATGCAATTTTTGATCAAGCTTTATGTTACCTTTTGGGCATAAAACCTTTGAACAACTGATTGTATATGAAGTGCTTCTATGTGTTATGTGTAATGCTCTGATTTATTGTGTGCATCGCATGAATAAGAAATCTAGTACAAACCAAAAGTTTTATTTACCACAGAAAGATATTTCTTAAAAGCGTAATAAAGTAGTTGCAGTAATGAACCCTCAATGCGAGCTGATCGCAACAAATTTTGCACAAGTTTATTATTCTGCTTTTCAAGGAGACAGAAGTAAACTAAAAGATTTATATGTAAGCAACATTTTTCAATTCTAGAATTCTTAGATAGTATCTCAGACACTTTTATGTTGTTTTATAGTGCGAAGCTTCACAAATGACTTTTGAAGGAAAGTCTTACCAGGGAACTGCAGACATTATGAAAAAATTGCAGGTAAACCATGTTGTTTAATAAAAATGTACTTAAAAAGGTATGTCTATTTCAAAGCAGACTTTGTTTGATTGGCTGTGAAAAGTGTATCAACAAAATGCTGACGGAGTTAATTTACCACTCACACATTTTTCAGTTGGGTTTACAGTAACCACTTTGGAGTTAAGGTCATGCTTGTATAAATTTGCTAATATGTGAGCTATTAAAACTAATAACTTTTTTACATTTCTTTTATGTGTGTTAGTAATGGGACGATGCCAGGTTTTGAAGCGAGTACCGAGTACGAGTACCACATGTATATACCTTCGATACCGAGTACGATTGCCAAGTACTTAAGTGTAGTGTTGTACTTAGTTGTATATCACTGGCTAATTTATCTGCCATGGTCGGGGTACAGGCGTACACACAAACATGCCGAAAAATGTAATCTCCACGTGATAGCGAAAAAGATATATGTTAACTGGTGGAACTTCTTTCCAATTTTGTGCTATCCGAAGCAAATATTGACATTAAGTTGCCTTATGGTGTAAATCGGTCTTCGGTACTCGCACGTTGGTATCGAAAACTGAGACAAATTATTTCGATACCGAGTACGAGTATCGATACCACTGAAATCGTTCAATACCGAGTACCGGGTACTCGTCCCATCACTAATGTGTGTATTAAAAAAACAAGCCTTATTATCCTTTATTAAATAAAGGAAAACAAAGGAAAGTGCCTGGCAAATCTTAGTTTTGCACTGATCAAATATTGCATCATAGGTAAATACATGAACATATCCAGCAACTTATATCTGTAAAATGTAGTGCAACTTGTATCTATAAATATTCTTAGTAAAATGGATGTAAATACATACAAATAGAAGTATTCATAAATAACTAATTTCCATTGGTGGGGACCAATGAGTTTCTGCTTGTAGAAAACATGGGTATAAAATAAAATACATGGTAATTTTGTTGGGGCCCACTTTAAATAATATAGAGCAAAGGTGGGCAACCTTGCCTTCTCCAACTTGATCCCTAAACAGATTTGAGGTTTGCTCATAATACTTACAATCAAGCCCACTCACACAGTAAACTTCAACACAACTCTTTTGACCAGGGTTGCCATTAACATAGACCCTAAATATGGACAACTGAGCAATTAAATTTTCATAAGAAACAAAATAAACAATTTTGAACAAATATTTTCATTTAAACCAGCCAAAATATATCAAATGCCTTTTTTTACATATATATTCTTTTACGGTGTCACCAAATCTCTGCATTGCCCTTTAAAATAAGGACAAATCTTAGAAATAAGGACGGTATGGCAACCCTGTCTATGACACAGTTCTAGGGCAAGAACACATACACACAATAACTTTTTTGTATGTAACAATGCTTATTCTTAGTAATGAACTAATAACTACCAGCATTTAATTTAAAAAATCTTCGGTACATAAATGGAATATAACGCATAAATTGCATCCGGCCAATAACTTTTTTTTACAGCTTCCGGCAGCTTCCCAAATACTCAGAATTTATGTAGTATGGTGTTATAAGCTGTTTGTAGGAATTTTATGTTGCAACTTTTCTATTTTTCGTGTAACTTTTGACTGCAACTTTTATCAAGTATTGCGCAAAATGTAAAGGAGTGATTTAAAAAACATGCTATAAAACTATTTCTAGTATGGTTCTATTCTCTTTGATTTGCATAACAAAGAGCTGTGTGATGGATTAACTGCATAAAGCGTTATATAAAAGTGCATTCGTTATTTTGCAAGTAAAAAGCGATAACCTTGATATCTGTTAAGATGACAGTCTTAAGGCAGGGATTGTCCAACCTGCGGCCTGCTAGTCATTTTAACTCCAAGAGGTATGCATAAATGCAACTTTTTACTGCAACTTTTGTTGAAATTAAGTGCAACTTTCTCACGTTTTTAGTGCAACAAAAACTTGCCCTAATAATAACGCATAATGTTTTGCGACCCCAAAATTATATATATTGGGGTTGCGACACACAGTTTGAGAAGCGCTGGTATAAATAGTACATAAACTTTTCAAAATGGGAACTGTAAATGTGCAATAGTTAAATATGCTTAATACACCTTTTTGGTTTCAAACGGGTATCACAACATTGGCAATAGAAACCCTAAAAGCAGGGAACTTATTTGCAGAATTTAATCTAGGGTTCCTTTAATTCTCAACCTTCTTTTGTAAACCTAACAGATGTTAAAATTAAAAACATGAAACTATGAGAGGAATTTAGCACAGTACATATTTTTATTCCGTCCTTCCCTGTGTGCTGTCAAGTAACAACACCCCACAATAGTTACATAGGAAATTAGGTCAATGTTATTTTGTTTTTGTACCAATTTAAAAGCACTTTTGTCAAGTATCTTGTTAACAGTACTGCACAAAGGGCCATGGTAGAAGTTTTTTTTTAATTTTCCAGGAACTACCTTTCAAGAAAGTTATGCATTCGATCACATCTTTTGACTGTCAGCCAATTTTAGGTGTTGATGGTGGTGAAGCTGTTACTTTAGTCATTATGGGGCAACTTAAGGTATGTATATGGGTTTTCTTAAAACAATATGAGATGTGCAATGACTTATTCCAAGGTATTAAGTGCCAGCCTGGAATAAATTTGGCCAAATAAATGGAATCATGTGTGATTTCATGCAAAGTTATTTGTTTTTGACTTTGTTTCGAAAATTTGTTTCGCTTTCAGGCAAACAGTGGTGTTACTACAAAAGGAAGATTGTATTGCATTATGAACTTCCTTCTGAGTGTTTCTGTAGTAGACAAGATGATATTGCCATATACTAGTTAGCGCAATTTCAGTTTTGTGCAGTTTGTAACATTCTGTGGTTGCAAATAAGTTGACAAAGACAAGTTCGACTGTTTTTGTTCAAGTTTGCTCGAATGTTTTTCGGTTTCGCAAATTGAACAAATTATTCGGCAAAAACTGAACCTTGTATTCAGCAAAAAAACTGACTGTTTTGGCCAAGTTAATTTGGCCGTGGGTGTGCAACCTTATTGGAAAGCCAAAATCTAGGTAAAACCACAGGCTGCAAATTTTGCAGGTACAAAACTAGTTATCGGTTCCTTTCCCTGGAAGGAACACACATTATGTTTCATCGATTTGGATGAAACTTACACAGATGGTGGATATAGTTATGTAGATGTGCATCCAACTAAAGTTGTCAATCTTAATAACTCCAGTATTTACCCCACTAGCCCCTTAAATTGGTGAATTTTTAAACAGCGTTGGAATTTAAGCCAGATATATGTTACTTGTGTTTGTGCATTGCTTGGTGGCTGTTTTTGCGCTGTGGAAGCGGCTATTACTTAAAACACCTCTAGCAGTCAAAATTTTTAACATTGGCGGATTAGGGCAAAATTTCACAGGGCTGTTGCATAAGGCCATTGTGGTTTCATTCCACTGTAGCCCCAATATTTACCCCACTAGACCCCTGAAAAAGTTATTTAAACAGTGTTGAAATTACCTGAAATTTGAATAGCTTTTACAAATTGCTATTTATGGGTCCCCTTCCCTGAAGGGGACACATATTGATTTTACTCGAATTGTTTTTGTTTGTTTTTTTCTTCTTTTTTTTTCTTCCCAAAGTTTGTCCGACTCGTTTTTCCATCAAATGTTCGATGGATTTGGCTGAAATTTACACAGATGGTAGATATAGTTATGTAGATGTGCATCCCACTTTGTTTTTGTTGATAACCCCAGTATTTACCCCGCTAGCCCCCTAAAATGGGTATTTTTTCCCCGAAGTTTGTCCGACTCGTTTTTCCATCAAATGTTTGATGGATTTAGCTGAAATTTACACAGATGGTAGATATAGTTATGTAGATGTGCATCCCACTTTGTTTTTGTTGATAACCCCAGTATTTACCCCCATAGCCCCCTAAAATGGGTGAGTTTTTAAACAGTGTCAGAATTGGCTGAAATTTGGATTTCTTGTATAGTATGCCATTTATAGGTGTCGATTGTTGTGTTCAACCCTGTAGTCCTAACATTTACCCCACAAGCCCCTAAAGCAGGGGTGGGCAAACTACGGCCCGCGGGCCGCATGCGGCCCGCCAAAGGAGTTTATGCGGCCCGCCAAATGTTAGTAAATTTTAAAGAGAAAGTTACCGAGCCACGCTAAATAGTACGGTATTATAAGCACAGGCGTAGAGTTTTAAAAAATACCGAAGGTGCGACTTGCCGATACCTATACCATATGCAGAATCTGTACCAGTATACAATACTTTGGAACTAAACACAGATACGTTTTACATGTTTTAGCCTGTTGTTTCTGCCACGTTATTATGCAAATCGTCACTTGACACAATTTCTTCGTTCGATAAAAGTAAAAGCTATTCACGTTTTCAAATACAGCCCACTTTGCACTGTTGACGCCAAAACTTTGGTCACTTTGGATCAAGTTTAGGTCGTTGCAGTACATTGCAAACGGACATTAAACACGGCTTTAGAATCGTTAACACAGACCCGCACAGCACTTAAAGATGGATACTAAAAGCGGCTCGCTTTGTTTAATGTTGGCGCAAGGAATTTGTTAACAAAAAATCGTGGTGTATCCTATGTTGCACCAAAAGCCTGTTTATTTTAAAACAATTACAATAGTAGCGTTTCAACTAATGTTTCTCCAAACAAACTGATAACGTATTTGCACATAGCTGAAAATATACTATGTTAATACTTTGGGCTAAATCAGGGGTGCACAACTTACGGTCGTACGGCCATATGCGGCCGCGGAGACGAGTTTGTGCGGCCGTGACCTTGTATGTTAAAATATATATACTGACTGCCGTGAGGTGACTAAAATTATTTTGCCAAATATTTCGATTTTCAAACTGCTAAAACGAGATTTCGTGAGACTGGCCATATGCGCAAGGCTTTTTATCCGCTTATTGTGTGCAAACAATGCGAAAAGAACAGGCACTGCAATCGTCACAATACAGATTATGACGTCATAAACAGTTATCTCCGTTCAGCTAAACTTATATACACCAAGTTAGAAATTACTAACCTGAGCATTTTAGGCGGCTTTAAATGGTATATATATATATGATTTAAATCTAATTTTTTACACCAGTTATTTTTAAAAACAGGCAAGTAATTGGGGGCCGTTGGTGAAATACTATGCGGCCCCATAAGATTATGAACTTTTGAATGCGGCCCTTGCACTGAAAAGTTTGCCCACCCCTGCCCTAAAGTGTAAATAGTATTTGTATGTTACTGGGCACCACAAACGAAAGATTTCTTTGGCGCAATATTGTTACAAGGACAACCAGTTGTATGTTGCTCATTGGTGGGTTGCTTGGTGGTCGTTTTTGCGCCATGGCAGTTAGGGGCTTGTTAACAGCCCTATGACGTCAGAAACATTAATGGTTGTTGCTCAAAACACCTCTAGTGGTCGAAATTTTGATCATTGGCGGATTGGGCTGAAATTTTGCAGTACTATTGATTGAGTCACTGTGGTTTTTATATATTTTTTAATTTGTGTGTCGAACCCAATTAGTTACCCTACTAGCCCCCTAAAATGTGTCAGTTTTTTAAAACGTTAAATAGGACATACTTCAGTATCTGGGGTGAATCTAATTTTATAGTTTGTATTCTACATAGTATGATTATTATTTAAGCCCAGTGCCGATCACTGTGTTTTACCTTACAACACCCGACTTTCTCATGGTTTTCTCATGGTTATCTCTTGAATTGCATTATTTTCAACTTTGCATGTGTGGGGACCCATGAGTTTTTGCCTGCAGAAATGACTAAAGTTATAAAAGACGGTGACTAATATGGGACCCAATACATAATAAGCATAGGAAATATATTTATGTTTTAAAATAGGTTATAGTGTATATGCAAGGGCAATATGTGCTAAGCCACCCTTCTAGTTATAAATTTCAATTGTTGTGTTTAACCCTGTACACTGCGCACCTCCCACTTTTAACTTTGTGTTTGTAGTCATGTCATTGATCAAACAAACATTGTTTGAATTTTTGGAGCATGAACCTCCTGTAATTATGGGTCCCCTTCCCTGAAGAGGACACATATTGTTTTTGTCTATATATTTTTTTCTTTTTTTCCATCTAACACGGATTTGTTCCCACGTTTTGGTCAAGAAAGAATGGTTCAAACTTTTTCAAATTTACACACATTATAGATATTGGTCTAAAGATGGTCCATGTGAATTTTTTTTCAAAAATGTTTCTTTTAAATTAATTTTTTTTTTACCCACAGCCCCCCAAAACGTGAAATGTTTAAAATGGCTATACTTGCTAAAGCAGATGATTCTGGAGTTTCATACTTTTTTGATTGGTACATTGCAGCGTATTGTAAAGTATTTTGTAACTTGAAGCTGTATATATCCATTTTAACCCCTTTACCCCCAAATATTTGTTTGTTTGTTTGTTCACATGTTAGTGAGGTCTGAGTTCAAGACTTAACCTGCCGAAATAAACTCAACTCAAGTTTTAAACAGCTGTAGATAGGGTGCTCTTTGTTGGCTGCTAAAAATTTCAGTGCAATCGGCTCAGCAATTACTCTTACAGCCCCAAATATGTTTTTACATGCTGTCTTTTGTCAAATTTGTACTCGCTCAGTGCACAGCTGACGCAATGGGTGTGATTGACGATAGTGGCACATGGAAAAAATGCCTCTGCTTCACTCATGAACCAGTCGTCACTTGACCATTTTCTCACTGGTTGGAATTAAGATGTTACTATGTTAGTTATATTGCGCTGTAAACATTAATGTAGGTCAACTTATTGGTGTTTCAAAACGCAGAGCGACAACGCAGCATGATTTGTTACACGTGTGTAACATGACTTCTCAAACTGAAAGCATTAATAAAACTGTTTCAGAACAGGTTTTGGACATAAAAAGCCCAGCTAAGCAATCGTATTGTTGGTATGTAGAAACTTAACGGCGCCAGGGAAAATGTGCGGATTAAAAATCATAATTCAACAAACAAATGTCTGTTAAGGAAAAAAAATTTGAAACTTTTCTGTACAGTTTCTGTAAAATGGAATATATAGGAAAACCACTATTCCAGTTTAACAATGATTGTGCCCTATTTTTACTGTTACTAAATCGCATGTGCTTATGTGTGGGGACCCATTAGATTATGCTTGCAGAAGCAATTATGTTATAAAGTGCCAAGAAAAAGGTAGGGACCCAATTAAATGTAGGTTCCAAATATATATATCCGTTATAAATATAGTAAATGGTATATGTGATACATCGTTAAATATGATGTAGTATATATAAACTGGCAATATATAGGAAAAACCACTATTCTAGTTGAAAAACATGTTTTTTTAGCAAACTCCCAACCACACAAAGAAATTGTGTCAAGTGACTTTTTTTAACAAAACCGGCTGGAAAATATGACTTTTGTGATAGAACCGGCTGACAAAAAATTTGAATCCCACCACTGGCCATAGGTCATAGGATGATTTCGCATGTGTGTGGGGATCTGTTAGTTTCAAACTGCTGATACAATTATTCGGTTAATGTGGCTAGAATATATATCCATTATATATATGCTTAGCAAATGATATATGTGGGTTATCATTAAATATAATGCAGTATTATAAATCAGCAAAATTTAGCAAAATACTATTTTAGTTTTATATATCTGTTATTTTTTGTTTTAAGACGGATGATGATCCTCCACACAGCTTTGTACAGAACTTCCTTTTAAGAAAAGCTGGTGACGCATATGTTATCGGGAATGAAATGTTTAGAATGGTGCTGCACCACTCATAAATGAACCAGTGACTTCAAGTGCAACATTGCCTTTATTATCGAATTGGAACAACTGATTGCTAGCTGATTTTCTCCCAGAAAGCCAAAACAGAAATATACACTTTTGCGAAAAAATTGTTTTGCAAACATTTGTGGGGCATCCATTTATCAAACATTTAAGTGTGTGTGGTTAATGTACCTGAGTAAAAACCATGTGCTTCTTCAAGACATGGAAGTGATCAAACTGGACAAATCCAAATGAATAAAATACATGGAGGCCAAAAGGTATTGTATGAAGTGTGGTATAAATGAAGTGTGTTGTGGACACACTTGTATGCAAATTGTATGTGAATGTGTGAGTGCTCTGATCAGGTTTACCATGAATGCTGTGAAGTGTGTGCAACATCGAACATGTGTGTTATTTTGCATGCCTAGTTCTTATGTCTTTTACTCTGCAATGGAACCAGTCTATGTTTCTAGGAAACACAACTGCACAAAACAATGCCCCATGCCATTTATCTTTTGTATAGCTAACAGATTGTTTTAATTTAATGTAATCTGTGTCAGCTCTTTTTCATGAATAAAATCTCGCCACCAAAGTTTCAAGATTTTTAAGTGTCAAAACAGTTGTTTAACATTTGCTTGTTAAAGTGAAAAAACTTTAATGCAAAGTAAGTCTTTCAAATTAATAACTAGCTTAAGCTGAGAAAGGTTTCGGATTAAGAAGGGCTAAATTAAAATTGTGCTCTGAGGAGTTACAACTGCTACTTTTTTTCACTTCGGTAATAAAAAGTGACATGTGTAGATTGCAGGAAGAACAGTTATTGAAAAAAAAATGAAAATAAAAAAGAAAGAGTCACAACATAACTTCAAGTTGGCCGCATGGTCAGCAGCCCAAACTTTACAATTGTTTTTTCTAAATGTATATTTTAGCAAAACGACTGACTGATTTAATAAAAAAAAACAAGCAGAATTTTAGCTTGTTTGAAAATTTATAATTATTTCCGAATTCTGGACATGTCCGGGAAGTTCCGGAAGTCTGGTGACCCTGCTTTAGAGTAGCCGGTCCTTGCGAAATTGCCTCACGATGCCTGAAGTGACCGTGGGTCACAGTTTGAAAACCACAGGCAATCGTCTTTTGTTAACAAAGTTGGAGGTTCTAATCTCTGAGCAAGAAACTTAATCGACAATGCCTTAAGTCTTCAACCCAGTGGAACTAAATTAAAATCACCAACCCTCAAGTAAGAAGTCATAACAAAATGATTTAACGGACGGCGGTTTGATGGCGAACTGAGGATAAATCAACTATCCTTAAAGGAGAAAAGAGAAAACATCACAAAAATACAAGTATACGCAAAGTGTGTAGTGTTTATGGAGCGCCGTTGTCCAAGAAAAGTAACTTGCCACAACTTATTTTTAATGCCGCCTGTAGGCCGTTTTGAAAACAAACAGGAAAATTGCAAGATAGCTATATCTTGCGAAAAAACATATAGTTAATGTGCTTAAAATTAAATGACGCGTTTCAAGTTAGCTTATGTTAAGTTGCAAGTTAGCTATCTTGCAGCAATTTATCTCTATTTCGTTGCAAGTTAGCTAGCAAGTCAGCTAAGTTTGGTTGCAGGTTAGCTGTGTTGCGACCCCAGATAGCAAGTTAATTTATTCGACAACGGCGCCCGATAAGTGTTAAAATTGTCAATTTCGATTAACAATTATCACAACCCACGCTAAACATAGGTATTCGCAGTGTCACACAGCTGTCACAACAATGTTAAGTCCATCCATATTTCTTTATAGATAAGCTGAACATGTATTTTGGGCTGTTTTCGAAGACATAATTGTCAAATCTATATTTAATGATTAGAAAATTCAAAAGGGTTATTTGGACACTTTTTATTGTCGTCTGGGGACAACCTCGTTTTTGCTAAAAAGGAGGACGTCCAACGAGTACACGTTCTATGATCGTGTGTATCTTCGGAGGACAACGTTTTTTTTTCGGGCGCGAAGGGTGTATTAGCTACCAGCTATGTATTAGGTAGCTTCCATCGAGCTATTACAACATATTTTGCTCCAAAAATAAAAATTAAAAAAAAACTGCGGTGGTAAATCCCCCCCTGGTGCAACTGAAAAGCATGGAGATGGCAGGTTGCTGGACACAAAAAATTGTAAACACAGTCAGTACATTTTGTGTGTCATTTGTTTATTTGATGTGACGAGTTATGGAAAGCAATTCCATGGGTTTGCACACTATTCAGCAAGTAATGCGTCAACTCCATACGCTCATCGCAGAAAAATGTAAGTTATGTTAAATTAATTTTATGTGGTGGTTTTCGACTATTTTGTTTTGTGTATTTTTGAAAGAAAGGGTCTTTCCACAACATTTAAAGGAAACATTCACAAAGTGCTGCAAAATACTTATTTCTAGATTGCTAAGTGTTGAGTTGAGTTGAGTTTATTTCGCCAGGCAAAATCGTAGCAGCACAATTGCGCTAAAATATTCACCAGGCCGGAAATATCAGACGTTGAAAAGCGCGACAAAATTGAGGGTACAATTCGTGGAGGGATGGTAGAAGCGCTGCGGCTACATCGTTATTATAAGCGTTACGTGGCGGGAATCACATCAGAGGATGAGGTTGGCGCATTTAAACATTGAGACTGGGGGAAACGTTGGTGGAACCATTCAAGTTGGGACCTAGAAGCTAACCACCCATGTTAGGTAAAGAGGGTGGGGTTCAACAGGAAAAGAAACCACCCAAAGAAACCCTATTGGTTGGTTTCAGGCGCCGGAAGAAAGGGTGCAGCACAAAACTTAGTGACGATATTACAAAGTATGTAGTTGTACTACGTATCACAAAAAATGACACAATAAATACAAATAAATAACAATTAAAATAAATAAATAAACAAGAAATAAAAGAAAAAAATGAGTCCATGGGCTGTCGCATCGTCGAAGGGGTAATGGGTCACTTGTTGGTCATTACCTAGCCGGTCAGTGCAATGAGCCTACAACAAATTGGAGACCACTGGTTTAATTTATGCCATCATTGTTCCTATTTACTATATGTTTGGGTGCGGTCAACTAAAAAATGGGTTGGTTAACTACAAATAAACTTTAATGATAGGTTTTGTTTGATTGCTATTTTATCTTTAACTAAAAACTTTGGCCAAACATGTTTATTTTGTGTATTCTAGGGGAATTCCAAACTGTTGCCGAAAATTTGTCAATGGTGAATAATTTATTGGAGCAATTGAAGATACCACTTAACAGTACCCCATGTACCCAATGTGGAAACAACTTATTTTGTCAATCATCAGGATTTGCCCACAAATGTTTGCTAATTTTGCAAAATGCTGCAAAATCATACAGTGATGCTGAGATGGAAACTCAACAAAAATTTGATCTGTTGGTTTCGGTGCAAGACAAAAAACAGCTGGACTATTTGTTGTTCTTTATTGTAAAAGTTGGAATTAGTCGACATTTGTATTTCCAACTCACAACATTATCATTAAACTTTAGTGATCCACCGGGACCATCAACTTGTGGAAGTAAAGCATTATATCAAATTTGCAGGTTACCTTCCTATTTTAAATTTGTTTGGTTAATTAATAAATACATTACTTTTTGCTTTTCAGGTGTTGTTTAATATTGTGAAATAAACAATAGCTGTGCTATATTTGAACAATATAATAAAGTAATGCAGTTGCTTTTTGCGTTGTGGATTTAACATTTCACTTTTTCAGTTGTCTTAGCAACAACAGATTGCTGTGTAAGTCAGTAATAGGCAAATCACAAATACAGTAAAAATGTTTTGTTCAGGAGTTTGCTTTTGTCTTGCAACCACAAATATATTCAGCTCAAATTGTCAAACCAATATTTACTGGATATTCTTGCTGGAGTTCTTCAACTGTGCTACAGTCCACAGTGCAGCAAAATGGTATTGTTGTACACAAGTTTTGTTTTAATGAGCACAGTCAGTTTTATCGCCAAAAATGCATTTATTTTTCTACTGGAACTTACACAGATGCTAGACATATTTTTTGGCTATACTATATTTAATTTAAACATGTATCTAACATAAATGACAAAACTGAGCCATGAAACCACTGTATACCCATGTACTTGACTTATTATGTTAATGATGATATATACCTGAAAAGAGCAGTTAGGTCCACTAAAGTTTTAATTAAACTCAAATTTATAACCACTGGTTAATAGGTAGGTCTAAATCTTTTTACACTTTCTGCATATAAATATCAGATGGCATTGTATAAAATAAATGAATTGCAGTAGCCAACACCCTGAATAAGTCACACATCAATGAAGTGTGTCTTTCTTTGCAGCTGGCCAGGTATTCATGAAGCTCCTAATGTGGCCCCTCATGCTCTCAGTCTCCAATCAGCCTGATTTGCTGGACTGTATTCCCTACTGAAGTTTCATTACCTATTAAACACAACAATAGATAACGCTTATTTCCTTCAAAGCTTACTAAAATCTGACTTTGTTTTAAGCTTGATGACCTAGAAAGAAAATCCTGTCTTTCGTTGCTTACTCACATTTTAACAAGATGGGCCAAACTGGTAGAATCTGTCAAGAGCTTGATCACATTGCAAGGTTTTCAGTCTTCAAAATCTCCAGTCTGGTTGCAACGAGCATGTGGAATGCTTCTATCCAAGTGTCTTTTACTACCTGGTGGTGTTCTTGCCACCATTAATGGAGTCATTATGAGTTTAGGTTAGTATCTACTTTCATAATCCTATTAACTGAAGGGGACATGGATTGTTTCTAATCTGTATTTTACTTTTTTACCCTGACACTTGTGGAGGTGATTTTGATAAGTTACATATTTCGATGGAAGTTTTACAATTGACACACATGGTCCTGCAGTTTTTTTACAATAGCTCCAATGATTATTCAAAAAAGTTTCTGTGTGTGTGATTGCTTACAGATTAAGTAGTGTTGGATCTGGGTAGTGTATAATATATAAACCACTTGGTTAAGTTTCACCCACCTCAATAATTAAATCATTAATTTTGATTGATGTGGATTGGGTTATTGTTTTCTATTTGAGGTGCAATGTAACTACCCCCCTTTTAACTAAACTTATCGAATGAAACTTTATGTATGCCTAGTGATATTATCTGTGCTTTTTATCAAAATGCCATTCCCAACACAAAAACAATCATCCTCTATTAATAACATTGCCAATTACCGCATACACTTGTGTGGTAAACCATTAGTGTCTGATTGCAGAAACCTGTATGTTATTATGGGTCCCCTTCCCTGAAGGGGACTCATATTGATTTTACTCAAAATGTTTTTGTTTTTTTTCTTTTTTTTTCTTCTACCCAAAGTTTGTCCGACTCGTTTTTCCATCAAATCCTTGATGGATTTGGATGAAATTTACACAGATGGTAGATGTAGTTATGTAGATGTGCATACCTCTTTGTTTTTGTTGATAACCCCAGTATTTACCCCGCTTGCCCCCTAAAAGGGGTATTTCCCCCCGAAGTTTGTCCGACTCGTTTTGCCATCAAATGGTTGATGGATGTGGCTGAAACTTATACAGATGGTAGATGTAGTTATGTAGATGTGCATCCCACTTTGTTTTTGTTGATAACCCCAGTATTTACCCCGCTAGCCCCCTAAAATGGGTATTTTTTCCCCGAAGTTTGTCCGACTCGTCTTTCTATCAAATGTTTGATGGATTTGGCTGAAATTTACACAGATGGTAGATGTAGTTATGTAGATGTGCATACCTCTTTGTTTTTGTTGATAACCCCAGTATTTACCCCGCTAGCCCCCTAAAATGGGTATTTTCCCCCGAAGTTTGTCCGACTCGTTTTGCCATCAAATGGTTGATGGATGTGGCTGAAACTTATACAGATGGTAGATGTAGTTATGTAGATGTGCATCCCACTTTTTTTGTCCGAATAACCGTAGTATTTACCCCGCTAGCCCCCTAAAAGGGGTGAATTTGTAAACAATGTCAGAATTGGCTAAAATTGGAATAGTTTGTAGAGTATGCCATTTATAGGTGTCAATTGTTGTGTTCAACCCTGCAGCCCTAACATTTACCCCATAAGCCCCCAAAGTGTAAAACGTATTTGTATGTTACTGGGCACCACAAACAAAAGATTTCTGTGGCACAATAGTGTTACAAGAGCAACCAGTTGTATGTTACTCATTTGTGACTTTGTGGGTTGCTTGGTGGACGTTTTTGCGCCATTGCAGTTCGGGGGTTGTTAACAGCCCTTTGACGTAAGAAACATTAACAGTTGTTGCTCAAAACACCTCTAGTGGTCAAAATTTTTAACATTGGTGGTTTGGGCTGAAATTTTGCAGTACTATTGATTGAGTCATTGAGGTTTCTTATTTTTTTTTGGTTGTGTGTTGGACCCCATCATCTATTGAATCTATTGAATTGCATTATTTTCAACTTTGCATGTGTGGGGACCCATGAGTTTTTGCCTGCAGAAACAACCAAGGTTATAAAAGACGATGGCTAATATGGGACCCAATACAAAATAAGCATAGGAAATATATTTTTGTTTTAAAATAGATCATAGTGTATGTGCAAGGGCAATATGTGCTAAGCCACCCTTCTAGTTTAAAGATGTGTTATGCTAAGTTAGGAAGTAGTCTGTATAAGGATAAATATTTAGCAAAGCCACCTTTTTAAGGGGTTGTTAAATAACAAATGAGTGAATGAAAAGCAAAATATGACTGTTTAAATTCTTCTTCATCTAGAAATCATTCTCTACACAAGTTTTTTATTGCTGGCAACTTGGGGTCTAATATTAATACAACTAAAAGTTAATATCAACATCGAACACTTCTTACTATACAAGTATTTGCAAACACTGGTCTACATATATCAATTAAATAGATTTTTTAACATCATTTGTTTTGTTTTCAGACACTGAATTAAGTGATTCCAAAAAATCTCAAATAATTTCAAAAATTCTTTCTACTCCACCTAAGGCCGGTATTGGAGTGAATGATTACTGTAGCAAGACATGTAATCAACTAGTATTATACCTTCAATCAATAGAAATTACAGAAAGGTATGAATTTGGTAAAATAATACATTCCAGCTAAAATAGCTTAAACACTCCATTACTTGAATATTTTTCTGTTTTTTTTTCTTCATACAAACATACTAATCCACTTTTTCGTAGAAATAAGGTAAATTCTTAGAAAAAGCTTTGATTTAAATAATTATAAATGTACATGAAATAGCATTTTTTTAAGCAAAGATTACTTTCATGTTTACTTCTTAAGTACCTTTAACTTTCGAAAAAGTTTTAAATTAGGGAAATTAAAGCAACATTTTATCATCGCAGTATAGTGCAAAAGTAAGACACTTTATTTTTGTAGACTACCAGATCAACAACTTTTCCATCATGTTATTCTGGACACCACATTTGCTTTGTATGGAAAATTTCCTTCACTTGTTGTGGAACATTATTTTCGGATTTTTTTTACCTCTCTCTATTCACTTACTACAGAACATTCTAACCCATCTACAGCTAGTTTGGGGGAAGGTTAGTAAAAATCCATTGTAGATTAATTTTGGCAGATGTATCTAGTGCTGTTTTGTAGCCTGTTATCTAGCTGCAACCAATTAGGAATTATATGAGAGTAGTGAAGACTAAGTATTGGGTGTTCTGCTTTTTAAACAAATATGTTACAAAATGGAAACCCAATGTAATGGATATTACAATATATCTGTAACATTTGTATTGATTAGAAGATCATAGTATTTTGCAAAACAGCCAAGAAATTTATAGTTTGTAATCACCAGGATTATATGCATGTTTAAACTGGTTGTTGTTATTCTTATTCAAATGTTTTTAAGAATCCCCGTTGGACATCAATAAGTCTATGGAATATATTCATTTCATTTTCACATATCTCAGGATTGAAAACAGAGAAACTGCAATTCAAAAACAGCTTGTGCCCTACATTGAAGTCTTGTTTGCCATATTTATGTGGACCAGGTGAACATGCAACTGTCATCATTACACATTTTTTGTGCTTAAATTTCATCTGGAGCTGTGAAATTATTTGTAGTTATGGGTCCCCTTCCCTGAAGGGGACACATATTGTTTTTGTCCGTATTTTTTTTTTCTTTTTTCTGTCTAACGCTGGTTTGTTAAACGCATTTGGTCAAGAAAGAGTGCTTCAAATTTGGACAGATGTTAGTTATTAATCTAAATTTGATCCTCCTGAAGTTTGACCCCGAATTACCCAGTGGTTCACCCACAGGCCCCCAAAATGCAAAATTTTTAAAACATGGTTTGTTATATGCGTTTGGTCAAGAAAGAGTGCTTCAAATTTGTTTAAATTTTGTCAGATGTTAGTTATTAACCAAAATTTGATCCTCCTGAAGTTTGACCCTGAATGACCCAACGGTTTACCCACAGGCCCCCGAAACGTAAATGTGTCTAACGCTCGTTTGGTCAAGAAAGACACTGTAGGCAGAAGTCCCAAGAGAGTAACTCACTGGTTTACGATAGCAGGAGGGTTTAGCTTGACGTTGGACAGACGTTTTACGAGACGTCGTTTCGGTGATTAGAAATCAGCTGTTTTGCACAGCAATGCTATTTCGTTTTATTAAGTTGTCACTCACATTTTCAGTTTCGGCAAAGGTTTCACACCTATGACGTGATTTAAACCTAATAAGCGTGCTTCGGTTTCGTATATGTCAAGCAAAACTTGTTATTCAAAATAAAGTTGAAAAATCAAACTTGACATTTTTGCAAGATAAATGTGTTTTTTTAAATGCTCGTTGTCAGGTTGGCCGCCGCATGACCATGGGTTACTTAAGGTCAACTAGTAGGTATTACTAACACAGTTCAGAACTTTCTTTCATCATAATGTAGTGTTTTTTTGCTATAAATTTAGGAATCAACACTCAAGGCATGTATAAATTAGGTTAAACGGTTTTGTTGAACAGTAAGGACGGCGTCTATTGAAAACGGTGTCAATAGGTCAAACAGTCGTTTGACATGTGCACCCTGAGAGGTTACTGGAGGTCAATGGTACGACAATATCTGGGTCAAAGCAAGAGATTAAATTAAAGTATTTGTTTCGTTCTTTTTTAATGTTTTTGTAATTTTATGACAATAATAGTGCAAAAAGAATACGAACAATTTTTTTATTGTTGGGTTAATGCTTTCTAAAAATTTGTTTTTAAAAATCTAAAAGTCACCGCAACATTTGTTTACCGTAAATCCGCACAAACACGCGTGTGGGGACCCATTAGTTTTTGTTTACAAAAACAATCATATGTGTGGATCAAATGATGTGTATAGTAAATTGGTAAATATCGTATAGAATATATAAAATGGAAGTATATCAGAAAGCCACCCTTCTAGTTCATTATGACTTTGTTGTAAACTAGTAAAACCTTGAATCATAAAGAAATCAATGGTACATAATCATGATGCAAGTTGTGATGTTAAATGTTCTTTATATTATATTTTGCGGTCATAGGCACTGGTGCAATAATATTTGTTCAAAGTTTTGTAGTATTTGTGCAATTACCAGGAATATTTTTTGTTCAAGGAACACTGTATGCCGTTTACAAACTATTTGTCGAGAAGTAATTGTAGCTACTTTGAATTCCTGTCCTGTTGATGCAGCAATTAGCATTGTTTTTGCACTCTGCAATATTTCAACTCATGCAAATCAACAGCTTACAATCTTTGAAGTGAGCGATGATATTTCTTTTTCACTGTCATCTGATGGCAAGCTAGAAGTGTCCAAACAAGAAGCTGAACAGTATGTTTATAATGAAGATATTCCCTTATTAATGTTTTTTAGTGCAATTTTAACAGCAATTTATACAATACACTTAAACTCTGGTTTGTTTCATGTGTTTGTCCAAAAAAAGTGCTTCAAACTTGTTCAAATTGCATACATGTTAGGCAGTTATCCCAATTTTATTCTAAAATTTTAACATTATTTTGTCTCTATTTTGTCTGATCAATATTTGATCATTAGGTTTATTGCTTGTAAGTTATTTTGTGCTTTTATCTTATTTTCCTTTTGTAGGACTCCTGAGAGTATTGTAATGGAACAAGACAAAATTGTTCAATCAATTATTGAAATAGTGTCATCTATTCCAAAAAAAGAATTTGCATCAGATTTCTTCATTTCCATGCTAAAGGTAATAAAATTGTAATGAGTATAAAATGGCTTAGCCTGTGATATGTTTCATACAATTATGTTGGTCTTGTTAATAATGGATAGAGGTGCTTTAAACTTTTTTTTAACTTTTTTTTCTATAGGCATAGTTTTGTGTGTTTAACTTTACAATTATCAACTGTGAATTTTTTTAACTGGTGGTTTTACCCAGCACACTTTATTTTATTTTTCGTACTTTTGGTCTATATTGTTTTATCCTCATGTTGGTTTGTTTGTAGCTACTTGGCGATCTACAAACTGAAAGCATTGATATTATATCACACACTATACTTACACCGGAAGATCGTGCTGTTCAGCATTTAATAGCCGGGGAGAGTCAGTTGATTTTATATGCACTTTTGATGTCAGTTTTGGAGAGTTGTGATCCCACAACTTTGTTGTCTGACAATGACCAAATCTCAAACTTTGTTAAGGTTAGAATATTTCTCTCCATATATATCCAAGCCACTGCTCCACAAGCATTAGCCACACACGGCAATTTGATTTTTATGCCTGATGTCTGCAGTTGTAAAATAAAAAAAAATAAAAAAATTTTTTTTAGATAGACATCAGTGACACTTTTGGGTGAAAAGTAGAGCTACCTTTGAGCTACTACACTAGCCTCTTAAAATGTATATATTTTCTGACAATGTTTATTTCTTACCTATATTTTTTTCAAACAGACAAAGGTAAAAATGATGCCAATTATGGGACCCAATGTTAAATATTTTCTACCCCAATAAATAGTTGTGTATGTGCAATTGCTTAGCCATATTTTTAAATTGATCGTATACTTCTTTAACTATTTCTTTTTAACATCCTAAGTCATTCGCAACAGTAATTAAAAAAACATGTGTAAGCATGTGGTCAAGAAGCCTTAAGTCTGATATCTGAGCATGGCAAAAACAATGTACATACTAATTTTTTAATGGTTCTACAGGTAATGTTAGTACGTGTCACAGAATCAAAAGAAGAAATTATAGCTGTTGAAAATTTGAAACTCAGTTTTGCTATTCTTGGCCTATGTCTAATGAGTCAAGAAAATTTAATGCAGGCAACATTAGCAGACCTTGTACCACTTTTGCAGGTAAGGACACTGCATTGAGTTATTTGTGCGGCAGATCTTTTTTTTTATAAGGTTATCATATGTTCTAAACTACAATTACTGACAAGCTTCCAGTTCCAGTAGTGACTTCGTGTCCAACATTCTGTACATATTTGACAAACTTCTGCAAAGAAATAAAGCTTTTTTGGCAATGTAACATGACAATAATTTTGCAAAAAGATAGTAGTGCTGCTGCCATTGTTTACCTTGATGCCCCAACTCTGCCTTTTAAGGTTTGGTTTTTAATGGCGATGTAGCTACTCTTGGCTGTTTTATGTTTTAGGTGCCCACAACACCTAAAACACAAAACACAATCTCAATGTTGAAAACATTAAATATTGTATGGTATCTTTTGTTATCTGAAGTTTTTTGTTTTTTTAGAAAGTTTCCGAAATTTCTTGGTTGTCAAAAGAGGATAAAGATACTTCCACAGATCTTGCCATTGCTATAGCAACACATGGGAAAGGTGGTGAATTGGATATGAATATGTTTTCTAGTTCGCTACAGGTATTATGGGTCCCCTTTCCATTTTTATTTTACTCCATTTCATTCTTTCTTTTGCCATTAAACTTTGATGATTTGGATGATTTTTTTAGTTGGTAGACATAGGCATGTCTTTGTGCCATTTGCTTTGTTTGACTCAATAGGCCCAACATTTATCCCACTAGCCACCTAAAATGGGTGAATTTTTTAACAAACGATTTGAATGAAATTTGGATAGCTTGTAGATTTTGCCATTATAGGTGTTGATTATTGTGTTTTACCCCATATTTCCACCATTTACCTCTTCTTACCTTTAAAAATCGAACATAAAATTGGACAAACTTCAAACAATGTCTGAATTTAATAAAATTTGGGTAGTTTGTACTTTATAAAGCATGAATATCAAAGCATAGTATTAATCACTGTGTTTGACCTTACAACACCAAACGTTTTCATGCTTATCCCTTGAAATGCATTATTTACCACTCTGCATGTGTGGGAACCCATTAGATTCTTCCCGCCGAAACAAACTAAGGTTATAAAAACAGTGTCTTTTATGGGACCCAAAATAAAATATGGGGAATATATTAACATCTCAAAACTTTTGTGAATTTTGTAAAAAAAAATAATGTTTAAACAACATCCAATTAAAACATGGGCATGTCATGGTGATGTGTTTATTGCTAAATTCAGCCACTCCAATTGGATGAAATTTGGAGAGTGTTGGTTGCTGTGTTTACACATTGAATCTGTATCCCAAACATATACCTCGGGTTTCCTACAATAGGTCAAAAACAAACTAAGAAAAAATGTTAATGATAATAAAGCATTTTGTAGCAGTGCATTGAATGCTGTTCTGCTTAAACCTGCAGTTCAATTCTATACCTTGTTGTTGTGGAAAATGGATGTAAGTTTTTATCTTTTAAAACAGTGGTTCTCAAACTGTGGTACGTGTACCACTAGTGGTACGCCGAAGCTTTTTAGGTGGTACGCGAGTAGCTTTCTGTGGTACCTATTTCAAGTCCGTTCTAAAATTCGAACACAAATGACCCAATTGATAAGCTCTGGTTTGAAAAAAGGATTTTGGTCAATGGTTCCCAATGTGGGGTCCGTGAGATCCCATGGAGGCAAATATGTTGAGTATCTTAACTAACAGAAATTTATTTTAAGCTTCTCAGCAGTTTTTACAATCCTACATACAAGTGCATACAGTATAACAAACCTTAATTAGGTCAAGAACAATTACTTTTTTATAATTATTTACCCTATTGTGACATCATAACACACATGGACAATAGACTTCATAGGACAAGGTTTGAGTCAAGTTATATATACCAGAAAATTTATCGGTTTGTTGTGTTGACCGCTACTGTACAGAAACTTCGTTGAAAGAAAGGACTTAGTTTAAATTGAATTTGAATGCTTCAATAACGTATAATGCAAGTCACATGTAAAGACGGTAAATTACGTTGGTGGTACGCAGACTTACAAAAGGGGGCCGTGACTACGAAAAGGTTAAGAACCCAGGTTTAGGTGGTACGCAACAATAAAAAAAATTGTCAAGTGGTACGCGATCCGTACAAGTTTGAGAAACACTGTTTTAAAACAACCATGCCATGATTTCTTTTTTCAAATAATGGACCCAATGTAAAATGATTTGAGGAATATTTACAGTTTTGTGTTTTTAAGAGGTTGTGGTGTATGTGAAATGGTAATGTAGTAAAAACCACCCTTTTATTTGTAGACTTGTGTATTTTTAGGCTGGAGTTACAAATCTAACGAATCTTTTTGGTAAAACTGATGACTTTACAAGTATGGAAGTAGAAGGCAATAACAAGCAAAGACCTGTTCAAAGCAGTTCATTTAAACCCCATGAACAGGAACAAGTTATGGACAATCTCAGCAAAAAACTAGAATCTGTATCTGTGAAACAAAGTGCCCATCAAAGATCGGAACATGGCATTGATAATTTTGAGTCAAATGAAGACTTCTCTGTGACAGAAGCAATTGATTCACTATTTCACAAAAGTCCACCAGTTAGGTATGGAAAGTAGAAAAAAGTTGATGGGTATGTGAAATTAGGTATTAAAGACTACTTATTAAGTTCGTAATGATCTAAATTCTAAATTAAGGCTATTTTAATGAGGTCTTGTTCTGTTTGTTTTTTCATTGTAGGGCTGCTGCTGTCAGGCATTTGACAAACCTTTTCGAGAAAAGTGATCAGTCAGTTGCTGAATATCAAAATAAACTTTATCAACTGTTTGTGGAACGCTTGAAAGTTGAGGATGATTCTTTTGTGTACCTTTCCCTATTGCAAGGAATATTTATAATAATTAACAGAGAAAGTTTCAATTCTGAAGACAGAGTGTAAGTAAATGATTTTTGATTGTTTAGAAAAAGAAAAACCTTGTATTTCTGGATTTGTCTTCAGTGCCTTACAAACGTTTTAAAGATTACCATTCTGTCTTAATGTTACCGACATCTAAAAGTCGGAATTATTAGTTGGTACACTTTGTGAAGTAAGTTTTTTTTTTCAGGTCTTTAGTTCTACATCTATGTGATGATTATGCAAAATGCCTTGCAAGCAAAAATGAGTTTGATGAAGCCAGTGTTGTCAAAATTGGAGAAATATTAGTTCGGTTTATTAATCAGCTAGGTAAAGTAAATAATAATTATGGGTCCCCTTCCCTGAAGGGGACACATATTGTTTTTGTCCGTATTTTTTTTTTCTTTTTTTCTTTTTTCTGTCTAACGCTGGTTTGTAACGCTCGTTTGGTCAAGAAAGAGTGCTTTAAATTTATTGAAATTTGGACATATGTTAGATATTAATCCAAACTTGGTCCACCTGAAGTTTGACCCCAAATTACCCAGCGGTTCACCCACAGGCCCCCGAAACGTAAAATTTTTAACTCTCGTTTGTAACGCTCGTTTGGTAAAGAAAGAGTGCTTCAAGTTTATTCAAATTTGGACAGATGTTAGTTATTAATCCGAGTTTGGTCTCCGTGAAATTTGACCCCGAATGACTCAGCGGTTCACCCACAGACCCCCAAAACGTAAAATTTTTAAACGCTCGTTTGTAACGCTGTTTTGGTGAAGAAAGAGTGCTTCAAATTGATTCAAATTTGGACATATGTTAGTTATTAATCTGAACTTGATTTTCCAGAAGTTTGACCCCGAATGACCCAGCGGTACACCCACAGGCCCCCGAAACGTAAATGTGTCTAACGCTCGTTTGGTCAAGAAAGACACTGTAGGCAGAAGTCCCAAGAGAGTACGTTTACGAATAATAGGGCAGAGCGGGAGGGCTCAGCTTGACGTCGGACAGACGTTTTACGAGACGTCGTTTCGGTGATTAGAAATCAGCTGTTTTACACAGCAATGCTACGTCGTTTTATTAAGTTATCACTCGCATTTTCAGTTTTGGCAAAGGTTTCACACATATGACGTGATTTAAACCTAAAAGGCGTGCTTCGGTTTCGTATATGTCAAGCAAAACTTTGTTAATCAAACTAAATATGAAAAAAATAAACTTGACTTTTTTTGCAAGATAAATGTTTTTTTAAATGCTCGTTGTCAGGTTGGCCGCTGCATGACCACGGGTTACTTAAGGTCAATTAGTAGGTATTACTAACACAGTTCAGAACTTTCTTTCGTCATAACGTAGCGTTTTTTTTTTGTTTTTTTTTAATCAAATAGTCAAGGCATGTATAAATTAGGTCAAACGGTGTTGTTGAACACTAAGGACGGCGTGCTATTGAAAACGGTGTCAAAAGGTCAAACAGTCATTTGGTGTGTGCACCCTAAAAGGTTACTACAGGTCAATGGTACTCGTTTCGCGAAACAAAGTTAAATGAAAAACAATTTGTTATGTATAAACTTGCAGCAAATCGCGTTTTAATTTAAAGTGTCTGTAACACAACTGTTACAGCTTTCTAGAAAAAAAAATGTGTTTAAAACCCGACCTTGGACGACAATATCTGGGTCAAAGCAAGAGATTAAAATGAAAGTATTTGTTTCGTTCTTTTTTATTGTTTTTGTAATTATACGACAATAATAGTGCAAAAAAATACAAACAAAATTTTTTATTGTTGGGTTAATGCTTTCTAAAAATTTGTTCTTAAGAATTTAAAAATCACCGCAACATTTGTTTACCGTAAATCCGCACAAACGCGCGTTTGGGGACCCATTAGTTTTTGTTTACAAAAACAATCATATGTGTAGATCAAATGAGGTGTATAGTAAATTGGTAAATATCGTATAGAATATATAAAATGGAAGTATATCAGAAAGCCACCATTCTAGTTTAAAACGTCATCAAAGAATGCAGTCTGGCAGAATTAAAATGTATGCAAAAAAGTTTGATGATTTTTGCAAATAATACATAAATGGGTAATGCAAATAATGCGTTAAATACTGGGTCCTGCTAAATCCCATTTTTGTGAGCACTACTTGTATGGATTTTGTGTGACAGTTGTATTGTCGACTGGTAAATTCTACTGGAATTAATCAGCTCAACTGTCGCTTGTTGCTGTCGTCTGCCGAATGTTTTTTACACTGCTTGTCTGTGAAAGTAGGAGATTGTACTGACACCAGCACTCACACCAGACAAAATTTAATAAATACCGTTAGGTAGCGCAAGGAGCTTCAGTGGATACTTTAAATGCAATTTGTGTAAAAATGCTAAAGGTTAGCCCAATCAATCTAAAAACTTAGTTCGTAACGTTAAATTTAGTTCATAACCATAACCCAGTCCCACTACTAATTTTAATAACTTCGCTCTTCACGTTATCTATCGGTGTTTCGTAGCTCTACCGTGGAAGGAATTCTTAAGAATTTTCATGCACAATTGTCATACATTTACAGGCGAAGTTGCTCCGCAGTATAGCAAACGATTGGTACCATTATTCTTTGCTGGTGCTCGTCACACAAGCGTGCAAGTCCGTGCGAGTTCGCTATCAAATCTGGCCGATCTCTGTCCCTTGTTACGTCATGTTTTGTCCAACTTCGAACAGGAGGTTGTTTTTATTTTTAGAAAGAAACTTTAACAATTCGATTTGGTATAACTCAGTGGTTCCCAACCTTTTTTGTAACATTCCTCCCTTTGCCCATTTTCGAACTATTCATTCCTCCCCATGAAACGAAAAACAAATAACTTATAACATAAAAAATTAAAGCAATTTTAAATAGGCCTTATAATTAGGGATGTCCATTTTGGAATGTTTTACAACTGGCTCTAAATGTGAACCGGATCCAAATTATAACGGACGTCCCTAATGTATAAATAAAAATATTCTGTAACATTTCCAATGTAATTTTTTTTACAGTTTTTATGAAATTCCTCCCCTGAACTCATAAAATTCCTCCCTAGGGAGGAATTCCTCCCCGGTTGGAAACCACTGGTATAACTGAATGTCTGGGTGACAAACATTGTTTCGTACGCTCATCATAATAGATTACCGTACTTTAACGAGCGAAAAATAGCTTGTGATGCACCAAAGTTCTGGTCAGTAAAAAAAAGTACTTTGGCGATGTTTCAGTTTGGTTTAAATTTATTTCTTTGAAATTTATGCAAAGCCATACTTTTTAAATGTATGAAATCAGTGCCTAATGATTCACAACCGAACATTCATAACTCCATAATTTACTTATCTACCCTTTTTGTGCCCCTTTTCTGTGTACTGTACAATTTACATTAGTAATATACGATTTTTTGAAGCATTTGTTGTATCGGGGATTTAGGCTTTCGCCAGATCCTACCGAACTTTTCCCCTATGTGTTGAGT
The DNA here is from genome assembly GCF_965637545.1 of Phallusia mammillata. Lineage (NCBI taxonomy): Eukaryota > Metazoa > Chordata > Ascidiacea > Phlebobranchia > Ascidiidae > Phallusia > Phallusia mammillata. Next base: position 21,767,256 of record NC_137252.1, on the reverse strand, counting down.
ACTTGGTTTCGACCCTGGCCTAAGCCATTCCATAACATGGTTGAATTGGGCACAGTTAAATCTGGGTAATAATTTTAACCATATTTTACCGTCGATAGTTGAATTTGTGCATCGTGTCGATTGCCAAATCCGATAAAGCGGAACCAAGACGAGCTGCCGTTTTCGTCATTCGACGGTTGATCGAAGTGCTCGGCAGTGATATCTTGCAGGTATATTGTCCTAAACGTTTTATCTATCTCTGTTTTCGTTTGAAGGACATCGGAATTTAGGATCTCTATACATGGAAATATAATTTAATCAAAAAGACGTTTCAACAATCACTGTTCTCATCATCAATGCAGGTGCACTGATAATGACAACATTGATTGCTGAAACGTCTGCATAATGCATTCTCTATACACAACTTCTATCGCAGTTATGTTTTTGATTAAATCGGAATTTACATCTTTATTTTTTCCCAACTTATTTTCTGCTTTTAAGGCGTTCCTGCTGTTGTCACAAAACTATTTAAAAACAGCGTTGTTTTCCATAGGGAATAACTAAGTGTACTTTACCTCAGCTGAATAAGGATTTGTAGAGTTAAAATAAGGTATCCGAATTCCTGCAATTATCAATAAAACGCAAAATTGTATTGTTTTTTACTTTAAATAGGTCCTTCCAAACTCACTTAAAAGCATGTACGAAGTCTTAAAATATGTTTACAACATGGACGAGGACGGGGCAGCAACGTTACATGCTCAGTTAGCCTTAGAGCGACTTGACGTTGTGCTAAAAGAGGAAATATTTGCGTCGCCTCTAAACAGAAGTAAAACGCCCACTAAAAAGATCGTTGTCCTGCCTCCTTGAGACGACTACAGTGTGTTGTAACAACATTTCGACCCTATGTCGTGAATGAAAGGATACTGATCGGTATCTGCCTATCGTGTTACTCTTTGTCACAAGCGCCATTCGTCTGTTTGGTCTGTGTGGTTTTAAAAAGTTTCATGCCCTTTTGGGATAAACTTTTGTATGCGATGGTTGACAACATTTCGCAAAAGTAAAGGGATTTAAAAATGTACCTAAAAAACACTATTGAGTCTATGCGAAATAAAAAAAACTTGTTAGCAAATCAGGCACCACATTTTTTTTGTCAAAATTATGTACGTCTAGTGAAAAGAATGGATTAGTCACCATGTTGAACGAGCACAAAAGAAGCACGCTGGTTAGTATTCCCACAACAACACAGCCTCGGACGTAACAGTATCCGTTGTTACGATTGAAACTCCACCCAACCCATATAACAAACGTCGCGTTTCAAGGCATACTGATATAACCAGGGTTGCCATATCGTCCTTATTTCCAAGATTTGTCCTTATTTTAAAGGACAATGTCTTTGAAAAAATTAGATTCCTTATTTCTAAGATATGTCCTTGTTTAGTCTTATTTTCAACAATTAACTTACAAGTCAAATCCGTGCTTCAAGTAAAAATAAACATAGACCTGAGCTGTCGTGAGATGCACGAAGTATTTTCTACGAACAAGTAGTTGTTCGAACAGATTGTTTCTGGCAAAAATGTGCCATGTGGTATGTCATGGTTCGTATAAATGCTTGTTTGTTTAAAAACGTTTGTTTCGTGTAAAAATTTAATTTTTCGCTTGTCATAAATTTGAGGTCCTTGTCGGTGGTATCCCTGGCATAACACTGACGCACCACAAAACTTGAAACAAGTTAAACGGCGACATTTTGCTTTATAAGATAAATAGTTTGTTGAAAAAATAAAAAATAAGACGATCACGTCGTCTAAAAAAAGGCAACATGTAATGTACAAGAAATGGCAGAAATTGGTTTGGTATCAATAAACAAGTTTTTTAGAAATGTGTTTTACATTGATAACAGTAAAGTGCAACTAGGCTGTTTTTCTCAAATGTTTTGTGCTTTTTCTTTGTCGCAATATCTTAAATGGCTTCTTCTTGTTGAAGTTTCGCAAGCATTTAAATGTTTGACAAAAACAATCGATTGTCCAAGTGAAATTCATCCCCACGTGACTTGACAGGTGCTCCTTAGCCCAAATGTCACACCAGCAATCAGTTTTATTTGAAGTTTGTGAATTATTAAACGCGACTCCTTGGGCTTGTCTGCCCGCATTGGAAACCCTTAGTGATTTACAGCGTAAATGTATCAAAGAAAATGACACCGTTGGCACTGGTTCCTGACCTTCGTGCGTTTTCTACCTTAGGCGTACTACTGTATACGAAGTTTGTCCACACGCTAAATAATACATTATCTCGTGCTTTTTCCGTTCTTTTCGTTTGTGCAGTTATGCTGAAATGTAGTCCTGCACTCATTATTGACTTAAAACCGCGAGTTGCAAATAATTAAACAACGAATTTACACAAATTTGTATTTGGCCCCATTGTCAGTCTTGCAGTCTGAGCATGTGGAAACGGAAGACATAATTACATGTACAGTAGTATAACAAATATAATCGCATTTGATTTGCGCTGATGTATATATTTCCTATTCGCGCAGAAGCAAAGTTGAGTCACGATAGTAATAAGATTTTTCGACTGAGCCTTGCTACACAATACTGCTATACCAAGTTAGTCCAAACGTTTATCCAAATATTTTTACAATGCTCATTTGTAGATGGGCTATGTTTCGAACTATTATAATGGAATCCAGAGGTCGCGGGCTTTGCTTGAAGACTGACTGAAACATGTTTATTACAATGTTCGAAGCTGTTGGAAACAAGTAGAAAGGTAGTTTGTGGTAGTGCTACGAAAGTTTGTCTTTTCTCCCAGGCGGCTGGACCAACCTTATTTCTTCTCCGCTTATATTTGACTTTAGTGCGGCTTCGTTTTCGAACACCAGGTTCTGTTTCTGTTTTGCGCGAGGTTGAACTAAGATAATGCTGGGCTCGTCTTGTTTGGATGTGGAACTGATCTCTGGCATCTCTTTTTCCTTTTCATTTCCTGAGGTTTCAGAAGGCACTTGATTTTCGTAAACAGTGTCTAGCGGTTCCACATAATCCTCGAACATTTTTCGACCGATTTCGGGCGAACCTGGTGAGCTTGCAACCCGCAACAGATTTAGTAAACCGCCGCCCGCTGTACTTAACTTCTTGTTGATTGGTATTTTAAGTTCCATCTTTGGCATTTCGATGTTTAGGTCATCTTCTTCCTTTTTCTTCTTTTTGGCCTTGAATGCAGCTCTTTCAACATAATAGCGAGTAGTTAACGATATAATTTTGGCAGTTATTGCCACGGCAATAGCTACGCCAAAAAACAGCAGGATTTGGGGAGGTGTAGTGTCTTCTGTGGTGTTGAATAGGGTCACCGTGTTGTTCGAGCTGGGTGTAGTTTCAAACAAGGTTGTTGTGTTTCCTCCATTCGCCGCTGTTGTGTCGGTAGGCTCCATTCAAATTCTGAAGTAACATTTATTACATGTAAGCTCATACACCGTAGGCCATTTATTTGTTAACACCATTACTGCGGACTGAGAGCTTGTTCTTAAAGCAAACTTAAATATCTCTGTAGCTGATATTCAGTTGGCCAATCTTGTAGTTATTTAACACAACAACTCGTGGTAACATGTAACAACCAACAGATTACAATTATATTTTTTCTGACACATTATAAAAAAAGTAGATCACTAAGCGATTTCCATGTCTTTTCGCCGTGAAATCTTTTACACACAATACTACATTGTTCAGGCAAAATGAATACAGTAATTGAATTTTTGACGCATCTTTAAGTGTCATCAAATTGACCCTTAATTTCCCATCTGCTGTTAACCACATCTTTAGCAATGTCATACATACAAGTGGTCAATATCTATTTGCGGCAACTGTCACAAGGCCAAGGTATGGGGGATTGTCGTTTCCTTTTTGGAACGCAAAATAGCATTTTCCAAAACTGGCCCTTTTTCACCAGTTGTTCAACTCACTTACCTTTTTGTACTTTATCTTAAATACAGGAAAATCGAAAAGCACATCTTTTGTATTCCGTTGAACGTACTCCCAAAACAACCAATGCACGTCCGCTACAGTATACAAATAAAAACTGTTTCAGTTGTCTGGCCTAACTGAGCTTGAAAACAATAATTTCCAAAACAAGTGCCCAGGAAACATGATCACACAACTATTTCACGTCTCTTTACAAATGTGAAAGCGAAGAAAAAGGCAACACAACTGTTCTACAATACTGCCTGTTTGTCGACATAAAACGACCAAACTTTCCGAATAACTCACTGCTGTGCTGCAGCAAGGCCAGTTGTTAGGCTGTGGCTATACTTACATGTACTTGATCCGAACATATAATTCATGCTGCCACAGTTTGCTGAACTGTGCATCTAAAAACGGACGCTGTCATTCATGTTTCGCATTGCTGACAGCTTGGATGTAAAGTGGCTTAGCCCTAATGCTTCTGAACACACGTTCGCCATTGTACTGGATTATGAGCAATCCACAAGTAGCCTAATCGCGGAAATATGCAATCTATTCAAAAACATTTAAACGTATGCTACATTGCAAAACCTTAATGCGCGAACACCGTTGGAAGCATACGCCTACATATTTTCACATTCAAATGTTGAGAATGCTTGTCAGCTTTCTTGTTGCCGTATTTCTTTGTTTAAGAAAGTCATTGTTTTTATTGAAGGACAAACTGAAGTAGATACATTTTGCCCAGGCCGCTGTTTCACTGTATAGTATCAAAAAAATTCGCTTAGATTCTGACTATAAATTTTGTGATTTTAAGACATATATTGATGTTTTTAGCTTGGAATTAAAACACACAAGTCTTTAGGAACATTGTATTCAACAACATAATAAAGACGTGACAAAAATAAAACTGACATATAAATAAAACCAGGTTTATGTCTGCAATCAAACGAGACACATCACGATTAGTTCACAATGCAGCAACCGTGTTTACAACAGGTCTTCGTTAGGTTTCAAAAGTCGTAAAAGGGTTCGTGCTTTGGTATAAACCAGGGGTGGGCAATTAATTTTTAAAACGGGCCACATAAGAAACCTGACTTATGTCCGAGGACCAAACCAACGATTACTTGGTTAAACTTTATTCTACATTTGAGCGTTGTAATGCAAATATTTATAGTTTGCATAAAAAATAAGCGGGCAAATTGACATGAAAAATAGCAATTTAGCTTGCAATATTACGCTGAAATGTTAAACCCAAAGTTTTTATTCAATTAGGTTGATCAAATTTGCGTTTAAGCTTTCCAGTTTGTAAAAATCAGATTTTTGTGTTTTTCCCATCCCCGCTGTATTATTTTGACACAAAAGAGCTATAGGCTCTATCGCATAACAATGGGTTGAACAACTTGTGTTTTATGACGATTTTGACCAGCATCACACGTGGCTGTTCGCCTACGCACGTGCATCACTACGTAATCATACATAACAAATTGCTTTTTAAAATAACAGCAAAATTGCCGTATTTCATGCACAGCATAAATAGACCTATATTGGATTGTTGTTTTGATTTACTTAAACCTCACGCGGGCCGGACAGGGACAGCCAACGGGCCGGATGTGGCCCGCGGGCCGTAAAATGCCCAGGTCTGGTATAAACAAAACTTGCTTTTAGAACTTTTCAGGTTCGGGCGGGGCTGCATGCTTGCACTTTCGGGTTCTGGCCCGCGCAAAACTCTTTAAGTGGAGTCTGGTGAGCGATGCAATAAAAATTAAACAGTTGTTGTTTTTCTTTTCTCGGTAGAATTGTGACCAGACATTTTAGTTGCGAGCGTATGTGCAGAATCTGAAAAAAATAATGCAATATTCACTATTCAGCTGAAATGCTAATCCTAAAAAATACTTTGCATTTCACTGGATTACCGAATTCGCGAGCTGTAGTGTGTTACATTGTAAAGTTGGTCCATTTCGACTAAAATAGTAAATCTCAACCTCTTTTTCCTTTTTTTGTGTTTTTTTTTCACGGGGTTCGAACCCTAGACACTCCCAGGGACGAATCCCGAACAGGGTTTTTATGTCTGTGTATGGGTCAGGTGCGTCAGACCATTCCGCCAAGTTCCTGCCACTGTTTTTACTTTATGACTTCCTATTTTTTTCGTTTTATGGCAAGTTTAAGGACGCAAAAAGCAAATGTACTTCCACAACAAAAATTTTTCAATCAAACTACCGTACGAGTTAACTTTGCGACCCTTTAAAGGTGCTCAGTGACCTCTTTCAGGATCGAGACTCCAAGGTTAAGAAACACTGGTTTAATAAATAATTAATTAGTATTTTTCCATATAATACTTACCGGTCAATGGTGCACGTTTTATACAAGCGCGCATTGCACCGCACATTTCCCTCTGAAAGTCAGGATGGCTCATAACGTACAACACGGAGTTCATAACCGTTGAAGATTTTGCCAGCACAAATGCAAATGTGATAGCGATTGGATCGACGAACTTTAAAAGAGACATTTTTCTTTTTACTCGATAGGAATTTTAACAAACAAACGAGTTTTTTGTAATTTGATGCTGCTCTGCGTTAATGGTTTTAAAACAAAACTATTGCAAAAAGTATCCATCTTAATTTTGATAAAATCACAACAAAAACGTTTGTTTCTTGTTTACAATGAACAGCTAAAAAACACAGTTTTGGTTGTCAATAAAAATGATGAAGCAGTAGTGGTTCTGCACCAGCATCTGTCAATACAATGTCCTAAAAAGATACATACACAAACATAGCATATATTTTATCTTGGTAGGCATCATCAGTCTCCCGTATTTAAACATACTCTTATAATCAGCGATTGTCGAGTTTGGGTTCCCACCATTGAAGAGAAAGATTGTCTGTAAAATGTATTTTTGTACTTAAACTATATACTTACAATTCCTACAAAAGAAACTATTGCAAACACAGCGAAAGGAGTCCAAGAAACAGCAAAGCAGACGACGGACTTCAGTGCAGCTATTGCAAGTATTTTGTTTCGCTTTCTTAAATGGCGACGAAAATATGAGCTCGTTGATCCAGAAAGTGTCTGAACATTTTTCCCACTTTTTCGCGCGGTTTGGACCATAACGATGTAACAGTAGCAAATTCTGATTATAGGAGCTGCATATAAAAATTACTAACTGGATTTAAAAAGTCAAGTGTAGGTATAACCTATACAGAAAAAAGTACCCAAACTTTTGTACAAAAGTAGGCCTAAAAACGTTGTCGCATTGTATTTATTTCCTTAAACAGTTTTTTTTTAACTTCATGCAGTTTTCTGTTTAGGTTTGTGAAGTCGGTGGGAAAATTAACAATCCAGATAGTTAAAAAAGGAAAACAATTCCACACTGTTTTAAGTTATACCAATTTTAAATCTTAATTTAGGAAAATAAGCAACTTGTTTTACCTAAGTATCCAAAAACTACCATGACAGCAATGTATACAAAATTTGTGGTATTCATTTCAATGTAATTGAATGAACAACTTATCAATATTCCGTCTGGTGCATAACCAACCATGCCAAATACGGGCATAATAGCTAACAGCAACCTACAAAAACAGAGTTTTTTAATAAAAAAAGAATCTGGTTTAGGTGTATTTGAAAAACAAAAGTAATTTAAATTAAAACGCTTTTTGCTTTTAATTTTATCAGATATTTCATACACGTACTGCATGTTAGATGGCTACGCTATAGCTAATACGTCCTGTGTCTTGTCACCAGTCGTACTTATGAGACATTACAGGTCGTGTACACTGTAGCTTTCTTATCATTTATTGGCTTGATGCTTTTAAGTTAAACGCAATTCTAGTACAAATTCTACAATTGTACTTACGACATGCACCAAATAATCGCGATGTTCCAGCATTGTTTTTCGATCGAAATTGATTTCATCAAGACGATGGCATCATAGCGTTGATTCACAATTGCCACAAGGGTTCCAATTTGAACAAAAGCAAACCACGCACCCAAGCTAGCAATCACCTTACACACTATTTACACATTTATTGTCAAAAAATATGAATGGAACTCAAAAGTGAAATGTGTACATCCGCGAAAAAATCTGGATTTGGTCTTGAATTGTGTTCTCGTGACTTCTGATAATTTTAACGGGAAGTATTTTGGGAGTTTTCAAAGAAATTTAAAAAGCGAAAGAAAGTTAATTGTGATTTTACCAACTTCTATCAAAACGTTAGACCTATAGGTCTTAGCTCTGGTCATCAACCGAAAAATAAATAGCCAAGGGACGTGAGTTTAAGGTAGTCATTTTGAATTGGGATTTATGAAAACACAACTTTCGTCGTCATAAAACATAGTCCATAGTTAACTAACCTGTGATACTATAAATCCATTTACCACGAAAACAAGAATAAAGCATGGTGGGAAAGTTGCTTAAAAACATTCCGAGATCCGTAATAGTTAGCGACGCAACATTCGCATTCAAATTGATGGCCAGATTTCGTCGAATTTTTCTGACAAAAACATATGGACGAGTAAATTAACACTAAAACTAAAAAGTACGGTTATTTGATATCAGTCTTGCGATTTGTTTGAGGCAGACCGGATTTGGCCAACTCGGTAAACTTTACAGTGTCGAATGTAGCTTACGCAAAAGTCGGTTTAGTTTTTTTAGCGTTAAAAGCTTTTAGACAAACACGTAACTACCAATAGTTGGTCACGGCACACATGTCGATTTATCAAAGACTGTAACCAGCTTTATGTCCTTAAGAGCATGTAGTCTTTAAAGCAGAAACTTACTTGGCGAAAACAGCGAAAATCATGACATGAAACACCACGAAAAAGATTCCGACCACCAGCAGAACGGAGCCGAAGAACTTGTACCAGAGGTGATGAATGTTCATTGCTTTGCGGATAAACTTCAATCCATTATCCGCTGATTTGTACATGAGTAAAAGGTTGCAAATGTTTGCTTCAAACTCGCACTGAGATTCATTGAACATTTTTTCTATATCCCCTGTCTTTTGATTTTTAATGAAAACAAATATATTAGTTTCCAATATTCGATTTGATCCAGGGCTATTCGGAGATGTTTAGTCCTAAATGGGTTCGATATTTCTAATTTCAAAAGTGCATTCTTGTTGTCGTTTTGCAGCGAACGTTAACATCGTTTCAATGATCAGGGGTCACCAAACCTTTTTACCACGGGCTGAACAACGACACGCGAGGGCCACATAGTTTACAAAGTCAAATGCAGTGCGGTTCTAAAATTGCGGCCGGCAAAGCGCTTGAGTCTGACTCCAAATAACTTATATAACTTATTTGGAGTCAGATAGTGATATTGTCAAACCAGAGTTGCAAGTCGGGCCGGGCTTTTCGGGCCGGGTTCGGGCCGGGTTTGGGTTCGGGCCGGGTTCGGGTTCGGGCTTAGGTATTTGTGAGAAAACGGGCTTAAAACGGGCCTGAGTTTACGTTCCTTGTCCGCCATTTTTTAAATAAAATCACTCAGCTAAGTAACAAGTCTCTGCCTTTGACCTAATGTCAGCCCTACTAAAAAACATATTGTTTACGCCAATTATCTACTATTGTTCATTGTGTTTGTTGTCTTTCCCTTTTTTTATTTCTCATCCTTTGTTGCAAGGCTTTCGTGGATAGGCCTGTCAATCAAAATTTTGGGCCTAAACGGGCTTCTCAAAAACGTTTCGGGTTCGGGCTGGGCTTCGGGCTTATACTTTCGGGTTCGGGCCGGGTTCGGGCTCAGATTTTGGGCCCGCTTGCAACTCTGTGTCAAACATTAAACTTGTGTGGAATATTGAAGAATCATTACAACTTAACTTTTAACGGTTAACTCAGGCTTGATTTTTTCAGAATGTGTTCAGAACAAATACCTTCGCGGGCCCGATGAAATGCCGTCTGACCTTGAGTGTCGTTTCCTTCTGCGTTGTTACGTATTAGATTTGAGCGAATATTCACTTACGTTGTGTGACAATGCAGACACTAATTAGTGTTAAAACAATTAAAAAGAAACTGTTGACAGCGTATGTAAAGAGTTCGCTTTGTCTAAAACCTTTTCTTTATAGCTGTCGCGCACCTTTTTATTTCATCTACGTCCAAGCATGATGCATTATTGATGTCAAATGCATATCTCAGTTAAAGGAAAAATTCAAATGTTTGTCAAATGCGGATAACTAAAAGTATTTTTTTCATTTCGCACCGAAACATTCATTGATATTTTAACTTAACATTTATTTAAACTAATTTTACAGAATCACGCAAAACAACGTCTCGGGTGTTTGTGATAGTGGTTCCCAAACTTTTCAAACATGCAGCGCATTAGCTAAATTCCGCATTTTTAAATTGCGAATTTTACGCGTCACACTGGTGTAATTTATGACATTACGCAAAAGACTAAACATTATTATTGTGCGCGAACAAGTGCATTTTAGTTACTTGATAAAGAAGCATTAACTTATTAGACTCTAAGGATTTCAGATAAATTTATGTATATTTAGCCGCACGATCTGACGCCATATATGAAGGTAAAAGTATAGGTTCAGCTTAAAGTGCATTACATCGAAGTCGCTTCGCTCATAAGAAACCGCACCACAGGCTCCAGTTGGGAAATCTAATTACAAGATATAAAAACTAGAGTTGTGGCAATAAGTGAGATGTACCAGTTAACAAAAACCTTTTTATGCGACCCGATATGCAGCAAGGTTATCTGTGATTTAATATAACGAAATATTGTATATTTTAAAATTACATGCTGCTATACCGTGAAAGGAGAACTACTTTCAAAACAAATGTAAATTTTAAACGCAAGCTTGGTAAATATTAATTGGCTGAACAAGTTTCGACGATAGCTAAATACTGCCAGATATGCCAAATATATGCTGCTAAAACACCAAATATCTCACTCTAAAAAGTTGCTATATTCTCGTTTCGGATTTGCAAAAATCGCCATCGCCTCTGATGTAGGTTTTAACTTCACGATCGTAATATTTTACCTGCATTAGTACAGACTAAAAAAACAGCCCTCTTAATGTTTAATTTTCTCGCTTGCACCGACTTTAAATACCAAAAAAGCTTGGTCCTTAAGCCCTTGGCCACCAATCAATATTATGTTTGTAATTATTTTCTATAACCTGCTGATGTTCAAACGTCGTTGACGGGAAACGTGGGATCGTATAATTATCTGTTTTGAACTCTTAACTAATTCTATCGTAACCATAGGCGCAGAGTTTTACAAAAAAAGCAAGGTGGCGGATGTGAAGTATGACGTCACTAATGCGTGCAATCACAGGAGCTCAAACTCGAAGCCCAAAAAACTTCCCATAGAATACAACGTTAAAATAATATTTATTTTTGGAACCCGTTGTTGTAACGTTTATTATTGGTTTGGCAACGTTTAAAAAGTGTTTCGTCAAGTTGTTGCTGCTTTATATCACCTGACATAACCATTTATTACAACACATTCGCATTGTACGCAATTGTTACCGAACATACACTGTCAATCAATTGTGTGTTTGGCGTTAAACAATTAAAGCACCAACCCAAACAGATTCCAGTTTTTGGGAACGTTTTGTTGCTATTTCGCCAGCACGCTAGTTTAAAAGTATTTTTTCCAACTTTTCTTAAGACTTTACGATGTTTCGTACGATACCGCTATTAGCAAACCAAAATATCCACGGTGGCCGCCACCGTGCTTTACAAACTCAAGTTGGCGGCGCCACCCCGTCACCGCCTACTCGGCGCCTATGATCGTAACTACTTCACGCAAATAGACGTGTACAATTTGGCTTTGCAAAGTGTTACAAACTTGCTTATTTTGTTTTATAAATTTGTATCTTAACTGGACTCGTCGTAACATATGTTTATTTTTTCATTTTTTATGTAAGGGCTACGTTAAGGCTCTTCCGTTATTTGCGCTGCAGCTGGACCAAACAACTCTTGTTTATGCGCAACCCCAAAAGCAGCTGTTGCGATGCACCTCATATGTCAATTATAAACTGATGGTGAACTGGAATAGCTGACAACATCACGTGCTGTCAGTACAGGCTTTGTTGTCGTCGATAAAAAATCGCAATTAGGAAGTGTAATATTGATTTACGAAAATTATTTTTATTTGGAAATTGTATTTTCCCCATGTTTTGTTAGATCTCTCCAAAAATGCGTAGTAATATGATAAGTACCTGCTGTATATGAAGCATACGTATTTAGGATCAAACCTGGTATATTTGTCTTTGAGCTAATCGTGTCCTAGTTTGTTGCTCAATATACTTAATTTTTACAGAAATAGTATTGTTACATCGCAATACGATTGTGAGTCAAAATTTTTGGATTACTTCTGGTTTGATAATGTTGTTCTATTTATTTTAACAAGTGTCATCATGGTCGTTGAGATTTGAACAGCCACTTGGAAAGCAAATCACACAAAACTTGTGTTGATTGAGGATTTTAAAATAAAGTACTTTCAAAAATCTCTCATCTCATGAAGAAAAAGGGTACATTTGCATGTCAACCAACTATTTGTGGTACTTTAAGCCAACGGATAAATTGGAATGATCAACACGGTTTTTCGAACAAAGACGCGGCGCAAAGGCACCTGACTGGTAAATGCTGACTGGTCGGCTTGAAACATGAATAAAAGTCCTTAGTTAGGTTCGAATGGGTACTGTGACGTAACCGATTACGTCTTAACAGAAGCCATTCGTTTTTGTTTCGCAACTCCGCGTTTTAAATTTCCCTGTTTTTAAGTGTTACTCGTGTGTTTGAGCTTTAGATTTTTGTCCACGACACAAAACTGCAACGCCTCCCAAAACAACCAACCAAGCAAGACCGCGGTACAACCTCGGCACGGTGCCTATGACGGTACCACCGTACTACAAACGTTTTTGCGCCTTGCCTTAAAAATTAAAATAAACCAATAGCAATTAAATTGGAGAAACTTTTTGCATGCAGACTTTTGCAACGTTAGTGGTGTCTAAACAAGTTGTTCCGCGAAGTTGATTTAAAACCCAAATAGCGTAGATCATTTTATCTTGGTTTATTTCTTTAAGATATATTAGGTTTTTAAGAATAATATGCAGATGAGTTTGAAAAGGTGCCATTTTAGAAACGTAAATCCAATTTACACCCAAATTCCAAATAAAAAGCGATGCTAATTGGAAATCGATGCAGTTCAGTGTTGACGAAAAAAACTTGTGACGTTATGCATATTTTTTAGAGTATCACCGTTTTTTGTCTAAAAATAAAAATAAAAAGTATCGTCATTTTTTGCAAACGTTGCAAAACATAGTATTCAACAGCAAAAGTTAATGTCTACTGGATTCGAAGATGAAATATTATTGGCGAACGAATGACCACATAACAAACATTGAGCCCTATTTGCGTACCAGTAGGTAATAGCCTACGCTTTTGAAACGGTTGTACGCTCGGGTGAAGGTTCGTAACATCGCACGGCGCCCGAAATTGATTTTCTGTGCGTATATCTTATACCTGCTTACCATACTTTTTGAATTTTCAAGCGAATCAAGACACTAGAGGAGACTTACCACATGACTTCGTCAATGTCACCATAAACACATTTTGTTGTTCGGAACGTGTTAGCAAAAAGTATAGCCGAAATAACATTGGGCTCAAATACCGATTTCGTGTCAAATCATATTTGAATATATTTGTTGAAGAACATTTTTCTGTAGTCCTAGTCACAGTTTAATTGTATATTAAGTTTTCTAAACCAGAATTAAGTCCGGCAATGGATAACAGAAAAGCTGTTGATACGTTGTGCTGACTATTAAGTTGCAACAAAGCGGTGATGGGTATAGACTAGAGCAGGGGTTCTTAACCAGGGGTACATGTACCCCTTGGGGGTACGAAGCACTAGAGCAGGGGGTACGACATGCAGGGTGAAATTATACCGTATTCAGGCATATTTGTGAAGAATGCGTAACAAGTTACTTTGTTATACATCTAAAACGGGTTGGTTTTGTATTACTTACAATACTGTTTTAATGCATGCATCCAAAATGCAAGTTATAAATAGCTATTATTAAAATTATGTTAATTCCTATTATTACAATTTATTAACTTCCGTCGGCTATTTTAAACAGGGGGTACGAGAAAATTTTATGAAAGCTCAAAGGGTACGAGCACTAAAAAGGTTAAGAAACACTGGACTAGAGCAGTGGTTCTCAACCTTTTTTCTTTCGTGGCCCATTTTTATTAAACAAAAATTCTGTGGCCCAGTAAATTTGTGTGAAAAAAAACTATAATATAGGTTCAGAACAAAAAATTGCAGATCAAATTTTAAACAGATTATAAGTTTAAAATAACTTAATGCAAAAAATAATAAAACAGCACTTTCCTTCTTTTAATCAAGCACTTTCAGTTATGACCAGAGTAATTGGACAATAGATATGCTGCTATTATCTGGCTTTATTATAATCACAAAGTATTTTATTACGTCATAAACATAAGGTGTTGCAGAAACGCAAAGTAACTTTATTCCGTAAATAGATTAATTCAAACAAATTTACATTCTTGAGTGTACTGACACAAATGAAAGTTTTTTTTTAAAAAATAGCTTTTATTTGATTGGTCTGTGGCCCAATCAAAATGCTTCCATGGCCCACTGGTTGAGAACCGCTGGACTAGAGTGTTGCAATACTTTGGTAATGGAATTCCGGATTGGGGTCAAAAGTATGGCGCCGCAACTTTAATGTAAAGTACTACCGAACTTATAAGGAAGATATCAAGTTTCTTTAAACCTTCCTGTTTATCAGCACTCTGTCATGACAAACCTGACTCACATCTTAACAGATGTTCAACTCTCAAGCGTCTGAGTATTACTAACATACACAACAATAACTTTCAGCGCATTTAAACTGAAGTGTACAAACTCTTTTTGTGGCCTTAAAAGTCAAAACAACTACAGACAAACAACAAATTAGTCAACTAGTCAAATAAGTTCTCACATAACCGATGCATTTGCATTTTGTTTTGACGAAAAATACCATATATATTTTATATATTGTTTAATTAACAATATATATTGTTTAATTTCACGTAAACCTTTGTTAAGCATGACGATCTATCAGGGGTGGCCAGACCTGCTTCATGCTCGAGCCGCATATCACAAAACTTATTTTTGAAAGAGCCGCAACACAAAAAATCAAAAACGAATTTATTCACTCACAATGAAGTGTACGCTCTATAAAACAATGATTATAGTTGTGTGGTATATATTGTCGTATGGTTTCCACGTCTCAAAAAAACTTAGATGTGATCGGATATATTTTGAAACCAGTCGCTAAATGCTGTATCGCATTCATGTACGGTCCGATATCCACCTTGTAACTTGGTTGTGGGGCATTTTAGGACAAGATGGTCGGTGTCTTGCTTATCTGCCCCACAGTGAGGGCATTCCGAACTCGTTCTTTCGCCCCAGCGTTGAAGCATGTGGGCAGTGCGAGCGTGTTTTGATCGCAGTCGGTTCGCTGCTACCCAGTTACGTCTATGTGCTAAGTCGAAACCTGGCAGTGGAGTTGTTGGGTCGTCTACTAGCTCTCCTCCAGCGGGCATGTTATTAAACCAATATTGTTTCCATTTTTCAGTCATATCGAAAGTGTTGTCAGTCTCTAAGTTGTAGATTGGATGCCTGGATTTTAGTCTACGTGTTTTTGGTGCTTGTCTTATAATTTTGGTGAGGGGAATTTCCTCGGGAAGTGTTTGAAGATTCTGTATCATCTTCATAGCTGATGCTCTGCGTCGTAAGTGTGGGGGAGGTATTGCACTCATTGTTGGTAGCCATGTAATAGGGGTGGATTTTAGAGTTCCTGATATTATTCGCATTGTTCTGTTCAGTTGGATGTCCAATTTTTTAGTGTGAGTACTACGCTCCCATGTCGAAGCACAGTATTCTGCGGCGCTGTAACACAAAGCTAAGGCAGATGTTCTCAGGACTGATTGACTTGCTCCCCATCTGGTGGCTGCTAGTTTGTTGATCAGTGAGTTTCTAGTTTTTATCTTGTTTGATAGTTTCTCCAAATGTTGTCTATAATTTAAAGTTCTGTCTAATGTTATTCCAAGATACTTCGGATTGGGGTCCGTTGGCAGTTGCTTTCCATCAATTGTAATATTCAGTTGTTGGTTTGCGCGGTGATTGTCCAGATGGAAAAGAGTTGTCACTGTTTTAGTGGTGTTCATTTGTAGATACCATGTCGTGAAGTATTCCTGGAGAGTGGTGAGATCAGCTGTGAGTTGGTTTTGAATCGTTGTTAGACAATTTCCTTGATAAGTTAGTGCCCAGTCATCCGCATAGCCGAATTTAAGACATTTGGTTTTAGGCATGTCTCTGATGTATACGTTGAATAGTGTAGGGGCCAGTACGGAGCCCTGAGGTACCCCGTTTTTTATTTTAAAAGTTTTGCTGGTGTCGGAACCTACACATGTGTAGAAGCGACGAGTACCTGTCATTTTTGATATGATTCGCAGCATGGTTCTGCATTTTATTATTTTTGCTAGTTTTAGTAGAAGACCATCATGCCATACTGTATCGTAGGCAGCTGATAAATCTACGAATATGGCTCCAGTTGTGTTTTTTAGTTCATATCCTGTTTCAATGTGTGATGTTAAAGCAAGGACTTGTTCACTGGTGCAACGATGTTTTCTAAACCCAGATTGTTCAGAGGGTAAGAATGGTTCGACCAGTGGCGTTATTCTGGCAAGTATGATTCTTTCCAGAACTTTGTAGGTGCAGCATAGAAGAGAAATTGGCCTGTAACTGCTTGGATTGGTTGGATCTTTTCCTGGTTTCAAAATTGCTATCACCTTTGCTATTTTCCAATCTTTGGGAAGTTTTCCGGTTTGAATAATGTCTGTCAATGCGGTCCTCAGCCATTGAAGACTGTTATTTCCTAAATGTTTCAGCATTTCAGGGTAAATTCCATCTATTCCAGCAGCTTTGCTCGCTTTTGTTTGCTTTAGCGACTCTTTTAATTCTGACATTAGTATATGTGATGACAGGTTGGAATCTTCCGTGTATGTGCGGTATAGTTGTTGATATTCTTTTCTTACAGATTTTTCAAAAGTGTGGTTTGGTTTATGGTGTCCTCGTTGTTTAATTTCCTTTGCGATTTGGTTTGCACTTATCGGAGCTGCAGTTTTGGGCTTTGATGTTGAATTAAGGTCCAGTTTATGTAGAAGTGCCCATGCTTTACGGCTTGAGTGTTTGAAGTCGAGATTTTCAACTGTACTGATCCATCTGTTTCTCCTGTCTTTATTAAGCGATGATAATAGTTGGTCTGCTGTATTATTGTCATTTGTTTCTTCGTAGGCTTTGAACAAGGCCTCACTTTCTTTTGACCAGCAGGGAACATACTTTTTTCGTCTACCTCTTGGAATGTAGCGTCTTGCACTTTTTAAAACTAGTTTGTGAAATCTGGGTATTGTTTGAGCTGATGGAGGAATATGGATGCATGTCTGGTCCACGGCTTTGGCAAAGTTTTCCCAATTAGCTTGTTCGAAGTTCCATCTGTTTTTTGGAAGGGAGTTGATGATAGGAATTTTTAATCCAACTGTAGTTATTATGGGCCGATGTTGGCTATGTGGAAAGGAGGGCAGAATTTCCGTAGATGCTGGCAATGGATCGAGGTTATCGTTTTTTGATACGAGGCATAGATCTGTTGAATAATCTTTGTTCCATCTTGAGGAATGAAAGGTACCATGGGTTTTGGGGTCGTATAGTAGATGAAGATTCGTGTCATTTATCCATTGTCCTAATTGTTCGCCTGCTTTGTCGTTTTCATTATATCCCCAGTCGGTGTTGTGGCTGTTAAAGTCCCCAATGTAAACAGTGGGGTGAGGAAAGGATGGGAGAGGAGGATTCGGCCATTCTTTGTTTGGTGGTTTGTATAAGTTAACAACCGTTAGTTCTTTGATTTTTACTGCTGATCTGTGAGTGTTGTTGGATGTTAGAACTGATTGCAATTCTGTTACTTCAGAAGGGTTTCTGGCATAAGTGCATATCCCGTATTTGTCATGGCAGACTTTTGAAATAAGAGTGTATCCTGGTATTCGGGTCTTTGATTCCGGTGATGTTGCTGTAGCGTGGGTTTCTTGGAGTAATGCGATGTCGACTCTGTGTTGTTGGAGGATTTTCCCAAGATATTCGCATTTGGGCATTGAACTTCCCTCGATGTTAAGTGAAAGGATCTTTGTCTGGTTACGGAATTCAATGGAGCCTAACTTATTTTTCGAACCTGCTGGGCTCTGTAGGTTGTCAGCAGGAACGCGAACGTTTTTATTCTGGGCCACGTTCGATCCAGCATTTTGTTTCATTTCTTTGTAAAGCATCATAGTAAGTAAGGTAGTAGAGAGACGTGTACCCAGGATGGCGCGTTGCCGTTTGGGTACCGGGTTGGACTCGATCTTAGTGATTGTAAGCCCCTACACCAACGACAAGGTGTCGAGTCCCTTCGTAGGGGAGTTGTGTGGTGATACTGTGAGTCTAAATATTTTTGACTGCAATGCACAAGCCAACACGCTTTTCTACAATAATATTTTTTTCGTTTTTCGGGACCTACCTTGGTTATTACTAGTGATGTACCGAATCGGCTAAATTTTGGTCCGGCCGAAACCGAATATTCGGCGGTTTTGCCGAATAAATTCGGCCGAATCAACCGAATCAATTATGACGTCACGCGAAGTCGTACGCTACGCGTTAGACATGAAAAAATGTTCATCTACCAGGCAACTAGTGCAGAATA
Organism: Phallusia mammillata; assembly: GCF_965637545.1. Taxonomy (NCBI): domain Eukaryota; kingdom Metazoa; phylum Chordata; class Ascidiacea; order Phlebobranchia; family Ascidiidae; genus Phallusia; species Phallusia mammillata. The sequence goes on along the minus strand of NC_137252.1, from coordinate 21,748,589 downwards.
GTCGTGTTTCGTCCTCATTTCAGTTCTGTGGGGTTTAAAATTGCCTCAAGCATGATTGGCAACCTGCCAATAAATTACTAATTTTTTGACTACAGTGGGAAAAACGATAATGTGTTGAAAAAGATAAAAAATGACGCAATTTTCGTTATGTTTGGGCTTTTGAAAGATTCTGTGGTACCTTAATGAGCAGAAAAGACATGTTTAACGCTTTAAATTTGTGCTCGTAAAAGATTCGGTTTCGGCCGAATCGCAACAAATTATTCGGCCGAAACCGAATCCTTGCAAAAATGACCGATTCGGCCGAATAAATTCGGCAAACCGAATATGCGGCACGATCTCTAGTTATTACAAACAGTCAGTCTATTGTTAATACGTGATAGAATGCATTGTTTAAAATCAGATTAAACAATTGGGCAATATTTGTGCAACATTAAAGAGCCGGAATCAAAGGCTCAAAGAGCCGCAGTTTGTCCACCTTAAACATATACATTAACATGTAATTGGCGGCAAACAAGTATGGCCTTTTCGTTTGTGTTTTTCCTTAAACATCGTCCAAGGCTTAGAACCATATTGCAACAGAGAAGCAGGAAGATCTTTATTTGATATAAATTAAGGAAACTTTCGCAAGAACAAGTTTCCGTGACAGGCTTCGGGCACCAACGATAATCACGAAGTCGGATGTAAAAAGCGTTGCATCAACTTTCTTTCGTTCTAAGCCTCCATAAGTTGACACATAAAGCTGTTTTAAAAAATTGGCGTAGATTATAATTATAATACTGTAACTTTTTGTGTATCACGTCATGGAGTTGTTTGTTCGCAATTAGCACTTGTAAACAAAGATAAAAACCTAAAAGCGTATATGTTAATCAACTTTGTGTACACAGATGCAAAACATCAAGTTATTTGTCTTAATTCTTGGACTTGTGCTTATCACATCCAATTCAGTCCAGGGAAATGATTGGATTGACATTGTTCGCTGGGGAGGAAGGTCTTGGCACTTTTGGATTCCTTGGTTTAAGCAGAACAAGCTTGACGGTGTGTATTGCGGTGTAGTGTGTGGGTCATTAACATTAGCTTATCCGTTTGCTATAGACAGAAGATGACGGAAGGCGTCGAGAGCGAAGAGTTTGTTGTAGCGTACGGCAAATGTTTTTTAGTGTATGTAACGATCAGATTAAATTTTTATTTGCTCAATTGCAAGTAAATTGCTTGCAACAATTTTTGTGACCCGATAAGAAAAGAAAGTTTAAATATATTGAATTATTTAAAAGTGTAACAGAATAGATATTAAATTCCAGTGATTTAAGTCAACAATTTGATTTCACAGAAACCAACACCAACGACGATTTTCCCTGGCCTGACGAAGCTTAAGAAATACCGCTCTACCATAAGAAAAGCGGACAAAATGTTGCTGGAGCCAGTGAGGTTTGTGCACCAAATGCGGCTCTGTTTTAAACTTATCCGCGATGACTTTGTGTGCATAATATTTTGTTTCGCAGGTGAATTGCCACAGATTTCAACAATTTTATGGCGTTGGACACCTGGATGTTTGAGTTCTCCTAAAAATACAAAATTTATCAGCAACAAACAGTCTAGTCATTTTTCCACAAGACTATTAACAGGGAAAACGTCCCAAATGGATTTTTTTACAAAAACATGTGGATTTTAGCAATAAAAAACAATTTTACTTGGGCCTAGGAAAGGTGACTAAAGGGGAAGTTACGGTGAAAATATGAGAAATAGGAGCCAAAATGCCTAAAATGTTAAGCGCTTTGCATCAATGAATGGTTTCATTTACCCTGCGCAGTATTAAATCTTACTACCTTTTTTAATTTACTTTGCTTAATCTTAAAAGCATTTAAATCAATTTCTTGCTTGAAATATGTTTCCCACAACATATCGGATACTTTAAAAAGATATGCGAAGTTAGCAAAAGACAGGCAAAGTTTTTTTTGCAAAATTCTGCGCTCAATTCCCTGCATAAAAATTCAATTGGTTAAAGTTTGGGAATGAATGGCAATAAAAAATCACAAAAACACCACCAAATCAAAAACTGATTGTTCGCGCATCATTTACCATTGTTTTTAAATGTTGTGACGTTACGACTTGGATTGTTCAGATATGCAGAGTAATCCTGCAAATCTACGGTAGTTGAAATTATTTTGGATGTTGTTAAACTTGTAGCTTTTAGTTCACTCAAGGTCTGATTTTTTAAATCAGTTAATTGGGGTTCTATGGGGTTCTATCTAAACAAATTCTTACCTTTACACACATTTCCTGGGTTTAGTGCAGGGATGTGTAACCGTTTCGCTGTGCCGACCGCATTGTAATCCTTTTAGCCTATAGGTCAATTTCTAAGTTGTTCCGCAAATTGAGCTGAACAGACTAGTGCAGGGCTACTCAAACTTTCTTGCTCTGCGACCCCAATTTAAAACAGAAATTTCTACGCGACCCCCTTGATGGGTATGATGTAAAAAAAATTATATTTTATATATATACCATCTAATGGCGTTTAAACAGCCTAAATTAATTTCTAACTTGATACACAGATTGACAGTCTTAGTTTTTATGACGTCATAATCAATATTGTGACGCTTGTGGCATCTGCTTTTTTGCATTGTTTGCACACAACAGGCATAAAAAAAGTCTGGAGCATATGGCTACCAGGCTGGTAATACTTTTTAAGTTCCACAAAATGTGTTTAGAGCAGTTTGAACACACGGGAATGATGTTTAAACAATAAATGTACGCACGAATACCATTTATTGTGACTGACATAATAACCCATAATGTTTCGCGACCCCAAAATTATATTACGACCCACAGTTTGAGAAGCCCTGCCCTAAATCAAGGGTCCGCAAATAGTTTGAGTGCGACCAACAAAAAACAGTTCAATACCCCGCGGCCCGCGACCTGTATTCGAGAGTTCCAACAACATGACTAGAACCGAACGCAGTAAAAAGGTAAAAAAATCTTACGGCCAGCCGCGACTTGGCAAATCTCCGTTTTGGCCCGTTGCATGCAAAAGGTTTTCGACCCCTGACTTAGTGTATGTAAACAAATCTGGTTCAGGACCAAACAAGGGCAGTTGTGTGAAGAACGCAGCAGATCCACAAGCTGTGTTGAACAAGTTGCCTTCTTTGCCAATGCAAATACTGGAAACTTTGGTTCTCCGTTTAACGCTCATCCACCAAAAGTAAAGATCAGTTGAACGTCCAACTTGTTTTTGTACTTTTAAGGTCGAGTTTATTTCGTTTGCCTATGAAGACACGAAGACAGTAAAAAGTCAATTAAAATAAAATACTATATTGTTAATTTCAAGAAAGCAACAAATACGAGCTGCAATTTCATATTGTTGCAAAACGTTGTGTGGGTTTGAGAAACGTTTTGTTATGTGGCGTCTTGTTTTAGATTGTTAGGAAACCGAAGAAAGTATGTTATTCACAATGTTGTTTACCAACATACAGGTGTTTGTGCAAATCGAACGGGTATCTTTGAAAGTTATGTGTAAATTCCTGCAAATTGGACCAACCATTTGGTAAAGTGCTTTTTCAAACTTAATTTGGGCTGTTTTACAAAGGTACCAAATGGTGCCTTCCTGACACTTATATATGTACACCACCTGACACTTATGTATGCATTTTTGTTTAGTATATCGCCCTAGAAAAGATGGAAAATTGTTTTCCACTAAAACGTCTGCTTCAAACCCGATAAACAAACTCATATGTTGAAACAGTGTGGTCCAACTTTATTTTGTTGCGGGCCAATAAAAATCGGTAACATACTCCGCGGGCCAATGTCTAAAATTTTTGCAGGAAAAACATTTTTCTGGCACAAACACTATGGTGACCATACACCGTTTTCAATCAATAGATAGTTATATTTTTATCTTTTATAGTTGTATACCAAGTAGCAGCCAATAAAAACATTATGTTTCTACTCTGGCGCAAAAAATGCGCAAACGATTTGTTGACGCAAGAACCTATCATTACACATATGCCTTGTCTTGCGTCACAATAGGATATTTTTGCAGCATTTTGTGTTGTTGAATTAAATCAGTTATCAAATTGAAAACAAAAATTATAGTTGTCATAAAAACGTCAGAAAAAGTATTCCCGGGCCAACAAAATCATCTCGCGGGCCACAATTGGCCCGCGGGCCTGCAGTTGGACCACGCTTCAACAGTTGAAACATTAGTGACTTCAAAAAACATTAGTAAAAAGGGCACACTTTTTTTCTAAAATTGCCTCTTTGCTGATTTCAGTTAACATTTTTACTGTAGCTAACGTGGAACCGGTGTAAAACATGTCTAAAAAGGAATACACTGTTGGTGATGAAAAGTCCAATCGCCGTTTGATTATAATTGTTGGTAAGCAACTTTATGCCTTAGGTGCTAACAGAAAGCTACCTAAATTTAGTAAATCATCTTTCTACGATTCAACGTAAGATTCCGCCTGCAAATTCAACCGGTCCCCGGTTTAAGAAAGGGTAATTTGTGCATTATCTTTGTTTTAGGCGTCCTGTGCCTGCTGGGAGCAATAACAGTGGCGATAGCTGTCCCTTTGACGTTGGTCAACAAATCGACTTCGTTGGACAAAGCGAAGAGTTTGCTCGACGAAGTTCCTATCATAGATGGGTAAGCACGTGTTTCTTTGTCTATTTGTTTAACCGTGTTTAATTTTGGTCTTATTTCAATAAAACTAAAGTTGTATCACAACCAGTAATATAACCATAACATGTTTAAATTGCAGACACAACGATTGGGCATGGCAGTTCCGTGACAATCTGGACAACTCCATCAATGGCATCAGTTTACATGACGATCTCACTGCATTGTACCCAGATTCTCACACTGATATACCACGATTAAGAACTGGCAAAGTTGGTGCCCAGGTCAGTATGTTGATGAAGTTCATTACGCATAGGTGTACCTTGCGCCAATTAAATGTACTTGGAACAAAACTTTTTATAAATCAAAAATAATCTCCGAACATTTCTCAACGTTAAATTAATAGGGTATGTAAGTATAAAATTTGATGTTTATTTTGTAAACAAACCTACAAAAAAACTGTTGCGTAATTATTTGCTCCAGGTGGTACGCAAATATAAGTTGACAGGAACGAAGCCAAATAAAAAACAATTTACAAGATTTTCGGATTTTCGGATTTTCGGATTTTCGGATTTTCGGATTTTCGGATTTTCGGATTTTCGGATTTTCGGATTTTCGGATTTTCGGATTTTCGGATTTTCGGATTTTTCGTGTATTATGTAAACTTTGTATGATGGTAGCAGTTGTAGTGCGGTGCTGTTCCTCCTAAAATGCTGTATTATTTTAGTTTTGTGTGAGGTTTTATTTTTCCTTTTTTTCCGATGTAGCTTGTCCGCGAACTTTTGAATTGTTTGCGTGTAAAAAAATTAGGAATCATTGATGTAGGCGTAGGGGTTCAAATTATTACACAAGGTTATGACCTTGATGTTAAAATGTTACTACCATCGCCTGCACTGCAAAACAAAATAGTTATTTGATTTAAATTTCTTGAAACAATTATGTTGCGCAAAAGGAAAAGCTCTTTCGATTTACACTCTGGGCGGTCCAAAGGTTTGAACTGCGTCAACGTCCCTTTAAACGTTCGCCGTCCTCCCAATTTGTGAAAAATACCAATGCAACATTGACAAGTAAACGAAAAGTACTTATGCGTATAGCTGAGGAGGAAAAACTGCGTTAATCATTATAATAATACACGGAAAATTGCCTTCGTCGTTTTTTTATATTGCAGTTATTACTGTGTATGCATAATGATGCATTCGAATGTTTGCTTACTTTCGGTACGAAGGCATAATGGGCAGTAGATGCATTGATGTTGTTAAACATACATTCGAAAAATTCCACCAACCTCTGCACGTATTGTTTCCCGAATAAGTACACCCTAAAAAGTAAACAAAGTGTTCCGCGGACAATGCTTGTAAATACTGCATTTCAAAGCCATACCGCTGTCAGCAAAGTAAAGAAAGGGCATTATTGTCTGCGTACGATTGGTTTTTGAATACTTTGATCCCGCAAATTTTTCTTTTTGGCAGTTTTGGGCATGTTATGTGAGATGTACGTCACAATACAAAGATGCAGTTCGACAAGGCATGGAACAAATGGATATGATTTGGAGATTTACACAGGATTACCCTGAAACATTTCAATTCGCCACGACTGCCGATGGTATCAATTAAGTTGGAAATATCTGCTGTTAGGCTTAAACAAATGTAGTCGACATTTACCATAGCCACAATTTAAGCTTAACTTTTGTCAATTGAATATTGCACAAAATAGGGTGTTCCACACAATCAGAAAAAATACTGTAATTAGATTCGCGTGTCCCAATGTTACATTACCTCGTACGTGACGTCGACACTTCATGAATAGGCCTGTCGACCGCCACCAGGTACATTGAAGGATAAAAATTAAGCATATTCGATTGAATACTTACATAAACCACTATTAGCTTCATGCGGACCGCTTTGTACAGAAATTGAAGCCGCAAACAAAGAAGGGAAAATCGCGTCAATGATTGGCGTAGAAGGCGGTCACATGATCGACAGCTCATTAGCCACCCTGAGAATGCTTTTCAAGCTTGGAGCAAGATACATGACACTTACCCATAGTTGCAACACACCATGGTGGGAAAATTTAAATTGTTAATAAAAACATTTAAATTGTTTCTATATATGTTGTTGCACGTACTCACTACGTTATTTTTGCTGTTGAAACAGGGCACAGAGGGCTGACCTGCTCACCACTGAAGGCCTGACTCAATTTGGTTTGGTAAGAGTTTGGTAAATTCAGTTTATTGACTGTTTACGTTATAATTTGTTCTATCCAACCACCTTGTTTCTTTAAATTCTTCAAAAGGAATTCTTAACCACAAGGTTCAAATTAGCGTGAATGGTGTTGAAACAGTTACTTATGCGGTAGCCTATATATGCGTCGTGTTGTAAAAAATTACTGATACAAACTCGGGAATTTTGAAACATTTTTCCAATTCTCGTAACGAAATTTCACTGAAATTTATTTTTGTAAGTATATTTTACTTGTACGTTTTCAGTTGGTGGTGAAAGAAATGAACCGACTTGGCATGTTGATTGACATCTCCCATGTCAACGATGCGACAATGAACGACGTGCTTGACAACACTGTGTCACCTGTCATATTCAGTCACAGCTCGGCACGAAAGCTTTGTGACCACGCAAGAAACGTACCAGACTCAGTGCTGGAAAGATTGGTATGCAATAAATCTGAGATAAAAACTCACTTGCTGCATTTAAAAAGTAGAGAGCATTCACACCAGTTGCATCCTAAAACACTTAACGGAAAGAATAGTCGTGTAACTAATTCGCGAGGTTTTTTAAAATTACAGCACAGTTACATTATTAACTATTTAGTAAGGTTGTTTTTGTCGGAATAAGACATAACATTGTTATTTTGGAGCAAACTGCTTCAAGAGTTATTTCACGTAAAGTAATAAAAACATTCTTAATGTTTAACAAATTCGGCTTAAAACGACTCATCAGTCATTACTAAATTCCGCGATCACAATTATATTTGTTTGTACCAGTGTGCGACATTACTGGGATGGTAGTTATTACCCCACAAAAACAGCAGTGCAAATGTTGCTGTTTGCTTGTCGGCACGTACGCATTTAAATCGGAATCGTAAATAGCAGTAAAAACATGGAAAGTATCAACCGTTATACCTTTTTTATTTATTTGTCACACTCTGTTTATTGTTGCAGAAAGAGAATGGAGGAGTAATAATGGTTAACTTTTACAACACCTACGTCACCTGCTCAGATAATGCAACCACAGCAGATGTTGCAGGTAACTCCAAACTTTCGAATGGTGTCGAAACATTGATAGTTAGGACAATTGGGTTAAGTAAATCTTTTCGATTTATCGGTAAGAGGGAATTTCCGTCCTATAAACAACGTAAATATTTGAATAGGCTACCTATTAGCTTTGTAAAAGGGTTTCCAATTAAGTGATCCAAATTTTTGACCAAATGGTTTTTTGATCTGATTTTAATCCCATAAAAAACACAATTTTCTTGTCTATACTATTAAATAACCACAAAATATTATTCCATAGCGGTATTTATTGCATGCGAATTACTGTATTGTTTACATTTAAACCTTGTTTTTAGACCATTTTGACTACATAAAAAACATTACTGGAACTAAACACATTGCAATGGGGGCTGACTATGACGGCGTGACAAAGTAAGTTCACAGGTCATGTCAAGCCTAATTTTAACATTTGTTAGATTTATTTGGTTGTATACATTCTAGCATTAAAAAAATAAGGAAAAACAAAATGTCACGGAATTAAGCAAACGCGACGCATCACCGCATCGACCCAAAACTTTTTTTTCAAGGGATTCGAACCCAGGACACTCCCGGGAACGAATCCCGATCAGGTTTTTTATGTCTGTATATGGGTCAGGCGCGCGCGCCAGACCATTCGGCTAAATATACAGATTTGTCCTGGGTTCGAACCCCGAGAAAAAAAGAGCCTAAAATCAAGCGCGTATAACACCTTGCGCCACCATGCGGCAAGAATTTAAACACTAAAAAAATAATTTTCAAGAAGCAGCAAAAGGTCAGAAATTATGGTTCAAAAGCGAGCTGCTCAGTTAATAAACCATTTGGATCTTTGCTAATTCTGCAAAAAAATCAACGTGACGTTACACTTCAATTACCTGTTGCGCTTGTTATGTTTATTATATTATTGACCTAAAAATAGAGATTTTGTATTTTGTACAGAGTGCCAACTGGTCTTGAGGACGTCTCAAAATATCCCAACATTATCGCTGAACTAATAGACAGAGGTTGGTCTGATGACGAACTGAAAGATATCGCTGGACGTAACATACTTCGAGTAATGAGAAAAAACGAAGAGATTGCTGCTGGCATGAGCAATCAGTTAGCTGAAGAAACATGGATAGACAATGCTGAAGTGTCAAATAAAAGTTGTAGAACTTAAACAAATTGAGTTACCGTTGTTTTGTACATAGATAAATTGCCAACATGTAATTAATATTGCTGTCATAATCATTTTGAATCCGACGCATCATCACATTTAATAAATTTAAAATGGGCAGTACTGTCTTAATTTTTCGCAGTTGTAAGTTGTACAATGGGTAATTCCTCTTTCCATCGGCAAACGCAGTGGTTTAAAATTTTGAAGACGTTGGCGCGGTGGCGGCTCGTAGATATTTTAGTTTGTTTGTACGAAAGTTTGAAGAAATCAGGAACGGTTTAGCTTTCGAGCAAACATGCTATGGCATTGAGGTAAAAAAACATACCCCAAAACTGCGGTTTCTGCAGGTGATGCGCAGAATCGACTGAATTATGTTCGGTCCGAACAAGTTTTCCGAAAGGTCTTGCGCAATATTTGACGGAATCAACCGACTCGCTTTTGATGTCACGCGCTAAGTCGTAGACAACGCTCTAGAGTTGACAGTGACCAAAGTTTTGCTGCAAACAGTTGCGCTACGGCTACATGTTAGCCTATAACAGGGATGACGAACCACTGACCCGCGACAAAGTGACCCACCACGTTAATTCCAGTGACCCACTTGTAGTTTTACAAATTTATACTGATTACTATAAGGGTTACCAGACTTCCAAGATTAAAAAGCAAACACAACAGTTAACTTTAAGCCCTTTGCCAGATTGCCTATTGTCTTAAAAAACAGATTGTTGAGTCAACTGTGAGGCAACGGATATGTTTATTTGAACGTACAACTTGAAACGATTTGTTGTAACTTTGTTGACGCTGTTCAGTTCTACATATTCATGCGAATCCTTGTTTTCACACATGAATTTCATAAAATCAAGTGCCAGGAATAGCCTCAGCTCAGATATGACTGCTACGTGTATTAGACTGAAAACTACCTAGCTAGGATTACAAGACTTGCAGAAAAGATGCAGTAACAAGCATCTTTGCATTGACATTTGTGCTATATTATTACCTTTTTAATGTTAATTGTTTCTTCGGCCACCGTACCAGTCTGTCAATCAATTACTGATCTTTTTCTGGGGTGGGCAAAACATTATTGCTATGAAAAATATACTTGTTGGCGTCATGGGGACCGACACAGAACTAGAGATGTAGGCCTACCGGCCATTTTTGCAAAGATTCGGTTTCAGCTGAATAACTTGTTGCGATTATATTGTTGACCTAAAAATTCTAAAGAAGCGGGGTTTGACGATGTCGGCTATGTGGAGATTTCTTTGCATCGTAGAATGTTTTAGGCATCACACTTGTACTGTAAATAATTTATGCCTATATGTACATAATTACTTGATATCGCAATCTATCCATGTTAGTATAAACGGGTAAAACTTTAAAACCACTCTTGCAAAACTTTATGCCGGCGCCTGGAGTTGACGCCATGTTAGTCTTTGCGCCCTTTCAGATTTAATTTTACGTGATGGGTCGACAATCGTATACGTAAAAGATTAGGTTTTGGATAAACTGCAACAAATTTTTCGATCTTAAAAAAATCCTACATTTTGACCAACTTCCTTTTCGGTGTATGGGTTGTTTTGTTTCAATTGTATGGAAAAGCAATCTCGTTGTTGTGTTTCCAGGTGGCTAACCATCAGACTTGCTTCTATGAAGGTTTGTAACTTTTGCAATTAACCTTTTTTGTCGCTTCACATATCAGTGACGTCACAATAAATTGGGTTTAATTTTACTTTTGCTCAGCTACAACTGTGGTTTAACTCCAAAGTGCACAGAATAAGTTACATCAATTTTGATGTTTATTGTTGCCAAATTTCATTGATTTTCCGTATATACAACATAATTTGACACTTATTCTGAGTTTTTCTGTGCAAAAACATTTTACAAATCGTTATTATTATACATTGCTCCAAACATAAATGTACTTAATCTCCACTTAAGGTTTTTTGCAGAAATATTTTCATTACTCTTGTTGGTTTCACTTCAAAATTAATTTAGTTCGTATAACAGCAGTTTAGTATGGTACATGATTTCAGTGTTGACACAAATTAACAAATCATAACTATCACATATCGAAACAGTATTATTGCAAAAACACTACTTATGAATTAAATGCATACAATAATTTTATCAAAAAACTGTTTGCGAGCTTAGAATATTACACTTTTGGTTTGAAAGTGTTCTTTTCATTCCTTAGAAACCCCATAGTTTCAATTCCATTTTTTGTGCCACATCGTTTTTGTATTGTCAGGTCATTTACTCTCATAAAGGGGTTGTATAAAAGTTCTTCACCTATAGTTGATGGTATTGTTGGTAATCCATTTTGCCTCTGCTGTTTAGCCCACTTTAATTTATTTTGCAGCGTCTGATTTTCAGGATCCACAAATGCCGAATATGTTAAGCTTCCTACACTATACTCATGCCCACAGTAGACTTTTGTATCAGCAGGTAGAGCTCCCAAAATGTCTACTAAAGCTCTGTGCATTTGTTCAGCAGTTCCTTCAAAAAATTTCCCACAACCAGACAAAAACAATGTGTCACCTGTAAAGACTACAGGTGTTTCCCTGCCCTCAACAAAATAGCAAATGTGACCAGATGTGTGACAAGGTGTGGAAAGGCACTGAACAGTCAAGGAACCAAAGTTAAAACTCTGGCCATGGTTGACTTTTTTAGTCATGCCATCAATTCTGTCATCTCCAGCATAAACGTCAAGTCCCTTCACCCTTGACACCAGGTCTTTGTTGCCACCAGCATGATCCCAGTGGTGATGTGTTGTAAACACTGTCGTGAGATTTACGTTTTCTTCTTTGGTGGCTGCAATAATTTTGTCTGGTTCAACTGGATCGACAGCCGCTGCTTGATTTGTTTTTTCGTCAATCAATAAGTACATGTAGTTGTCTTCCAAAGCAGGAATTATTCTAACTTTCATGTTTGCAAAGTAACTGATCAATTCTTTCGAATGATACCAGATTTTTTGACCCAACAACCGTGCAGTTAGAAAACCCATTGCAGCATTTTAGCGCAGTCATGCGTAACGCATAAGATTTGTTTGTTTTGTAGGATTAATCCCATGATGGCAAGGTTCTTTGAAAAGTTTTCTGCCATAAATAGCAATTTATTTATAAATTAGTCAAAACAAATAACACCATTTTTAAACAACTTAGTATAGTATAAAATGGCGCAATATATTGTGTATTGTTTGCTGTCAAATTAAATAGATTGAGAGTTGATGCTGATGGCAGACACCAGTTCACTAACAAGAGGTTTTATGTAAATGGTAATCAGTGTTGTGAACAAGCAAGTGACCAAATGACGTGAATGGTCTATAGAACAACCATTGAAACTTTCTTTTCACCCTATTTAGTTACCGAATTCTTCAGCGCATTCACTCTGTGTGCAAAGCAGTACATAATGCTTAGTAGGCCTACCACCTAAGACCAGTAACATATTAGTTGCTGGTACCACTGGCGAAGACTATATTAATGTCTGTTTCTTAGTGTGTCTTCCTACACTTTAGGGCACAACTTTGCCCTAAACATAGAAATCATTTAAAAGGCTCATGGTTCTCATATTGATGAGCACACATTGCACAGTATAAAAACCGGCATGAATTTTGTCATACAAATCGCTTTTTATTGCATACACAGGTGAGAAAAATAAAAATGTAAAGGGAAAACAGTAAGCTCTAAAATATCAATTTTTATCTAAACTTTAAAATTTCCTCTGTAGCTATTTTTATAATTGAATTAAAATCAACATGCATTTTGGATCTCCAAAATCTTCGTGCTGGTCCCCATGTTCGGGCTGGATACCTGGGACTGTCAATCCCATGCAAAATCCGCGCAATTGCTCGACCTGTCACCCGCCCTTCTAAATCTGCACCTGTTAAGATTTGCGCAATTTTACAACGGATGTAGAAACAAATGCAACATTAGATATAACTTCAGTTAGATGTTGGCTAAAACAAGAAATACTTTATAAAACGTCATATTTGTGATATAAAGTGTGTAGATTAAGATAAATCATTGCCTGTTTTTGTTTCCGTTAAAATCCTGTAAGATGATAAAATAAAGTAGCGTTTTAAAAAAATATTATTCAAATAAAACTTGGCTAGTTTCTACTTCTAATATCTCAATTACGGTAGAAACAGTACAACGATCGGTACATTGAACTTAAAAGCATAAAACTTCCACATACTTATCTCGTAATAGACATAACTAACAACTTTGTGGCGGGAACCCACGATTTTTTCCCCGACATGTGACCCGATGTAAAAAGATTTATTTAAAGTGTAACTATGCCAAAATTGTCCATGATGTGTGTGCTGAGTCAACCTTCTAGTTTCACGTTTGTTTCCTTATCATGATTGTATCCGCAGGTAAATACAATCCAACCCACAGTTGAAAAGTTGTTAATTATGATTTTTGCAAAACAAACAAGTGAGAGTAAATACTCTGTAACGTTAGAAAGCAATATTCTGCCAACTTAATGTAATTTGGGCAGTCAGTTAAAACTATTAAAATTTCACATGAGCTATTTTTTCAATAACTTGTCGTTTTTGGAAAGCTAGTGAGGTAACTAATTGGGTCGTAGGATCAAATACAGTGATCACACTGCAACTAGCGATGTCTTACTATGCACTGTGAGAAATTGACGAATAATCCCTCGGACATCATTTTCAACGTCGGGATCGATCTAAAAATATTAATAAATTGACAGGTGATTAAAATGTTAATTTCGTACTCAGGAATCAAAAAAACAATCCACAAATTGTTAAAACATCCCAGAACAATGTAGTCATTAAGACTTTGTAGTCGCCAAACTACTTAAGACTTCTGAGACAACCAAATATATGATAAGCATAAAGTCCAATAGAAAGACAATAATAAGAGATTGTCAGGAAAGCAACAAGTCAAAACAGCTGATCAGCTTTAGGGCCTGAGCAAAGTTTTTTTGCTAAGTTGCGCATTATTACAGTAATGTTAAAAGTGCAATGACAAACGTGTAATGCAAAGACAAAACAATTTGAACTCCAGTAGGGCGGAGCGTTTTTTACACCAAGTAATAAAGAAAAGACACTCTTCTTGGCATTGCCTCTCTGCATTTCAACAAGATACAAATAATAGCACTTACTGTAATAGGTGGGACATCCACAATTTGCTCATCAGCTTGAAAGTACTTATTGATTACTTCTTTTAACCCGTTACTCTTGTCCAAATCTGCTTCATCCATGCAGTAACCAATATTTGCAAAGGAAAATCTGCACAAGTATGCACGTTTTTAATTTCAGTTAAAGGAAAACGCTTGCAAAAACTGCCTACTTTTGCATGGTGTTAAACGCAGTTCTCAATTGAAACAACTCTTTCTTTTCTTGCTTTGCAACACGCTGATGTAATGATGATGTCAGTTTGTCAATGAATTCGTCATCAGTTGACTGTTTCGTTTTTATCAAAAACGAAACATCTTGAAATTCGACAACCACTCCACTTTTGCCGATTGCATTTCCCTCTGTGCGTAACAAAGCTTAGGGTGTATTTCGTTTTCTAAATGATTTAGCAGTAAAATCCCGAAACTGTTACCTGTAGATAAACTTGAATCCCAGACAAGTTGCCTCAAGTTCTTTTTCAGTGTAGACAAATCACATCGCATTGCGTTGGCGACCTGTACGAAAATAGAAAAGTTTACGAGTAGCCAAAACTAAACTAAATTATTGAAATATTTTTTTATCCGATCGCCCTTAAAAACTTAAAAAATTGACAAAATATACGACACTTTGCTGAGACTGGCAAAATATTTCTTTTTAAAGTGTTTGGTTGATAGTACTCATAAGACTTTTGGAAAAAAACGTTTACGGCAATGCACAAAACCTTTATAACGTCACACGTCAAGTCAATGTTAACAACTTGTGTGATAAATATTGACAAAAATCACCGCTAGAAGTTTGGTTTATTATACATAACACTAAATATTACTTACGTCACTCATCGAAAATGTAATATCTGCACAGGACTTTTCCACACTCCCTGCGAAAAAACAAGAGTAACACAGCGCAATGTCAGATCAAAAATATTATCGCTCTTTAAAGTAACATTGCAATTGTTTAATAGTAAACAAATAAGAGAACGTACCCATTTTGGAAATCGCTGCAGCTACTGCGGCACATTTTTTAGCAACTTTTATCAACTGGGCTGGTCCACCATAGCAACGAAGTGAACATGTTGCTTCTGTAGGCAAGTAAACATTCAGAAGACCATCTAATTCCAAGTAGCAAAGTAGGGTTTCAATGCCTGCAAAAGATGTTTTGATTAGGGAATTTGCACAAATAAAATTCGCATATGACAATAAGGCAGTGGTGGTTTCAACCTGAGAGGAATTTCAACCCAGCATGAAAATTTTAAAAAAGGGAAAGTAATTCCACTTTCATATTTGCATGTGGTTGTAAAAACAGGATTGCGTTCTAAAAGCGGGACCATCTCACTTTATGTAAAGCAACCATCTAAATAATGTTTGTTTAATTTAGTCTATCTGTGTCGTGGTATATTGGCGAAAAATATATTTTTTTTGAATTTTTTCAATTGTTTTTCAAAAGTGAGGAATTAGTCAAAAAGGTTGAAAACCACTGCACTAGAGGGATTATGATCAAACTTAAATGTTAAGAAAGGTAAATGCGCCACGTTTGTGGTTAAAAAATGTTTGTTTTATAAACCATAGCTAAACTCAGGCGATTGATGGTGCGCAGTTTTAGACCAAATCCAAACCTAAATTCCATTCAACAAATTTTAAAATGGATTTATTTCTACACCAGTCAGGAATCATTGAAGAAGCCCCCTTCACAAACATAACAGACCTAATGTTGTTGTAGCTGTAATCCATAGATTGACTAATGCAGCAATCTTTGTTGTATATGAAATGCAACCACAAAAAAAATCGAACGTACAACAACAGCATGTCTCAGCAGACATTAATAGACGTGGCTTTAACTGGTGCCAGCAAGGCAGCGGGATGGCCGATAACAATGGACACGTTCTTGAAATAAGGTAATCTTAGAAAAAAGGTGAAGGACATTCAGGTGATTGTTGAGGACTCAGCGGGCTACTTTTGTGTGTATTCTCCCAACGTTATTTGCTCAGTTGAACAATTAAATATATTCCATAACTACGCGCTGTAGTCGAAAATGTTACGCCCATTTTTTCCAGCATTTATTTACAAAGCCCCAAAATGCAGTGCGGCAGTTAAGAAAGATTTATAATGGAAGGAAGTGTTTTTTTTTTGCTTGAATACTAAAATGTACAGACATAGTAAGTGAAAAACATTGCATATGTACTCAGTATACTGTAAGATTTGTAGGTTGCAACAAGAGTGAGTTAATATATCTTTAGCGTGTAACAGGCCTGTTTGGAGCAGGTATATCAATTTAAGTACGCCATACGGTAAGTCGTAAAAATGTGTCATTAAATTTTCAATAACAGAGAATTTTTGGAAACCTGGGTGAGGGCTTGGCGTAGTTTATCCTGGCAGCAATTTTGACTACCCGCTACAAAAAGCATTGACAGAGTTGTGAAGTAAGTTTAGTGCGTGGGAGGCGGTGGGTAAAGTCAAAACGGTTTTTGAAGAATCGTTGACTGCACAAACCATTGTAGATGATTAAATCGATCATTAAAATAAGTTTTACTCGGGGTAATAAACGCTGACCATTCTTGAGATAAACATATTGTTTTTTCAAACGAGGACAGGCGTATTTGCTCAGAGTCCCGAAAGACAATGTAAATAGGTAATAAAAAACCCGCAGCTTTACCTTGCTAAACATTAACCAACCACTTGCGATCTTCGACAATAAAATTCAGATTCATTCAAACTCAAAGTGTAGGAAATTCATTGAACCAAGTTTTCCTGTTTATACATCGGGTTTATCTCTAGGCAACTAAAAACGTCTTTAGGCAACAAATTTTGAAACTCGTTAATGCGACATGGACTCGATTCCCAGGAGAAGATTTAGTGTTGACGCCATTGCCCTAGCAAGTGAGTTCTGTTGATCAATAATAAATATTTCGCAAGCCTGTTTGTGAAGTTAGCAGGATGTTTAAGCTTTTGTTGCAATGTTGTCAGATGCCAAGTCGTCGCAACACAGCAAGTTTGGAAATAACAATCTTTTATCACTTGATCATAAGGTAAGCAAGAAAACATTTGCTAATATGTGAAATCTGGATTTAACAGAATAATTTCAACATACGCCAAAAGTTGTTTCGCAAAAACTTTACTTCGTACTTATTTTGAGATATATGTATATGTATGTATAACTAAGTTATATTAAGTAAACAACGACGCTATGTAGGCTAAAAAGGTATTTCTGATGACTAGTTTGTTCGGAAAAATTAATACACATTATAGTCAACCATAACCACATTAAAATTCTGATGCAAGTAAAATAATCGGTAAACTTTAAACTCCGGCTCGATTTCAGGTTTAAATGGGGGTTAAGAAGATAAGCTTTTCGATTTTTTAAAATTTTTCCATCAACCACAAACAGGTACAAAAACGACGAAATTCAATGGCGGTCGTATCGCAGTCGCAGAACAGACGACCGTCATATGCTTGGTCACGAAAACACAGCAGATTTACACCGATAAAGTCAACCGACAACTTTGAGGTTAGTCACAAGAAAATTTATGACTTACTAAAGGGCTAAAAATAAATTACGATACATTTTTGATGGGTTCAAAAACTAACACTGTAACACATAAAAACGAAAATATTTTGTATCTTTCTTTCTTTTAAGAAACAAAAAAACAAGGTAAATATTCCCGAATTATATTACACAGGGATTTACTACAACATTTACCAACCTGCCTGCGGTACCCGAACCGAAGGAAAAAATGGAAAATACCTACAAGCTCAACCCTGATAATGGAACAGAATTCCGAACACATATTATTAGAAAAGCAATAAATGAGGTTGAATTGTTAAAAGTATTATTGCAAGCGTTTAAAACATAATAAAATTGCGTTGTTTAGATATTTGATGACATGCTGCCGAATATTGACGATTATTTTAAATCCCTTCTTGAAGCACGTAAGTAAACAAGCGTGTAAAATAATTTAAAACACATTGCGGGTTAATTAGGCTGATTTTAAATATTAACTAATTTCGGGGCCAGTTTTGTGGGCAAACGAAATAGGAACTTTTCTAAGTAGAATAAACAACCACTTTTCCACTTTTTTAAATTGTTGGTTGCTATTTAATTATTTAACATGAACTGAACGAAACTATTGGACCAACGCTGGTAGTTAAATCTGCAAAAACTGGCATCAAAACACAGACAAAGTTTGTCGAATTATTTTGCTGACATAAAGCGACAACAATGTAAGCCACAAATTTAAAGCTCATCATAAAATCCATCTTTGAAATGCTTAGCAAACAAAAAGCAATAAAGCGATTAAAACACGAACCACAATGCAAAAAAGGTTGTAAGAAATAAGATATCGCGCAGTATTGGTATTAACCGTATTTCTTGACAAAAAAAAACACATCGTTAAGAAGCATTTCTATTTTAAATTACTAATTCAACACAAAGCGCAATTATCTCAAACAGTTTTATTCCTTAAAATAATAGTGGCTCAGTAAAATATCTTTACAATTTTTAGTGAAGATGACAGCATTTCGTAATCTGAACATTTGGGTATGGGGTATTTTTTATGATTTACAAACTTTCACTACATTTTAAGAGCAAATCTTTGGAAAATTGTTTGGGCCAAAATCAGAGGCCAACGTGAGCGTGGGTGGAAAACTTGCAAAGCTACTTGTCACCGAAGTAAAGGATAAACTTAAAACGCTTGGAATGGACAGGTAAATATGATGGTCCGACTACATTATTTGATAACATTGGACGGTGGAACGCTGACTCGAGCTTTTCCTAACTACATAATGTTTGTTTATCAAAGAGCGAAACTATTGGTGGAATATTGCTATTAAACCCAAGAAAAAAAAAACAGACCGAAAGGGGATTCGAACACGCAGTCTTTCGAGTATATGTATAACTCGACCAGTAAACTATACCGAGCTTTGCGGCGACTTTTGCAATAAGTAACAAAAATTTTTTGAATGATTTTTTGCAGGTATAAATTTGTGACAAACGCTTTTGTGGGAGACTGCGTCGGACAACGAATGATGATTGTCAGCAAAAGTTTACTCAACACCGAAACAGATGGTCACGTGACAGTACAACGGCAGACCGGGAAATATTACGCGGTTGTAGTCGTCCATGCGCTATATTTCGAGTAAAACCTGAGTTTTTTTGCTTTTTGTTTGCCCAAACCACAAGACCAGAACAAGAAAAAGTGTATTACCGCCTAAAACCAGTATTCGGTCTGATAAAGAAGAATATATTTTTTATCATTGATTGAGGACCAACATACAGGACGAATGATGTTTTTGTAGCACTGTGTTAAGACTACAATTTATTAATGCTCGAATTTGTACAGAGCTTCCTGCACTTTTCAGTTTCCCTTCCAACAACAGTACATAAGCCATGTTGTATTTCACCTTGCGCAAAACTATTGTAGTGTTTACAGAACAGTGTGGTTTTGTAGTTTTTTCACGTTCATATACATGTCAGTGTTATTGGTGTTAAAACAAAAAGTTTTATTTTGCTAATAAAAAATGGACAGTGCCTATTCTTTTAAACTATTGGGGATATTTCAATATGAATAACGCTTGGGTAGCAGTGCTTAAATTGTCCCGGGTTATCTTGACTCGTTTTAGCGCTAAATTGTAGAAAGCTCCATTTCTTTTACGCATCAGGCGTCATTTCTACAACTATACTCTAATCAATAACAGCCTCAATTGAACTAATAAGTTAAGCTTTAAAATTATTGATTTCAACAAACACCATACCTTCCTTTGATACATCTAAATCATCCACAGAACTATCAATAGGAATCGATGCAAAATGGCCGGAACATTTCCTCCCGAATCTGAAGAAAACAAACAGAAATGTATATCATATTGTCCACATCCAATATTGACACGTACTGAATCAAAATTCATACTTACCTCTCACAATCGCACGGCGGAAAAACACTTTTTAGAAGTTTTTTGACAATGTGACGATCGACAGTTTTGCCGTAAGTGTGTCTTGCCAACTCAAATATGTCTCCGCCCTGTAAGCCAACAACTGTTAGTTTGATACTGTGGCCTTGAAAAACCACCGATCGTCGTATGCTTGTTTCGAAAATAAATTATTATTTGAAATTGAATTGGATTTTTTAGTTTTAAAAAAAATCGGGAACACCAAAGTCTATCTAAAACACAAGTTTTTCGCGTAACAATGAGACAACTTGTTTTATAGATTTCGGGACCACAATATTTAATTTAAAACTAAACTGCCATAGAATGTACTCTAGGTACACAAGTTCTCTAACAGATACGTTTTTAATTAAATTTATGACCTAGGATCGTAACATAGTTTATGGCAGCAATAGTAAAACTAGTTTTTAATCTGAATAAAATGGTAATGTTAAGGTTTGTTCTTCACTATTCCGTTTAGCTAAGAGCAATGTCTTTACACCTTTTTGTCCAGCCACATTACCTAAGTTTACAAAATTTACGATGCATTGCGTACCCTCGACTTAAGGAAAACCAACAGCAAAAAGGTGTGGTGGTCGAACAAAAGCCTATAAAAGTTGAAATTGACATGGTGTGTGGTTTGAGGACAAATGATGGACTTGGATGGCATTGAGCAACTTTAAATCAAACAAAATTGGGAGGAAATTAAAATCTGTTACATTTGTCAGTGTTTGGACAAAATGTAGCGAACAATGTGAAAATTGGATTAAAAGTTTAAATGTGGTTTAAGTGGGCAAAGTGACAAAAAACCCTTTCAGACTTTTTTGTGCTTTGTCTGGTGACGCCGATTTTGATTGGCAGCACGTCAAACTGAGTTCGCCGTTTATAGTGTATATTTTAGCTGTCCAAAGCTTGCCAAACATTCGCATTAACTGTAAAATGTTTTAGGTAGGCCGCAAAAGGTGTTAAATGACCAGAAGCTTTCTCCTAGAGTTGCAACCTCAAAATGACCAGCACAAAAAAAGAAAAAAAAAAAGAGTTTGAGTTTCAAAGACCAAGTCAATTAACTGAGGGTTAATGAGGATGTGCCTTTATAAGATAAAGTCGTGTAGGTCAACTTTTTCTTATTAAAGAGTCAACACAACATCATATTAGCGTGCACAATTGCATTCTTTTGTTATTAGTGATTTATTTAAGAAGTACCAAAGAAGATCCTTTTTCTACATTTTACACTTTAATAGTTGCACTAAATAGACTTACATGTAAAGTCAAGATTCTCAAGTTTGTAAATAAATGTAAACTTTAATAGTCATACTATAAGGCAGTGGTTCTTTTTAGTCGATATTCAAATCTAATTCCCCCTACAAATTTCGTTTGCTAAAATATCGTTTACATTAACATTTTAATGTAATTCTTAGAACAGAAATTAAACTCTCGATTATAAGGCCTAAAACGATTATACAAGAACTTTCTTTTTATCAGCTCATATATGGCAAATCCGGCAATAACACATAGCACAGACAACCAGTAAGAGATTAATATTGTGACACAAATTCCCCCCTACAAATTACAACCCCCCCCCCCCTAGTGGGGAATTCCCCCTTGGTTGGGAACCACTGCAAAAAGGCAATCAAATTAAAAACTAAACTCATCAAAGATATCCATAAAGATGAAACTTACTCAACTCACATCACATGCAAACTTTAACTTACATGAGGATCAAGAAACAAGTGACAGTGCGCTGGTAAACCATCCCTTCCTGCCCTTCCCACTTCTTGTACATATCGCTCAAATGATCTAAAATAGAAAAGTAATTCAGTCTTTAACTGTCATTTTACAAAACGCAAGTTGTTTACTATATTTGACAACATTTTACATATAGTTTACAGTTACCAAACAAATTATCACAACCAGTGTTTTTTTAAGGTGTTCAAATTTCTTCAGCGGTTTCCCAAAATTTGCCAGTAGCCTAATAAATAATTCGTTTAAGCAAATATGGCTATTTTTTGGTATTTAAATGAAACACTTGCGGTCTCTTAAAACTACTTAGCGGTCACTCAAACCAAACCTTAAAAAACCTGCCCACAACTAAAATTTATTTAAATACATGTCAAATGTTTTAATTTTAGTGTGGTAAAACGTTAATTTCATTGATTTAAAATCTTGTTTATTTAATTGATCCTGCTGGGGGTTCAATGAAATGCATAAATAACAACAACAACATATTTTCCATTAGCACAAACTTTATTCATTTCTAACTTTTTTTATGTGGATTACAGAGTAAATGCTTCTTCTAAAACACAGTCATAGATATGTTACAATGTCTTGATCTATGTATGTTAACTAGTTTGCACATTGCAAAGAATATTGTCTAAGTTCAAAAGAAAGAAATGTAACTGTTGGATAATGCAGAAGGAAATTATTGTCCCCTCAGGAAAGAGGAAATATAATGAGTAAATTGCTGCATAATTTTGATTTACCGTGGCATGTTGTAATGAATAACAGCACGAACATCATGTTTGTCAATCCCCATTCCAAAAGCTACAGTTGCCACGACGATCCTCAGTTTTCCACTCATAAATCGGTTCTGAACTCTGCGTCTCTCAGCAGATGACATTCCTAAAACAGAGATCAATTATGTATATTTCTAAATAAATCACTTCTGTATTACACAATTAAAAAAACTCATTGTAAAGAAGTTTGCAAACAAAGATCTAGTTTTCATGGATCCAAATAAAGCAAAATGTTAAACCTGCATGATAGCAATCTGCTTCATATGTGACCGCTCTACGCTTGCTTCCTACAAGGTAAGTTAAAAGTTGATTAGGCTGAAGTAGGCAAGCAACTATATTTTAGTAATAGGTAATTTAAAACCTTTAGAAGACGTTCCTTTTTTTCTCTTTTTTGAATTCTGCTTTTCTTCGGTAGCTTCACTACTTTGAGCTTCAACCTGTAATGTATTCACATAAAGCTGAACAACAGAATACCAGACAGAAAAACTGTTCGGTAGATTTAAAACAAATGAGTCAGAAAGAACGACTTTGGCCTGAGGCTCTCAAACCTAAGACTCTAACTATGCAACTCGGTTTTAAATCAGATAAAAGATTTAAAAAATACAATATGGAATGTGAACTCAAAGGCTGTTAAAAATACAAGCTACATAAAAGAATAAAAAAATAGTAGCTTGCAAACAAACATGTGGTAAAGAGTATTTCATGGTAATTACAATAAACCCATATAATTGATTTGATAGCCCTGATGTAACTTTTATAGCCACAGCATAATCTTACTCGCTTGGAAGCAGGGGCGTATCCAGAAATTTTTAAAGGGGGGGGGGGGTCCAACAATTTTTTTGGGGTAAATCCCTAATGACGTCACATTTTAGCGAAAGCTTTGTAGTTTTCTGATTTCACCGCTGCTATCTAGCTTACTCAACCAAACTGCAGCTGCAAAATAAGCGTGACTGTCAGGTAATCAAAATCGTTGCTTAAAAAAACAGGGTCCAATTTCTAAAGAACTAAATCCCTTGCTGAAGCGGTAATCCTACTGTTAAGTTGCGCAAAGTCACGAATGCACTAAAGGTGGTAACTGCAGAAGGCATAAATTGTGCCTGGCAAGTAACAAATTACCCTAATAACATAACTCGATTTACATCGATCTAATGTTTTTGACAAACTATTACGTGTTTGGCGGATCAAAGCAACACAACATTACACGTTTTTAACACTTTTACATTGTTCAAATGCAAAAACAGTTTGATATGTTGCACTTAGTGCAGTTACCACTTACCAAGAAACTGCTACCAGCGCCCTAGCCGGAACGTAATATTCCGATTGTTAGCGCATAAACCTCCTTATTAAACCCTTGTTACGTCACAATTGGCGATTAGATAACAAGTGAATACAGGAGATTAAAGGCTCGCGTCTTTGAGATAACGACTCCCTGTTATCACGCAGTGGTAAACGGAACGATTTTGGCCTATTTAATTCACGCACAACTTTTTGAAAGGGGTGGGGGGGGGGGCGGACCCCAAAACCCCCCTTTGGATACACCACTGCTTGGAAGTGAAAAAAATATTGTTGCAATGAGTGCATTATGAAGTTGCCTAGAATTTATATTTACTGGCATTGGAGTTGGTCTGGTTTGTAACTTGGTGCGAAGAAATGAGGAAACTCGTGATACATCGTCTCTTCTTGTGCAGTAAATTATAATGGAATCCAGTGATCCAAATCTCTCACCCATCAAAAGCTGCTCTAGTGACTTAAAAACAATTTTTAGTTTCAGTTTTTTTCTGCTGGGAAACATGTTTTCTAAAAACAGTATGTCGATACATGACCACCAGAACATAAATTAGTCCAGTGTTACTGGCCTTATCACCTATCAATTACGTTGGTAACTAAAAACCACACAGGTGTTAAGAAGTTTGAGATTAGGTTCAGTTTTAGCCCCTCGTTTAGCCATAAGTTGCCTAACCTATTAAGAAAGCCAAAATTTGTTTACAATTTTTAACATATACTTATTGTTCAAAATTCCAGCAAAAGTACCTCATCTTTATAAGCATCCCTGGAAACAGATAGAGTAAGATTTGATGGTAAATCCATCTTCACAATCATACCAGCTTCCTTGTTTTCAATACCTTTCAGTGCACATTTAATTATTTAAACAAAAACTAGAAGGGTGACTTAGCACATTTTGCCATGGTACATACATATAACATATTTTGAAACGCTAATCTATTCCTTGCACTTATTTTATGATGTGTCCCATATTAGCCACTGTCTTGTATAGCATTAGTTGTTTCTGCAAGCAGAAACTCATGGGTCCCCACACATGCAAAGTTGAAAATAATGAATTTCAAGAGATAACCATGATCAAGTTTTGGTGTTGTAAACACAGTGATCAATACTGGGCTGAAATAATCATGGTATTAAAAGTACAACCTACACGAATCTGATTCAATTCAGACATTGTTTGAAGTTGTCCTATTGAAATTCAAGTTTAAAGAAAGAAGGTGTAAATGGCCGCAAAATAGATTAAACACAACAATCGACACATATAAATAGAAAATTCTGCAAATTTTATTAAAAGATTGTTAAAAAATCACTTATTTTAGGGGCTGGTTGGTTAAATGTTAGAGCTATAGGATGAACACAACAATCAACATCTATAAATGGCGAATTCTACAAGCTGTCCGAATTTCATTCAATTCCAACACCGTTTAATAAACACTCATTTAAGGGGGGTAGTGGGGTAACTGATTGGGTTTTACCCCAAACTGATAAAATATGAAACCAAAATGACCCAATCAACAATCCTGTCAAATTTTGTTACAACTGACCAATGTTTTTGAAATTTTGACCAATAGAACTGTTTTAACAGCTGTATTGAATGAAATGCTTTTGACATCATAAAGCTGTAGACAACCGACTAACTGCAAAAACATCCACCAAGCAATCCACAAACACCAGTAACATATGTCAGGTGGCCATTATAACACTATTACACCACAGAAACCTTTTGTTTGTGGTGCACAGCAACATATAAACTGTTTTAGATTTTTGGGGCTAGTGGGGTAAATACTGGGGTAATCAAGACAAACCCATAATTTTACTCTCTAAAATTGTGTAACAGATGTTTGTTAACTATATGTACAATTGAATTGGGTTGTAAATGTCTGTAGTCGAAATATTGCTCACACAAATCAAAACACAAACACCCAATGAACAACCTGTAATTTTTAGACATTTAGCAGGTCCATCAAAAATGTTTTTTTAAATGATATGAAGGAAAAATTTTGTACAGGTACCAAAAATGAAGAAAAAAACTTCTATACCAAGTTGTTTGGCAACAGAATGACACGAAGCCATGGTTGCAGTAGCTGTCAGCCCAACCAGGCACTTCACTCCAAGTTGTTCCTTCAGGATCTAAACGAAAGGGTTTAATGTCATTTTTTATTTTTTAAATTTTAATTTTTTAGAATTAATTTTATGCTGATGAGACCTTATAAGTTGAAATAGTATGCACTGTTTATGGGCTTGAAGCCTTTTGTATTTTTTGAAAATTTCACACAATTCAGTTATTAAAATTAGTTAAACTTGCTTCCTTATAACAGGGCAAATCGGGAGCAGGGCTTTACAAACTCGGGTTGCATAACAAACTTTATGGGTCATGAAAAGCTATTACAAATTGACATTAAGTGTTCCAGATTATACTGTTCTATGTTTTAGCCATTTTATTTAAAACACAGTTGTTCAAACCGGTACAATTTCTTAAAATATTATTATTGACTGGGCTGTAGATTCTACGTAAATAAATAGGTTAATGATGTCAACTTTGCCTCTTCGGACAAGAGGCTTGTCACTGAAAACATATAATTTAAGCTGATCATACTGAATAAATTTTGTTTTTTGTTTTGTTTCCAGAAGGCTACCTACATGTAAAATAGTAGACTCTGAGTACCGGTAGCTTGTTTTGAGTTTTCACTCGAATTAGGCAATTTAACAAATACAAACAACAAACATATATATTTCGCACTGTTTATGCTATTAAAATAGTTGTAATAAACAATGCGCAATCAAATACAACATATAGAATAATAATGGTTCCATCATGAGGTAGGCCAGTGCCATGGTACATCCATTTTACAACATGTTTTTCAGCTCACCTGACATACACGAAGATATGAAGGTCGAAAACTGTGAGACCATTCAGCCAGGCAATGACATTCATCAATACACACAAAGGAAATAGGAGGCAAGTGAGACAAGGGACTGTAATGTGGTGGCATTCCTGCCCATTTCATTAGTGCTTCAGGAGAAACAAGCAATACATCAACCTTAAACAAACAACCGATTTTGTTGTTTCCAAACATTAAATCAGTATAGTAATTTGATTTTCAATAATCCATTTTATTCATAGTATCACTCAGAAAAGTGACAAAAACATTTTCATTTTTAAGCTTTATGATGAACATGTTTATTGTAAATTCAGAATCCAATTTTAAACCCTTATATTTATTTTGGCAGAATGTCTTACCCTTCACACATTGCATAGAACAACTAAAAAAAAACTGTTTACAAACTTATACTTATAATTTTAAAACATACAAATTCTTGATTTTCTTAATCAACCACAAATTCAAACTGTTTTTTTTTCTTTTTTTACTGCAAGGGTATGCACTTAGCAGTGTTCAAATCTGCCCATACAGTATTACATTGTGGAAGATAAAATGTGCATTTTAAATGTACTAATAAAAAATCTCCTCATTACGTGCATACAAATAGGAGTGTTTGATCTGTTTTGAATCCACCTTTAATTCTACTGTTAGAAATCTTGTTACGTAAACAAACACTCCATTAATGTCACAAATGCTTTAATTATCCTTATTTGATATTGCCAGCTAATTTAGTCCACCTACAATATGGACAAAACAATATACATCATTGTGTGCTTAGAATAAATACCACGAAAATCACGATAGATAGTCAAGACGTAATATACTGTGCAAGCAAACTTCGTTGGTTTTTTAGTGACAACCCCACACAGCTATTTCATGTATCACTAAATACTACTCTTTTTACATTGGTAAATACAAACCAACCTTGTTTTCCTGTATTTCCTTCATAACTTTTTCTCTCTGATCTTTTGACATGCCTGAATGCAGCCTGGTGGCTTTCAGAAACTTGGGCAGGCCGTGAACCTGTTAAAAAAGTTGGCATGTTAATAGCATGTATAAATGTCTTCATCATTAAATTCTAATTGGATTGTAAAAAATGGCCTGTAGCTGGATTGTTAAAAATCACATACAGCAGGGGTGTCCAACATGTGGCTCATAGAACATTTAAAATAGACACACATGCTTTTGCAAACATTCAGATAGTAAACATTAGGATTTGTCACACAATAAAATTTGTTTCTATTGATTCTTCATGACCTTTATTCTAACTTCAGTAAATATTATCACTTATCAGTAATAAAGTTACACAACCCCTTAATTAAATTATTCGTTTTTTGACAAAACTTTAGCCCCTTTGCAAACTATTTGTATTTTGTGTCCCATAAACAGAATAAAAGGTTTCTGGAGTATCATAAACAAGTTTACTTGCATTTGAAGACTTTTTCTTCTTCTATACATTTAATAGGGTTGTATGTATTGGCCAAATATTCGGAGTGAGCCCGAAACAATAAGATGATTAAGACATAGTTTTGGAAAAAGTGCCAAAAGTTGGTTGACATGGTGGTGTGTTCCAGTTGGACACCCCTGACATACAGCCATACATTTTTTCACTAAGCTCCAAAATTGTGGAATTGTCTACCATTGATATTACAGGTTTAAACTAGTGACCTAGCTTGCTGTTTGTTGTCCATGATAATATTGTAATACTAAATTGTGTCACTATAAACTACCTGGTCATCCATCAGGGAAACAAGTGGGGACACAACCAGCGTCAAACTTTGTTGTTTTACTGAATACAAATGTGCAGGAAGTTGGTAACATAAAGATTTTCCCGAGCCAGTGGACAAAACTAGCAGAGTTGGTTGACCTAAAAAAATGCAAAATCAAAACGATCTGTTGTGGGTTCTGAATAAAATAAATTTATAACACCATAACCTTTCTCAGTTTATTTAATGTTGTTGCTTTTTGAAAAACACTGTTCCGTAAAAATCAGTTAACACAAAGTCTCCTATTTTTATTTAAACTTACCAAAATTACAAAAAACATACATTGTAGTGACTATAGTTATTTCACTGTCACAATTGATGTTATAAAGACAATAGCAATTTCATAAAATTAGTTTACTTTACCACACAAAATTCTTTTAATGGCTTCTTCTTGTCCTTTGCGAAAGTCAGTGTAGCCAAATTTCTTAAGGACAGTTTTAACCTCTTCTCTGTTATAGTTTGCTTCATTATATAAAGGAGTTGCACTTTGTAGCGTTACATGCTGGCTTGGTGCATCATCAAAGTTGAATTCAGCATTTTCCATTTGTGACTGAGCACTTTCAACCACATCCATTAAAAATTCTGCATGAAAAAGTTTTCATATGTAATATTCAGACAACACTGATAAATTACATATATTTTGTAGAACAGGTGGTATTACTGCCAGCAAAATAAAGTATTTTAATGGCTCACAAGCAATCAATATTTGTCCAGATTAGTTTACAAAAGGTTCTTAGTCTACACTTTTTACCAATTGAAAGAGTTGAAAGAAATAATTTTGAGTATTTTTAATGACATAATCAGAACACATTTAAAAAAAAAAAACTATATTGACATAATTTTTTAGTTTTTAAAACCATTAATCTTAGACACAGGTGTTTAATTGGGAAACCAAAAAGGAATGTTTGAAAAGTACCTTAGTACTTGGCACCCTAAGCAACAAATTTATTTAATGCATTGCATTTAAGCAACAATTAAGTCATCACATAACATTCACACATTGAAACATGCATTTTTTTCTGGAATGTTTTTTTAACTGGCAAAACTGAAATAGTCTTTTGGAAACAAGTTTATTACAGTGATTAAATTATTGTTGTTTTTACTGTACATCATAAAAGGGTAAGATTGAAAGGCCCATGCAAAAATGAAACAAACACTGATATGGGCAGGTTACCTGTTGGTTCTTCATTTTCTGCCTGTATCTTCTTCTTATCTGCATCTGGTAAAAAATAGAAATTCAGATTAAAACACTACTTACAAAACCTGCAATTTTTTTAAAAAATATG
Organism: Phallusia mammillata; assembly: GCF_965637545.1. Taxonomy (NCBI): domain Eukaryota; kingdom Metazoa; phylum Chordata; class Ascidiacea; order Phlebobranchia; family Ascidiidae; genus Phallusia; species Phallusia mammillata. The sequence continues at coordinate 21,718,785 of NC_137252.1, read as the reverse complement.
TGTGCAGCCATTTGACTTACTTCTAAAATTTGGTTTATTTTTACATTTGCTTGCCCAGTGACCAGACTCCCCACATTTGAAACACTTGTCTTCACTTTTATCACGAAATTCTGATTTGGCTCCACCACTGCGGCCTTTCCAACCACTTCGGTATGAGTAACCTTTCTTATTGAGCTTTTCTCTAAAAACCTGTGGAGTTTCTGCAAGTTATATTCTTAAATACATTTTGAAAATAATATAAATAATTAAACAGGTAGTTTTATCAATCATGTTTAACTCCATGTTAGAAATGTAAAATCCGAAGGTAAAATAGTTTATGACTAAACGAAATGTTTCAAGTGATATTAAATTACATAAACAGATGAGGCAGGTGAGATGATTTGACAACAAATATGATTTTTTTCATGTGAGGCACATTTGTCACCTGTTTCCTTAAAAATCTGCCTTTTCCTCGTTTTCCAAAACATTTTTGTTTCATATTAAGTCGAATATAGTTGGTATTTGCTGATTTTTTGCTTCCGCCACTACCTGTTATAAAAAAATAATAATAAAGCAAAAAAATGCTCAACAATACAATGGTTTAATCAGTGGTTCTCAAATGATGCACCCTGGAAAGGAGACAGGAGCCCACAAGATAATTGTCGCGTTCCGTTTTCATGGGTACGCAAAAGATTGGGACTGACTATCGGACGTTCCTTAACAGCGAACGCATGTGTACTCTGATCGGCATCAAACCTTTTATTTTACATTTATTCACGTCCAACCACACACAATCAAAACAACAAAAACAACAACCCAGCACTACTTCACAGTTATCTCTATATTCTATCTCTGTGTTATGTATATTTATCGTTAGATGGGGGCGCTTATATAACTTGGATTACAATGATCGAGGAAAAAGGTGTTAAATCGCTATGATCATTTCCTGTAGATAAAACAATGAATACTGCAACGGGCAACGGCGGCGCAATAAAACTGGCACCCTAGAACAATGACAACACAATAGCGCCTGCAACAATAGACCCTAGAACAGGGGTTCTTAAACTGGGGGGCGTGAAGGGTTCGCAAGGGGGGCGCAGCACAATCTGGCAGCAAAGTTTTCACTTGCAAACAATTGTAAATTAATGCATTGGAATTATGTCGGCGCTGATTTCGAACTTATTGTTTAAAGTATAAACGCTTCAATACTCTGAAATGGATGTCCAGCTGTATTAACCAAACTTTTCCCACTGCGGGCCGCCGCATAGTTTACATGCCCTAGTGCCGTCTTCTCAAACTGAGCCCATGAGGCGATTTTTATATGGGCGCCAAGATATGGTCTTTTTAAAACCCTATTTAAAATCTCTTAAATTGTATAGTTAGTCTCATCTTACAAGGAATGCTTGTATATTATGTCATAAGTGACACAATAAGGCAATTGTTTGCGCACAATTAACACTTTTTGTTTTGTCTGTGAGTGTGACATAATAAACTGGGTTTGGATCAATCCTGGGCGTTGCAATCCTTTGAGAGTCGGTAATATTAATTTTACATGTCGTAACAGTAAACTTTCGTAAGGAGTAGATTAAGTTTTGACAGTAACAAAGCTATCAATACGATTTGGCAAACCAAAAATTGGGTCGCGAGCCGGATGAAATGACCTCACGGGCCTTAGTTTGGTGACCCCTGTACTATATAGTCGGCTGTACATTCTTTATTTGTGCGCAATTTCGCATTAGAGATTGCCCTGACTTTGAGTGAATCAACGATTTCTGGGCAACATATGCGTAGTATACTGGCAACGTGTCTCTGTGTTCGCAAAAGCCTACTTTTTTGCAACTTATCAGCGTTGAAGTGGCTTTTTCCAACGTTCGGAACTAACTTGACAGTAGCTTAAAGGGGACCTACCATGTATGTTGTTTCCGAAAAACAAGGCAAGCATCATTAGTGTTAATGTTTTTTAGGGGGGGCGTGAGAATAAATAATTAGTGTAAAGTGGGCGCGACCGAAAAAGTTTAAGAACCCCTGCTCTAGAAGGTAGAAGGACAGAAATTGCCCGTGATGCGTTGTAACTGGGTCGCAGGATATTGTCATGGGGCGGTCTAGAATATTTGTGACAATAATGAAACATTTTTTGACATAATCATTGTCAATGGTGGGCCCAAAATTTTTTAAAATTGTCTTGGATTCAAAATTTGGATGTTTTGATTAAAACATTTAAAAAATTATTTCAAGATAATCATTTCACAAACCATCTAAAAAGATGTCTTTCCTAAAATTTTACTATTTAATTTTAAATGCATGGATTCATTTAACTTAGAGCAGTGGTTCTCAAACTCGGTTTTCGGGACCGCATGCGGCTCCCAACTACTTATTTTGCGGCTCGCACCATACCTCAGAAAACCACCAAACATTGCTATTTTAGCTTTCAAAGCCATCTTCTTTAGTGATTTTCTCAAGGTTTCGTTTTTTTGCGGCTCCCTACACACTTAAAAAATACCATTTGGCCCCGACAAAAAAAAAGTTTGAGAACCACTGACTTAGAGATATAGTATAAGTTAAAGACATAGAATACAATTTGTCAAAGATATGCTAAAACTAGAATAGTGGTTTTCCTATATATTGCCAGTTTATATATACTACATCATATTTAACGATGTATCACATATATATACCATTTACTATATTCATAATGGATATATATTTGGCACCTACATTTCATTGGGTCCCTATCTTTTTCCTGGCACTTAATAACATAATTGTTTCTGCAAGCATAATCTAATGCAGGGGTGTCCAACCTTTTTGGCCAAAGGGCCACATGCGGTTTACGAATGTTTGCGCGGGCCACTTGAGTGTTACTGCCAATTTGGAATCTTAGAAATAGCTGTCTTATAATTTCTAAATTAAAATCCTCACACCGAAATTCTGATCTTAGAAATGTGTATTATCCTCGTTTACAGTTATAAGAACAATAAACACACCAAGATAATATCTAGTAAAAAATTATAGTAAAGTCAACAAAGTTTTTTCCACACGTCGACATTTCAATGTGCAGTTTGGCACTGTTTTTCTCTAACAAGTTTGGCATTATTCGGTGAGATGGACGATGGAGCAATGCGAAGCGATTTTTCCATATGGCTGTCAGAAGTTACTGATCTTACAGGGGATTTAAAGTCACATGTCAACCTTTCTTGGAAAGTTCTGTTAGCGTTACTTGCTTTTGTTTCCTGTTTGGCATAATCTATATCACTGCAGAGTGCGGAAGATGTTTTACTGCTAAATGCGTTTTATGCGAGTCTCTGATACCAGATGTATCTCAATGAACCACGAGTAAGATTGTGACGTAACAATGTAGAAATTGCGATGCGTAACAATGCGCATTGTGACGCAATAAAAGTAACTTGAACAGTTGTGTATTACTACTCTATTAACAAAGAAATAAAGCAAACAATAAATGCCATTTTTTCGGAATGAAAGTTCGCCATAAATTACGTAGGCGATAAAGTTGCCAATATGAGTCATTTCAAAAAATACCGCGCGGGCCACTCAAAACCTTCCTGCGGGCCACGGGTTGGACACCCCTGATCTAATGGGTCCCCACACATATGCATATGCGATTAGGTAACAGTAAAAATAGGGCACAATCATTGTTAGCTATTTACCAATTTACTATACACATCATTTGATCTACACTTATGATTGTTTTTGCAAGCAAAAACGAATGGGTCCCCACACGCGCGTTTGTGCGGATTTATGGTAAACAAACATCCTGGTTATTTTTACATTCTTAAGAAAAAACTTAACCAACTTTAGCCTTATTCTTTTTGCATCATTATTGTCATATAATTACAAACAACAGTAAACAAGAACAGGATAAATACTTTCAATTTAATCTTATGCTTTGACCTTGATATTGTCGTTCAAGGTCAGTTTTTAAACACAATTTTCCAAAACTGAAAATGTGCTTGATAACTTAATAAAACGACATAGAATAGCTGTGCAAAAACAGCTGATTTCTAATCACCAACACGATTGTCTCGTAAAACGTCTGTCCAGATGTCAAGCTGAGCACTCCCGCTGCATTCACCCGTCTTAATCGTAAACAATTGAATTACTACCTTGAGGGTTGAGACTTCTATCTGACTGACAGTGTACACATATTATGGGCTGTAAAAGTAACTATTTGGCAGATTAAGGCAAATTTTTAAATACGAAGCGAATAACCTACTGCAAACAATTGTTTAACATTTCAGCACATTAGGGCTTGTATTTCTGGCCTAAAACTTATTATTTTGGGGTTTAAGGGGTAAAAATGGGTGAATCCAATAAAAAGTTACAAAATTCTTTAGAATAGCTTACATTGCACCAACCAACAAAGCATGAAACCCTCAGATTATGTACTTGGGTCAGTACAGCTGTTTTTTTGTTTGTTTTGGGGGCCTGTGGGTGAACCGCTGGGTCGTTTGGGGTCAAACTTCAGGAGGATCAAATTCGGAACAATAACTAACATCTGTGCAAATTTGAATAAATTTGAAGCACTCTTTTTTGACCAAACGCATTTAACAAACCAGCGTTACACAGAAACGAATATTTTGGGGTTTAAGGGGTGAAAATGGGTAAATCTTTTTTTAAAGTATAAAATTCTTTGAAATACCTGATATTGCATCAAACAACAAAGCATATAACTCCTAAATAAAGTACTTTAGCCAGTATAGCCGTTTTAAAAATTTCACGTTTTGGGGGACTGTGGGTGAACCAAGGCATCAAACGGGGTCAAAATTCACATGGACCATCTTTAGACCAATATCTTTAATGAGTGTAAATTTGAAAAAGTTTGAACCATTCTTTCTTGACCAAAACGTGGGAACAAATCCGTGTAAGAAAGAAAAAAAGAAAAAAAAATATGGACAAAAACAATATGGTTTACTAATCATTTGTTTCTCTAATTTTTTCTAGGTTAAGTAAAGATCTGGATTTAAAAAAAACAGATCTGAAAATGAGGTTTACTGTAAATACATACCTATCAGGTAAACTACAAGAATTCTTTATTCATTTTTGAAAATACTAACCTGCCGAAAAGGTGCACTTGACAGGGAACGTACTAGAAGGATTTGGTTTCTCACTATCATGATACGGAGATGTTGTCTGTTTTTCAGCATCATTTGTTGATTCACTAGTTTTCTTGGTTTTACGTAAAGCATCTTCATCTGTGGCAGCACTTTCCACAATTGCTCTGTCCTGATGTATAAAAACTGACAATTCTTCAGTTAAAGAAGGAATGGAAGTATCGCTTATTGAATTTTCAATGTTTTCTGTTAAACCAGATAGAACCTCTTTGGCATTGCTTTTTTCAGCACTTTTGCAACTCACAGGATCTTTAATTTCATTTTTTTGTCCAACCTGTAGCAAGTCAGTCAAGTCTTCCATTTGATTATTTAACCATGTGACATCAATTGTTTTTGTCTTGATCTTTTTTTCGCTGGTGTCCTGTCTAACCATGAGTGGTTTTCTGGAAGGAGTCCTTATAATACAATTTGAGCTGCTTTGAGAAAAGGCATGTGGCTGCTCAGAAAGAGTTACATCAGACATCAGACTTTTTCTCTTGTTGGAGTTTTCCGAATTTGAATTTTGGGGAACAGAAACATTTAAATTTTGGGGAACAGAAGATTTTCTTGAACTGTGTTTAAAAGATGTTGGCAAAGACCGTATTGTCTTAGAACACACATTTTTACGTATGTTGTCTCTACATGTGTTGTATGAAATAGTAGTATTGTTTAAAGTTTTTTCTTTGGCTTTTAAAGGACCTTCAACAGGAGTGTCAAATGATGATGATGATGTATTACTCTTTAACAGTTTCTCACCCCAAACAGATTTTTCACGCATTTTATTTTCATCTGTAGATTTAGTTTCAGTGGAATCTTGTCTTAGTTTCTTTAACCTAGAAAAAATGCTGCCTTAATCACATCAAAATACTGACCACAAACAAACTCTAAACACCAATAATCTGACACTAGGAATAAAGATAGACCTAAAGCAAACAAAATTTTCAGCAGAGCTTTTTGGTAACACTAGTGCTCTCACCCCAATGTTGTTGCAACCATTTTTAAGACATATTCTCACTACATGTCACCAAAAAATAAAAATAAAAAATAAATCCTTTAAATGCAATATATAGTTCACCTAAACCTGGATGCCTGAGTTATCACTTTCGAAGATTACTTTTGGCCAATAAATCTTTAATTTGTTTTTTTTTTTTTTGAAAAAACAGCAATAAACTGTGCTAGGGCAACTTAAATGTTATTTTTGGGGGGTTTTAGGCACAAAAAAATTTATGAGTGGAAGGGGAGCCAAAAATTGTAATAAAAGAAGTCCAATAGTACACATGTAGTACATCCCATTAAACAGAGTCATTAATTTACACTTCTCCAGCCAAATGAGGTTAATTTTTTTCATTCTTTCTTTTTTATGTATAGTTCAGAAAGAAGTAAATCACTCTCTTACAAATGGGCCAATCCCTACACCACACCACAGAAAATGATACCACCCTTCCAAACTGTCTTGGATATGGTGCATTCGGTCACATGAGATTCAAACAAAAGATCAGCAACACACAAACCACGACACACAAGTCACACATACGTCAGGAAGTAATAGCTTTGTCTCGTCTCACAAATCTATTTTACTTTTTTATGCTAAGATTTGTTTTGAAGCAGTTCTTACAGGGAGGAGTCAAAAGAAAAGTGCCCAACTAGTAACTTAACTTGATGCATTGGTTTGGAGATAAGTAAACTGTAAAGTGTAAACATTGCTTCATAAGGAATGCTGAAATTGCCATTTTCGGTGACATAAGCTATTGATGAAATTGTTAAGTCACATTCATACTTGTTGCATCACTGTGTCCCATTATTTTCAAAGATAATGACAGCAAAGCTGATTTCTATTTTATTACTATTTTGCTGTAAATAGCATATGTATGTTCTGAATTTTGTATTACAAACTGTTAATCACTGTAACAAAATTTCTATCATGTAGCCCCTTTTGCATTTATTTCAATCATACATTTTTCAAAGTCAAACCTTGTTTTATTTAACCTATAAGTTCTTCTTTGGTGAACATGGTTGGTCGAAATTAAAACACAATTTATTGGACATGTCAGAAATGTGAATATATATAATTGGTAATTTATGGACTATTCTCAATTTGTTATATAATGCAGAAATTTTGTTTATTGACAATACAGAACTAGGTTTTACTCAAGGTATTCTCTAAAAATTGTGTGTAGTTTACCTTGAATATTGAATGTATAGGTTTTTCGCCGTTTCATCCTTTTCAATGTCCACCTTTGTTGGTGCACATCCTGTTTGTTTAGCGAAATTGAGTTCCCACTTCTTTAACTTAACTTTAATTTCCATACCCTTCATTTGAAGATCCATGACTTACAAAATCACAATAACAAAAGTTGAAAACTTTCTTAACAATAACAAATCAGTGTGTTACTGACTTACTGTTAAACACAAAGATGCAATGGTAATGTTTTTAATTCTTCTTCAATGCGCGCCAAATTAATGTCACACACGGTAATTCCCCTAGTGTATTACTAATTTTTTGAAGGACCAGTTTAAACATTCTATTCGCATGTCAGTAATTAAACTTTCAGCACCACCAAGTTTTTTTTTGGTTTAAATCAATATCGACTGCAAATACTGTAAAGTATTTCTCAAGAACAACCCCGTGACTGTTGCCTATATAAAATTTCCGTGTATATTTATTATAAATTTAAGATGAGACATGAGAGCAATGAATTTTTCTTGGTGAATAAAAGCATTCTGCAACGACACAGTTTTACCAAACCAAAGTCAGATGTGGCTGTGCAACTCGAAAACATCAAAAAAGTGAAAGACGCCATTGGCGGATTGGGGTTGCTACAGCTACACAGCAATCGCATTGTAGCTACACCGTGTTAATAATGTTATTAATTTGGAATATACTAATTGCCTTAGGGCAACGCTTAATTGCAAAATGAAACACACTTTGCTTTCGACCGTTACTATATAGCTGACAAAGCTGACAAAGTACAAAACAATGAGTAAGCATACATCAATCGCATGAAAAAGGAGGTACAACTGTAGGTTGCTTGTGCAAGAGCGCACCGAGAGATGACCGGTCGATTGAGACTCTGAATCGATCCACTCGCCGCTGGTTAGGCAAAATCCGCCGGTTGGCAATAGAAATTATAACCTCCAGTAATTGAAAGTGCCGTTTAGATTTCCTTGGAGTTGAAGTTGCCAACTGTTGTCACAAACATTGGCTGTAAAAGTGGCAGAGGACTTTGACGTTTACAAATGTCTTATAGATCAACATACGGTATAAGAAACAAATCAACATATCCTCAATGTTTAGTTAATGTCAGTAATGTAGCAAAAAATACTTGTACAGGACATAAAATAAGTCTATCTGGTATTAAAAGTCGTAGTGAGAGAGGCCGATACAAAGCCAAGATAGCATGCAAAGGGTGCAGTTAATCATGGAGGAATATTTTAAATTGGATGTCTTGTTTAAGTAACCTGCTTATTATGGTGGCTTCTGGCCTTCAATTCAGCGCACTAAAAGCATTATCAGTCACTTGCAATAGAACGTATCAAAACAGGTACACGTACTACCGTGATTTGCTGCTGTATGTGTCGGCAATAAGCCTAGGTCAACAAAGAGCTTGGCTATTGTAGCGTCTTGTTTGCCGATGCGACGAAAAACAAACAAGTACACCGTGTCGAGGCAGATTTATGTCCTTACTGATTAACTTAAACCTGTTGTATTGACAAGTTCATTTCATTATACTAAATACTGTTAGTTCATGTTTTAGTTTCGAAAATGCGTTTTAGATTTAGACCATTTGCAGTCAGATTATATATAAGTTTATGTTTACTGGCGCGTTGTCTCAAGCGGAACGAACTGTACTGTGGCGCACCAAACCTGCGCCTACGGGGTATAAAGACAGCTTTACGTTTAAAACGACGAAATTTCTTGACGCATACAGCCACTAAAATGTGTCAAAATAGGCCAACAAAATATGGTTTGGGACCACACAAGTCCAAAGTATACGTGCCGTAGGCATGGCGTTGAGGAGTGTCGAGCCGTAGCCTGTAGTCAGTGAGGCTTTTGTCAATAAAAGCAGTAACAGAAATAGATTCTATTATACTCTGGGTTATGTCATTTACCTGCTGTGTAGTGATCGTTCAGTGCGCTTTTCATTATACAAGAGTAGGTAAAACAGGTAAGGAACAGAGAAAGGTTGCCAGTACAGTCCTACGACAACGATTAATTGTTAAATGGTCAACAATGAGCATTGTATGCGTGTGTGGCAACTTACATAACGGTGTACAGAAAGCATGTATTTTGTGTGCTGCTATTTTGCAATATGTGGTAGGCTGGTAGCTATGTGTTTAGATTTTATGCGATGTGCGGCATAGTTTTGTTTAGCAAGGAAGTATTGGACCGCAACAAAATAGCACGGCATGCATTATTCAAGCAGTTACGTCCAGAACGAAACATATACGTTCGAGGACCAAATGTCCGTGTCACCAAACCTTTTAGACTTTAGAGCGAGCCTTTTTATGGGAACGGGTTGTAATCACTATATTTATCATGCAATGAGAATCAATAAATTTTAAATCCTTTATGTAGGTATCGAATCTTAAAAAGTCTACTGTGCCAAAGTGACTACGAAAACTGTTTGTTCAGTAGGGGAACTCAATTATTCAGATAATGGATCGGAGTGAAGGATCGATGTTAGGTAATGGCGAAGAGAGACCAAAAAATGGTTTGGATGTACCAAAACCAGTCGTGGCTCGTACATCGCCATGTTCGAGCCCATACTTTAAAAAGCTCCCACCATTGTCCCCGAGATCGCTTAAAATGATTGACCCGAACTACAACTATACTGAGTTCACATATCCAAAGGAGTTGACTTCTTCAAGCGAGTCAGCGTACTCCAGTTACGACTCTGAATACTCGACTACTCCTGGAGAGGGCCAAAGTGCGTTTGATTTCGGCAGAAAAGCCAGCACGTCGTCCAACGCAGAGGATATAGTAAGCACGCCTTTTTCAAATTTTGACATTTTTTATCGTAAAGCAATTAAGAGTTTTAATTGTTTAAAACAGCACAGAAAACATTTCCAACATAAATTTAATTGATATTAAAAGCCGCACGAGTAAGTAAACAACTGTTTAAATGTCTGTCAAATTTTTCTGCTTCCTTTTTATATTGGAGAAGTGTATTTTTGTCTTACCATGGTTGTTAAGCATTTCGGTGTATCGGTAATTGCCGCACTCTCTACCACGCAGCGTGACGTGAAGTATTGATTGTTTGTCTTTTCTTAATGACTTCAGTAATTGACAAATGTCAGATTGACAGAAAACTAGAACACTTTTCACACTTCTGTGAGCTTTAAACTAGTTTAGAGTACAATCTTACTACTCATATTTGAGAATGGAAACTATTTTCCGAGTAACAAAATCAATCGATGAATATAGTGTATCTTATTACGTGTGGGTAGGATTCATTATCTTCTATTTGAAACATTTAAAATTTGTCTAGGATGGCTGGTTTTTTGCAAGGGTTTATTCAATTTTACAAAGACACAACCGCATTAAGTTCGACTATGCAACCTCATAGTCATGACACTCATCACATGTTTGGATCAAAATGTACGCTAATCACAAACATACAACTTTTAAATTATATACACCCGACATCGTGATTTTATTTAAATCCAAAAGAAAGCACACAAGTTACAAGTACGCAATAGAAGGATTTTTTGTACATTTGTAATAGCCAATAGATATTCACCTCATTTTGTTTAACCGACATATTGATCAGCACCGATCGAGGCTTCCAAATCGCCGATAAAACCAGTTGATAATGTTAATCTCGGAAATATGAATAATGCATTGGTGTCGTCTGGCAAGAAATCTGAATCTAAAAGCCCACCAAACGTGCGTGTGTTAGTTCACCGCCTTGATCGTTTAGTCAGTGGGCAATCAATAACCTGTGCAGGAAAATACAGCAAGAAATCAGAATGTTAAGAATCAACCTACGTTCCTTGCTATTTTGTTTTTTAATGATATTTTTTGTGCGATCTTTAATCACCTTTAATGAATGAAACAATACCTACACCTTCGTGCCTGTACATGTCTGTGCAATACACATCTTGTTTGTAAAACTTGGTTTGTTTTTCATTTCTTTTCTTGTTTTCATACAAAAATGTTTAGTACAGTAATTTTGCTTTCTGTCAGGATTTTTTCTTGCAAGTCGTTGGCGTTTTCCGGGAGTACACCAGCGACCAAATTGACGCTCTCGAGGGTAAAATGAAAGAAAATCAAGGTCAACTTGAAACGCTTCAACGAAATCTGAAATTGATTGAGGTAAAGTTGCAATACAGGTTTCCATAAAGCAAAGCAAAAATAAGGAGTATTCCAACCAGTTTCTAATAAAGATTGTTATTTAAATTAAAAATATGTCAAAGAAAAGAGAGCTTTAATTGTATCTTTGTGGAATTTTGTAACATTTTTAAAAACATCTGTTCTAGAAGTGAAAGTAGTATTTGGTAATTAGAAAAAGTTCATTGAAAATCATTGTTTCCTAACTTAATCACTTTTGCCGAACAGAACGAGGCAGACCAACAGGAAAAACAGCTAAAGCGTGACGTCGCTCATTCGATTTCTATGTTGCATCGAAGACAGTCCGATTTATGCGACAAATTAAAGGTAACCCACATTCCAAAAACATAAAAAACACATATATTTATGCAACGGTTTAGTTAGTACTCTATTGCACTCAAATACACGAGACAGGTAGGCCTATATCGTATTAAATCGTAAAATATTTTTGTTCTCTACGCAGCAAAGCGTCGTATATTTTAATCCCACGCGCTTACAGACTGAGCTTATACACGTGTGCATGACAAAAACACGTATTATCTATTTTCGCGTAATAGCCACAATAAATAATTTATTTCAAAATCTAAGTGGAATCTGAAAACACAATATTCAGTACAGGCATCCCATTAATGTGAGAGTTTAAAAAAAAATATTATTGTATGAAAGATTGTATTGGGTATATTGAAGCCACGTACACCGAAAAAACGAACTTTAGAATTACCTCACGTTTTCGTAAATTAATTGAAACGAAAAACAACATGATTTTCTCGAAACTCAGAAAAAAATACACAGGTCGAGTGTTGGATAAATCACGTTGTCAACATCCTAGCGTTTATCGAATAATTTGTTTCCTCAACACTAACTTTTTCCTTTCACTAAATGTTACCGTTAATGCTCAAATCTACGTTTTGTGGTTACATGTGGTTATCACAGATTCGAAACCAGAAGAGAATTGGGGACCATAAGGAGCAGATGGAAGTGTGCAGAAGAAACTTGAAACTCATCTCGGGAGTTCTCAGCTTTGCCAAACGTCTTCGAAGTGAATCGGAAGAAAGTCTTCGTGAAAACGCTGTTCGGGAATTAAAACAAAGGTTTAAGTTGAAAAAATAGCCGCAAAAAATATTGTGGTTAAAACGTTTTCCAAAGCAAGTTTTAAAATTACTGGTATCTTAATTTGCAATAACCTTTTGGGCAGATTTCAACTCATTTCTTTAACGTGTACTTTCTTTGTACAAAAACGATTGATTTCTTTGCCAGTTGAAAAAAATTGAAGTGACAAATTTACTACCTATCACTAAACAACATTGACGACCCAAAATCGTTTTAACAGACTTACGATGGCGTGCGAACTGCAAACCCCTGATCTACCGACAGCTTGCAACACAGACGCGCGCATTCCCTTGAACTCGGTTGAGCGGTTTATTGAGCAAATTGATTTCTCGATTGAGGCAGGTGTGTTTATGTCAAAAATCGATCAACAATTGGCAACAAATCCTAAGTACATGCAAGGCAATATTGCTTTATAAAGCCAGCTGCTGACCCGCTCTGGCATAGTTTGTTGCACTTAATCTATTTGGGTCATTCGGTTTTTACTTTTGGTACTTTGTTTGTTTAACAATTATAACGAACATAGACATAGTAATTTTGGTTTTCACATATAAATCCACTTATTAAACTCAAACTCCAAAACTCTCATTAACGTTTTTAATTGAATTGAATATCTTGTTTATCTTGTATTTGTCAAAAATTATGATTAATATGCAATGGAATATATGTGCACATATTGTTTTATTTTTAAGAGTCCTCCCCGTTATATCCTGTGATCTTAGCAGCGCATCCTGACGACGAAATCTCAAGTAACTGTGTGGTTGTAAGGTGGCATTACAGGCAGTTAAAATCGGGGAGTTACGAATTGAAATGGTGGTACTTGAAACGAGGAATAGCCGTAGAGAAGTACGTATTGCTTTTTGTCCCTTTTTGCCGAATCAGGCCTGACAAAAGCAACTTTTTGTTAAATTGATACTTACACTGTAAACAAACATACAAATAATTTCACAGTAAATACATAGTAGGTTGGAGCAACCGTCGTGTACAAGGTAGTTATTCAATATTCTTTGATAATATGGCTGTTATGAAAACATTTGTATATATTCAACAACAGTTATTTCCAACTTTTTTTTAACACGATGGTGCAGACTTGCAAATCACTCTTAATCGCTGGCTATATATATATTTATATATATATTCCAGCTAGCCGGTGTCAGCTATTTTTTCGGTTGTGGGTTTTTTATCACAAAAAGGGTTCTGCGGCTCTTAAACGGTTGAAAAACACCGTCCTATAATAATAAGCGTGGGTTTTTCGGTTGTAACTTTTGTGAGATCTACTGATTATAATCATTTTATAGAACATATATGTTCTGCGGTTCAAATTAACCTCCTGTCGACGAAAACTATTTTCTATTGTCTATGAAGCGATTGACTATTTTATTAATGACATATTAATGACAGGGGTTAATCAGGCACATTGTCCAACAAAGCACAAATGTTAAGCTTAATCCATCAATGCATTCAGTTATTAACACGATTACCTACTAGTTTCAAAGATGGGATATTGGAAAAGCAACACACAGTGACTGATCTACCATGGAATTCAAAAATCTTTTTCAAGGTTCGATTTTGCGGTGATTCAACTGAAAACTGGAGTGAGGTTGGGTGTTTTACGACATCGCCAGGTAACCGTTATCATTTTAACACGACATTGCTTAAGGCAGATTTTAAATCAGCATAGTTCGGAATATTACATTGCATAGTACTGTTAATGGTGTATTATACTATCGTATTCGTATACAGAATTCGCAGTAAACTTAAACTTGTCCCATAGTCACAAAAATATTTTTTGCTGCCGACATGCTACATGCATGATATTACTTAATTTTGTATACGCTCGATCATTGGTTACTTTTTTGAGGAAATCTTTTTGGGCGATATGGGAGCAGAAACGTAACAACAATATTATTTTATTTAGCTCCGGCCAAATTTAGTTTTGACATGAGTACCGCTCATTCGAAGTTACAGCTTTCATCGGATGCTAACACAGTATTTTATCCGGGAGAGCAAAATTGCGCTTCGTCGAGTCCGAAATCACCATCCCGATTCACTTTCGCGTTAAACGTTTTGGGAAATATCTCGTTCTTTTCTGGCAGGTAGCTATTGTTTCAGTTTTTTATTGTGGCATTCCTACATATTGTTAGTTTGTACTTCTATATAAACGGTAAAAGTATGTTTAATTAGATTGGAAAACCAAGTGGATTATCAAGTTTAAACCTTGATAACAAACAAGGGCGTCTGCAACTGGCACAACGAAATAGATACCTTCGTTAAACGAAGTTCGTTTTCATTGCTGACATTTACATTAGCCATCTGCTAACTTTTCGGCTGACTGTTTTTTTTACGTTTGCAATGTTTCTTCTTGTTTCTTTGATTTTTGCCAGTTTTGAAATCTGTGATAATGATTTACAAACAACAAAAATGCACAGGCCTGCCAATAATGCATACAGCTTTAGATGTGGCGAAGAGTAGACTACCCAGTACGAATTGTGCTTTTAAACAACATCAGATTACGTTTCTGTGCATATACCAAACTAACCATTCACCCAAGTAGCAGTCCACAGTTTAGGCACCAGTCACATCGAAGCGAATTTCGCGACTTCAAATATGGAAAAAAATCTTTTATCCGACATACATTTTACGAATAAATTCTTCGTACATTACAAATATTATTCAATGTCAGATTTTATTCGGCCTAAGCAAACATAATAAGACTATCGATTTGACAACAATTGAGTTGCGTCACCATTTCAACATCAGATTACGTTTCTGTGCATATACCAAACTAACCATTCACCCAAGTAGCAGTCCACAGTTTAGGCACCAGTCACATCGAAGCGAATTTCGCAACTTCAAATATGGAAAAAAATCTTTTATCCGACATACATTTTACGAATAAATTCTTCGTACATTACAAATATTATTCAATGTCAGATTTTATTCGGCCTAAGCAAACATAATAAGACTATCGATTTGACAACAATTGAGTTGCGTCACCATTTCTTTATCGTAATGGTAATGGCGTTGACGCTTGTGGTTTGTAAGAAAATAGATGGCTGCTTTCGTTTGAAAATTTGGAGTTGGAAAGTGATGTGAGATTTTTCGTTTTCGTGCAGGCATTATTGGGAAGTTGCCGTAAACCGCGATGGTTGGGCGGTGGGAGTGGCTTCAAGAAACATTGCAAGGAACAGTTGGCTCGGTAGCAATGAAGTTTCGTGGATTTTGCATTACAATGCGGCAAAATTCGAGTACAAGGTATATGATTGGATAAATCTTGTGTCCACAAAAACAGTTTTTATTTTAACCGTCTCGAACTGATGGGTCGACAACCAATTTACTAGTGTTTTTTGAAGTTCAATCGCCTACTTAACTAGTAAAACCCACGTTTTGTTCGGTGCTCTATTTTGTAAAATCATGCAGTGTAAATCCGAAACGGTCCCCCAAATTTCTCCAGCGGTTTCCCAAAATTTGGACTTGCAACTACAGTAGCCTAATAAATAATTCGTTTAAGCAAATATGGCTATTTTTTGGTATTTAAATGAAACACTTGCGGTCTCTTAAAACTACCTAGCGGTCACCCAAACCAAACCTTAAAAAAACCCTGAAATCATGTATTGTTTTAGGTGCGAAGTGGTGGTGAAGCGTTCGTAGTTACGCCCAAACTCAGTGATCCGAGACAATTTTTAAAGCGTGTGGGAGTTTTTCTTGACTACGACGCAGGTTGGTTGATTCACTTATTTTCTGTAAAATATTCTATTTACAGAACAGAATTTTGATTATTAGCATGACACTTCAAGATTTATTTCAACTTGTATTTGCGATTTGGCGGTGACATTTAAATACCTAAAAAGGATAAGTTACAAAACAGTACTGATTTATTCACAAACCCAACATTCACAACTCTTTAAGACAACAAAATTCGTATTTGCACAGGAATTATTCGCTTTACCGACTGCAAGAATGAAGAAATTCTTTACACATACACGGTTGAATACTTCAGTGACCCTCTATGTGCAGCAGTTAATCCATTTTACCACGGAGGGGGTCTTACACTTTTGTCGGGTCTTCGTATTCCTAAATACCTTCTCTAGAAGAAGTTTGAAAAAAAATCAGATCAGAATTTATATTTTCAGATTGTATGGCTTGTTTTTCTTTACTGTTCTCTACTTAATAAACTTTTACCATTGCTTGCTTCGTTTATAATTATTTTGGTCCTATTTGTCGTTGTGAAATTTTCAGTTTTATGAACAGTAATCGCAGTTAATAATGAAACCATATGATCATTTTTATTTGCTGGTGATATCTTTTCTCGTCGTGCGGCTATAAGTAGCTTATTTGCTCGTGAGAATTCAATCATATTAATTCTATTACCATGTAAATTTATCTTTTTGTGATTTTTTATTGATTTTGTTTCTTGCAAAGTTGCTTTCCTTGCTTGGTGAGTTTTCTTCTTTTACGCAACTGCAATTACTTTGTAAAATTCAGTTAATGGAAAATCTTAAACTTCTTTCACTTGTTTGCTGTTTTTATAGCAATAACGTTTTGGGGGGCGTTATTTGCGATACATAATATGTTAGTCGTGTTTTAGGGTATAATGCAGTGATACAAGACATGGTAAAATTATTAACAACTATTTTCGTATCTAAAAGTATCTAAAAGGATTTTGAAGTGATTATAGATCCGCTGAGTACATCACAGCCCTTAAATTCCATAAAGCTTCTCCCATATAAGCTGGTTGCAAACGAGGGTAATCCGTACGATTACACTTTTTGTGTGTCATCAAACATATGTCGTCTGTATCACGTTTGTGTGCATTGGTTCACTTAGTGCCAACTAGGTCGTTTTGTTCACTTTAGACGAATGATGAATTCATGAAAAAACTTAACAATAAATAAATGTTTCAAGAATAATTGATGTAAAATGTATTTTAATCGATTCGTGGCATTTCATTACATTTTGTCACGTGTAACGTATGCTTGTTGTTTTTAACGTTGTTTAATTCGTTTTTGATGAACTGTTGCAATATATTTGACAATGTGTGCAAAAGGAACACAGTGCCATATTTATGGCAACTGCAGGTTGCATAGCTCACATGCAAATAATCATCCAAGTTTACAAAAATTAATAGATACTAACATTCGACCCTTTGCCGATCACCATACTTTACAAACACTCACTTGTACTTAAACACAAATTAGCCTTTTGAAACCTAGTAATTATGATCAAACAAATGTTTTAGAGTTTTCGTAGGTCCATTTTATTGATGACAACGCACACAGGTAGAAATAAAACCGTACAAATAACCGCTCCTTTACAATGCATAAACAGGTGCTTTACTTTGCAAATTATCAAGTTTGTGAGTCTGCTGGGACTGTAATCCTTCAATCCATTCAGAAAACATGATTTCATTGTTTGTAACTTCGCAAGAACAGTTTGCCTCTAATTGCTCCTGCTCAACTGAAGTGTTGAAGTAAACGTCAGGACATGGAGTTGGAGGAGCAATAAGAGAAGCTACTGGTGGTAACGATAGCAACGCGTCGGGGCAATAGGAGTTGCTGTGAGCAATTTTGTATTCATTTTGCTCTGGTTTTCTGTTTTTATCGGCAGGAAAACGTGGTTGCCATATTGGCGCACGAATTGTTTTCTTTTGCCTTTTAAATTCGTGTGCGGAACTATTCTGCCGGGATTTCGGATGTGGTCCGCTCCCATTGTCTTTAGAAGAAGGGTTCTCCCATGACCACGAGAGAGAATGACCAAAAATTTCTTTTTTGGTTACATCTACATTTGTATTTATTTTTCTGTCCTGGTTGCAGTTCGATTCTAAAGACAAAATTATTGAATATTAAGCAACTTTACCAAAAACATTTTTTGTTGAAAGTGGTTCGTAAATATAAAACTTAGTAACAGTTTTAGACTTTAATGATAAGTCTTTAATACACAGAAAAAAATTCAGCTTTTGGGCGTTTTTGTTGGTGTAAACATTTGCAGGACAAACCATTTTCTGTTTAGACGGGCTACAACGGTCTTAAAAAAACTAAATGCGTTACATTACATTTTGTGCAAGAATTTGCTCACGACAAGAAAATTGTTTTCACCTGCATCCTGACAGTAAACAACAACTTTATGTTTCTCTGGACTTTCCGATAGAATCTCGGCGTTTCCGTTAGTCTCCAGTAGTCTCGCCATATAGGAAATGTGGTCTATCGCTGAACGAAGTGTTTCAACCTGCCCCAATTAGCAAGGTCAAATTATTGTCTAAACTTATGGGTGAATCATCAATAACATTTCCTAAACTGCTTTCTACAGATTGCAATGAAAATTAATTTACCACTATGCATAGCAGTTGTGGTAGGGAATTGGCATATTTTTGCTAATCAGTATTATTCGAAACAACGCCAGAAAAGTTAAGGTAAAAGAACGTCTCTACGCATTGTAGTGGATCCATTTATCTTTTTAGGACATACAACCTTGACATGTTTTTTTATATATATTTCCATGTTCTTAATGCCAAATGACCTTTAGATTTTTTACCTTTGACAACTTTTTCTCGTAAGGGACGCTCGGCAAATATCTTCGCAGGTTTTCGAACGCATCATTGATTATTTGCATCCGACGACGTTCCCTTTTATTTGCCGCTCTTCGTTGTTTGAAACGGGGAACACCAGGAATGATGGCGTCATATCCTGAAGTCGTCATGTCCGGTGCGTAGGAGTGATATAAATCATCTGCTTTTAAACGAACCAATGTTACTATTAAACTTGTTTAAAAAACAACGAAAGTATAATTAAATGTTACTTGAATAATGGTGTTCATTCGACTGGCCCACCGGAATTCCAACACCGCCGTTGAAATTCACATCATCATCCAGTTTAAACAAATCTTCCGAATCAATGTCGAAATCTTCCTGGTATACAACAGGTGACGAATCACCAGTCAACGTCGATTGATCATCTCCACTGCCGAACGAGGAAATGCTTTTTCTTGGACAAGTTTCTACTGGAATCACTTCTTGAGCTTCGGGCTCTACTGCTTGGGCTTCTTGCAAACTGTATTCAGCGACTGGAGCAGTGCAAGATGGAATTTGGTTACGGTTTATGAATCCGTAATCTGGTAACAAACTTGAAGCGTATAGGTATGTTTCTTCTGGTAAAACTTGCTCCGTGGTCATTGCTGGCAGTCCGACGATATCAAAGGTACCTTGCAGTATGTTGGGCTGTTCAGGATTGGTGACGAAGTCGTACTGAAGCACTGGTGGTAAAAGCGTGCTCATGGTAAAGTTGTGACTTGCTGCAAGTTCCTCGATCGGAGGTAGAATCAAAGGGTCCCGGAATGTTGCTGATGCTTGCAAGGCACTACGGTCGTCCATTTTCCCTTTTTTTCACTGAAACCTAGATGATGCAAAATAGTAATATTTTTTTATTTTCCTACTTGCTTAAGTTTTATTTTCCTGATTAAAACGCAAACTGCTGCTTAGCAGTGAACTGTTAAAAAGGGTAAAAACGATCATTTGCGTATTTTAATTTTTTCGGTGAGTTAATCGCTCCAAAGAAAAAACCTCCGATCAACCCAGAGCACCCTGAAAATACATCCTTCAAAATTGATTGCAGTAGCATCGGCCCCTCAGCCTTCTTTCTTTCTTAACAATGGTATATAACTAACTACGCTATATTTCGGTCTATGCCGATTACTTATTAATTAGCCAACCTATAATAAACAAACCAACATAACGTGTGAATCTCCCATGTGCCACTGGATCGTGGCAAACGCGTGGCATAGTGACGTCACGCAGACATTGTGGGCACTTGGATAAGTTGAGCAAACTTTAAGCGCGTGTCTGCCATGTCAAAAATTAAATTGTTTGCACAGCAGGCCTATCATAGAAACTGTTGTTCTTCGCAATTAGAAAACGACTACTTTCCCCGCTGGCATTAGCGTATAAGTAGTCAAACCTGACATTTTTTAGAAAAATGAAATATGTATATCTGTTTGATGGCACGATCCTCTTACATTTGTTTTTCTCTGATTGAACGATAGGTTATGTGATATGGATTTGGCAGCTTAAACCGATAATATCAATTTTGTGTTTTAGTTAGCATGTAGATTCTATTACATTAGCAGTAAAGTTAAATGATCAACTGTTTTCAATCGGGGTAAGATTAGCAATTTAAAGATCCATAATGAGGAGCGATAAACTGGGCATAAAGTTTAAACAGATAACTTACTTATCAACTCATTTTTAATGTAGTTGAACTTAGGTTTGTTGCTGCAATATATATATATATATCTTCATAGCAAAAATAAATAGTTTAGTATAAATTTTGAAAAGAAGAATCGCAAATCAGTCCATTCGAGGGTTCAGGATCGACTATTTTTATTCATGCTAAATTATTACAACTTCAACAATTAGAGTTTGCTGGTCGTATTGCAGATAATTTCGTAGTAAATGGTTTAATCGGATGTGTTGGTAATGGTAAATATAAAAAAACACCACATTGAGTTCTTCCTCAAACACTTTATTTTGTCTAAATCTGTAATCAACAACGTCACTTGCATGACGAAACAAATGCAGATTATGTGACCGTCCCAAATGGACAGTGTTGATTTCCAAATGTTTGCAGAAGAATGACGCCAGAACTTAGCTCTATTGACAGTGTGGCTCTTTAAATTTTTTCCCGTGTACTTTTGACATAAACACATACTATTCGTAATTTTCAGTGTTTATTAGTGACAGGCCATAGAATACATATTTTCTATCTGGTTTTGCGAGATTTAGTCTTACAAAATAAAATTCATAGACGCAAAGTTTTTGTTTTTAAGCATCATCAATTTTTATCCTGCCTGTTTAACAGCAGTTAACAGTTTTGGCGACAGGGCTCCAACATGTTGCTAGATAAAACAATGGAACAATGTCAAAAAATCAAGCTTCCGTATTCGCCAGATGCTGCCTACAGATTAGACATCCCAATTGTCGCCTACCAAAGTTTTACTTAGCTCTTATTAACAGGGAAAAGCCACTTGGTAATAGACAACATGTTTGCTAAGTCAAACAGACTTTTTGTATTGGGCGCCGACCCCTTATGTACCTAGATGTCTAGTTAAGTGCTTGCTAACCGAATGCGCGTGCTTGGACTGCCGTTAGACGGTTCCAGGGGTTAGTCACTGACATGTTATCATAGGTTTAAACAATGGAGCCTTTTCTAGGAACGTCCCGCCATACGCGTGGATGCTGCACGCTGCTGTAAAGTTGATAACCGAGACATAAATAGATTATCTGTTTGACTTACAATCAGTTTTGTGGCTAAAATTTACTAATCTTCATGATACATTTGGCGACAGAAAACACTGAAACTAATAATGGATGAGCCCAAGTTTTCATTTAGCGTTATTGTATCTCAAATCAGACATGGCAATGAACAAAACAATGCTTTGGTAGAATTTTCTGCATTGTTGCAAATTTCCAGAAAAAGAGCAAAATACGGCGCAAATTCTTTGTTAATCGCACGTTGAAATACGTTTCATATTTATTTGGGGGGCAAAATTTCTTTCAAAAAAGTAGTATATCACTTTTTGGCGTTGTAAACACTTTTTCAAGACAAATATTTTTCTCCAACAAGTGTGGCGACATAACTTGACACGTCATAATATATATACGTCATAAAGTCAACATAATGATGAGTCATTGTGAGCTGAAAACCAAATTTAGTGACCTATATTTAAAGAATATTTATGTGTTGATGACAAGCTTTTCCGCGAGCGTGCAAACATTTCTGTTCGTCGCATATTCTTTATCAAAAGATTTTGCAAATAGTGTCGCATATAATTCAGTGAAGTTTTGTTGGGTACATTATTTGTAAATGATGTGTCGCGTGACACGATGGCGTTACACCGCCGCTGTTGGCTCGGTTGTGGTAACCCTGACAGCCCGAATCATGTTGCCAAAACGACTGTCCTTTTCGAGTTGGCGATGCACGTCCAGTTCGGCGTCCATTCGATGAAGTGCGTTTGAAAGACGAACATTTTCATTCATTAATGTCTTGATTTTCTTTACAAAAGAGTTAACTTTTTTAAACATTTGTTGAACAGGATCCTTTTAAGTTTGATCTACTTTGCTGTCAAAGGCACAGTTGTAGATTTTCCCTTTTTAATACCTTCGGACTTATTTAGTAAAGTAAAAAGAGTTTAGATTCGGAACACAGAACATTCGCCTTTTTAATGCAAAACGGTTGAAGCAGAACAAACAACGGTGGTATTGCAAGAGTGGTCCAAAAATAACCATAATTTGACTGTCCCATAAATGCCTAGAAAATAACAGTAGTTTGTTTTATTTTTGCTAAATTTTACCTTAATGAGTTGTTCGTTAGTTTGGCTGATTTGTTGAGCTTTGGTTTCCAGTCTCATTTCCATTTGCTTCATTTCTTTTTGAGCTTGTTTAACAAAGCTTTGGCTCGAGTTAAGTTCGCGAGATTTTTCACGCAAATCTTTTTTGAGTGAAGAAATGTTCAAGTGCAAACTTCGAATCTGTAACAAAACGACATGTAAAGACCATTTGTATTTACATTTTCCTTTAGCTCAAACTAATTAGATGCAAATAAAAACAAATAGTTTTTTTACTGTTGATCAAAACCCTTTGCCTGTTCAAGTAACACGGCCGCAAGATCATCTGTTTCGGGTTTGGAAAGTTCGTTGATTGTCGACTTCACCAGACGAATTCGCCGTTCAAACTTTGCTTCATAAGGATCGTCAGGTGGATTTAGTGATAAATCGTGCTTTACTGGACTGGGGGTGGCGCCAACGAGCAATTCATCAGCGACAAATCCACCACTGTGGGACGTATGAGATTGCCTGCTACTTGCTGCAGACTTTTTAGCTAAAAAAGTCGTTACTGATAATTTTGGTAAGTATGATTTTGTTTCAATTCGTATGTAAAGAATAAGTTTCCTGCATAACAAATATTGATCACCAAATAAGATTACTCACTGCCAAAGTAAATAACGCTGAATCTATATTTTCCGAATGTAATTGGAAACTTCACATACAGCTAAATTTGAAACAAGTTCAATTTAGGCAGAATTTCTTTGATTTGGGCTCAATCATAAGTTTCTTTGTCACAAAATAAACAATCGTCACAATAAAAAATTATGCTTTCTGCATTATTTTGTTGATGCAAAAAGAGATTGCAGCGCATCTCTGTAAAAATGGGTATAGCGTCTTTGCTTACATACTTATGTGGTGCTTAAACAAAGTCATTTTAACACTAACTTAAATCAAGATAATTAGATCCGTAGGCTAAAATTTCGTCGTTACGGTTCATGAAAATCCAGATCAAATCTTTTTAGAGCTAAAACTGCTTAAAAGACGCAAAAAAAGTAGTCAAAATTGCAACTGAAGTTGTGAAATATGACAGACGTTGTTTAATGCAAACCTCGTAAATCAGGTCGAATTATTTGGTATCCATGTCTTCTACCGAGTGGTGGCAGTGTTGAGCCAGAGGGAGCGGTTTTAGTCAAGCGACTGGCAACCCTGACGTCATTCAGCGACGTTTGTGTTCCCGAACTTGTCTTTTCCTGCAGATATCCCATGCTCTGAGTGTATCTGAGACCATCCGAACCTTAATACAACGTGAACATTCAGATTTCTGCTGATCTTCGTCTGACGATCACGAAACACGTCGGAACGACACGAGGTTCGAAAGGCAAAAGTAATTTTACAGTATAGACGTTTTACTTTAAGTGGAGAGTACAAAAATTGATAACTATCGTATAAATAAGATTTTCAGAGCCCGCGGTAATATTTCTTTAAAAACGTCTTTAATGTTTGATTAGTTTAAATTCAAGGGCTTAAATTCTTTTTGTGTGTGTTTACCAGTTATTTGGACTCCCTTTAACCCGAGAGACATGAGTGTTTCGTTGTTTCTCTTCGCAAGCCCAACAAGTTTTCTGCTGATGGAACACGGCATCTGATACACAGTGACGTATCCGTTGCCATTGGCAGCAACTTTTGCGACGTAGGTAATCTGCAAAAATATGCATGTGTATTTTTTCTGCCATAGTTGCTGCTAATATGAGAGAGCGGTTATACTTGTGTTGGATGGATTGACAATAATTTTGCCAAATCTTCCTTCAGACAGGAAAGTCGAGGTCTTGTGAAGCTGTAGACGTCACCATAGTGAAGAAAACACATTGTTGTGTAATACCCACCAGATTCGTCCGAACCTAATACAGGGAACATATAAAATCAAATCCTAAAACCCGTTGGTTATTTGGCAGCGTAACTTTTATCGGAAAAACTGTATTTCATTAGTTTGTCAAGAAGAGAAAAGCAGAAAAATAACAGTGATGTCATAATATAATAGAATGAGACAATGCTGGTAAGGTATTTGTGTTGAAAATGAACGCACCACATACCTTGCAAAATGTTGTGTAACGAACTAATAATGGTTGTAACTTCACGTTCCGAGGATGCGGGAAGTTCCATATAACCCACCGCACTTTTATATTTTTCAATATCGGCTACAAAACGATCCAACATTCCAATTTTGTTGAGTAGATATTGTAGCAACTCAACATCAAGCCGATTTATTTTCCACAAAAGCGAAAGTTCATCGATAATTTGTCGGAAGGAAGTTAAGCCTTCGAGCGTTGCTTTTGGAATATGATGTGAAATTCCAACATTAACTTTAACCTGCAAATGAAAATAATTTATTTAATTGGTCGGTTGTACACAACTCTCCATTTCTGGTGAATATATATTTTCCTGTACCTTTTAGCTGCAACACTAATATATTTTATTTTGAGTTGAATTGAATTGAGTTTATTTCGCTTGAACACGCAATTGCACTGAACAATAACCAAGCGGGAAATAGCTGCGCAACGTCAAAACGTTATGAAGCGCAAAATAGTGGATGGGACAATTGGTTGATCATGACTAAACGCGCTGCATCTATCCCGTAGCGGGAGAGTTTGGCGCACTGTGAGTATAAGACGACTGGGGGAGGGAGAAACGCTGGTGGAGTAGTCGAGGGGGCCATATTTGCAGGGTCATTGTCCGGTATTTTTGAAAGTGTGCTTACTTGCAACATGTCTTTAAACTCCAGCATCCGTGTCCCAATGGTTATAGCATCCAGTAACTCGTTGAGGGCCTTCGTGCCAGCCTGTGCATCCAACTGCATTTTTCTCTCATCAGTTCTCGTTGGCACTGGTGCAGTTCCTGGTGTTGTCAATCGCAGCAGTGTGTTGCGCAAACCCTGTCGTCCACCTCGCAACCTAACATAGTTAATAATAACAATTAAAACAAACCATTTTAATGGGCGTATGTTACAGAGGACACCGAATTTTGATTTATTTGATAAAACCCTGATACTTCGTTTCAATACCTGGTTTTATTATCTGTCACATAACGACCCTAAACTTACTTGTAGGGTTTGAGAGGACTATTGGCATCTCCTCGCAACGGCGTCGGCAAATTCATTCCTGGAGTTTCGCGACTGATTTGGGTCTGTCCCTTTACATCATCTTCTTTTATAACAACTCTCGACCCAGTAGGGGGAGTATTCTTTTGTCGAAGAATTGGTTTTGGCGTTTCTGCACTTTCTGTCGGTTTTTCTTTTTTTGCTTTCACTTTTTTTCGCCTGGGCTTGGTGGACTTTTCTGGCTTTTTCTCTGTTCCTTTAACATGAGATAGTTCAACGATTAAATCCCGAAGTGTGCAGTATACTAAATTGGTGTAGTTTGAGTATTCCTTTTTATTTGTTTTTTTCATTTGAACCTTGTTTCCAATTTATTTAAACCAGATCAATTTCATTTAGGCCTCTTAGCATAAATAAAGTAAAATTTTGTCAATGTTAAGATTTAGATTTCACGGGAGATATTAAGATATTAGAGGTGATTTGGTGGGGAGTAAGCAATTAAAGCTATCCTTGAGGAAAAAAAGAGGAAATTTGGGGATGAAATTCAAGAGCATGGTTTTAGGGTGGCTGTCAGTTGGCTACTATAGTTCCCTTTGTTTAAAACATCCAGGTGGGGCATTTACCTTCGTCTTTTTCCGGCATCTCAACCTCACTTTGGTCACGAGGTTTGGCACCAGTAGTATGAGCTCTGATCTTTTTCTGTTGTAGCGCGTATGGACTGAGTTGTTTTACTGCAGACGACTGTTCACTTGCTTTCCGAATGGCTTCCTCTGTTTGACCGACAACGCTTGGGCCCAAGTCAATCCTGAACAACAAAGTCAAATTGGTAAACAAATAACTTAACTTTACTTTCTGTCGTTAGTTTGTGTCTAATACAAAAATGCAGAATGCCTGACATTTTGGTACGATTCAAACAACAACTAACACAATTGTGCCAGTAATGTTATGGATTTTAAACCTTTTCTTGATGAGTACAAATATTAAATGAGAGCCTATATTTTCAATTCAACAAACTTCATTTTGTTGGTTTGAACTGTATTTTCCGTGTATCGCAAGAGCGTTATAGGCTTGCATGTCAAATTGTGGGATCATCTTCGATTGTGATAAAAAGTTATTTGGCAATTTCACCCAATTAAAAGCATATCTTGAACAATGTGTTGTCCATCCCAAGGTAACTGACACATAATACCCATCGTAATATGCCCAAATAGCCAGTGACAATGGTTGGTGGCGCGTTCCTAAACGACATATTTCCTTCCCGAAGCGAATGACCATTTGAGATCAGTTTCAGCCACGCTAATACAAAAGCTCTGAGTGTTGTACAAATGTTTCCGATCATATTTCAGTCATCATCACGATTTGCTCGTATTATGCGGGCGGCTAGCGAGCGCGAAGACTTCAGAGAAACGCTTCTGTTGTCAACCAAAGCCTAATCCCATGCCACTTTGGATTCCCGTCTTTTGTAGTAACAGCAGATGTATTGTGACACAACATATCACAGACGCGGTTTGCTTTCACCACGTGTACAGCCAACAAAAAGTTGATTCTACAAAATCTGCACCAATTTGTTACCCGGAGTCATAAGGATTTTAAATTAGCTATAAACATATTAGTCTTAATTTACGTTTTACTAGGCTTGAAGCTCGTACTTCAATACATAAAAATAAAAGCCCCAAGCAAGCACGAAATTTTGCAAGCTCACAGAAACATTTTAGGCACCCAACTTGTGCAACTAAGTTTGAATTACCAATTCTGTAAATCTAGTAAGTTACCACCAAAGGAAGCCAACCATTCTTGTGTGATACAAACCAAGCAAGAGACGAAAATAATACAAACAGCAAAAAGTCCTTACAAATTTAGGTAAAAACGCTTGGCAAATGCTACTACTCACCGTAATTCAAGTTTTGTCGCCATCTTTTATGCTGTTTCAAATATGAGGCTACAGCAATGTGCAAACTAATTTGTGAAAGTTTCGCATTAGTTTCAAAAAGTTTGTACGCCAGACAGATTCGATATACTGCTTTCGCTAAGGCACAACGCCGCTTAAGCCCAGACACTAGTGATTGTTTTTGCACAATGGGGAGGCTAAAGCGAGATCCAGACTATCAACAAGCTTTTGCAACAACCTTTAACTATAAGACTGAAACTTCAAGGACAGTTTAATATTTGTTTGTTGTATTTACTTTATGTGAGACAAGGTGTAGTATTTTATAGTTACAAAAACTTCTTAAACATACACACCTTAAGGCATGGAAGATTCCTAACTACTGCATATAAGTCCAGAGCATTAAAGTTGAAAAGATTACAACGTTGGTCAGCAGGAAAGAAAGACGGTTCAATTTTTCAGTTTTTGTAAACACAGTTGCAAATATTCATGGACACCAAACTGGATGAAGCATATCTAAATAAAGGCAACTCATAATTCAGAATATTTAAACGTTTACTCTGACGAAGTCACACTTATGTTGATACAACTTTTATTCTCTCATTCAAACGAGCTGTTGCCTGTCTTCTGTCTTCTCTAAACATTGTTATTCCTTCTATAGAACATCATTGGTCGTAACAACAAAAACATCTGTTTTTATTGAAGTGCTGCGATGTTGAAAACAAGTATCTGAACTGTATTGAATGGCAAACAAAGCCAAGTACAACAGTAAGTTTTTATTAGGCATTTTCTCAAACTGGTCAACCACTTAGACCAACCTATTTATTACATTTGTATCGTTTCGCAAGCTGTGCTACAATTCTTTAAAAATAAAAGAAAAATACTGAGCACACCGACCAATGACCCCTGCAGTTGGAGACAATAAGGTTTAAATCCCCTACCTGAAAGCCTTTCGATCCCAGAATGTTTTAAAAACAAACTCTGTTGTTGGGTGAAAATCTGATGCTGTAACATCAGAACTTTCCCGCCCGATTTTCCATTCAATGACTTTTAGCCTAAGCACGAAACACGGGCCTTTCTAGGGGGCGTTTTAAGCGACGATATTTAATTGCCCACCTGCAATTATGGCCAATGTGCGCTTACGACAGACAATTAGTGCGATTTTAATATAAAAACGTTTTGAGTAGTGTCAAAATTTTGGATGACTTGTGTACGCTGAGGAATCTTGTTATCACGACTTCAAAACCACTAATTATTCCCACAACAAAAAGAGTCCAAAATCGTTTTGTACTGTTTATTACACAGAACACGTGCCTAGATGATATAACGTAAAAGCACAAAGCAAAACGCTGGACTGATCGAGGGTAAAAGACAATTACAATAAAACATAACATACAAGTTGAACTTTGAGTGGATTTCCAAAATATTGCCGTCCGCTACTGATGCTGCTAAATTGCATCAAAACAACTTCTCTTCGCTTGCGTTTGCATGAAATCAAAAGCTGGTGGCGAGTTACTGAAAACGTCATCATCTGCGTCATCATTGATGCCGTCAAAGCAGCGCTTGCGTTTTAGCGAGAGAGCAAAGGTGTCGGAAATCTCATCGCTCTGAAGAATATCACGAAGGCATCCCGGAGATAAAGTGGGAAGGGTCATCTGCGAAGGCTGCTGTCGATTCGGTGACGTAAAACACGCGACTGGTGACGGCTGTGGTGACGAGACCGAATGATTTCTTTCGGAAGTGATCTGCTGCGTTGTGGGATTGGTGCTGTTTGGAACGAAAACCACTGGTACTTTGTTTGAATTGTCAGCAGTGTCTGAAAAAAAGAACATTACGATTATAATAGAACTTACGAACTAACAAACGTATTTGATTGCGAAGACACAAAAGTTTCATCAAACATTCAATTACCTTTATTTTGTGTGATAACGTTGCGTGAGGCAGCTGCTGCTGCTTGCTCCCTGTAGTAACTACATCCGTAAAATGCAGGAAGATTTGGGTTTGTTTCTGTTAAACAACATGGCATTTAATTTGAGAAATACAAAACAAACGGGAAATGGACAAACCTTTTCTAGCAACATTTAATTTGTTTGGATCAAAAGGGAGTTTCACCCCAGAAGCTGCAACAGCGTTGGGTGGAAAGCAGCGATCAAGATTAAGAAGTTGATAATTTGCCTGTAAACAAGTAAATGATGGTTTCATGTATCATTCAGAATTGGCATCATTCAGAACGTTTCGAAATAACATACCAGTGAATTGCCAGTTTGTGGCGAAGTTTGTTGCTTCTCCTGATTTGCAGTTTTAGATTCTGACGGCGGGGCGAAATGATGAACGGTTTGAGGTTTAAGCAGTTCTTCTAGTGTTTCGCTTGGGTTGGACGCACCCTTATTGGGAACTGTCGTTTGGGCATTAGATACTAAACCGGCTGTAAAAAAATAGTAGGAAAATGTTTTGTTTAGTTTTCAAAGTTGTAGAAGGTTCCATACGAAAAGGGATTACCGGGGTACAAAATATGACTCCAAAAATTTGGACTTACTGCTTTGACTGTTGGAGTTTCTTTCCAACTCCTCACTCGTTCGAACTAATTGCGACATGACGTTTAGTTGTTTGTGGAGAAATTGCTTTGCTTTTTCGAGGTCGGTTGAACTAACAGGATTCTCGACTTTGACGATATCATTTGCGTCATAACTCTCAAGTTCGTTATCTACTACATCGTGCGCAGAATTTTCCACATTTTCTGGTGACGTCATTGGGGAAAGTGATTGCGACATCGATGATGAGTTTGAAGAGCTACTATCATCTGATGGTTTTTTGCTAAAAAAATTAAAAATGGTTTTAGAATAGGCCGTGTAAGAAAATAGCTTCGAACAGAAACAGTTCTGCTTACGTCAAAGATTTGTCTCTGAATGACCTTGCAAATGGATTCAAGTTGATTTTAAGTTGTGCAACCTGCAAAAAAACATTTAGAAAATAAAAAAGTTGCTACAATTTGCAACAAAGTATTATACTAGTAACACACTTACGTCTGTGTCGTGGTACAAGGTTACTGTCATAAAAGTAGTTTTGGGAAGAACAAACGTTCTTAAATTGCTTTGCATGGAAGGGTTCATTTGATCGACCTCAACTATGTGAAGTCGAGGTTGATACTTGTGAAGAGTTCGTAGTGTAATAATCTGCACGACAACAAAACAGTGAACTTTAAGATTGCGCCATTTTCCGCTATGATTTCCGCTTGAAACAGAAAATGTAGTCATCATTTTTAAAGCATTTAACGTCCTGGGGACTTGCTAAGCAGAAAAATAAATAAAATACAAACCTTTTCTTTTTCGTGATAATGGTTGCTCAGCTTCATTTTATTGAAACTTGCTCCTTTCTTATTCCAAACCTCGCCGGGAGCGGGTGAGTCGGGGTGTAAATAAACTCTTTGCCCAGGTTGAAAATCTGGTTCTTCATTTGCAGCAAGTCCGTTAGGATGCCAACCTTGGTCTCTGAAAATTTATACAGAAAATTAGTTTCAGCAAGTGATTGTTTAAGCATGTCAGTTGGTTTCCGGAATTTTAACCTACACATATTTCCACACATAGCAGTTCGCAAGAACAAAGTCCAGAAATACGTTGTAGAGCTTGTTTGGATCCAATCCGTTCAGTTCATATTCCAACACAGGAAACATTCGCCTACGGTAAAGCCAATGTAAGTGATGTTTAATTTGCCGATATGCAAAGCGGTTGTTGAGTTTTGATAAACGATAATATTAAAATGTAATTGTGGGATTCTGTATGGTTACTAAGGCATTTGTCGTTTGTTAAAAAATGAAAAAATTGGTCGCTTTGCTTTACGAGTAACTAAAACTCAACCTGGAATATATTTTGCAGAACTCGGCCTAAAAACATAATTCCTAAGTTACAATTACCCACCTGCCATGCTTGCTGATAACCATCTCAGTAACCACATTATCGAAGTTTTTCCACACATTTGCATTGGACAGCTTCATTTCAACTCCCATGCATTCCAATTCCCAGTCGCTGCCCCGCTTTCCTGCAATAGGAACTTCTCCAGGTTGTGCCTAGAAAACAAAATAAAAGTCTTACAATACTGACGCTATTTTGTTGTTAAACTGAAGAAAAAAAACATTTACCTGTGACGGTTGTGGTAGTTGTGCTGTTGTGGGCTGAGATTGAATGATTGGCAGGTTAGGAGGAGAGTTAGTACCACAACTACCAGGTGTGGATGAAGTTCTGTACGGCATATGGTGCGGTACACATTGGTTATTATAATTTTGCTGGGTGTGGTAAAAGTTGTCCGGTGTCAACTGACCCTGTTCCGTTATGCTAAAATTGGATGAAAAATGTTAAGGTCATGTCAAAGAGTGATTTACTTATTAACGCTAACCCATTATAACATATTGTTATTAGTATTGTATATTAGTAAAATGTTAATATCATAATATACAATTTTATGTAAACGTACCTTCCTTGACGAGATCTTGGAAAGTTAAACTGATTCGTCGGGGAATACAAATTTGGGCTTTGTGCTGTCATCCACTGGTTGCTTGATGCTCCATACCCGTCACTGGCGGCGCTGTTGATGCGTTGACGGTAGACGCCGTTTTGTCCGTAGTTGTTTACGTTGTTTACAGGTTGACCGTTCTTATCATTAAACAGATTCATGTTAAGGTAGTGTCCCTGGTTTATTGGATTCCACATCGTAGGTATTGCTTGACATGGAGGCGATAATCTCTGATAGTTGTTATCATGGTGAAAATTGCTGTTAGCATTGTGATCTTCGTTAGGGTACCAGCTTTCGTCTTTACCTACAGTCTGATATCGACTTGGCACGCCTTGGTAATATTGCATATCAGACTGTATCTGCTGAGGTCTCACAGCACAATGCTGCGAAGGGTACTGCACTTCGGAATAAGCCATTACAGTCTGGCTTAAATATAAGCACTTAAGTCAAAAAACTTATAATATAAGTAGCCTTTGAAAATTCCTTTACGTGATGGCCCTCTTGAGTGACGATCGTCAAAACGTGAAATGAGTATCCCTGAATGTCCCTGCAGTTTTATACTGTCCAATAGATAAGAACGTCACGCACGCGCCTCGCAACTGTGATAACGTAACAACCTTATCACGTGACCCACCAGGTGCAGGTGATTGCGTCACACACAGGTCAGCTTTGATATAAAGCTAGCATCCGGTTCTTGGCTTAAGTCTCACTGATATCTTAACAGTTTTCATTTAAACTTGACTCCGCAGTTATCACCACTAGGTGTAATATGCCAACAGAGTTGTGATAAGTGAAGAAAGTTTCCTATCTAACGTAGTCCAGTCGATTATGATAACTAGATTGTTTTTTAAATCTATAATTTTAAACATTTTCCCATAGTTTGGGCGACATTAGTCGCAGCAGAGTGCAAGGTCATTTATATTTTTTGCAATAAGAGTGTGTAAACGGCAAGAAACATTTAAAATTATAAACAAGTTTCAAAATCGGAGTAATTATTTAGGCCGTGTGTTTGCGAGTATGTACTTTATTAGTGAACATCATACAACTATAAACATACAAAATTAGTTAACATGGAATGTCGTGCATTCACAAACGCTTCATACATGTAAAAACAATTCATTGACATTTTTTTTGTTAAAAATGCTGTCATAAGCAGACACGTCAAATCAGTATGTTACCAGGTGGTTTGTTATCAACGAAACTTACACGAGTCGGGAACCAACCCATTGCCAGGGTTTCTAAACCTGCAAGAAAATCGCGTTCGTGTGCGCAGATAAGACAAAACACTGTTATCTGCTTGTGTGTTGGCTAAAGTCTTTTAAATGCTGAAAGTTTTCAAATAAAATATTTGCAAACCGTCGAAAAATGTCAGAATATAAAGATGTTTTTGCAAAACGTTACTGGTTTTCACTATGGCACAAAAGTACGTTATGTGTCACATAATCTTCGCCTTGTCCATTTAAACTTTTGCCATCATTATGCAATCTTTTGCAAAATTATCATGACAATTTACAACTTTAATATGCGAACCCGTCGTATGTGATGTTTAAGCGAGCATACAATTGCAATGTTTGGTACCAAGTATACCTACTTTCTCTTACAACATGCGCCATTTAGTAATACGTAAAAGTGCTAAGCTTATTTCAGACAATTTAAGTACAAGAATATGTCAAGTAAAAAAACGCGATGCCCGGCGAGACTTGCTTTGGCCTATTACAGTGTTATGTCACAACATTTCAAATAAATTAACTGCAAAGTTTTAGAAAACTAGTTAAACAAATTTGCAAGTCGCTGGGGTGAATATGAACGATGATATGCTATCAGCAGTTCATTTTACTTTAAATACTTTTACGTCTGTCCCCCATAACACTTTGCAAAAAAGCCATATGGGTCCCTTGGTTACCCCCAGGCTACCGCAATACACAAACTTTGTTATGTCAAATCACTGACGCCATTGCTTTCGGTTTCGTCACCATTATCGTTTGACGCGTCGTACTTAGGTTCATCTTGAAAATTTAAAAAGTCGCCATCACTGCTATTTTCTGGTGGGTTTGTTTCATCTAAAGAACTGCATTGCCTTTGGAGCATTGACGTCATCGCCACTACATCAGGATCCTCGATGACGTCATTATCTTCGCCCGTTACTTCAGAAGGACTGACTTTCTTGTCCATAGTTTCGAATACGACCTCGTTAAAAATGTCTTCTATTGGCTCGTTCATTTCAAGTCGAGAAATTCGTCGTTGGACCAAACGCGGTCGATTTAAGTCTGAAACAATACACGCTCTCAACTAAAAGCCAGTCCGTCTCTGTAGGAGCAAAATGCCCAAAGAAAAAATAGGTTTTAAGTACAAAGACAACTAAATTTATGGAACTAAACTACATGCATGGTCCAGCCTATGTTTGCGTGCCAGTCAGCTACCTAGAGGTTTTTTGGTGAAAGTACCATGTAACATGCTGAACGTTAAGTACAATTTAATCTACAAGTCTCTCGCCCCCAAAAAAGGTAGTTTTTCGTACAAAACCAAATTCCATTGCCCAAGTTACGCAAATCAACTTATCATTTTCTGTATTGTTATGAAGTTGTAGGCATTTGAACAAGTTTTAGTTTGGTCAGTCCAAGGAGCGTAAGCACGTTTACTTTTTGTAAATTTTAATGTTGCTTAGCTTTTTCTTTCGGACATGACAACATTTCAAACGCGACACAAGTGGTCGTGGTGTTTAATAAAGGCGCCACACAACGTTTGTTTTCAAAAGGTAAAACGCGACGCTTTTCGTACAATTTATTACTTTTACAACCCTTCAATCAATTTTAAACAAACACGTACAAAACGCCTTGCACTTGGCTTTACACTATTCAATGGACTACAGTTCACAAACACACACAGTCACACAGCATTGCGTGACAAAACATCTCCTATTACCTGCTTCCGGTGTGGTAGGAGTGACTCCACTAGGTGGAATTGGGTTTGACGACCTTTTCTTGTTTTTTCTCGATAGAAATAAACCCATTCGAAAAACCTCACGCACACTGCGTTTCCGTTTCTTGCCATCTGAAACAGAGAAGTCAATTTAGATACAAAGGCAAGGAACATATAAACTGTTACCGCTCGTTTGGACAAAGAGAAAGCGATATAACACAGATCAATACAAGAAGTGTGAGTTAAACTTGTTGCAGCATGTACTCATATAAACTAAATACATTTTTATCATTTAGATTATTTTCAAATTCCTTCCTCACAATCACTTGTATTTTCTTCGCAACAAAAACTAAAGTATCTGCAATAGGAGATAAACATTAGTAGGCCTATGTTTTCCAAACTAACAAAATTCGTATGAACCAACATACTCTTCCACACCCGCGTAACGACTGTGAACAAGTCAATCTAAACCAGGATGCTGTGTAGTTGTTGTT
Organism: Phallusia mammillata; assembly: GCF_965637545.1. Taxonomy (NCBI): domain Eukaryota; kingdom Metazoa; phylum Chordata; class Ascidiacea; order Phlebobranchia; family Ascidiidae; genus Phallusia; species Phallusia mammillata. Next base: position 21,683,054 of record NC_137252.1, on the reverse strand, counting down.
AAATAAACAAATAATAAAAACAGCATTTTTCGTTCCCCTTGTGTTTCTTGGTAACCTTGATTTGTAGCACACTCTGGTGCTGTGGACTAAAACCACAAACCCCGAAACCCCACATTTCTCTAAATAACTATCGACGTCAGCCCTAGTTATTAGTTGATCCACAAGAGACCAGCGCAAATGAGTTATTAATAACTTATCGATTTAACAGCTCGAATTTTAACCACCTTCCATAGTCCCTATAGGTTGTCAATTCATTTTACCAGTTTAAAAATGCAATCATAGTTCATAGCTATTTATTGTTTCATTTTCAACTGTTTAAATTTGCCAGCTGGCATTCTGCTTACAATGGATGTAGGTCAGCAAGGCGATTGTGTAACAAATTCCACACAATATTTTCTGTTTATGTACGCAATGTTTTACAAAAAAGGCAAGACACACCCATATGAAGTTACCAATCATCGTTTTTTAAGGATTGTAATGACACTAAAAGCTTTATGTCACATTTTTAACCTTATTAATAAAAAACAACACGAAGTTGCTTACCAGACGTAAGAGAAGAGCTCGCTTCGTTGTAGGACGAAAAATCTTGTCCGATGTCGTCAAATGACGTCGGCCTACTTGGTCCAAACGCCGTCTCTATTCCCTCCACTTCATCTGCCGAAAAAAGCATAATAGTGTGAATGTGTGCTTAAAATGAAAGGATTTACTCAATAACGTTTAAAGCGTAAAATGTTCTAAGGAAAATATTAATCAAGAAAAGCACAATGTTTGTCAGATCGGTCACTGTTGGTTTTCAAGTCTCTTTGAAAACACACAAAAACAGTATATGTCTGTAAAAGTATGAAATACTTTGGCAAAACGTTTTCTCTCGGCATTGACCAAACAAAGTATAAAAATTAACATAAGTACTTAATATTACTATGGTCACCTGATTTATGCGACAACGTCATGGGTCCGCTGAAACCAACACTTGCTTCTTGTCCAGAAATGTACTCAGTTGAAACAGAATCTATCAAATTGTTACAGCAATCTTAGATGAAAAAGTGCAATTAGGTGAAAACTTAGTCTGGTATTAAAAACAAAATTTCAAGTTTAAGAAAAAATACGGCAAAGGACAGATAACAATTGGACCCCAGCAGGTAAAGAGTACATTTTCGGAGGGAGTATCTCAAGGTCTAGCTCCCACAAATATTAAGTGTAGGCTACTTGCAGGCGCAAGTTACAGCAAACAGTATCACCCACCTGAGCGTGGCGGGCAGTTTTTTAAATCAACTGGATCAACTTTTTCTTCAGTTGCAGTTTCTTGCTTCATAAAGTTTCCCCTTAATCGATGCACAAATTACAATAGGGAAGTTAACCCAACGACAACAAAACTACAAAAATAACCAAACAATAATGAGTTACACCAAGTATTGACAGCTGCCGTTAACTCTCAGCAGACCAGGGCAAATCGATGCTCGTGGCTGCAAAAAATAATCTTCAATAGTACGTGCTACCGGTAAGCAGAAGAGGGATTAGGATACTTGTCACTTTAAGTCTAACAGCAAACGGAAAAGTAAACCGATTTGCTTTATTTAAGGCCAAGACCCCTTTGTACTAAGCCCTTGTCCTCACAGGTAGCTTTTATTGTTTGTGCGCCCAGTGCACCATTTCTGAGATTCTGTGGAACTAGCACTGTTTTCACGCATTTAATTGTAAGAAGTCTCCTTGTATCCTTCGCGAAGCTTTATAATTTTGTATGTAAAACTTTAAGAACACGCACCTGTGCACATAACAAACAGCTTTGTTCCTGAAGCAAAAATCTGTTGTGTAGTAAGTTTCCTGACACGTTAGGCGTAATAAATTAGTTTTAAAGCAATGTTAATTACTGTCCTTCTTTCTATAAAAAGATACACCACAAAGCCCCTACTATGGGAATCGTACTAAAATGCTCAGTCGTACTTACCTACTTTATGTACTGCATTACAAAAACACTACACGGCAGCCACAAATGTACGACAAAGCCTTAAAATTCTGACGCGTAGACCCTGTGTCGGCTGACAATGGGCCTTTTACTCGCTGTGAAAGATCGTTTATTCTTGGCCAGGGCTAAACCATTTTTACACTCTGTCTCTGCGTCTGTACACACAGCTTGTTTCAGCACCGCGACCGTGCAATAAAGAGCGCATATGGGACATTGCTTTCTTATATTGGTATTAGAATCCCAATCGATTTTTTAATAACCCCGCGGTTTTTGCTTTTTATCACTTGTTTTGCTTCTGCAACTTGGCATTATTATTTATGCCACTTACAAAGACTGTTTTTTCTAAAATGAATATCAGGTATTTTAAAAATCTTGCTTTTAGGAATAGATTTAATTTTACAACGACCTTATTATTGATAAAAATGTTTTTATAAATACCTTGGTGTTAAAGTTTGTTCCTTGTCGCAAGGCTGGAGAGTAATCCTGAAATTAATAAAAAGAGAATATCAATTATTCATTTTGGGTCCTCAAAACATAAATGCATGTTGATTCACAGGTAAATTAGGGCCTATCTAGGTTCGCTGATGATATCAATCCTTAACGAAAAGTCACATATATGTATAAAATGTGGTGGAAATAAATTTCTTGTTTTGAGGTAGGCTAATACGTTTGTTGCACTTCCTAATGAGAGTTTAAAAATAAATTGGCCACGCCCAAACGTTTTTTACATGGCTGTTTCCCAGCATGGAAGGAAAATTATCTAAAATTTATTAAAGCTGTAGAATAAAAATCGATCGTAGTTTCTTCTAGGGCCAAACATAGAAATACTGTCAACAGGTTTAGCACGTAGATGAGGGTTTTACGAACGGGTTGAGCTCAGATCGTTATCGACCAGCTACCTAATATTGATTTTGACAATTAATTGTTATCATAATTTATCTTTTAGGCTGAAAGTAGGCTGCATTATAATATATCCGACTTAGCGTCTGCTGAACATATGTGCCCTTGATCGGACAATAATTAGAAAAAGTGGGAAAAATTTAAATAATTTCGTCAAACAATAAAATAAATCTTCGTATGAACATCTCAGTACAAGTGTTTACTTACATATTTTTTAATAGTGATATTAATGGAAGCTTAAGCAAATAAACATGCACGTTGGTAGTAAGAGTTCACTGCTTCGTAAGCAGGGAATTAATTGTACCGCAAACAGAAAACGGCAAAATCAAGAGTACATAATTCACTGATCCGCTTTACTTTTTTGATCAATAAAATCTAGGTTTATGAACAAGCTTTGTGCCCGTGTCATATGCAGTTCAGGCATTTAGAAAGATTAGGCTAGCCTATATTCACCAATTAGTGCCATGAAATACTTTATTTTTTTCACTTTTTTCACATTCACTATCAAGTTTACTAAATTCGGTTGACAACCAGCATTTTTTTCATTTCCAGCGAAGCGGCGTTTTATTTGCACCTCGCCATGGGAATTGGCGATGGATAATTAACTTACACCGCACGTAATTGCGTATTGATGAGATTTAGACCGAATGTAGATTGCAAAGCACGCATTCTCACAAAGCTGACACTATACACTTAATTAAACCGTTCAAAATCGGCTATAGCAAGTTGACCGTATACAGCTCAATCTTAACCTCAGCTTCAGAAGGTATTTGGTATGCATTACATTTATTAAATGCTATAAAAAGCGAATATTTAGGCCATGGTGAATACCATTTTAATTGCTTGGACATAGAACAAAGGCAGTACCGAAGTTTCTGTAGTAACCAGTTGTGGCCGGACTGCAATGATTATCTGGCGTTAGCCTAAAACCCCCCAAAAGATTTTTTCCAAGGGGCTGTAAAACGGACAAAAGCATAACAGAAACCAATTAACTTTTTTAAGGTGCGTATGTTTTCTTCCTTGATGGGATTAAGCATAGCAAGTGCATAATATCTGGACAAAATCAGTTATTTTTCATTTGAAAGCGGCTCATACAACTTCTAAAATCACATGTCATATACAGAATCATGTATCATTTATCCACACAAACGAGGCGACGCATTTGCGGTGTCCGAAATTGTATAGTCGCGTCTACAATGACGTGAACCACAGCCTCGTGATCTCATGTAACCAATGACGTTTGAAAAACCACAGCAGTACATTTCTTGTTTCCGTTTGTTGAAATATCGGCATATGTTGTGTTGTTTGTGGACAAACACAGTCTGCGGAGCACAGTTGTTATGACATAATAAGCGTTAGTTTTAACTGATCTTACGTTTGTTGATTTTGTTTTATTTTCGATCGATTAAACTAACAATGTAGCCATCATGTTTTCAAATTTTTAAAAAAATTCTACACAATCGTAACCGCCACCTCGTATCGCCTACGCGTTGGTTACACTACATTTTGAAAAAATGTGTTTTACTTGATAAACTTGTCCGAGCTAAGTTAGAAAAGCTGCGTTGTAATGTAAAGTTAAATTCACTATAGTGTCAATTATGACTGCATTAAAAAAAAACGCTTTCAAATCGATTAGCAGTAAGTTCCCGATGTGTTAGGCCTAGGTTATCGAACATACGTCACAGCAGAGTTTGTTTTGGAATCTTTATTTTACGGTTGTGATTAAAAACAACTACAGGTTTCTATTCAACACAAAAAAATTATAAAGCCTAATTTATCCGACCTGTCATCCACGAAAACGTTGTCTACAAGCTGATCCAGTGAAGTGGGTGACGTAACAACACCCTGACGTCGAATCAAAGGCTTGCTGACGCCATCTTTGTCAATAGACACAACGTAATCATTTTTCAGCTCCTGTTCCTCCAAGATGACAACATCTACAACTCCTTCGTGTTTCAGAGCCTGATCCTCGGACTTAAAGCGACTTAAAGGCGAAGAAACCTTTCGCGCTGATTTAACTCGAGTACTGTAGCTCCCTCTAGTGACGGAACGCTGACATTTATTGTTTGGTGAAGGGTTGTTATTGTTAGTAGGTTCAGATTCGAAGTCTTTTTCGGCAAGTGATCTTCGCCTGCTCATTGCTCTGTGAAAAAGCGCCACATCTTGTAGGGGTGAACGGATAGTGTTTGTTGGTTTGTAGGAAAATGTCTGCCCAGGTGTGGATTCATCGTTCTTCACTGACATAACTAAATCATCAGTTTTATGTGTTCACAAGACTTGATACACAGGTATCTTTTAATTTGCGTTTGAGGTACAAAACGATTCTGGTAAGATATTTCCCGTTTTGCAAACGATTTTTTCTCCTATGACACTCTTCTTGAGTAGAATAAGTCCGGGTTACATACACGTTAAAGTAAAGCGACCCTTTATTTTTGAACAATCTACGACCCCTAAACATGCATTGTTTAAAAATCCAATAATTTTAAAATGGGCTTATCAAATCATTCGGCCACGAAGGTTTTTTTTAACTTCGCCATGGTTAACAGAATTTAGAACATGCTTTGAAAATGCACGCAGACAGACTTCGGTAACCATAAGACTTAATCTGTCTGCACTATAAACCACGATAAGGTTGGTTATTTTGCTGTCACTCTGTCAAATTGAACTCCAGTACATGTAAAGAAACATGTTGTTAGATGGCGCGCATTGAAAAAAATGCAGACACGGAACGTCACATACACATTATTCGATTTCGTTGCAATGAACGTGACAAAAACACTAAAATTGTATATACTTGTTGCATCTAACAAACACTAGCTAGTAACACGTTGTGACGTTTGTTTTCTGTTTACGCATATGCACAAAGTCATTTAGTTTGTCACTATACATCCACTGCACAAAACGCGCCCATTAAATTATTGTTTACTTCCTCAGTAACAGCATGCACGTATATTTTGTCATTCGTTAAACAACAGCTCCACTGTAAATGCAATATTGTGCGCGTGTGCATCAGAACTTTGAATAGAACGTTGAACGTCCGGGCATCGCTGTATCCGCAAGTACAGGCTTTGGAGGAAGCCAGTACAGGTAGTTTATTAGTTGTCTGATAAACTGCTGTCGTTTGTCAGCTGTCAACAGTCTGCACTCTACATAAACACGCAACATTATGCCTGGGTACAAAGCAAGGCATGGCGCACATAATAGCTTTGTGTGATCGCGGCGATTGCGATCTGACACATGAATGTTTCAACTTCAGGCACTGCACCATATATTAATTCAGTACATACTTACAACATATGCATACCAAGTCAGGTACGACACTACTCGTACCACACAAATAATGCGGCAATGGTTGAAATAACAATAAAAAAACGGATATCATATCTTATTAGCAAACTCCAGCCGCCTTTATTGTACATAGTACCTGGGCCTTAAACTTACAGCCGCCTAAATTTGCTAATGTAGAACTGAGTGCTTGTGTCTGCTACGTTTGCAAAGCGTCGTTTCAAAGTGACTTGGATTGAGTTTGTTTGTTTGTTTGTTGTGTCATTAGATAGCTGATTTCATCAATTATGCAGATAATGATGGGTCGCATAAGCGCTGATGCAAATAGCAGCATAATTTGTCGTTTAAACCCCAAGTTTGAGCTATTATAACAAACTACCTTAGGGAGCTGGTTACAAGCAATTAAAAACATATCTCTCCGCACGTTCCAAACAAAGCTAAGCAAGTTTACTGTACATAACTAATTCATGTAAAGCGGTTTGATAATAATCTTTCTACTGTTCTGCACTGAAACTTCAGTAAAGCAACTGACAAATAATAAATTTGTGATCTCTGCTGTCCAGATAAATTGCAATGTGAATAACGTTGGTCACATCCTTTAAGTGGAGTGTGTAACGCGCTTAAAGTTAACTGCGCTTGGGTAAAAAACTGATTTCGATGGCTTCAATAAAGCGTAACCTACAACTGACTGCGGCTTTATGATTTAGGAAATATAAATACGCGAGGTTGCTTGTGGTTTACAGATACTGTTTGAAATAAACGCCGTGTTTGCTATACTGGTCTTGCTTGACAACAGAATGGCGCATCAAATTCGTTCTGGAGGGCTGGGATGACATTTAGGTGTTTACCTAAGGGTCAAACGGGAAATCAACGGGTTACCGCAAAACACATAAAATAGGAGGATATGGCCTATAATATCTGGCTTTGCGGTATCTAACACCCAAATTGTGTGTTTCGTTTGCGTCTAATTGGTAACAAGGTCAGAGACACGCTAAATTAAACCGCTGGAAATACATTCGACAACCTCGAAAGATAAACTACATGAATTAAATTACTTATATTAGTTGCTTACTTGCACGGATGGTTTTTAGTCCAGGTGTCAAACATTGTTAAAGTAAGGTACAAAGTTGATTCGTCGTGACTTGGTTGTATGGAATTAATCACCTTGCACCAAGACCCAAAATTGTTTTTGCTGTGTTTTAGTCCGCTTCTCTCAATAAACTTGTATTCCTTTGCATGACCATTTTGGTTTTGAATCTCTGTGAATAAAAAAATACCTTTAAAAAAGTTATGTTTCCGCCCGGGCTCGAACCGGGGACCTTTCGCGTGTTAGGCGAACGTGATAACCACTACACTACGGAAACCACGGGGGCACGATCGCTAGAATTACTTGTAGTAGTTTGACGCATACCGTACTTGCTGTGCAACCGTGCACACCTATAATGTGCAACAGCCATCGGCCACCATCTCAAACACAATAAAATGCTATTTGCAACAAACTGCCAGACATATTGCAAACAAAGGTGCATAAGAAACGGACTTGCAATTATTTGCTTTACTAACAACAAAATTGACAGCGACGTAGAATAAAACGTATCATTGTTTTTGTCGAAACCAGGGGTGGGAAACCTGTTTGTTTATAAAGGCCACTAAACGGTTTATAGACACTCGTTTAGGCCGCATAGATCACTTCCCAGGCCAAGGAAAGCGGTGTTCAAACGTTTTGACTTACAGAATGCTCGTTTTGCTATTCCCCCGTAGACCTGTAGGACTTACGGTCCAACTCCAAGGTGAATAAAATTCCTCACTACAACATTCATGACTTATTTAACCTAGAACCTTGCTTGTTTTCAAATATCAATGATCTAAGAGCAGCTTGTGACATCGGAAATCGCTTTGTGTACCACTATGAGACCATTGACTCTTGTTTGTAAACCACTGCCTCATAACTAATCAAATAGTGATGTAGAAAAGTGGCATGGAACCCTCAAGGTGTTTTGTCAAACTTTGCGGAACCCCCATAAAATAATTTTAGCCAATGTAATAGACTACACCAAAGAAAAAACATGCATTTTTACTTAACACACCCCAGGCACACAATAAAAGTTGACTCCAATTAAACGATTCACTGAAACGCATTGCCATGTTATCTGCAACCGTCGTTTCTACATCTATCTCGCAATTTGGCAAGAGTGTATTAAGGCTGTGTTTATTACGTCACAATTGATCAATGGTGCAACCAAGGTTAACTAGATTGTACAGGCGTTGTTATGATTCATATTTGCACAACAAACCGCTGCAAACCCCTGAGTAACCCTTAAATATCACGGAACCCCTGTAAGGTTAGTACGAAACCCTAGGGTTCCGCGGAACCCCGGTTGAAGAGCCCTGATGTAGAATAAAGGTCAAAAATATGTTTCTGTATGTTTTTTAGCGCCTGGTGCAGTCTGTAATATCAACATCCTTAAAATGCATTTTGACATTAAAGGCCGCACTTAGTGGCCTAAAAGGCCGCATGTGGCCTTTAGGCCGCAGGTTCCCCACCCCTGGTCGAAGCGTTTTATTAATAAAATGAATACATTTTATTCTACATTGCTGGGAATTTTGTTCCTACCAAAGCTAATATATATTGCAAACAGTTCAAAGACAGCAGACATTTTAACCATCCCTATTATCAACATCAGTGTTAGTTACAGATGAAATTGTACATAAACCGTATGTTGTCCGTTGTACAGACACGTGAGGACAAACGGATCGTAAGCTTGACGCAGAAAATTACGTCAAAATCTTAAACACTTTAGAAAAAAAAAAACATTTAGGGAAAACATTTTTAAGTAAGATTTAAGCAAGATAAAAGTTATAAAGATCACAAAGCACATATTTCTGCTCTTTTTTAAATCTATATGTCATTGATACAGTATTATAGAATATTTTATTATTGTTTTAACTTTATAATCTACATGAAGAAAGTGGTCAAACTTACCTATAATGCCTTCATCAGATCTTGAAACTAAAATTTTGAGAAATTTTAGCGGTACCAAGCGGTGAAGTTCTAAGGAAACTCCAGTAGCCACAATTTCGCCGCCGCTAACTTCATAAACACGATTCATATGGCACATGAGCAACCAATTTCGTGTCAGCGCAATTGTCTGTATATCTTTGATGGAAAATTCATCTCTAAAATGATTTATAACTGCTACAGGGTGTAGTGTTTCAATAGTGATGTACCCAGTGGTGGGATTCAGCCGGTTCGCACCGGTTCTATAGAACCGTCTCACGAAATTTTATGAGATCAGCGAACCGGTTAGCATTACTGGCTACTGTCAATGGACTTTTTGTAACAGAACCGGCTGAAAAATATGACTTTTGTGATAGAACCGACTGACAAAAAAATCGAATCCCGCCACTGGATGTAATGTATTACTCGTATGTAAGCCGCCCTAGTTACGGATACTATTGTTTCGTAATACAACTTTCTGTTGTTACATTGTATAACCATTTGCCCATATCTTTTAGTAACGTTAATAACTGTACCCTGTACATGCATACAAATTTAGAACTCCAAATTAATTAAAATGTTGGAGTGAAGAAATAATATCGAAAAAAATTATAATGCATAGAACTTTGAAGCGTGCACTTTTTGAATTGAGGTAAAGAGCTTACCTGTTACTTACCTCGTTTCATCGACGTTTATTCTGTTAAGCTTGCCCAAGGGTGTGAAATCGCCTTCAACCAAAACCTTCCACTTTTTGAACAATGAGTGCTGCCCGTGAGCCAATAATGTCTAAATTACAATCTTATGGTATAAATGCGTTCCAATAAAATCTTTTTTGGCAATAAATGGCATTACCTGAACTTTGTTTCTTGCCAGTTGGCTATAACACATGGTTTTGGAGCTCTTGTTTGAACGCACTTGATACTCTTTGCGGTGCCTGCAGGTTTAAGTGCAAAAACACAATTAGCTTCATTAATGCGAACTAAACAGCTTTAGTCCACTTTTTCTAAATACGTTTTTCATGCATTCTATAGGCTAGTGGTACACAAGCTTTGCTATCTGCTGAGCTAAAAATAATTAGCAGCTGGTCGCCAAGATCAATTTGAGATGCAAAATAAATTTAAAGTTTCTGAACGGAAACTTTACTTTCAACCAATTTTAGACCCCGAAAAACTTGTTTTATCAATACTTGGTCGTCAGTAAATGTTAATGCCCAGGGGCGAGGATGCATAGATTTGTAACGAGGTTGCCAGTTGTGCACCACCGATAAGCTGCGATAAACACAATTGATACATGAATAAAAACAAAGGCGCTGCGGAAGTTTATTGTGTCAGCAACCAAAAATGACTCTATCTATCGGTACTAAAATCCAAATTAAATCTAAAAACTCGTTTAAAAGTTATTTTTATTTCGCAAAACTAAAAAAAAAAGTATTTAGTAATTATTGAACCCAACTTTTATCAGTCATTTTTAAATACACTAAAGGACAAGTAAATACATTGGCATACCAAGCGTTGTCATATCCACGATTTGTCCTTCCTTGAATTTCTACTCCACTACAGATTTGACAAAACGAGGAACCAGAAGATAAACAACCATCTCCCATTTTGCCTCGACTTCGTTTTAAAGTTAACGTTTGCCGATTTGTAGTTTAAGCGGTATCCTTCAGAACTTCCACATAAACAACAGCACCGGATACCTATATTTATAAAACCATTTGTTCAGACTCTTCAAGAAAGAAAAGAAACGCGAAATACTACGAAAACAACAAACACCTTTATGTATCTGACTTTGGAATCGGTCAAAATTGTAACAAAAGACTAAACTGAGTTTACCTCACTGTGTCGTCACAAATAAAGCCTATTTGAGAGACAAGCGGAATTATTTGAAAAAAGAACTTGATGGTAATGCTTGAAGCAAATCAGTTGTTCCTTCAGTTTTACCCGTTTTCCGCAGAAAAGATGCCGAAGTGCTTTCCGTGGTGCAAATGTATATCTCGCAAAGGAAAAAAGGTTAGATTAAGAAATATTTTCAAGACAAAAACTGCTGCCGATTAGCCTTTTTCGAGGTTGTTTTCATTTACAAAATAAAACTAGCTGCCATACGTATCTGTCGTGATATGAGACCAAGTTTTATTTAACAAAGGTTTTCAATTTCTTTTCCATGTTGCAAATTTAAAACCAAAATTTATGTTTTAGAAAGGAAAAGGTCTTGTTGATGACGACGGCATGTATAATGAGGGGGCAATTCCTTTGGTAAATAAACTACTTTTAAATTTGATTGGTTTTGTAATTAATTTCCTACTTCGTATTAGATTGGTGGCACATTGGAATCTAATGTGACGTCTCTTTTTGGAACCGTCCGCCGCGGAACACCTGAACCCGGTAAGAAACTCACAACAATAAATAGACTAGTTATTTTTAACCTGTTTGTCGCGGCACATTGGTACGGTGGCCCACAAGTGCAATTCAACAACTTTTTGGCTGACATTATTTTTTTTCAGTGCAAACATTTTTTTTTATGCAAACATTTTTTTTTTCAGTGCAAACATTTTATTTTCAGTGCAAACATTTTTTTTTTCGATGCAAACATTTTATTTGCAATACAAACATTTATTTTTCAGTGCAAACATTTATTTTTCGATGCAAACATTTATTTTTCGGTGCAAACATTTTGTTTTTCGATGCAAACATTTTTTTTGGTGCAAACATTTTTTTTTCAGTGCAAACATTTTTTTTTCAGTGCCAAAAAATTTTTAGGTTCCATTACAGGGTGTGTCAAAATTTTTTAAAATTGTGGAAACGTGATAAACCTGTACATTACACAGGCAATTGGTTGTAATCCCTGGCCACTAAACAATTCAGTACTTTCTATAGTTAATAAAAATTATAATAACAAGTATGTTGTGGATTTAAAGTTAAGATGGATTGTTTTTTTGCACTTATCCACATTTACATTCTGTCTGTAGCCTACTCTCTGCACACCATGCCAAAGACCAAAACGCTGGAGTTGTTTGTCTTAGCTGCACTGTAGGACATGTAAAATGTTGTGTTGTTTTACATTGAAGCTTGCTAATAGGCTTCATTGTCAAGCAATATACATCACACTTCCTATTATTGTTTAGTTTAAAATAAAGGTCCAATACTTCTACCCTTGTGTTAACTTCTTAAAAAAAATCAAATTGTCCGCCACATCGAACTATTTTGCTTTATAATGCCAAAGTGAAGTATTTTGCTATTTTGCTTCATATTGTCAAAATGAAGTAGGTAAACCGACACATATATTTAATTCAAGTCCCGAAAATTCAGATAAATTAAAATCGATTTTTTTTGTGCCCTATTAGAAAGTAGTCCTTTAGGAACCATTGCTGCATATGGCTTTATTGAGCCTTCTTCATCCCGGTTACGCCTGAAACTGTACTCCCGCTTCGCTCTCACAGCCAGCTTAGCCCGCCCCCAATCTGTCCATACTTAGCCCGTGTTAAATTTGTTAAGCCATTAGTTGACCTTGTTTAGCTCGCTAAGTCCAGACTTAACCAGCTTAGACTTAGCCCCTGTTCAATGAACTACGTCAGTGATTCTCAACCGGGGCCCTCTGGGCCACGCGTGTCGGTTCACTAGAAACATTCGCCAAGAGACATTAAGTAATTTTTTCCTTCGTGGCGTAACCCCTTTCTTTCGTAATGCACAAAATTAAGGATATGTTACAAATGTCTTGACTTTGGATTTATTACATATGGATGTTCATTCGTATTTTTAAATTAATCGACAAATTGTCACTCGGTCTTCGTGGCACATTGGGGCCACCAAGCACCATACCTACTTGATTTGATGTGATTTTAAACTTTAAAACAATAAACTTTAACGATTCTGGAACTAAAAAGTTGATTTGCCGTTACCTATTTTTTAGGATTCGACTTTTTACCTAATTTCATGGCCATAGCAATTTGTAAAACGTGAGCACTGTACTTGTTAAGGTACGCATGGCCCATGTCTTAATATTAATGCCGTTTGTCTGTTTTATATAAATTTATTACTACCCCTATAAATCCTGGACTTTAATTTAAGTAAGTTTTTTATCTGCGTTTTTTTTGTGTGCAGGCGTCACTGGGTCCTAAGGGGTTACTTATTGGGGGCACAGGTTCTTAAGGTTACTTGAAGGGGGGCACGATCTATGAAAGGTTGAGAACCACCGCACTAAGCCATCGCTTAGCACACTTGGCCCGGACAAGGTCTGATTACATCCTAAGCTCCGACTGTAGGCTGCACAATGCCTACCATGTCATTTTGCAATTTTTGACACGCCGTGTAAGTCCTAGGTGATGAAGCCACAAATGTTTGCTCAAAAAAAGTTTGCAACAAAAAAAAATGTTTGCACTGAAAAGTAAATGTTTATACTGAAAAATAAATGTTTGCATCGAAAAATAAATGTTTGCATCCAAAAAAAAATGTTTGCACTGAAATAAAAATGTTTGCACTGAAAAATAAATGTTTGCACTGAAAAATAAATGTTTGCACCGAAAAATAAATGTTTGCACTGAAATAAAAATGTTTGCACTGAAAAATAAATGTTTGCACCGAAAAATAAATGTTTGCACTGAAAAATAAATGTCAGCCAAAAAAATGTTGAATTGCACTTGTGGGCCACCGTACATTGGGGTGCCAATCAAATTAGCCTGCGATAATAAACCAAAAACTCAAAATTGCCACGAAGGTTTTTGTAACATAGAACATTTACCGGTATCTTAAAAATGTTTATTAATTGTTGACGGAATGAAATAAAACCATTCTGCTTTTGAGCCAACAAAAACTGAGATACATGTTTGTTCTTCAAATGTGATGGTAGACGGCTAAGGTTTTGAGCCAATATCTAGTTTTTTATTAATTAATAATTATTAATTTGTTCCAGTTCTTACACTCGGCGATTTCTACTGTCTGTCCGATGCCAGCACAGGTAGTACCTGTCCATCTACAACAGATTCAGAGGTGAATTCAGTAAACGTTGGAACGTTAGGTGTCCCGGAATTTCCACAAATTTCAAGGAAAGATGAAATTGATTTCGAAAAAGCGGCTACTTATCTGGTAGCATTAATAATACGAAACGCACTGCTCTTAACCACGACCGAAGTTTATGCGGAGCAGGGTGGTGTCTTTAATTCTGGTGGTAAAGAACTGACAAGCGAAGACTCATCAGGTACGCTGTTCATTTTCCAAGCGCTACCTAGTCTACATGTACCCATTATAATATCTTAGTGTTTTGAACTCTTTGCGCAGTTTAAAGATGTAATTGGCTATAAACATAAACGTCGAACACGGGTATGCTAGGCATAGGCATATCCGGAAAAACACCTCGGGTCGGCCATATACCCGACAATCTTACCAACGTTAGTCATGCATTATATGCTTTTAAAAACATATTCTGAATTTCAAACACAATTAATTTCAATCGCGCCTATTGTTTCACAACCTCTGAAACGTTCGCTCATTATATTCGTGGCTAAGAGCAATCTTGTTTATTGGCGTGTGTAGGCACACAATTTTAAAACATTAGGGGGGGCAAGACAAGTACCACATAGGGCTGAACACAAACTCAATAGATAGAAAAAGTAAAGTCAAGGCCTTCATTCCCCGCCAATTGGCGGATATGTTTGGGCCCTGAAAGAAAAAACGTGAAGGGAAAAATACTAAAGATCTTTTGACGTTTAGTTGATGTGACGTACCAGAAAAACATTGCCCCTATGACTGCAAATTAATTCAGATTCGTTTTAGTTGACAAAGAAACGATGTCCACAATAAGTGAACCAGATATTCCGGATGATGTCGCTGTTACTAACTTCGTGAGCAATTTGTTAAATGACGTCATAGAGAACATACAAAGCAAGTTGTTTGACAAAAAAGCGGTGGGGGAAAATTATATTCAATTGAAAACATCAACATTGCAAAGTGATACGAGCACATATACTGACGTCGACAGCGAAGCCACACAGAACACAAGTAAGTTTTTGTTTGTAGTATGTTTGCACTAAGAATATACATAATAAGTTGATAATTTGTTACCCCACAGGTGATTAAAACGATAACATGCGATTAAAGTCCTCTTTATCAGTTAATGTCTATGTTTGACCAGTGTAAAGTTTTTTCTTCTTCTCAAAACAAAACTTTCTATTTGTCATGTTTGCTGTAGACGATTCTGTAGAAGCGGTTGACATTCTCTCTCTGGAATGGGATGATAACGACATTTCAACTCCAATATTTCGTGCTCTGCACCATCCACCTCCCATTACGCTCGTATATAACCAGGATGGATGACGCGGTTGCACACTCAAGCTGTTTCATATTAGTGTGTAGAATTTTCATTTTTGTGTTGTTATGAGTCATACTTATGTAAATGGTCAGAACACATAAGGCCTTTGCCCGGCTAGTTGCCATAAACAAAGACATATAATACGACAATCAATTTTGTTACATTTTCCCAGGTTTACCTAAAAAGTGGTAATACTGATCTGTGTCAAATAAACAGTTTTCCCATAAAATCAAAAACTGTTTTATCTACTTACGGCCGCTAGGTGTCGTCACGGAACCAATTTTATGTGGAAAATAATTTACATACGTGCGGAATTTTAATTTGTTTGACCTGACCGCTTGTTCACCGCCATATTAGTTCTTTGTTTCGCACGGTTCGGATTTACCAGTTTGACTGTACATATAAAAACTAAACGAAAGTCAATCTGTTGTCTACTTTTTGAAATTTCTTAGTTTCGTTGTAGCGTTGGTTTCGGAGTATTAAAACAATACACAACTATATCGGTTTCAGGAGATGTAATGTTACACCAGACAAGATGCTATTGAAGTATGCAAAACTCAATACAGTCTATTTACAATGAGAACAATAGGGACAGCATTTATTGAATCGATGCCGTAATTTTTTATGGCAGCCAAATTGCAGCTGCGATAATATTTATTTTTTAGACATCACGTAGGTTTTGGTTGCATAATGTTTTATCACTTAGGGAAACTGCTTTTGCAAGGAAAGACGAAAGAGCAATAATGAGTTTTAGCGAGTACCAACACAGGGTAGGACTTGTATGCATATTTTTAAGCTTATAATTGAATGTGAAAGGCTTAAATAGCCTGACTGTTGTTGGCTGAAGTACCGTTGTTGTGCTGTTATTAAAAGTGTATATTTTTGGATCTTTTGTTTGTTTGTTGAATGGACCAATTTTCTTCTTGTAATGTTTAGTTAATGATTGGTGGACATTTGATAATTGTACAATGAAGTGTTTGGTTTGTCTTTCAAGGGCTGTGACGTTGGAAGCAAGCATTGCAGGGGTTTTCTTTTTATTGGCAATGTATTTGCGCAATGCGTTTAAGTACTGAAACGTGACTATAGGATGGATACAGGGTTCAATCTTTATAGTTTACGGGATCAAACTTTGGAATCAACTTTATTGACATTTTAAAGGTTGAAAGTTACTAAATAATTGTAGTTAAAATTTACAAGTTTCCAATGTGGCAAAAATTACTCTTATGCCAAAACTTAACAATTTTCATTAAAGAGCTTATGGTAACTTGCGAAGTCATATCTCAAGATCCCAATACCGCCCCGTAACACAACAAAGTCATTTGCACAAGATTTTAATTAATTTTGAACAGGTATTAAGATGTACATCGTTTTGTTTAATTTGCCATAATGACTCTCAAATTTAAGCAATATTTGCAAAAAAGTATTGCCTTATTAATTTTAAAAGCACAAACCTTGGTCCCTGGTCTCATTTGGCACACGGTGATGTACGAGTAAAGTGCGCCTAGAAATTCCTTGAAACAACTGGATTACGAAACAGCTTTACCTAAACATGGTTAACAACATTTTGCGGTTGTGTGCTCGATTTTGCGGGCACAATTTTTTTGGAGCGCGTGTCTTCGTGTTGGAGTGTTGCACGGCGCGGGCCCAAAACACGCCCGGTATGCACTTACCACACTCAGAAAGATTCGGGCACGTTTAGCGTTTGGGTTTTGACGTGTGGCGCCTTTCAGCGCAAAACAAATAGACCAAGGTGAACATTCGCTCATTCGAAACGTTCTTCACGGATAAACATGGGGGCAAGCTAAAAGTAAACGACTGCGCTTACAAAAAAGAAAACTGTGTGCGATTATTAGTCAGGGATTCAAAGCCCTTTTGAAAGGTTCGCTTGCTTACCTGTGTCAAAGACTTATATACATGTACTTCACAAAGCGTCTTACTGTCGGCGCTCTCCTCAACCTGTGAATATGGGGTCACGAAAACATTTTGCAACATCTCGAAATATTGAGAAATTGTTGTATTTTTGGCACTAAATCAGGTTACATTTTGTCCACAAATTGATAAAACTAGGCTCCTGAATGCATCAATTTACCTATGTTACAAAAAGCAATGCCACATATGACCTAATGCACCTATATCAGGGTGCAGGATGGAGGTTTGCCATGTCGAGCTGTCAGTCAAAACAATGTCGGTGCCGGGTTGGGCTGGCTCTAAATTTAGCTTGAAGTGGCCAAGTCAGCATAGTGAGTCCATGGCCTATTGATAAAAAGGCCGGTCAGGACCACACTGACGCCAACAGTTGTTTAAAATGTTCCGGTAATAATCCCCTCATTAGTCTTACCATAAATGGTGAAATGAAATAAATGCAGAAGTTGGTTTGTGCTTGCAGTTATCTAGTTACTTTGCTTGATTGCTACCATACAAGGCAAACAAAGAAAGTATAGCAAAAGAGTGAGTATTAATCATTCAAATATCGCTGTAAAGCCACACCTTGTGACAACATGCAATCGCAAATGTCAAAAATGGAAGGGTTGGGGCGTCTAAAAATATAAACTGTCCTCTTAAAACATGCTGTTACGCTAACTCATGATTGAATGGTAAAATTCTCAACGTCAGACAAACGCACTTCACGAATTTCTTGTGTCCAATGAAGGGACGAACAAACATGCTGACGTAAAACTTTGCGTTTTGTAAGGCAATGAATATTAGTCCTCAGAAAAAAACATGACTCACAAACTATGCATCTATATTCGTTTCTGCAAACAGCAAAAATTCCCTCGAAAATAGTTTGTCAAAACGATTATACTAAAGCTTTTCTGTAACCAGTTCCACCGATTTGCTGTGGTCATCGTTTCACGGCAGTCGGGTTTTCGTCTATCAGCATGTTACCCTGGATTTCGGTCAGCTGCAAACATGACATTGCTTGATTTTGCTCGCCACGAGTCAGCAGTTTGTGATGATATTTGATTTTGAATGTGTACAGAAAGCGATTGACGCACATTACGTTTCATCTGCAAAACGCGGCAAACACAGATCTTCCAAAGCGCTGACTGATGGTTAGAAAAGCAAATGTCTTAGAAGTAAGGTAAAGAAATTGCCACTTTCGCGAAACATTCAACGGAACAGATTTTTCATAAACGAAGTGCAGGTTAGCGGATTTTTTCAGAGTTTAAGGCTTTAACCCCAAAACTTGGAGTATCCGCTCTTAATGAGAAGATCACTCTCATAATAACTTGTTTAAGGGAGTAGCCCACATTTTTTTCACAAGCCTATCTTGTTTATTTCTTTTTCACCAAACGCACGTGAAAATTAGGTAATACATAGCAATATATATGGTAACTGTAGTCACCGGGGTGTGTATGTCTATTGATGCAAGTTATGAGAAACCGAAGATGGGAGAAGCAATAATCTTTAACATTCGATTATATTTGCTCACGGTTTTGTGTCAACAAACATCGATGTTAACGTCATGGCATTGATTGCTCAGTTCCCATGGTTACGCAATTTCTCGCGTTTAAGTAAGAACAGTGACAGAATGAAGATTAATTGTGCGTTACTGTTTTCCACATCCCGCGAAACAAGGTCGGTCAAATTAAAAGCCACACCTCAACGTGCCGAAACGAGTTGTGTCGCAAGGCCAGCGGCTCCGGCTGGAGCATAAAGGCACACGTCGGGAAAAACCGGGCAGTATAACCGAGCGACGGTCGCCTGCGGATCGTATACTCAGTGTTGATCAGTGTTTCAACCTGTCATGACATGTTTTGCATGGACAAAGTTCAGAATTTATACTTCGAGTTGGCTGCTCAGATTTCATCGCAGAGAGATTTTGTAAATGAGGCAAATGCGCCTGCGAAAAAAGTGACACATTTTCTCTCAAATTTTTGCGGCGCAGTGAAGAGAAAAAATGCGGCCGAAGTTAAGCCACTTTGACGCTTTTCTTAGTAGACTAGATCAAACCGGTCAGTCAACAACCTGACCAACAATGTTAGGTAAACTAGATTTTTCTAAATGCATTTTTTTGTTTTTAGCGTGCACCGAGACGCGGATCATGTTTAAATTATTTACTGTAAAAATGGTTTCGGAAAGATGGTGCCTTATGTTATGTATTTTTGTTTTGTTGCCACTGTGGGTAAACTGCGGACGAACCAGCATGATGACGAATAATATTTCGAAATTTGATCCAGAGGCAGGTAGAGACCTAAAAACCAGTGACGAAGATTTAGAACGCACAATATCTGATGGCCAGGAAAGCATTGCCGCTATCGACCAAAATACAATTGAGTCGCAACGCAGAAAGTTGCGGGATAATGCGACGGCAGAAACCGCGGAGGTAGCGCAAAGTCTTCGTGGCTCAGTAAACACTACAATGACGCTGCACAACGACGTGGTAGTCGAGCGCAGTCTTACTGCAGACGATGAAGCTCTTTGCGGACGGCATAAGGTTTGCACGATGGAGGAATCTACAGCCATTCGTATTGAGAAACTAAAAAGGACGATTTTAAGTAAACTAAACTTGGAAAGGCCCCCGAATGTGACCGTTTTGCCTCGTAATTCGCCACCTGTACTAGAAATGATGCACAAATATGGAATCCAACGGACCCCTCCTGAATCGGAAGTTTACATCGACGAAGAAATTGTCACAAAAGATGTCGTAGCCGTCGCCCGACCACGTAAGTTCAGATGATGTACCTTTTCAGATGATGGTTGCCTAACCTGTCGTAAATATCTCGTGGCCCGTCTCTACCCTACCAGTGATGTAGCCTGGGGCGCATATACACATATATCAGGCTAATTTGCGCTAGCTTGAAGTTAAGCCTTAAACTTAAAAAATATCATAAAAGCTGACGACCTACTTTCAACACCTAAAGTTTAGTTGGACACAAAAAAGCATGTGGTTTCAGATAAAAAGCTTTTGCACTAGAATAATTTAATCGGATTTTTAAAACTATGTGCTAAGCTGCAGTAGCTGTCCAGGATGGAGACAGGTAATCCTTCAACAAATCGATAAACAGTTACTGTAAAAAGGAAAATCGCGACTGACTTAAACATTTTCCTACGCCCTCTGGGCATTTCGCGCATACTTTTGGTTGCTGGAAGGTCCGCGAGTTCACACGTTTCGGCTAATATTCACTCCCGGGTTTCTTCCTATAAATTTTTTCCTGTATTAGCGTGATTTGTTGTTCATCAGTCATCCAGCACTGGCAAAAGTTTGTGATATGGTACATTTCCGACCTTTAGTGGTTTTGATTTTTGAAATGAGCCTACTCCATTGCCAATATTTTACAAGCGTATTTACATTACCTGTAAGCCTGTAAACCAATTATTGTATGATTGTAAGATTATCATTATGAAGCAATTCTCGTTAAGCCTTTCCAATAACGCAATCCCCTCAAAATGACGAATAGTTTTTTGATTGCAGCACCATTTCCGGGCGGCATGCAAGACCGAGGTTGCTACTTCCACATTTCAGAGGACACGGTGGGTTACGACGTCGATTCTGCTTTTCTGTGGATCTTTTTCCGCCAGGTTCGCCTTGGGGTCCCGAGCATCCTGGTCGATATTAGAAAATATCACGCCCCCAGTTTTCCTGGCAGGCCGCCAAGGACATCTTCCTACAAGATTGTTCGACTGCACCCAGAAGGAGTTATTACGCCGGGATGGAAACGTGTCAACGTCACCGACTTGGTCCGTGCCTGGGTACGCCAACCAGAAGTTAACTATGGAATCAAAATCCACGCCATTGGACATCCAGATGCCATTGTGCTCGAAGATGAAAGCAACACAACGTCGCATGTAAGTGACTATGTTGATATTCAAGTTTTTTGGTTTGTGTATATTGCTGTTGGTTACAAACAAAATGCATGAAATACTTACAGCAATCACTGCTGCCGTACAGATTTGTTACATTTTGCTGCCGTTTAAGTGGTGAAATTGACAAACAGTTTTATTTGTCCAGAAACCGTTTATCGACATGAAACTGACGATGCAGCCGCAACATCGAAGTAAACGTCATGCCATTCGACGCTGCAAAGCGAGCGAAACCAACGAACCGCGATGCTGCCTCTACGACTTGGAGGTCAACTTTGAAGCGATCGGATGGGATTGGATCATCTATCCGGTTACGTATAACGCCAGGCTTTGTTCGGGCGAATGCACAATGATGCAGGTCGAAAATTTACGGAGTAAAGTCCTGCACCACACTGACATTGCGCGGGGAAGAGTATCAAGCTGCTGTGTGCCAAAGAAGATGGCATCAATTAGCATGCTCTACCATGACTCTTCATCAAATATCGTTTTTAGTCGCGTGCCGGACATGGAAATAACTAGCTGCGATTGTCTGTAGCGCCTGTGAGTCGCCACACACATGGCATTTTGTACAAGCAGCAGTTGTACACTCCGACCAAGCCAGTCTTCAAATAAAGAACTCTCCACGGCTTTGTCAGTAGAACAGCGCGTTCCAAGGGCACGGGCAACGATGCAGTGCGGTGAACTAAAAGCGCTTTTCCCACGAGGTACACACGCGAATTATGTTCACAATTGAATGCGATAGAAGCTGGCAGCGGCCAGCACTGGTCTATTTCCATTGCACTTCGCGCTGCAAGGTGTTGTTTTCTTCCTTCAAACTTCCAAACGTATTTATTTTTCTAATTTGGAGTATTATGTATATACATACATTACACTTCTACACCAGTCCTGCTTCTATCCAGAACTTTTGGACATTAAGATGGGCAACGTCTTCATAAGCCTTTTATTGTAACGTGGTGCGACATGGTGTTGTGAACAACCGACCTTACGATATGTAAAATACATATTTGTCAATGAGACACTACCTGACACATTTACTTTGTGTCATCTGATTCAAAACGCAAAACATAAAAATTTACAGATAACATTACTACTTGTGACCATTGTTGTTGCATAGACATGCAGCTGTTTTTATTCATATAATTTTTTGTCAACGTTATCACGCAATTGCTTGGCAAAATATGGACATGTGATTCTATACTTCTTCCCCTTGCTCTCTTGCCTTTTCGATTGACTTATTTTCATGGTTCTTTTTTGTTTAATTTACGAAGTGTATTGTGCTTTGTAAAGAAAAATGCTTTGAAAGTATATATCAGGACATAATGCAACATTTGTTTTATTAATTCAGGACACAAAACGGTCAACGTAGCATGCAATTCAAACTCAATGTCAAAACTTTGAAAAAAATGACGTTACGTTGAGGTTCTAAAACGCTGTGATGATCATTGAGTATTGTTGCTTCCACTGTAGCTATGCAACCAGTTTATAGGCATTGGTTGATACTAAAGTAGATGGTGCTCAATGAACATATGACAACAGCATCCAAATTCACAATTTCATTAGTTTTTGTGTGCCAAAGTTTTGTGCCAAATGTGTTTGTGTTTAATAAGTATTCTAACTTATTATATGTTTTTGTATTGCAATACTTTCACCTTTACTGCTTCAAGCTAGTTTTGGATTCTATGATTGTCTTTCTGTACATTAAAAAAAGCTTGTTGCGCGATTGCTTAAGTTCTTGGGCTACGTATGACCTTTCGCTCTGGAAATATTGTGATTTATTGTTTTACTTTTTTTCGTTTTAGCTGTTTTAGGTATTTTTGGTGACTTTTTTTCCAACAAAGTTCATAAATGTGCTTATTTTAAACGTATTAAACCAACCAAGTATTGCCAATAGATTTGTTTGTTAATATTATAACATCAGTGCAAACACCAGCACTTAAAACAGCTTCTGCTGCTGTTCTACGTACCAAGCAAACATAGAGCCCAGCAACTATTTCAGCCTCTAGTGTTGATTTATTGCGATCGTGCACAACAACAGTGTTATATTTCAATTTGGACGATTTAAAACGAAAGTAAAGATAAAACCGACATGTTTTGTGTTCGAAAAATGCTGTTTGGCGTTTTAAAATCGCAATGGTGTTCGACTTCCTAGCGGGAAGTATTAGTTTATGAGGCAGACAACGCACAATTGGTAAAAATGGCGGCGGCGGCGGCTTTTACCAAAACCACACTTATTTGGTTCATTGATACCATGTCTTTCTATGAGGTTTTTCACTGAAATGCAACAGAGGCTGACATTCACAACAAATATGCATTCTTCTCGATGCCGGCACTCAGGCTATTGGGATTTGGCCATAACTACGTCAAATGACTTGCCGGTTTACCGGTGGTTTAAATTTCAGTGAAGAATTCTTTTAATGCAAACTCTTACAACTAGGGCGTTTTTCAACAAATCACGGCACTGGACAGGAAATATAGGTCAAATCGGCGGTCATGAGAAGAGACATTCGATAGGAAAGATAAGAGAAAAGTTGGCCTAACGATAGGAAATTCTACAACCGCTGAACTGTTTACTGACCTGTTACCAGGTGTTGAGGATTTAGCCTAGCATGTTGATATATTCAACGTCACCTGTTTTAAATAGGCCTCAATGTACCTGTTTTTTTGTGTTGCGATGACGTTTCTTGGCATATAGATGACGCAGATTTAGCATTAAAGAGCACATTTTTCACATTACTTCTGCTGATCATTCCCAACAAAAGTTAACTACCAAAGTTGTTCAGCTGGTGACATTTAAAGTTCTGCTTTATTAGGAGTTTTTAGAAACTATAAAATCCCCATACAATGTTGACGAATGAAACAACGTGCTTCGACAAACTTTAGGGCGTATCCCACCCTAAGATACAAAGGTTTAAATAGGCTACTTACAGCCTACTGAGTGAAGAGCAATTTCACACCAGATCTTTTTTAAAGTAAAAAGAAAGTCAAATCAGTGCATCCTGGTTTCAATAAATAAAAGCGCTATCATTCTTTGTTTTAAAATTGTGACCTGCAATTACTAGTACCTTGAAACTACTGTTATCTATAATAGAAAATACATTCTGCATCAATAGCGTATTTTTAGTCAAAGTACTTTTCAAAATTCTGATCGTCAGTGACAAGAACTCCAATGAAAAGTGTTTGACTTGTATTTATGCAACCTGTTTCGGTGTCTTTTGCATTTAAGGTAAACGATTAATTTAACATGATTGTGATACAATTTGTCCCTGTGAATTATCATGTTGTTTTTGGAAGCAAACAAAATGTCATTGACAACTTTTTTAATTTAAAAATACATACTTGTACTAAAAAGAATTTAAGGAGTCTTGAAGTATAACTAGTAATTATACTTCTAAAATAGTAAAAAAATGGCGGACATTGTGTTGCATAAGATTTAAACTTTGCAATCATTCAAATTAGGCTAATATATTTTTGAAAAAATAATGCCATATGCGTTTGAGTCAACCTGTCCTTTTCGATAGTTGTAAAAAAAATTTCACCCAACCTCGTTATTTATTAGTTTAACTATACAATAAACACAACAACGTCTGCAATGATAAGAACAAAGATACAGATTGATTTTGGAAAGCCCACGTTACCTACTTACTCAATCGGCTGTTGAAGTCGTTGTTAAATTAAAAGCAAACCACTAAAATTAGCGTTGACTTGGTTCTAGTCTATCTATTTCTTTTCTTTTCCAGGTGTCGCGTTTAAGTAGCACTATTATAGACCGATTTTTTCATTAACGTTGACTGTCGTATGAACTAACTAAATCGGTCCTCTTCTACCTCTCAGAAAATTATTTTTGTAAATACATTTTACATCGAATAAATAGTTATGGGTAGGAATTATCTCGTTTGCAATTTTTTACCGCATGAAATATTATGTATACTTCATATGACTATTTTTTCCTTTTAATTTACAAGAGAAACAAAGGATTTAAAAATGATAAAAAGTCACATCTTAAATAGCCTCTTTCCAATTTAAAAAGCTATAATACAACCTTTGCCGTGAGTTCAAGTCAATCTGGTTGGTCCGTCGTTCAAGGTCGGGCCTGAACCGCAAATTTCGAATTCCGCCATTTTGGTTTTACTGACAGCTAAGTGGCAGTCAACGGTTCCTTGTCCGGTTTTGTCACGTTTTACTTCAATCAATTTAAGAAAATGAAAGTGTCACTAAAGTACCCTTATGACCCAAAATGCGATTTTTGTGTACGCCAAACATGTGTCCGTTAGTGCAGAAACTAGAAACAGACATTTCCGCTTTACGCAGCAACAGTAAATATCGGCGTAGCTGCTGACCTGTGTTAAGTTGGTTAAAAAATGTTGTCACTTTAAACAAGCCATTGCTGTCTAACACAGGAAAAAAGTTTTATATGAGTTAAGTCGTGTTTCCGAGTATTAGGTTTGTTTTAGGTTTGCAAAAGCGCTTTGTTGAAAACCGGTGCGTTGCGACTCTTCGCACAGGGAGAACATTCTGATTAAGTGTCGCGACCAATGTTTAGGGTTCTTCAACCGCCAGGGGGGCGCAAAACTATCCTAACCTGGGTTTCGTGTGAACCTTGCGCCATTTTCAACAACTTGTGCAATCTGAATGCAGAAATCCACGCCCAATTGCCGTTTCCAACACGACCATGACTGTTACACTTATCCTATAAGCACGCGACTTACTATAGCCAACAATATAAGTGAGTAGTGGAAAATTTACATCGATTGTGTTTGCTATAGGAAGTAGTAAGACATTTTTTTATCTCTGATAACCAACTTACTCTGATAACCAACTTTATCTCTGATAACCAACTTAAAAACTTGTGAAGGGTGTCGGCAATTTCAGCGTACACAAAACACAAAACACAACGTTTAGTCACCGTAAAATTCGGAACTAAATGAGTCGTTGAAAACGGGCTCTGTGTCCGGCCGGTAAAATAAGTCACTGCTCGTTTGCAAGAAGCTGTGGTGTAGCAGGTGGGGGATTTTACAAAGTAAACACATTTGCCGTAGACATCAATATCAACAAGTATAATAATAAAAGCACCAGTAATTCAATTACCCAAAACCGCAAGCAAGCTTTTACAGGATTTGCTTTTAAAGGATTCATATAATCTAATTACTTGGATCGCGTACGTAGTTGCTCGGCGTAATTTTTCATTCTTGTTACCTAATAGCATGTTCTTTTGGCCGGGCATTGCAACCCTAAGTGTTACAGCAATTAACTGGAACGATTCGTCACGCCTTGCTGCGCGTTAAGTGCGTAGCGGTAGTTTGAGGTCAAATATTTAGGTCCAGCAAGTTAAACGTGCCGCTGTTTCCTGACCGTTTTAACAAACTGTCCAAAGAATTGGCGTTAATGAGCCGGTGGCTCAGTCAAGCCCTGTCCATCGTAGGCTAAACCGTTGACTGACCCTGTCGACAGCGCGCGTGCTTCGTTTTCTTATAACCCACAAGTAATTGGATGCTTTATGTTGGCAAACAACCGGACATTCCTCACCTGCAAACGTTGTGAACCCAAATTTAAAGAAGTAGAACTGAGAGCTGCAACTGTTTACTGCATCCTTGATTACGAGGGAGTTTTATTGTCTGCTGCAGATTTGAATCTGTTTAAATTACCAAATGTTTTTTTAGTAAATTGTGTAAAGTTCACTTTTCGTCCAATTTACGTTACCGGGTAAAGTCAAAATCTATTATAAAGGTGCGGTCTTCGAACAAACGTTTACACAGTTCTGTTATTTCTGATTGTGTTTCAACTTTTCAACATTTTTGTATCAGCTTGTAAATTTATGAAAGGAAAAACGTCCTCGGCCATCTGCTGGGTATATAAATATTTATACATGAGTAAAATAAATTTAGCGTAGTTTGAATATATTGATTGGTCAGACCTAAAGTTGAAAAAACATCTTTCTTTCATTTCTTGTTTTCGTTCAATACAATGGGGCCAGGGAATTAATATTTGTTTGGGTTTAAGCCGGCTTCGGACCTGACTTCACACTTTGCCTCATTTGAGTTGCAATTTTACCATTTTTCGGGCCTAAATAGGGCAGTGTTTAAAAAAATATGGGTCTTGTTATAAGGCTTGTAGGCTACTTCAGAATTTGAGTCGGGTCCTGGTCTAAATTGCGGGCCACCACACTGCTATCTTCGACTTCGTGATGTGTGCTTTTGTTAGCGGTACGCTAATATTTTTTTTAGCAAGCAACAAAAACTTAGAAGTTAAGAAAAATCGGCAGTTGCATGTGGAAATATTAATTACTAATGTAGATTAAACTAATAGTCAATTAAGTTCCACTAAAAGAAGGCATCACGTGCTGCGGTCAGGTTAACTAGAGTAGACGGTATCAAGCTACGTATACCTCGCCGCGCGCTATTGTTGGTTTCGATTAACGAAGTAAGCATCTTTAAACATGGCTTATAACCAGGCATTTTGCGACGAGAACCGCTTAAAGTTCGACACAATCAAATCGGATTACCTGAGACACTGAGATTTAGGTTTACGCAAAAATGTTTATCGAGGCAAAGTATACTTTACCGTGATTGTGTAGATTATTCACGCTTTGATGAAAAAAGGTTGTCCTCAGAAATTTTCGTTGAGTGGCAAAAACTTCAAAATCGTCCGCAAGAACGCTGAAAGTTGACTGATTTTTCAATAACCACTTAAATGCATTTACCAATAATTAGTAGGTTTAGATTTTTGTATGGTTTGTGATAAGGTCAGTGACACATTTTCTTTTTTCTCGTCTTTTGTAGGCTATTTGCCAATATTATTTTGTTTAGCCACGATCTGGAACATCAAAGGGGCGACAGTTGGTTGCGGTCAGTTAAAATAAACACCATTAAATTGTAAAATTCAGAATCTTGTCCAGCATTTTGAATGTTAGCAGATATTTAAATTTCGCTGAGGCTTTTTTGTTTGCTACTGAAATGTATTTTGGAACTTTGATGTAACATCGATGTTTCATATTAATACAGTAAAAAGGACTGAAAGTTTATGTTTTGTAGAATTTGTAAAAAAAAAATTCCCCATCGTATTTAAAAAAAAATGTTTTTATTTTATGGATGAGTAGTTTGATAACCTTCAGCGAATCAGCTGATTTTTCACGAACAATGAAGTCTCGGTTTGTTTTTGTTGTTTGTCATTAAGTTTATAGTGGGCGTTGTGTCATTAGTAACTTTTTGAAGTTTTATTATTAAAATTGGATATTTCTCAGTTGTGTATTTAATGCATTTGCTAGACTATTTCGTTGTAAATATAAAAAAACTTTCTATGCAATTATGCGTATAACGCAAATGCAACCAACCCGACATATAACACAAATGGAATATAAGTTCAGTGCAAGAATACTTTGTCTAAATCGTGTTGGTTTTGGATTTAACAGAAACAGCACTTTCGATCAGTTGATAAATGTGACAATTCAGGTGACAAAAACATGTCGTTTGTTGTGACAAATAAAAACAAACAAAGAGGTACAATTAAGTCAAATCCAAAGTTCAATAATATGCACAAAGATATTCTTAATTTTGTGGTAAATTAATATGCTTTTTGAGAGTAATGCGCACTATTGTTGGTGATGATTGTTTTTGTAAACATTACATTATTTTGCCATTTGGGTAGAAAGTCCATTATGGTGCAACTGATTTGAAAGCTTTAACATACATATATACATGAAGATATATGTGATCTTGTATTCAAACAGCACAGCTCTTAAAACTGCTGTTTATTTACTTCATGCATAAACAAACAATGATGAATGTTTGATTGGCATAAGGCTAAATGCAAATTGTAGATTGTGTGCTCGCAAAAATTCACTTCATTGCTCTGAAGAAGCCCTGTCATTCTGGTAGGTATAAGTCAGACAAATTAGTTCTTAAAAAGCTAGTATGTTGTCTAGCATCACTCCAGTTGAATGACAAATTTGTGAAATATGCAAACTGGTGGACAAAATATTTGTTCAGTATTTTGTGCAAATTATAGATTGTTGCTTTCTGTATGATGAAAAAATCTTTGGTGCAAAAATATTTAAGCATCAATATCTTGTGCATAACTTTTTGTTTTTATTTGTATGTCAGTAATAATGCACTGACATGGTACTATGAAATTTCCAAGGGGCAAAAAGAATGTCCAATAATTATGCAGAGTATGTTGCTTTAATGTGTATGTACAACCTTTCATATGTATAGTGTTTTACCAAGCTTTTAAATAAATATTTTTTAACTTGTGTTTGTAAGTTATGTTAATATTTATGCAGTAAATTAAAACAACACATTTTTATGTAAATATTTTATGTTTTCAAGCAAATAGTTCTACAGTGTTATGAAACTCGTTTGTATTTCACACAAATATTCTGCGGATAGAAATGACAGATTTTCATACAAGTTATTACAAGTTTGACTCGCCAAGTGATGAAGATCAACCTGCAAATGAGGATGCGTATCTGATGCATGTACCAGACAGAAATAAAGGTTTTGAACAATTTGATTCACTTTTCTTTCATATTAATTTATGCCAGAAAACTGTTTATAATTTGTAAACTTCTTACAAACTACTTACAATACGTGGCTTGACGGTAGTGGTGATTCAAATTTTTTGTCAGCTGGTTCTATCACAACTAATAATGCTAACCGGTTTGCTGATCTCATAAATTTTCGGAAGGCGGTTCTATAGAACAGGTGCGAACCGGCTGAATTCCACCACTGACTTGAAGTAATATATACCTACATTGATACAATTTCAAAAGCATGTAAACATTTTATTTCAGCCCAATGGCATCATATAGAGGACTTGGATGGATTTTTTGTTCGTGTTTACCAATATCATCAAAACCATGGTTTTTATTGTATTTTTTTGCAGCAGTGTTTTGAACTTGTGTGAGTATTTTTAATCGATTTTGGTATAATCTAACACTGCCTGTTTGTTGCATTTACCCCAAAGTAAATGGCAAAAAGGAACTCTTTTCTATAAAATAGTACAGCTGGTCATTTTTGAATAGCTATAATATATCCTTATTTTGCAGTCAATTTATCTTTGTGGTGGTTTTTGCCTCATTTCTGTTTGTTTGTGTTGACTATGATGTGTTATTTGCTAACAAAGTTCCACCTGGATTCAACCACAGCATTACAGATAAAGTAACCATGTCAGATGCAATACTTTCATCGCAAGTCTGTTCCATGCGGTATGTTTAAATTTCATAACTCCAATTCAAGAGCAACAACAAATTTGACTAAATTTCTGCATTCATCTTTACATGAATTCATAGTAGTTTGTGATGTTGTTACTTGCTAAACACCAGTTTTTACTTAGCATGAAAATATTATCTTTTAAAGCCTAAAGGAGTTGCCTTTTTTCCAGAATTTCCCAGCACGGCATGCTGATGTTTTTCATCGTCATCGCTGCTTTGTTTTGGACTTTACGAGCTGTTAAAGTTTTTTACAGTTTCTTCCAACTCTTGGAAATCAGACATTTTTACAGAATTGCTCTGCATATCAACGATGTATGACTTGTTATGGGTCCCCCTGAAGGGGACACATATTGTTTTTGTCCGTATTTTTTTTCTTCTTTTTTCTGTCCAACGCTGGTTTGTTATATGCGTTTGGTCAAGAAAGAGTGCTTCAAATTTGGACAGATGTTAGTTATTAATCCAAATTTGATCCTCCTGAAGTTTGACCCCGAATAATCCAGCGGTTCACCCACAGGCCCCCAAAACGTATTTTAAAAAAAACGGCTATACTTACTGAAGTACAGCATCTCTGAGTGATATGCTTTGTTGTTTGGTGCAATATAAGGTATTTCAAAGTATTTTGTATCTTTTTTTTTCGATTCACCCACTTTCACCCCTTAAACCCCAAAATATTCATTTCTGTCTAATGCTGGTTTGTTAAATGCGTTTGGTCAAGAAAGAGTGCTTTAAATTTATTCAAATTTGGACAGATGTTAGTTATTAATCCAAATTTGATCCTCTTGATGTTTGACCCCGAATAACCCAGCGGTTCACCCACAGGCCCCCAAAACGTATTTTTTTAAAAATGCTATACTTACTGAAGTACAGCATCTCTGAGTGATATGCTTTGTTGTTTGGTGTAATATAAGGTATTTCAAAGAATTTTGTATCTTTTTTTTCGATTCACCCCTTAAACCCCAAAATATTCATTTCTGTCTAACGCTGGTTTGTTAAATGCGTTTGGTCAAGAAAGAGTGCTCTAAATTTATTCAAATTTGGACAGATGTTAGTTATTAATCTAAATTTGATCCTCCTGAAGTTTGACCCCAAACGCCCCAGCGGTTCACCCACAGTCTCCAAAAAAATTTTAAATGGCTGTGCTGACTAAAGTGCATAATTTGAGAGTTTCATGCTTTGTTGGTTGGTGCAATGTAAGGTATTCTAAAGAATTTTGTAACTTTTTATTGGATTCACCCATTTTACCCCTAAACCCCCAAATAATAAGTTTTAGGCCAAAAATACAAGCCCTTATGTGCTGAAATGTTAAACAATTGTTTGCAGTAGGTTATTCGTTCAGTATTTAAAATTTTGCCTTAATCGGCCAAATAGTTACTTTTACAGCCCATAATATGTGTACACTGTCAGTCAGATAGGCGTCTCAACTCTCAAGGGAGTAATTCGCTTGTTTACGATTAAGGCGGGTGAATGCAGCGGGAGTGCTCAGCTTGACGTGCGGACGGACATTTTACGAGACAGTCGTGTTGGTGAT
This sequence comes from Phallusia mammillata, assembly GCF_965637545.1. Classification (NCBI taxonomy): domain Eukaryota; kingdom Metazoa; phylum Chordata; class Ascidiacea; order Phlebobranchia; family Ascidiidae; genus Phallusia; species Phallusia mammillata. Next base: position 21,651,070 of record NC_137252.1, on the reverse strand, counting down.
TAGAAATCAGCTGTTTTTGCGCAGCATGCTAAGTCGTTTTATTACGTTATCACGCACATTTTCAGTTTTGGAAAATTGTGTTTAAAAACCGACCTTGAACGACAATATCAAGGTCAAAGATTAAATTAAAAGTATTTTTCCTGTTCTTATTTACTGTTTTTTTTTGTAATTATGTAACAATAATGATGCAAAAAGAATACGGACAAAACTTTTAAAGTTGGCTTATTGCTGAAGTTGGTTAAGTTTTTCCTTAAGAATCTAAAATTAACCAGGACGTTTGTTTACCGTAAATCCACACAAACGCGCGTGTGGGGACCCATTCGTTCTTGCTTGCAAAAACAATCATATGTGTAGATCAAATGATGTGTATAGTAAATTGGTAAATATCGTATAGAATATATAAAATGGAAGTATATCAGAAAGCCACCTTTCTAGTTTTTTAAAAGTTTTTGGCAACTACTGTACCACATTACTTGTTTTATCTGCAGCTCTTTCCTATTTTTAGTGTTAAAAATAGATAACTACTGATATAAAATGATATTGTGAGTTGTATCTTTTGTACCTAATTTTCAGTTTTTTTTTTCTTGTTCAGAATGATGTTGATAATATGACCTGGCATGATGTCCAACAACGCCTAATGTTAGTGCAAGAAGAGCAACAAATGTGTATTCATAAACAACAGCTTACTGAATTAGACATTTATAACCGGTAAGTGTTTAGCACTTCAAGCACATTGTTGTTTAGCATTGCAAAATTATTTACCCAAGCGGTTTATGCTTCAAAGAGCATATGCATCTTTATAAAATATCGTTTTGTAGGTGTAAGTGTATAATTAAACTTGCAGACCAATTGAATTGCTTTCACTTAGTGATTCCATCTGCAAACTATTTTACCATGTGCAGAATACTTCGCTTTAAAAACTACATGATAGCGATGATAAACAAAGGCCTTCTACCCCCAAAATTTACTTTTCCCATATTGGGGAATGTTCTCTTTCTGACCCAAGGGTTGAAGTACAACTTGGAATTAATCTTTTTCTGGAGCCCAAGGGCGATTTTTGCTAACAGCTACCATATAAGGGTGAGTGGAACAGGTTTGTTGGTTTTCACCTAATCTTCTTGGTTGAGATAACGACGCAACTGTTGACTCTGTGTGCAAACACCTGATGTACTGGGTTATCTACGTCATCCGTCACTATGTCACGTGATCAATCAATGTTTGGGCAAATACGTGACTAAGTGAAAGTTGCCTTCGTTTAAACAAAACCAGCACTATTATTAATCATATTTTTGCAAACCAATACAAATGGAAACCAAAGATACTTTGAATATTTGTCCAGGTTTACATACAGATATTGCATCCTTGAAATTGCGCGGATAAAACGTTTGGGGTTTTGCTAACAGGTTTAGGTTGGTTTTTAAAATTCCACCTGTACTTGATTTTTCGTTACAATGTAAACAGTGTCATATTTTATATTTACTGTTTTTACTCCTACAGGATGAATTCAAGCAAAAATCTAGACGAGAAGAACTTTCCCAACGAATCTCTTCCGACCTCTTGTGGTTAGGGGTGCTAAACCTCGTTCTGTCACCTATAATATTTCTCTGGCAAATCCTTTATTCCTTTTTGAGTTATGCTGAAGTTTTAAAACGCGAACCTGGAAGTTTTGGCGCAAGAAGATGGTCGATCTACGCACGTCTGTATCTCAGGTAACTTAGTTACATGACAGATGAGACTTCGGGCGAACTGTTACTACCTAATTGCTCAGTCATTGCTAAATCGCATTAATAGTTGTTCAAATGTTTACCTCTTTGCAGTCTTTGGTACCGTTATATCCTTGTTATTAGCTTTGTATGCATATTTCTGTGCTTTCGCACCCGGTATACATTAAAAGATCCAAATAGCTTCAGAACTTCAGAATTATAAACTGTCTTCGAGGTTTAAGCACTTAAAACAGTTTTATCAAGACGAGTCGAAATTAGCATGTGTATATTTTTGTGGTTTCAACCGGAAATATGATACATAAAATGCGTTTATTAGAACTGTCAGTCGAACCACAGTCTGACAGAATCGGTTTAATCAACTTGACTTACAAAAAACAGTGACCGAGGCTGTATTAAATACGCCCAATTTATGTTAACAGTTATTGTGAGAAATGTATACTACTGACCTACCTTTTTTTTTTAAATTACACCTGTTTTTGCAATTATTTTATGCTTCGTACTTGTGTGGAAAGGTTGTGTAAATCGGAATCTGGCATCATTCTAACAACACCATCGCTTACTTATAGGCATTTTAACGAGCTACCACATGAATTTCAAGCGAGGTTGAACCGAGGATACAAACCGGCGTCTGCTTATATGGACATTTTTACGTCTCCGATGTTGACAGTGTTTGCCAAGTACGTTTATTTTTTCTACAAGCAGAAATAGTTTGAACTTTTTGTCTTTCTGCAAAAACGTTTCTATGAACTCATACACGGTCAAAAATGACTATGCTATTAATACTCAATTGTATTGATTGTAAGTCATAAATTCTTGTGGATTTTTTTTCCTCAGAAACGTTGCTTTCTTCGTGGGTTCTCTTTTGGCCGTGCTCCTCACTCTCACCGTTTGGGATGAAGATGTTTTAAAAGTGGAACACGTTCTCACAGCAATAACTCTATTCACAATAGTAGTTACCATCTGCAAATCCTTTATACCAGATGAGGTGAACTATACTTTAACTTCGCCTGTACTTCTTGGTTGTGCACAATAGGCAATGTAGCATCTTAAACCACAAAAAGGCAAAAAATTAGATGTTACCCAAAGTTTGAAAACAAGCACTTCAAAAGCCATGATATTAAAATTGTTATTTAAAAAAATTGTTTTTGTCCGTTATGACGCAACAAGTTAAGTTTTAAACAGCGTGACAAATGTCATCGAAATCGACAAATCCAAGCTTAAAATTTGGTGTGTCGTATATATACACGGGCCTGAAACGAGCAACTTTACTGTGTTTCTGCTTTACTTTGTGAACCTTGACCACAAAAAGAATGCCCTTTCTTTTGCCGGCGGGTTTTTGCTTCAAATTTCACACCTTTTTCAAAAATCTATTCGTAACCATTTCTTTTTAACCAGCATTTTACGAGAAATTCTTTAGGTTTAAAGCGCTAAAACTTGACACAACGTCGACACAAACTTGATGACGTAAAGATTTTAACAAAATTAAAAAAATGCGCTTTGTGTAAAATGTTGGATTTTTGTAGGCGATTTGAGTGTTTGTTTTTTCTCAAAAAACAATCTATTTTTCCAGCACGCCGTGTCATGCCCTGAGCAACTCATGCGACAGATTATTGCTCAAGTTCATTACTCACCTGATGCGTGGCGAGGTCAAGCTCATACTCAGCAAGTTAGGGACGAATTTGCTCAACTCTTTCAGTTCAAAGCGGTGAGTTGGAAAAAAACAGTTCTTTTAGCTTCAGAACATGCTTAATTTGCATTTTTAGATTGTAGTGTAATTTAATACATGCTCTTAAAACTGTGTCGTGTTGATATAACTGTTGTAAAATGCTAATCACTCTTCCATTTTAGTCTCTCTACTCAAAACTTTGCAAACTTCACAGAAATTCCTTCAGTCACATTCGATGTTTAGACAAATTTACTCACCCTTGTTGGGGTTAAACCTTTGAACAAGGCTTACCCTTGTGTGTCGCAATAATGGCTGTAAACTACAAACAAACAAAGATTGACCTTTAGTTTGTGTTGATACGGACTTGCAAAGCGAGCGTTAATTTTACTTTGTTTTACGTGACAAAGGTTTGTTTTTGTTCAAGTTTGAAAGAACAGCCCCGAGCAATTGGCCCCGGGTTCTGCAAACACTTTTAGGGCAACGATTTTGGGTCCAAACTTTAGCGTGCAAAATAATTAAACTTTGCTTGAGACTGCCTATCCACTTGTTTACTGCGAAAGTTCGGCAGGGTTAGTGTAAGTAATCTCTTTACGGAGATTAAAACACAAACTGACGTGCAGGTGGCCCCAGTGCAAATGGAATGCCAGGTGATATTTAACTAGCACCTGCTTTCAAAAGTTTCGGTTTCAAAACATGCGGTCTCTCGCTGAAGTGCAAAATCTGTCGTGGTGTCGTGATTTGACCTTTATTTTCTGTTGCAACATGACGCTAAGACCTGAATTTGAAACCACCGTAGCTTAGTTTCAAACTGTCTCATGCTTGCGGGATTTCACAGTTGCGGTTTTCAACTCACGTCTCGATATCAAAAAGTAATTTTGGGAAGGTTTACATTACCTCCCAGGCTGACAAAATTTACGCATGTTTCGCATTCGTCCGAAGTTATCTGATAACTTACGTAGAGTTAAACCAAGCCTACTCACAACCCGTTGCCAAGCATTTATGGTTTTGTCACCAGGCCAAGCTTGAAACACATTTATCAATTCTCGCCTACAGCACTATACTGCCATTAGCGACATATTTTACTGCACATTAACGTTTGTGTGTTTTTAAAAACGTTTTGAGGGTGAGGAAAAAAGTTCCTTGTTTGGTTTTACTTTTACATTTATTTTCGTGACTTTTTTTAATTATACTATTTCAGTCGTACGTAATCGAAGAACTTCTTTCTCCCATTGTGACTCCTTTCATCCTGATCTTTTGGATGCGTAGGAGAAGCGGAGAAATCGTGGATTTTTTTCGTAACTTTACAGTCGACATAGCTGGGGTCGGCGATGTATGTTCCTTTGCACAACTGGACATAACCAAACACGGAGATCCGAAAGTAAGTCTGTGGTCTACTGGTCTCAAACTGTTTTTTATTCGTTCTTTAAAACCTAAAGATAAAATCACCCAGCTCGTTGTTTTGTGGCTAAATATTATGATGAAACTTGTAGCAACAGTACAATTAAGATCACAAAAACATTATGTCATTCGTCCTTAAGATTTTAGGAGACTGACAATGCTGCGAAATATATACCGTACATCTTCAGGGCGAATGTTCTATTTTGTGGGTAGACTAAGCACGGTTGTTAGCCATGATTCTCTTCATTGCTGTCGTAAATACGCCGAAAATGGCTGATTTATGTATAGTTGTTACCGCGTCGTCTTGAATGTGCAATTGTGTAATTAATGGAACAAAAGAGCAACATTTTCAGCTTAAGTGCTTAAATTGCTCGCCACCCACCCGATCTCCACCGCTGTATATGGTGACAAACGTTAAATTTTCTTTTTTTCTTTTTTCTGTCTAACGCTGGTTTGTGAGACGCGTTTGGTCAAGAAAGAGTGCTTTAAATTTATTCAAATTTTTTCAAATTTTTCAGAGATGTTAGTTAATAATCCAAATTTGATGCTCCTGAAGTTTGACCCCGAATGATCCAGCAGTTCACCCGCAGGCCCCCAAAACGTAATTTTTTTAAAACGGCTGTACTGACTAAAGTACAGCGTCTTGGAGTTTCATGCTTTGTTGTTTGGTGCAATGTAAGGTTTTTTAAAGAATTTTGTATCTTTTTTTGGATTCACCCATTTTTCACCCTTTAAACCCCGAAATAATCGGTTTTAGTTTTAGGCCAGAAATACAAGCCCTATGGTGCAGAAATATTTAAAAAAAATAACAATTGTTTAAGCAGGGTATTCGTTTAGTATTTAAAATTTTGCCAGTTACCTTTACAACCCATAATATATGTACGCTATCAGTCAGATATAAGTCCCAAGGGAGGAATTCACTGGTTTACGATTAAGGCGGCAGAGCGGGAGTGCTCAGCTTGACGTACGGACAGACGTTTGGGTGATTAGAAATCAGCTGTCTTTTTGTGCAGCAATGCTGTATCGTTTTTTTGAGTTATCACGCGCATTTTCAGTTTTGGCGAAGGTTTTACACCTAAGACGTAACTTAACTCGATAAACGTACTTTGGTTTCGTTTATGTCAGGCAAAACGTCGTTGATCAACATAAATATGAAAAAAATAAACTTAACTTTTTCCAACGCCGCGATAAATGGTCTTTAAATTCTCGTTGTTAGCTTGGGCGTCGCATAACCACGGGTCACTAAAGGTCAACTTGTAGGCATTACAACACAGTTAAGAATTTTTTGTCACAACGTATCTTCTTTATTTTTGACAAATCCATTCAAGAATCAGTACTTAAGTCATGTATAAATTGGGCTGAACGGTATTGTTGAACACTAAGGACTGCATGCTGTTAAAAACAGTATCAAAAGGTCATTAAACAGTCGTTTTTGCGAAACAAAGTTAAGTGAAAAACAAGTTGTTATGTATACCTTTGTAGCAAACGACTTTTCTTTATATAGTCTCTAATATAACAATTAAGGCTTTGTAGGAAAATATGTGTTTAAAAACTGAACTTAAACGACAATATCAAGGTCAAGTATATATGATGTTTTCTCCGCAATCCGCTTCCTTCAATCTGCGAATCACTGTAAATGGTAAGGAATTGGAAAAAGTAAAGTCACTAAAATATCTGGGTGTGATTTTTGATGAGAAAATGTCTTGGGCTGAACACATCCACTTCATCCGAAATAAAATTGCTTCAGCTGCAGGAGTTTTCTCCAAGCTAAGACATTATCTGCAATCATCAACGCTACGTTGTCTTTATTTTTCCTTGGTGCATCCACACCTCCTTTATGGATTACTCTCTTGGGGTTTTGCAAACAAAACCGACATACACCAACTGTCAGTTATGCAAAATAGAATTTTAAAAATCATGACCAACAGCCCTCTTCGAACCTCAATTAACAAGTTGTACAAAAAAACTAACATTCTCAAATTACATGACATGCACAACATGGAATTGGCAAAATTTGCGTTTCAGTTCGTACACAAAAGACTGCCTCCGGCTTTCGACAACTTTTTCACTTTCACTTCATTAATACATAAACATGCAACAAGAGGTGCCACAACACAAAAATTTTTCGTTCCCCAAGTTTCTTCAAGCCGAGCCCAAAATACACTCAGATACAAGTGCACCACAGTTTGGAATAAACTACCCAACAAATTAACTGACAAAAAAACTGGATTAAAAGCTTTCATGAAAAACAGCAAATCTTTAATACTGGAAACATATACATGAGTCATGACTGTCATTCTACAAATTCCCAAGATTAGCTGTTCATTTGGCATGCACCACACCACGTGGTGCATTATTTACATTCCACGGGGTGTTATGGTCTTGATTACTTACGCGACCCAATTACCGCTTCCTAATTATCCCTCCAGACAGGTGTGCGATTACTGCCTGAAGAAATGCAAACTGAACTACTGCTATTGTCGTATTTTCACATGTGTTCATGTTTATTATTTACTAGATGCATTTAAAACGGTTGTCACGCAGTGCTTACTTTATATTTTTTCTTCTTGTGTTTACAATTTGTACTAAAAATTCACCATCAAATAGATAGGGTCAGCTTTTAAAAAATAGCCAATTGTGGTTCCTGCTGCACCCTTTTTGTTTCCACCCTTATTTCACACGTTTACCTACATGTCATCTGACCTATGATTATGCTTGGGCGCTGAAACAAATAAACAATTGATTAAGCAAGAGATTAAATTGAAAGTATTTTCCCCGTTCTTTTTTCACCGATTTTTTGTAATTATATGACAATAATGATACAAAAAGAATACGGACAAAAACTTTTAAAGTTAAGTTAATGCTTTGTGAAAAGTTTTGTCCTTAAGAATCTAAAAATAACCGCAACATAGGTTTACCGTAAATCCGCATAAACACGCGTGTGGGGACCCATTCGTTTTTGCTTGCAAAAACAATCATACATGTAGATACAATTGTCTATAGCAGTGTTTCCCTACCTATGGGTCGCGACCCAAAGTATGGGTCGCCTGAACATTTTGTTGGGTCGCTTGTTTTAGTGACAATTAGAGCATCTACTTTTTGACGTCGCGGAGCGTTGTTTTTATTATTCCACGGGTTTTAAATTGTGGCCCAATAACAACTTCAACTTGTGGTGATAATGGTTAAAACTGTTTGTGACGTCATAAAGTGATGTGTTAGCTCACAGTTGAGCGTTGTCTGGCTAATATTGCTTCCATTCAGCTCCAAATGGAAATGTTTGGTCGTAAAAAACAAGTGTTTGCTCGTTATAAGGTTATTGATTTGCTAAACTGGCGTAGTAATTTTCAAAAAGCTTTCCTATAATTAACAGACAAAATACAATTAAAATAGCATGGCCATGGGTCGCGAGAAACCACTAAACAAAATTTTTGTATGTATTTGGGTCGCGTTATAAAAAGGTTGGGAACCACTGGTCTATAGTATAGTAAATTGGTAAATATCGTACAGAATATATAAAATTGAAGTATATCAGAAATCCACTTTTCTAGTTGCGTAGGCCTTCCATTGGGTATAATCCAGACCTGGTAAGGGGCCAGAACCTGATTTTGTTACATTCGATTTTTCCCCGAAAATTGCGAAAAGTGTGAAGTCGAATTAAGCCCCTTTAATTTAAAATTAATCAGTCCGTACACGAACCCAGCCCTTTACCATTAACTCTGAAGTATTAAGACTATACGTTTTTTCACAAGTCGAATATTCCGACCTCCAATTTTTATTTTAGCATATTTATTTTAGAATTTTAATAATTACAAAACAACGTTTGTGGGGCTCGGGTCACTAGAGTATACCTGCTGTCAGGTTTATGTTATTAAAGATCTACAAAGGAGACCTATTAAATATTTATGTTACTGAAGGCTTATAATATTACATTTGCAAGTAGCAAACACGACAACAGTGCAATGGACTTAGCTTATTTGGTCTGGATCATGGACTTTGTCTTCGGCTGGTTGATTGCAGTTCCTTAATCAGTAAAGAAATTACACACTTCCTCGAAAACACATAAAATTCCAGCATTTTTGAATTATATTTGCATCATCAAAGCTTTGCTTGTGCGCAACAATTTTCCAAGAACAATTAAAAATTGGCGCCGAATTTTAAATCGTTTGCGCAATTGTGGTTTCAACATTTTTCGAGTTCAAAAGCAGACTTTAATTACTACAGGATCGTATGCCTCATCTCTTTGAGCTATTACTTATTTTACTTTTTTTTCAAAGATGTAATTGAAGCTCACTTCAGTTGACTTATCCTTGTCGTTGTAAATTACTCCTCACTTTTAATCATTCAGATTTGTTGATTTGATTTTGCGCGTCCACAATTATTAGCGCGATTCCCGCATCCGGGTTTGAACTTGAACACATCGGATTGAAAAATCCTTTTTTCCATATATGTCAGGCTCAGTTTTCGTGCTACGGTTTGAAGTTTAATCTGTTTTCATGCTATAAAGCCGCATGGATGATTGCACGCATCTATAAGGCAGTCACAATGCAGTTCTGCGTAAATTCCTTTTAAGCATGCGAACATATCGACACGTTTATTGTGCGTTGTGCTTATTTTCGTTCTATCACACCGTATAAGCGTCTTATTGATAAACAGCATTGGGTATTATCGTTTCAACTTGCGGCTGACGAAGCAAGGCTCGAAGATAATGCGTTTCTTGCTAAGACCGAAGCTCGGTAATGGGAGAAATTTCCCATGCCCAAGGCGAGGATTTCGATTGTTTAATTGAGCACTTTTTTACTACGGCCCAGCTTCTGTAAACCTGCACGTCTGGTATGATAACAAATTTGTGATTCAAATTTTAAACAATGATATTCACTCTAGGTTGTACTTCTGCGTCATTACATTGGATTTCACCGGATTTGCATTGAATTAGTTATGACTGGTAACAGTGGAAATCTAACGAATATTTACTCAGTGACAAACTTACACGTAGTCTGTGGGCGAAATCGTTCACATGTGTTATCATGCTTCTACACTTCATATACTGCGTGTTGCTGTTTGTTGGGGATCTGATGGCCTCTTTGAAACAGTGTTTTTGCGAAGATAAAAATTCCCTATTTTAGTAATGTACTCAAAACGTCTTTAGTTTAGTAGAAGAGTCGTTTGTGAAAGAAAATAGCATTGTTCCACTGACATGTCCTTCACACTCATGGTTTGTTTCGTGAATTCTGTGTGGTAAAAAAATATAAGAATTCTTACAAACTATAGTTCATTCGCACACATATACATAGCAGCCTAAAATACCAACTACCATTGAAAACCATCGAAACAAATGTGTCAAGTATTTCATGCAATTGCGCAACATATTGATGAGTCATACATTTATAATACGTCCTCGGATGACTTTGTTACAACGCTGTCCGATTTTGTAAGTTTTTCGAAAACAATGATAAAAAACGTTTAATGTTGTTTTGAGTAGCATGGTATGAATATTACTCATTTATTGCATTTCTGATTTCAAGGAGCATCAATTTTAAAAACAAGGCCAGTGACAACTATTGTGGTTTTACATCCCTTGAAAATATTTTTCTATTAACAGTGGCATGAAAAGAAAATAACGGAACCGTCTCACTCCCAGCAGGCTGATGGTGGTAAAACCGAATTATCCCTGATGCATTTTGCTATTACCAACCCCAAGTGGGACGCACCAAAAAACGAAGATAACTTTCTGACTAGTTTGCGGGTAAGATTTTATTCTGTGATTTTGGAATGTTTGTGTATTTTGTTGCCAATGTTTATTATGCTTGCCTAGCCTGGTGCGTAGCCAGATCGGATCACTATCACAAATAAACACGTTGACGTCGACATGTGTGTTGGCGCAGTTCTTTTAGCTATATTGGCTAAAACATGCCACATGTAAGATATTACTCAAGAAAAATTTTTAATAAGCAGTTTTTCTCCGACTTACAATTTGTTAGTTTTCACAAACCCATGAGTCTGTATTTGTGGTTGCGGTAGAACTTTCCTTTGGTTTTGGTAGCGAACTTAGAAATGTTAGTAACTTTTTAGAAGATTTCGTTTTACTTTTTTTCATCTTCATACCTGCTAAGACTATCCAGTTTTATCTCAATTTATCGATGTTGCAAATCTCCAAAATTGACTACGTGAACGAATGACGTTTAAAATAGCGCGGTGATTTTTTTATTGAGTCGTGTCGAGGGAAAACAGCAAAATTTCTTCTCGGTGTGGATATATCGGTTTCTGATAATGAGTTAAAGTATAAAGTATGTTCTATTTTTGTTACACGTGATTTGGTTATCCAGATGTTATTAATGGTTCAGATACTTTACACTTAGTAATTTGGGCATATGAAACGAAGGCAAACTCTTGTTTACATCGAAGTTAAAAGCAAAACTATAATTCGGACTGTTTTTGATGCGTGCGTAGCGTGACATCATCCACTTAATACGATCGCCCCTAAGTGTTTTGACAACCTCGACATTCGTACAAACGAGAGTAAGTTTTAGCCATATTGACATTTGGCTTTTGTAACCGCACTATATCAAATGCTAGCAGGAGTGACGTAGAGAACAATATTGTCGATTGTTTAACGTAACATATAACGTAGAATGCGTTTGCTTTTGTCGATGTGTCTCATTCTTGACGTAGATACTTAACGGTGATACACAAAACCTATCTTTTCGGTTAGTTTATCACCTTTATTCTTTAAAAAACGTTTCTGCCTCAAGCCGATACCTGACGTCATTGCGTATTTGAAAGTCGCGTGTTTCCATCAACGTCATACTCTAAAGCCCCTCCTTCACCCATAATTTATCGCAATTTAAATTGGAATGTTTTTAAATGTAAAATTGCTGGATCGCATTTTAACGTCCTCGAAAATCGCTCTATGGCGCCAGTCGGAGTAAAATTGCGTTTTTTGTGCTGCACAATATTAGTATGTATGTTTTGTTACTACACTTGACATCTCTTGCAAAAATTTGAAAACATTATAATGTTTGCAAAACTGTGTGGACCGGAACGCAGAACCAAATCGGTGTCGAATATTCCCGAACTTAGCTTTACAAACCTTTTGTTTTGTTTTCTGAATTAAACGATGCAACATGCAGACTAGTGATAGGTTTGTCGCGCGATAACCACACCAATATAGATTTATCTACAAACGCCTTGCAGCCTTCGGAGAAAAAGGTGCGGTTTGTGCGAACGTGCAACGATTTTTCTTGTGGATTGAGTGCTGCGGTTTTCGACTCCAATGTTTGTCCGTACAACATGTAATTTCACGCGCGCTATTAATTGCAACAGATTTTCCTATAACCTGTCAATATGATGTCATGAGCACTTACACTTGATGACTTCTTGATTTAGGTTATTGCCTGTGGTTATGCAATTTAATTCCTAAACGCAGGACTATGGGGACTTTTTAGCGGTTTTGTTCACAGTTCTGGGAGCATCGTTTTATTCACGAACGCACACTTAAAAATATTTCTTTTTTTTTTTTCAGGCCCACGCACAGAAGGATGCTGCGTCATTGCAAACCGCCCAAGTCACCCAGAACCCTCTACTGGCGTCGTTAAATTCTCTTGGTTCTGTGGACATGTTGGTGAGTCAAATACCTAAATTCTAAATTCTGTGGAGTCATACACGTTAAACCGGTGTCTCAACAAAATCCAACGCGGAGCAGGATATTATACATGTCAATGTAATTTGTTTTAGTCTGAACCGAATGGCTAAAAGTGTAACAAAGCCTAATTCGAAGGATTGTGCGTCTGTCCTAACATGACGTAATGTTGTCGATGGATGAGTTGCAGATCGAATAAATGTCTAAAAAACGGTTATAAAATGTGTGACTTTTGTTTGATCGTTTTGCTTGCAACAAATTCGGTTCATTTTTCCGTTCCGAATCACTTAAAGATGTCATTACTCACCAATGTTTTCGGAAGCAATCAATATTTTAAAATATAGAAGTATTGTCTCGCTATTATCAACAATTCATCACTGTTGTATGTATTGGCCAAAATATGTCATTTCAGCTACAAGGATACGTGCAAAAGTTTACGCCACCAACCTCAACAGTGAAATGCCACTCTTCAAAATTTGCCACAAATGAAATTTTCGGTGCATGACTAATGTAAAAATAAATCCCCATCTCTATACCCCAAACAAATTCACTACATACTTTGTAATTTGACACGGCATGTCAAAACCGCTTCTTGTTTATGAGGTTACTGGATTCTTAGAATCTTTTGACGCCACTGTGTTCTTAATCCCTCTTCAAGAACTTGTGAAATATTCTGAATACGCGCTACCTAATAAGACTGACTCACTCAAGTCTCACTTACTTCACACAATCTCTTGACCCACAAATACCTCGACTTTACACGACGCATAAATGTAAATTTCCGCTCTATATTTAGAGCCAGAGGTTGCAACGATTTTCATTTGATTTTCCATAAAATTGGATAGTCATGTGTACATTTGTGACGAAAAAAGCAAAAATACCGAAAATGTTAAATTACACCCGGTTTGACAGCACAGGCACAGGGGTAAATTTGAAATATGTAAGCTGTTGTGTTTAATAGGACGGGGCCAAAATGTAATTGTGCATCCTCGTGCCAAATCATTTTCCGGCACATCAGTGCCTTTCTTCTTGCTGCTTATTTTCGCGATGACGTTCGAAATTGATCTTTTCGGTTTTGCAGCCGTTTCATGGTGGTGGTGGTGTAATGGTGGTATGATTCTGATGTAATATCGATACAAGCACTTACCTTCAGAATTTCGGAAGGGGAACTGACACACGTGACTTCAAGTTCCCAAGATTACCATAAAATGGTGTGATTAGGTTCGGATAAGCTGTGGTAATGTCCATAATTTCTTTAATTATCCATTCAATCACAAGTTGATTATCCACACCGTTGTTAAGGTCGGGCCTTGAATTGAGTGTACATACAATGGTGGGTTAGCGTTGATTGTTATGTTAAGTTTGGAATTATCTCATCGGCATCAGTATATAACCTGTAAAGCCACAATCTGCGTTTACCGCGATCGTTCGCGACGTGGCACAGACTAAACATTCGTGCGATGTTATTATCCAGTGTGCGACCCACCCTACAACCGATATGATTGGCCGCTGAAATGCACTTTGTGGAAACAACAATGCACCGTGTTTGCTTAAGGTTTAACTTAGTTTGTCAGTTACGTAACTTTTACTTTCTTGCCACCAAACTCGTAATTCACCTTGTACGCAGGAAAAGTTGTAAAATATGTGATAGTTAAGCTCAATTTTGAGATAAAAAAGGTGGTTTGGCTGTGATTCTGTTTGAAAGCACCTCTTAATGAAGCCATTAAAAATTAAGACCTTCACAATATCATCTCGTAAAAACGCGATGAAATTGAAAAATAACCGTATTGACCCTTTTTCGCATTACAGTAACAAACTACAATTATGTATTTTGACAAATAAGTTGTACAGGACGTGATATTGTTCTCAGCAGTAAATAACTTAGCGGTCAGGTGAAGGTATCTTTCCCATGCAAGGTATTAAGTTGCGTGTATGGTAATTTTTGATTTTGCCGAGATTACCTCAACGATAATCTTTTTGTAAACGTGAAAATGTTACGACCTGCACGTCAACTGCATCACCGCTGTGTTGCTCGTGAAGATCGGAATCGCAACTGGTGACGTCATCACCCTTCCGAACAAGAATACAGATTTCAAAAACAAAATGCTTGTATGCAGCAAGGTCGCTTCAGTGGGGCCTATAGGCTACATTCTCTAGGCAAAAGCGCCCACAATATTACTATCATCGTAAAAATATAATGTATAAAATATAGCGACTTTGTTTCATAGTATGTGAAGTTCGCTTGCAACCATAAACTATTTCTTGAATTTGTCCGGAACAAAAAGGGTATTGGACGACACGATTTTTCTCAGGTGGAACATGTTTATTTTCGACAACAAATACTTGCCCTAGATTGCTGACGAAATATGTTAACCTATATAGTACTTTACTTACGGCGAGACTAATCAGGAGACATCAGTCTTGCGCTGATAGGCCTACACTTATCTACTGCAATATTTACGGTAGTTTGTTTACCGCGCAAATCACAAAAAGTGAGTTCGTAATTCCACCCCGGTGTTTTATCTGCAAAATCGTATCAGGCAGCCGCCGAGAATTTTTAATTGTCCAATATATGAGGTTACCTGTTTATAACTTACGGTTTTCTTCGCGAAGTTCAATGTTTATGTAAATTTAATTACCGTATTTTACGGACCATAAAGCGCACCCGATGATAAGGCGCACTGTCAATAAATTGCTTTGATTAGTTTTTTGTTCATACATAAGGCGCACCGGACTATAGAACGCAACGTATTTTAAGGAGTATGGGTTACCGTATAAAGCTAAGTAAAGTCCCGTATAAAGCTCATAAAGCTCTGAATATCACAGTTGGTAGTTGCGTTTACCGTAGTTTTTGTGTAAGACGGTGGTTTATTTATATAATGATAGTATCGGTACTGGTTTTGAGTGTAGCCTAGGCAATTAAGCACTACTTGATCCATACATTAGGCGCACCGGCTTATAAGGCGCACGATCAATTTATGAGGAAAAAAAAGGATTTAGATTGCGCCTTATGGTCCGTAAAATACGGTAACACTATGTCGGATTGTTTTTTCATCGCGTTTGACGTTTATAACAACCAAATCAAATGTCACATGACGAAAGAATTTTTCTTCGATTTTGCTTTACAACTGAGGTATTCGAAACTGAAAACCGCGGTTTCGTAATCTGAACGCTTGTGCAAATTTCACATTCACAGCTGTTTCGTTCAAAAACATCTCAAAACGTTTGCTTTTCGCACTCCCGCTTATGCTTTAATGAACATACAATGTGTCAAATACCATCACATTTATTAATTGCAGTCCCATTTGAAGCATCTGTTGCCTTTCACCGACACCAACTGAAAGGTGCTACTTTACTTGGCCTTAAGTTTGAAACAGTTCAAAGCCGACCGTTTTATCTCCAACAAATTGCGTAACCCATCCCACGCAGACATATTAAATGTCAATGTTGTGAGAATCGTTTGTGGGTGCAGATATACGTGGTAACATAAAGCCTCTGCGCTCCACGCTAAACTTGTCATCTGTAAACGCCCATCCCTTACTGGTGTAGAAAGGCGGTGTCAGGATAGGCCCGTGTGGCTATTTTGGTTCCATTTACCGCGCCAGACATAATCAGAGCGACTTTCGCCACAGGGGGTTGGAAATGATATCATTCCCACATTCGGTGCTACTAAGCGAATACCGGAAATTTTACGTGAAGTGGCTATGTAAAAATCACATACATTTGCCCCAGGGCAGCCCATGCTCGAACGCGACCCACCAGTGACACCTTGTGATAAAGTCGGCACGTCAACTTAGCAAGATGTTATCAGTGCTTATGTTTGATTGAAGGCGTTGTAATCGATGCTGGCACTCCCGTTTTTACACAGTTTTCGACAGTTACGGTAATCACTGAAGGAAATCCGCCTCTTGGTCCCACATGCCTGGGCTAAGGGTCTTCATCTCGTTGGTATGTCAAGGGCATCACTAGTCGCGAACACTTCATCCCATTTCACTTTGACAACTTGCTTTGCGCAAGCGTGACTTCGAATTAGCCAAGGTGCATAGCTAGAAATGGCCGTTCTACGACTGAACTTCTTTTCAAAAAAATTGCTGCCAATTCCTTAGCACTGTCCTCTTTACTTGTAGTCTTGCACCTCACGCTAACGCTTCACGTTATCACTGTTTTGAGGCCTATTGAACTGAACTTATTTGCACCTATAGAATGAAATGCACAGAAGCATCATAACAACGAGTGGCACACCAGTTTTTAGATAAAAATATGTGGGCGAAAATTTCATCGAATTTAAAGGTCGAGGTTTTTGCGCATTAACATCAAAACAAGAGTGCGTTATTGAGAAAAAAACAACGATCGGTTGCTTTAAGAGTTACTCGGTGTGCATCGGAAAGTCCCTACCGACCACAGAAGTATCGATGGTTGGTGTAAAAATACAAGTCTGTTTTGCGTGGGATATCAGTATTTCCTTGTATTTTATCTGGTCCATTAAGTTCAATTACAGGTAGGAAACAGGCTAGCATACCATTTGTCCTAAATTTTGGGTTTTTAGATTACATTTTAGTCTGTTGGTCTTTATTTTCTCAGAATAAATAAACAGTCGTTTTTAGACACTTCCATGCTGTGTATGTTGAACGTTGGGAATTTGTTTCAATGTCTGTAGGCATTTTGTATTGTTAAAAAAATTTTTTTTTGTAAATTTCAGCCAAGCATTCTAAACCGGCCAAATGCCAGCGTGCTTGTCAGTGGATATGGAACAGCAGAGCCGACTCACGGTGGCAATTCATTATTGCGTCAACAATCCATGGCGCAAACAGGTAATAATCCCGGGGTTTTCTTTCGTCCCGTTTCGGTCGATTAAGTCACCAAACTGTAATACGGGCACTCGATTTTGCGTGATCACGTAACCGTAACCGTAACCGTGCCTGTGCAAAGCGGTATTGTCTGTTGACCTTCAATGTAAAAGGTGAACCTTGCGTGCAGTACGTGCGCACCAAACCCAGAATTCGTGCCGTATATATGCCTTCTGTATATATCGTACATAAATCACGGTAACTGTTTCGCAGATTATACTTTTGTTAATGAAATGTTTAGAATTGGTGGTAAGCGGTATTAACTGTAGCTTATTTGCTGATTGCGCTAGTGGCAGATTTCCATATAAAACGTGCCGGAATCCATTGGACGTATCGTAACTTGTTGTGTGAAAACATTGCTGCAATTTCATACGCCGCAGGAATTGACGCCTTTTGAGAAATGGCGCTTGATGTTAAACGCTCTCGTCTCTTCGCTGTATATTCGTTTGTTGTTGCATGATATATTCCACGCCTATAAACCTTGGTGCATCAAGATGCAAATAGTTAGACCATAAACAGCTAAAGTTGCCAGAAAATATCACAAACTACCGCATAGATTAGAATCAAATTTGTACAAAACTGATTAATCTTTGCGTATAGGCATTTACTGTTTCCGAAAAAGATAACGATCGCAATGCCACTGTATAAATCATTACTTGGAAGGCATATTACTGGTGCATTGAATGAGTAAATATTTTTTGTTCAGTTTTCCTTTCCCACCTACAACGCGAGTCAATTAGTGTTAGCTAAAACTGAAAAACTGAACAAAAATATTACAGCACATCCTGCGGAAAGTTACAAAACTAAAATACTTCTCCACGTCATCTGCCGCACCCATTTTTTTACCCATATGTACACTTTACAATCAACATTAGACGAAATAATTGCTTTTAAAGCAATACATTTTCACGACCTCATAGGAATCTACGCCTTCAATCGAATGGCGCCGATCCTAATGGTTAAACTAACGACATAATCGTTGACTAATTTTTTTTAACTCGACTAATTCCTGCCAATAATGCCTTCCGATGACGTGAGTGAGTGGGCGCGACACAATCGGACGAATAAAAAGCCGTCGAGGTCACCTTTACCTTTGCACCTTCTAATTATACCACAAATTGATGTCCCGACATGTGATTACTGAGGACAGTAGCTCGCGATGAGTCGAGGCCTTTTGGGCGTAGTAGCTTTCCTCATCCCGACACGCGATATGATTTGTTGTTGTATTTAAGCGCTTTAAACTTTTCTGCAAGTAACTATCTAAACAACGACCCAGATGCGGCAGTTTTACCAGGGAAGGCCATTGGCGTGTTAAGTTTTGGGTTTCCGCGTCTTTCAATCTGGGTGTTCCTTCTCATTATTTCTGAAGTTTAGCGCCAAATATAGCCACAACATACAGTTTATTTCAGTATAATCATTGGTTATTTTGGCTTTTTTCAATGTTTCCATTACAGTAGTGCTATAGATATCCCAGTTTCGGCATTGTGAAAATTACGAAAATAATTTATTTTGATTGAAAAAACACTAGTTTAGCTTTTTCTACAAGTGAATTATACAAAAAATCGTGAAATTATCATGAACAAAAAATGTTTGTGAATGCTGTTTTTTCAACTTTTTTTTCGTGAAACCAAGCCACGTCCAAGTTTTTCTGCCCAAGAGTTATAAGTCACGCTGCGAAAAATACGTACATTCTCGTCGCAGTTCGTCTAAACAACTCGACCTCTGACGCATCAACGCATCATGCGTCAAAGTCTTGGTGTCCTGGCATCTGTTGGTGTGATGAACTTATTGACCCGCGGTACCGCCAAATTTTTGTCTTGTTTTCCTATTGTTTCTGCGGTTGTTGTCACTTTGATACCGTTCAGACACTTCTAAGAAAAACATTTTCGCCGGAGCTCTAAAGCTTGTTACCAAACTCCAGTTAATCTTGCCACACAACCGCTGTGATAATGCACGTCCCGCGCCGATCGCTTAATCCCCTTGACTTCGCTATCCAACAGCACAGTTTTGACGTTTCTTTGGCGTAAATTTATGTTCCGAACACATAAGCACTCTTTCAACCTTGAAGTGACCTCGATTTTACGTGACTTTTGTGGTTTTCTAATCAATTAGCTTAGTTTTAATGGAAACTCCCAATTTCTTTTTTTAGGAATTTCGGCATCAGCCTCTCAACAGCGACATAAAGTGGCTGTTTATCGGGGGGCAAAATCCAGCGAAGGCCCAGTAGAGGGCAGTAACGAATACATGGTTTCTAGCATCTATTCCCAAAAGGGTAAGTTTTTTACTTTGTATGTCTGTTTGATTTTCAATTGCCGTCTGTAAAAATGTTTGAAACAATTTAATTTTATCTTTTCACTAAAAAAATGTGTTGCAACAATTTTGTGCAATGTGTTTGTATAAGTTATAAAATGTGATGTCTTTAATTAAAAAATTAATTGACAGATTTTTGAGATGTCGGAACAGAACAAAAAATAAATAACGTTTCCGCTATGTTAAACTGTTACGTCATTGAACTCAGCTCCAAATTTTCATTTCCGGCACACTTGAATTTAATTACAAACATTAGCTGCTTGCATGTGGGTCGGGTGACTACCGTGCGAATCTTTGGACACCTACTCAGGCAATATCGTGTCTAATTGACGCATTTTATGAAGAGCCTGCGGTTAGGCGCGTGTTTCATCATCGCACAAATCACCAACGAGTTTATTGAACACCTTCCGGAGATAATACAGCCCCAATTAAAATTGTCAATAGCTTCTCACACGGTTTATGGTCAAGTTAAGGCTGTGAACTTTGCAGCACCTCATATGGGTGGACGCTTCCACGCGTCGTGGCACTTCGACTCACAACTGACAGTCAGGCGCCGAGTAATGACCCCCCTCCCTGTTTTGCACTCAAACACGGCGACACGAGACCGTGGTGCATCAAACACATTACCCGCCTTGTATTAGTATACCTGAAGAAAGCGCATGCCCCGACTTCTAAAGCAGAACCACTTAGGTTGATCACATGATTTGAGTTGAAACCCCATAATTTAAGTGGCGTGTGGCAAGGTGCGCACAGAGTTTGCTGTGGGCGTAACTGTCCCAAACCATCCCGCGCAAATTTGTGAGGCGCCGTGCGGTGTGTGCCCAACACACAAGTTCAAAAACAGTTTGGCGGAAGAAGTCACTAGCGTCGGCGGAAAAGCGTTAATTTAATTTACACTTCTTTCATGGAAATAAGGCGCGTGGTGTCTGACGCCTACACGGATCGTGTCGCCACGAAAAGGAACTGCTATATGACAAACCTAAAACGGCAATGATGACCTATGCCACATTTGATGTTTGACGTTTTGTGCGTTCATTTTGCAACAGATTTAGTTTTACTTCCTAATGTTCAACTTTATAAATTGTGATCCCACTTTCAAAATGTATTCGAGTTGTGTTGACGATTGTCAAAAAAAATCCTGTGACAAGACAATGTAATCGCCCAAATACAAAGTTCATTCCAACAGATTAACTCATTAAGCATCGTGTATTAAAATGAGTTGTCCTTAATTTGTGAACATCCATTTATTACAATACCTTCTTCCGCGTGGCAACACAGCAATTACGGTTTGTGTCGGACGTCATAGGTTTCGATAATCACTGTGTTATAATGTACCTCAATGTGAACCATTTTGCATACAGGTACCAGTCCCAAAGTGAAACAGTGTTTTTCTACAATTATAGAAGGCTTAATGACCTATTACAACCTTGTCGGTTTTCCTGTGCAATAACTATCACTTTAATTCATTTAACTATACAGTAGCTGGTTAAATTCTGCTAGTTAACGGACGTGCTGTTTTTTAATGGCGTCTTATTATACGTCTGATGCCGAGTCATTGTCTGTTTGTGCATCTTTTCGGAAGAATATAATGTAAAATAGTCTCCAGTACCCTACCTTTAATTTGCATCCACGATGTCCTACACAACTGATGTTTTTCTATTCATAGACCTGCACCAACAGCAGATAACTGGCGAGAAAATTGTGCGACCATTTGCATATTCCACAGCATCCGAGCAGATAAGAGACATGTCCTCTATTGAAATGAGTCTTAGTGCTCTTTATATGCATGAGGTAAATTACCACTTAGTTTTTTGCCACACACTGATAAATTTCCCTTTAATCGTTAACAAGCGTGTAAATTTGTAGGGTTTAGGGGCAACTGTGTAATGGTGTCAAAATAGACACCGAATATAAAACTTATCGTTTTAACTTGCTAAGAAACGCTTGGAACATTATCTGTACGTTGGCCCCTGAAACGTGATTTGGATTGTCAAGCATTTGTTTCAAAGTAAACATTATGTGGAATTAAAAAAATCTCATATCTAGCTTCACCACCAACGAATGAACGAACGTCACTCGCGTATGATGTGGGAAACTATACCTGACGACCCCGATGACGAAGATGACCCAGCAAAAAAACAACATGACTTGCACTCTAGCGTCATCCGGCGTCCCGACTTTCCCATCACACACCAAGGCTATGACGCCACCTCCACCCTCACCCGAATGAATATATTTGGTGAAAACTTTTCCCAGGCGACAGACGCGGACGTTGTTGTACCAAATGACACACTACAAACAGAGAATCAACCTGCACCGTCCACCCAGCCTTTTCTGAGCAGTCAGGCACCAACAGACCACAATAGACGAGGGGGGTTGGAAAGATTATCCTCGTCTGATAGCGACGCCTCCCCTCCCCAGTTTCACTTAATCGAACATCCCGAGGAGGCAAGTTTTGGTAACAGCTGTCGAATTGGACATCAGACCAATTGATTGGTTGATTTATTTATTATTAGATTGAAGAAACCGCATATGAATTACGAAGACCTCACGATTCAACGCAAGATGTTTATCGACCTCCAGAGGTACATTCAATAACATTTTTTACGTTTGATTTGTTATGGAGTACTATGGAGGTAAAGTTTAATATCTACTCTGTTTTGGAAAGTAATATTTCTTCTGACTTATATTTTGCAGGTTTGAAGATGAGCCATGGAAATTACTTCATATATCCAGATACTATAGTATAATTTTGTTTGTTGTTGGCCAATAACCAATGACGTATATATCCATGCTAAGTTATAACTGATTTGTCAGAAGAAGTTCAACAGATTGTGTATCTTGTTGGTAACAAAATGATAATTGTTTGTCACAAAATGACTTGCCACTATTAAAACTAAATTATTGCTACCTGCAAATATTATAATTTAAAAAGTTACTTTAGGTTTTTGTTTCATTTCCAAAGACTTTATAACCATTAATTTGAATTTGAACAATAAACTTGTTTCTTATGACATCGATTGTGAATTAACGTTTTGTTTTTTCCACTGTAGCTCAACACAAATTATAAGGTATATAAAGCCAAAAAAAACAATACACCAAAAAAACATTTGGTCGTAAATTCTAAATACTGATATCAATCTTTTCCGTGTGTCATATAGTGATTTTATTTCAAAATAACTGAAGGATGTGGTACAGAGTTGTGACAAAAAATTAGTGTTATTTGGTCGTCGTTTTGGCGTTTGCATTGCATGCTTTCTGCTTTTCGTAAAATGTAATTGGTCAATTAGAACCTACTGAAAGCATTCTTATTCGCTTTCAGGAAGTGAAGTTGTTCTTCAGAATGGTAAACGTGGTATGACGTCAGTGTTTCGTTTTAACCCTTCAATTGTTCCCACGATTTGAACATTACCTAATACAAATGTGCTTATTGAGCAGAAAACTGTCCCATTACTCCATATTTATTAGGATTGCTTGAAGTTTCTTTGTTCAATAAATATTTTTTGATATATCGTGATTTGGTGTGATTACATTCCCTTGTAATGTCACTAAAAGATATGAAGTTCATGCTAGTTTGTAATATTTGGACAATGTTAAAAATCTATAGGCCTATTAAACCAGTAAAAAATTTTACCTGCATTTTTATGCAGATATCAGCGGGATTTGAAGCTCTGGACTACGCCAATACCCCGTTAGATTAATTCCACGGCTAATGTAGCCTGTAAATACCCATCGTGAATTCACAATCTAGTCATTTTTTGGCAACTTATTTAGGCCTAATATTCTTTTTATCATTCAGTCATTCACAGATGAAACAATTGTACCAAATTTTGTAGGTCTGTTGCAGAAACTTCTGCACCAAAAGGGTATTGTAGGTCCTAGCCGACTAGCGCAAAGTGTTACGGTAAACGCGCATTGTTAGATCTAATCAATAGTAATAAAAGATGCTTTTTTCTGCTCTTCAATTGTTCTTTTTAAACTAAAACGAGCAATTTTGTTTCCGTTACAGTGCGCTTTCGAGCGAGCGGGCCAACGAACGGTTTAATCCAATGTAAATACACCCAAGCAGTTATACCAAGCATCAGATTGTAAGCGGGCCCAAATTTTAAGCCCGAACCCGAATGTACAAGCCCCAAACCTGCCCCCGACTTTTTTGTGGTCCGAATTAGGCCTGAAAGGTTATTTACCGAACAAACCAATTTGGAAACTAAAAGGTCTTAACATATAAGTCTGTGGGATGTTAGGACACTTAATTGAGTGTCAAACACTACACAAGCCTCCAATCCAAGGATTTCAGGAAAAACATTCCGGAATTGGGATGAGAAAAAGGGCTTCAATTCCAAGATTTTGGAACGGCACAAATAAAGTTTCTTTTCCTACACACTATAAAACTGAGAGTAAGATTTATGTTGAGTAAACGCAGAGCTTACAATTTCCACAAGACAAAATATTTTGAACACAATTAAGTAATTATATGTACTTTGGGTAGCGAAACTTATAATATGAGTCGCGCCGTAAAGTTTTTGTTAATTTAATTTTTTCGTAGCGCATTTCGTTTGACTAAAGTAAGTTAATATCTGGAATAACATTTAGTGTTTGGTACAGGATCTATCCCGCAAGTAGTAGGCATCTTTATTGTCGACGATCACTGATTATACATAAAATTATATGTAATTAAGAATAATTGACGAAGCAACAGTGCTTCCTAATCAAAATCAGTCAACAAAGTTGTTTAGCGATATATATTTCACCCCAAAAGGGCATCTTCAGTCGTTCTGTGAAACAACGGGTGTAAAAGTAAAACAAACCAAGCAATGAACTAAATCAAATCTGGAATAAATGACTTTTCTACCAACTGTAAGCATTTCTCTGCGCTCTTCGGCTGTTTAAGTCTGTGAACTAGATGCAGCTTCAATTATAGTGGTAAATTGTAAAAAAAAGTTATAATCGTTAGTGACTGAATTCTAGTGATGGGACGGGTACCCGGTATTGGGTATCGATGGTATAGAACGGTTTCAATGGCATCGATAATCGAAATATTCTGTCTCAGTTTTCGATACCAACGTGCGAATACCGAAGTTCAATACAGGCAACTCTATGCCAATATTTGCTTCGGACAGCACAAAATCGGGAAAAAGTTCCGCCAGGTTACGTTTATTTGTTTCGCTATCGTGTAGAGATCACATTTTTCTGCATGGGGCAGGAACTTGACCGAATGGTCTGGCGCGCCTGACCCATGTACAGACATAAAAAACCCTGATCGGGATTCGTCCCCGGAAGGTTCCTGGGTTCAAACCCCGTGAAAAAAAAAACATTTTTCTGCATGTGTGTGTGCACGCCTATACCCCGGCCATGGCAGATATATAAGCCAGTGATATGCAACTAAGTACAACACTGTACTTAAGTACTCGGTATCGAAGGTATATACATGTGGTAGTCGTACTCGCTATCGGTACTCGCTTCAAAACCTGCCAGGTTTTAACCTGGTATCGTCCCATCACTACTGAATTCCATTGGCAGGCATCTTATATTGTGCATAGTCGTAGTTTACAACGCCAAAATCGGATTTTTTTATCCAACTCCGGCTTGTAAAGTGCAACTAGTACATCTTTTCACTTTAAGTATTGTTTTTTTTACTTGCCTTTAAAAGAATATTTTCAATTTTGTCCAAGTAATTTTACCCTTCAACGGGCGCCTTAAAGCAGTGTTTCATGCCACCGGACCAAACTACAAAAACGTGGCCAAAATACCGAAACAAAAATGTTCAAAATACCGGAACGGAACGAATTTCCGTTCTGTAGCCTACATTTAACATAAAAGACTTAAAATTTTGCTTCCTCGCACCATATTAACAGATTAATTTCCTTCGAATGAAGAGAGTTGTAGCGGTCACGTGCTTTCAAACCATCATTTTAGTACTTTGGTTGAGCTAAGCATTAAGTAATGGAAAATTTTAACTTTGTAACCATGACTTTTCGTTCCATGGAATTTATATGCTGCTTTTGCGACATATGGTATCGAGCGGTGTAACTTTACTGTTCCATGTGTTCTCATGATTCAGTAACTATTGGAAGCACATATTCAGTGTCGTTGTTACATGTTCCCGTATTCCTGATATGTTCCAACAGCCTGACCATAAGACAGGCTGTTGCGTGAACCAGGTGTTTCGAAATAGTTGTGCAATCCATTGCAGTGCTGCATATCTTTGCAAGCGTTTAACTTAAAACAAACTAATAACTGATGTGAGTAAAAGAAGGTACTGTTCTGGAATGATCGCATGAAAAACGAGTATCAGTTTAAAAGCCAATGTTTATCGTTGATATTTTTTTCTTTTTCCATCGTATCCTTTCCTTGAGATAAATGAGACTTGATGTGTGTTGCGTAACCAAAATAAAAGACAAGAACTAAATTGCTCTTTTGTGGATCATGTCGGCTCTATGCAGCAAGCGTTAAGAATCGTAATAATGAACTTACTCGCTACTGCAGACCGATACGAGCCACAAGAAGCAGAAGAAATAACGAGCTTTCAAGTAAACAATAACACAGCACGCGCGCACACTAGCCCCCGCAGAGTCAATTATTTGTACTCCAAAATAGAACCACCGCCTCTCGGAATAGTATTCATACATTTATTATTGAATAATCTCGTACTTTTTGTTACCCAGTATTTAGAATTTTACTAAACAATGTTGGAGGTCCTTCCAATGATATTCCCGAAAACAGGATTTTTATGAACTGAGTTGTGCAACTGTTTCTGTGTTTTTGTGGTATGTTGTAGCCCCACACTAATCCTTCCTTTGCAATTAGTACCTAATGATTTTTCATAGCTTCATCCTTATTTCTAAGATTTGTCCTTATTTTTAAGGGCAATGTCTTAGAAAAGTTCATTGTCCTTATTTCTAAGAAATGTCCTTATTTTTGACTTGAGTCCTTATTTTGCCTTATTTTTACTAGTTCTACTATTTTTACTAGTAGAACAATTACTAGTAAAATCCCTGCTACAGATAAAAGTAGACCTAGATCTGAGCTGTTGTGAGATGCACCTAGTATTTTCTACGAACAAGGAGTTGCTATTGTTTATGGCCAAAATATTGCATATGATATGTCATGGCTTGTATAAGTACAAAGATTTGTTTTAAAAATGTTTGTTTCGTTTTGTATAAAAAAATAATTTGTCGATTGTCCTTCTTTTCGGCTTCAAGTCGATGGCAACCCTGGCTATAACACTAAAAATAGTTGATAACTGCTGCCCCAAAAAGCAGTGTGAAGTATTAACTTAAGACTTCTTTAATTTAAAGTCCATCTAAGAAAACCCCCCCAAAAAATCAAAGAGTTTTGTTAAGATTTGTTGCAATGGAAAATTAAAAAAAGTTTATTATGATAAAAAAAAATTATGTTGGTTGGGTTAACACATAGCATTCACAGTAAACAAGATATTGTACACATTAAATGAAGCAACAATGTAAGGCACCAGTAGTATTTGGTCTTACATGTTTGTTTAAATGTAGTGCATAAATTATTCATTCAGTGTCAATAGGGTAGATACAACAGAACACAATACTATACAGTGTATCTGCTACTAGTTTATGAGAAATAAAAGTGTTTTCAATTTTAAAGGTTATTGCTTTTAAATTTGCATATCCAATGACCTAACAAATGGTACACTAAAAGAAAAGTACAATAAGGAATCAAACCATTTAAATGTTTAATAGTGGACAAATCAATAAATCTATTGTCAATATCTAGAGCACCTAAATAAATTAAACTCATCAGTCTTTTAATCAATACTTATACTGATTAAAATCGAACATTGGTTGGCTAACATTAGGGAAAGGTAAAACATAAGATCTTACAGCACTTAACTACATCGACCTACATTGTATTATTATCGGTGCAGTAACATAAATAAGTTTTCCATATGCAACAACTGAAGAAAATAAAAGTGCGAAAGTATGTTCCACTAAAAAAGTTGGGCAGTCATTTAACACCAGTGTTTTTTTTTGTTTAGGAGGAAAAAATGTGACAAAAAGTCAACGCAAAGAAGGATAACAAGAATCCCGCCATATATTGACACGGCAACCAGGGCAACAGTTCCTTGCCTGCAATGTAAGTTAAAATCACAGACATGTTGTTTGTGCAAAACTAGGGTTGTCAACTTAACACTTATGAAGAGTTGGTTTGATTATAATGGTAGGGTAATAAAAAACTGTTAGGCTACTGCAACAAAACATGGAAATAAAATTTGTTCTTTTATAACATTTAAATCTAATTTGGACTTCCTGAACCAAAAACGCGTGTTACAAAGTACAATTTAATCCAATTTAAAAAAGTTATTTGGGGGCATAAACAGTACCATAAAACAATGTAACATTCTCATGTGGATGTCATATAAATGCTTTACAGTACATTTCAAATTTAATGTTCATTGAACTTTTAAAATTCGAGTTAAATCCATTAACAACCAAACTATTTGATGCAAAACACACACAAAAATATATTGTTAATTGGAGAACTGCTTACCTTGGTAATGCTGGATGAACAACTTTATTTATATTATAAACAGAAAGTGTTTGATTATCACAACATGTCGTTTGTGAGGAAATATTACAACAAAAGACATCTTTGTCTGGGTCAGAGAGTCGGGGACAAGCAAATGCCCTTTGGACAAAATTTTCTGTTGTGTAGCTTTCACATATCTCACCGTGACACACTAAAAACACAAAAATGTTTTCCCTTGAAAAAAAGGTTAGAAAAAATAACAAATTACAATGTTTTATGATTACATTTTTTATTATTATTACTTAGTACAAAATGATAAAAAATCAAACCTTGTGAGACTAGCATGAATACTCCAAACCACTCCCAAAAAACTTCCCATGTTTTTGAAGACATTATACTACTGCATCAAACAAGATTGTGATTTATACTTTTCAGCAACATTTTCACTACTTCGTTCTTCTGAAAAACCTTGGTGTGTAACTGTAAACAAACACCACAATAAACTCACAACAGAATAGAATACAGAAACGTTTGTTACCTACCGGTAGATTGCGTAAAGAGCGCAGGTATTTAAATTACAAGTGAGACTGGGTTAGGGTCAGGAACTAAACTTAACGTGAAGGCCTAAGTTTTAAGATTTATTTTATTTTTATTATAAAACCTTAACCTAATTGCCCTAACTAGTGATGCACCGAACCCGCCTAAAAAGGTTCGGGCCGAAACCGAATATTCGGCCACGAGGCCGAATAATTTCGGCCGAATCAGGCCGAACCTAAAATCCCCGTTTATATGAATGTTGCCAAGTGAACCTTGTGTCGTGGATGCGAGTGGAGTGAATTATGATAAATCAAAATCACTTTCACTATGCGGAAGTTTTACTAAACTTGTAATATTTTGTAGACATTGTGGCTCGTTATATATACACAACAATTAGTTAATTTATTACGTTTCGTATAGGCCAGGGGTTCCCAACCTTTTTACGATCCCGTACCACCTGGACGCTCTGCACTGCCACGCGTACCACCATAGAGCACTAATGTGCTCTATGCTGGTACCACTTCTTGCAGAACAACTAATTTGTTTGAATCATATTTCATTCAACGCTATCTTAAGCACCAAAACAGTAGATAACTTATATCTATCAAGAGAAATCATTTGACATAATTAACGCCCACTGTGCCGCAGCGTTGTTCGGCTTTTCATAGCAAGTAGCAACTATGCTTTTTGTTGAGAATTGACATGACCTGTATTTTGAAGATCGTAATGATACGAAACAACAGGAATAGTTACGTAACAATGACAATAGGCCTGGGGACTGTTTTTTTGTAAACAAAACCAGACAAACAAAATATAAAGTTGCAAATTGAGGTTTTTGTGAACAAAACAGAAGCTACTCGCGTACCACCTGAAAACCCTTCGCGTACCACTAGTGGTACGCGTACCACCGGTTGGGAACCCCTGGTATAGGCGAAAATGATAGTTTAGGCATTAATTCAATGCAATCAAAAAGTTCGGTTTCGGCCGAATTTTCGAAAAAAGTTCGGGCCGAAACCGAAACATCAAAAAACAGCGTATTCGGCCGAAATGTTTCGGCCAACCGAAACTTCGGTGCATCACTAGCCCTAACCTTAATGTGTAACCCCCATATTTAAAAGCAGAATTCTGTGAACATGCTAACGGTTAGAGCTTTTGGGTTGGGGTTGAGGCTAAGCTATGTCATGTCCTCTCTTGATAAGAAAATGACAATTGAAATAAAGAGTGAATTGAAACGATTTTTATTCACCTAAATAAATAGAAAACAAGTACATTTTAAAGATACACCAGTACGTTACGGACTCCAAACTGTCGAAATAATCTTTGTGTTGTGTAAATAACAGGAAAAGTAATATACAGGCTTTTAACACAAATTAATGAACTCAATATTACCCTCTCTAAATATGGAAACAGGCATAGGCGCCGAGTTTTACAAAAATGCAAGGTGGCGAACGTAAAATATTAAGTCACTTTATGTGACGTCACTAATGAGTGCAATCACAAGACAAACTCAAAGCCCAACAAACTTCCAACAGAATGCAACGTTTGTCTTAATTTAGAAGACGACGATATGTTTGAAATAATATTTAGTTTTGTCATTTGGTTTTGCAACGTTTAAAAAATGTGTCGTAAAGTTGTTGCTGCTTTATATCCGGAGATAACCATTTATTACAACACATTCGCAGACAAATGACCACATTCACTGACAGACAATTGTGTGTCTGACGTCATAAACAAGGCACTAACCTAATCACGTTGCAGTTTTAAGCCACGTTTTGTGGTTATTTCTCTAGTACGGTGGTTCCCAACCGGGGTGCCGCGGCACCCTGGGGTGCCAATTACAATCCTTAAGGGTGCCGCGAGATATTAACATTGCATTACTGCGGCCCATTCTTTATTTTAACTTTAACCCGTGCGGAATTTATTTATTTTTAGCCGAGTATCAGTTATAAATGTTAAGCACTCATTTATTTCCTTTAACACTAGACGGCGTTTCGCTTGGTTCATCATGATAAAATTGTTGGAAACTTTTGCATGGGAATACGATACATAGCCAATCGATCGATACATAGCTAATAGCACGATACACACCTAATCGAGAAAAGGCTAAGTTATAAACCCTTTAACTGCGGCGGGCCCATAAATAGGCTCGAAGACATGGTCAATTGTAAATCGCGATAGAATACAAACTGGTACGAATTTTGTTTGCCGACTAAGGTGCGTTTGAAAGCATTTGTACAAATTGCTGCTATGTGTGAGTGGATTTTTCGTATTAACGAACATAAAAAAAAAACGAGAACGTCAACTTATAGTCGAGGAAGAAATGCGCGTGTCTGTATCGAATGTGCCCCCAAATATTAAAGGACTTTGTGCAAGAAGCCAAGCCCAAATTTGCACTGACTTTTAAACAGATACATTTATTTACGAGCGCTATACTGTGCAACTCATTCTGTGTTATTTCATACAATTATTTGAAATACAGAAAACTCATAAAATTGATCCAATTTTGCCAAGGTGCCGCAAATATTTATCTCTTTGATAGGGTACCGCAAGGTCAAAAAGGTTGGGAACCACTGCTCTAGTACGATTGTTTAAAAGCAAAATTGTTGCTAATTTTCTTCAGATTTGACGACTTTTCGTACGATATAGCTACAAACAAACCAAAATATCGAGCGGGCACAATAAGAAATAAGAGGCAAAGGAAGGCACAACGATAACAAAAACAGAAGAAACAACAAAAACAAAATACAAAAAAGCGACATACGAGGCAACCAATAAACTGACTATCTGACTTTAGACAGTATCATGTGCTGAATGTTGATAGTAGCGCCGGTTAATTTTAGCAATTTGGCTTCAGCGTGGTCCAGCAGGGCGGCATCAGGACTCTCAGCAAACGTTACTTGGAAACATTCAGCCAGGTCCATTTTTTTTAATACGCGATGGCGTGCTTGAAGGCGTAATGCTGGCTAACTGACGCATTGTCACTGTGTTGATTAAAGCTGTCTAATTGGAATGAATTCCAGATCGTACGATGGCCCGTCCAACGCGTACAGAATTTATTTTTGGTTCGGCCGACATTTTGGCTGCTGTACTAATAACGATTACCGACTGATTCTGTATCTTTGGAAACCTGTTTCCATATATAGAGTTGTACTTGAACAAAAACAGTGATCGTAACTCAGGGACGACATCTAGCGATAAATACATACATCACAACTTCCCTTCGTTTAAATTGAACTTAACTGGCGTCTCGAAGGGTAAGGATTCACAATAACATTCAATGGACGTAAATGAACACGATTACGCCGATACAAAACACCATCACTAGTTTTTACGAGATAAGAGCGATGAGACAATTGTTTTTCTATAGTTCCTTGTTGATCCCATAGTTTGTTTTGGGTATTGTATAGTTTTACAGGAGCGTTGACTTGTAATTGCAGCATGTTTCTTGTTCCCCTGTCATAATACTTCTTTTGTTCTTTTCTTTCTTTTCCATGCGGACGGCAAGTTGAATTTTTTAACGTTTCGATATCCAGGGGCATCGTGTGTCTGATTTGCCGACCCATGAGAAGCTGTGCTGGTGACTTCCCGCAAAGAAGAGGAGCACTCCTAAATATTAACAAACTTTTGTTAAAATCCTGGACACTAGCGTGAGCTTTTTTAAGTAGTTGCTTCGTTGTCTGGACACTACTCTCAGCCAGGCCGTTAGATCGTGGATAATGTGAACTCGAGGTTAAATGAACAAAACCCCATTCCTCGGGGAATTTTGCAAACTCCTCACTAGAAAACTGAGGAGAGTTATCACTGATAACAGTTTCGGGAAATCCAAACCTGGAAAAAATTGTTTTCAAACCACTTATAACAGAAGCCGCAGAAGTTGTATAGTCAACGGGGTTACTTATGGATATCCGGAGTAGTAGTCCACTGTTACCATAAACAGTTTTCGGTTCCAATAGAACAGGTCAGTTGCCACTTTCTGAAGGGATAAGAAGGAGCTTGGTGAGGTTCTAACGGTTGGCGTTGTTGCTGTGACCTGAATGTTGCACAAATGGCACAGGAAGAAACCAAACCAGATATATCGTTAGATAACCCAGGCCAATATATACTTTCCCGAGCTCGTCCTTTGCATTTTACTTCACCCAAATGGCCTTCATGCACACGTTCTAAAAAATAACTGCGCATAGACATGGGAACAACTATTCGAGATCCACGAAACAAAATACCGTCAACAACAGAAAGTTCATTTTTAACATCCCAAATAGGGTTTTGCTAAAACAGGACAAGCACGCTTATATAAAGGCCAACCATTATTTACAAGATGCATTACACTTTGCAACTGTTCGTTACAAGTGGTTTCACTTTGTAACTTTTGTTTAACTAGTGGCATACAAACAATAGCGGACACAATTAGATCAACATATTCACTTACACTATGACAAGAAGCGATTGAACGGACACACTGTTTTCAACACATCTTGATAACAAATCAGCTGTGTGCATGAATTTACCCGGGGTAGACTCTGCGCAGTGAAGTGAAATCTTTGCAACCGGATCATTAGACGTTGAATGCGCAACGGATAGTTATTTAAATCCTTGAGAAACAATGCTATAAGAGGTTTGTGATCAGTTTCTACCACAAATTTCTGACCATAAACATACTGATAAAATCTTTCACAGGCAAAAGTGATAGCAAGCAATTCCTTTTCAATTTGTGCATACCTTGTTTCAGCGGTTGTTAAAGCTCTTGCTGCATATGCCACTGGCTGCCACATGTTACCATGTTGTTGCAAAATTACAGCTCCAAGTCATGTTTTGATGCGTCTGCTGAAATTTTGATCGATTTCTTTGGGTCGAAAAAACGAAGTACTGGGGCAATTGTAACGAGCCGTTTTAAATTCCTCCATTCCATTTCGTGTGCTTGTGTCCACTCCCAGTTGCTCCGTTTATGCAATAACAAACGCAAAGAAGATGTTTTAGTAGACAAGTCGGAAATGAAACGACCTAGGTACGTGACCATTCCCAAAAATTTTAGCAAGTCACCCTTAGACTGTGGACGCTTCAGTTGCTCTATTGCATGAACTTTATTTGGATCAGGTTGAACACCTGAAGCACTGACAACTTCACCAAGAAAAGTAATATTGTCCGCCCCGAACACACATTTTTCCTTATTGAGTTTCAGATTATTGCGTTTCAAAACCGTTAACACATTTTTGAGCCTCATGTCATGTTCTTGCTTAGTTGAACCCCAAACCACAATATCGTCCATAGACGTTACAACGCCGTTCATGGGTTCAAACATCATGTACACCAACTTGTGAAACACTTCTGGCGCGGAACAAATGCCGAACGGCATGCGCAAAAATCTATAACGTCCAAACGGAGTGTTAAACGTACAAAGCCTAGAACTACCAGTCAAACTTCGATACTATGCCACCCTTTGGGACCGAGAGAAAGTGGCATAGTAGCGGAGTGGCATAATAGCGAGGGTTGTTTTTAAACATAGCCTTGTGACGTAACAATGTACCGTAATGCCACGTTGTGTTGTACGAATATAATTTATTACAGTATACAGTATAATTTATTACAGTATACAGTAGAATTTATTCCATAATACGGATAGATCGTGCCTAGAACAAACAAGATCTGTTAGTTTTGCCGTGACACAAGCACACAACGGCGTTTACATAACTCGCTGCAAAGCCATGAAACCTCTTAACGTAACCACGTTTGTTTATTCAACGATGTGTTTTTCGTGTTTTCTCTGTTTTATCATGAGCTCAAACCGAAAGTTGTCAGAAGGCCCAATTTTTCAATCCATAACCAGACCGTTAATACAGTAATACTGTACTCTCATGTGTCATAGTATCAAGGGTAAGGGGTGGCATAGTAAATATATTTTCTATTGAATTTAGTTGGTGACGATCAAAAATGGTATAGTAGCGAGGGTGGCATAATAGCAAGGTCGCATAGTATCGAAGTTTGACTGTATGTATCTTCATCCAATTTTACTTGCCAAAAACCAGACAAAGCGTCGAATTTAGAAAATACTTTAGCATTTGAAAATTGACTAATGATTTCTTCTCTAGTCGGAAGACAGAAATGCTCACGCAAAATTGCTTTATTTAAATCTCGCGGATCTAAGCAAACTCTTAGTTTTCCGTTTTTCTTTTCTACTGTTACAAGAGAGTTCACCCACTTAATTGGTTCTTCTATTCTTTTGATTATTTGCATGCTTTCCATTTTTTGTAGCTCCTGTTGTAGTTTGTTCTTGAGTGCAAATGGATTTTTTCTGCTGGGACGGACTAGGGGACAAACTCTGCTATCGGTCTTTATTCGGTGACAACCTGGAACACAACCCTATCCTTGAAATAAATCTGAAATACTGGACAGCAAATTTTGTTCGTCACTGACAATCGGTTCAAGTCTATTTATTAGGCCAAGAGTTACTGCTCCATTTAATCCTATAATAGGCAATGCATTAATCTCCACAACAACAAATGGTAGAGTAAATGACTGCTCCCTGTACTGAAGTGTTAAACTAACGGTCCCACAAACTGGAATATGGTGGCCAGTATAGGAGATCAATCGAATATTGGTAGAAGAAACACAAGGACGTCCCTGAAGTTTTTGAAAATCATTTCGTGACAAAATATTCACTTGGGCTCCCGTATCTATCTTAAAAAGAAGTGTACATGAAAGCACAATGATGTCAACAAGCCAATCTTTTGGTGGACTGGTAGTACTTACAGATTGCATGTTGTACGTCTGAATGGTATCTGCATGTTGCGCTTGCGGGTGATTAGTTGCACTGCAACATCGAGCGAAGTGGTTTCTTCCACCACACTTCAAGCATCGCCTTCCCCAGGCAGGACACGCTCTGACGTCATGTCGCAACGCACAAAATCTGCAAACTCGGGGCGCTGGTAATTGATTACCACGTGGTTGGCGTTGAACAGCATCTAAGCTAAAACTTGTAGAATTTGCTGATCGAAACATTGTCATTTGTGACCTTACTGTTTCATTTGTTATGCACATTTTAATAGCTTTTTCAAGGGATAATTCTTCTTCCCGTAGCAAACTTTGACGAAGTTGATCACACTTAATACAAATAATAATTTTGTCTCGGATTAGTGAGTCGCAAAGATCACCGAAATCACAGCTTTTAGACAGTTTTTTTTTAAATCGGCTATAAAAACATCTATTCTTTCACCATAATTTTGATTTCTAGAGAAAAACCTGTATCGTTCGCTGGTGATGTTCTTCCTCGGACAACAGTAGCTTTCGAATGCATTGATCACAGTTTTAAAGTGCATTTCTTGTCCTTCTTCAAATTTAAATGTTGAGTAGATGGTTTGACCTTGCTCTCCCAACACGTCGAGCAACATTGATGTTTTAACTTTTGAAGCCTTTCCGTCATAACCAACAGCTGTCAAATATAGCCTAAATCCCCTAATAAACTTAACCCAGTTTTGTGACACATTGCCACTCCATGGCATAGCTTCCGGCAGTGAGAACGAACCTTCCATTTTATTTAAAACCACACTTCTGACACCATGTCGTGAACGCACACACCTTTAAGCGGTTACCTGTATTGAATGGCCGTTTAAGACGCAGTATACGGTTATATACGAAATGTGACGTCATAACTCAGGGACGACATTTAGCGATAAATACATAGGCTACATCACAACAACTAATAACGCTGACTCGGGAAGTCACAACTCTCGAATATCTCGCGAATTGACAGTTTTTGCTGTACGAACACAAAAACATTTGATAGCTCCGTAGCCGTCAGGGAATCGTCGAAAATGCTTTTCGGCCATGCAACTCTGGGGTTCATCTCGTCCACGGACCAAGTCAGGTCACCAGCAAGCCCAAAGTTTGACTGCATTTCTGTCGCATATGCTATATCAGGGGTGGGGAACCTGCGGCCCGCTTCCCTTTTTAATGTGGCCCGCGTCACAATTTTGTTAAAGTATACAAAATAGGATCTAAAGAATAAAATTTTGATGTACAGATGTTTCCTTGAATGACTTCGACATTATCGGTGATTTATATTCAATATCTTCACTTAACAACGTCGTAGGTCCACTTTAAGCTACTGTCAATAAGATCTGATTCTATTTGAATAAGATCTGGTGCGAGCCGAAAAATAAGTAGTTGGGAGCCGCATGCCTCTATTTGAATAAGGTGTATTGAATAAGCCTACAAGTAGAAAGTAAATAAGATTTGTGAATCTGTTAAATGTCTCCAACTACACCGAAGAAAAATGCCAGCACTTGCAATGTTTCAGCCAAAATGGATATACTTATTTCCCAAATCAATCAAAATAAAGATGAAATGGCTGCCAAACTAAATTCTGTCTTAGCTGAGCTGCACACCATAAAAAAAAGCCAAACATTTTTGTCAAATAAATATGATTTCATTGAAAAAAAACTACTCAGCACAGAACAAGAATTAAAAACCATTAAAAAGGAAAATGTACAACTGAAAGAGGAAATGAAACAACTCAAAGAAGATGTGGAGGCATGCAAAAATGAAGTAAATACATTGGAGCAATATAGCAGACGTGAATGTTTGGAGATAAAAGGTATCCCTCAAACCAGCAATGAAAGCACTGATGAAATTGTTGTAGCAGTTGCTAAACGTCTTGGTGTCACAGTTAAAAAAGAAAACATAAGCACCTCCCACAGACTTGGTTCATTGCAAAATCAACAGCACAACAAACACTCCACACCAATAATCGTTAAGTTTACAAGCAGAAAAATTAGAGATGAAGTCTACAATAATCGGTCTAAATTGTTCAAAACAAGGGTTTCTGAAGAAAATTCACACCAGTCACCAATATATATCAATGAAAGTCTTACAAAAGCAAACAAAAAAATGTTTTATCAATGTCTCCAATTCAAACGACAGAATAACTATAAGTTCATTTGGACAAGAAACGGCACCATTCTGTTAAAGAAGGATGAAACATCTTCCACAATTGCTATCCATAATCAAGAAGATATGAAGAAAAACAGCATTCCAGAATCATAACTGTTGAAGCAATCCAATTAACTGGCAATCCAATATGTATGTATTCTTTTTTGTTTTTTGAACTTCCCATTGTTTTGATTTGTATGCACCTGGTAAAATACCCCTTATTGTCATTTCAACATTTGCATAATACATCACACATCAATTTCGAACAAGATACCCCAATACATTCATGACCAATATCAAAGAATCAAATTATTTGGATATAGAAGAGTTTAAAACACTGATACAAACCACTACTTCTAATGATTTAATATTACTTCAATTCAATGTCAGAAGTCTTACATGCAACTTGCACATTATGGAAGAATTTCTGCATACAATTAATTTTGAGCCTCATATCATTGCAATCACAGAAACTAAGTTACATGCAAACACAACAAGCAACATTTCACTTAGTGGTTATACCTTTTTGCATGCTGATTCACCAACAAATGCAGGGGGTGTTGGAATATACATCAAAACATCTTTGCAGTACCAGGTCACAACTCAATACCAATTTTCCATGACAAAATGTGAAAACCTTTGGATTGAGTTGGAGCTACACCACAAAAAAACTGTGGTTGTTGGGGTCATCTACAGACACCCTGGTCCTGGCATCACATTCTTTTCAACACACTTTGAAAAGTGCTTGTTTGACCTGAATAAAAGAAATGTTACATATTACATTCTTGGAGATTTTAACATCAACAGTCTGGCTTCAACATCCACAATAACACAGTACAAGTTAATGACAACAAGTTTAAATGCACACATGCTAATTACAATTCCATCACACACTGCCCCGTCAAATGCAATGTCAGCTATCGATCACATATACACAAATAATATAAATGATACAATTATACCAGGTCTCATAACTTTTGACATTTCTGATCATCTGCCATCATTTGCCATTGTAAAAAAGACTAGTCCAATGCATTTGCAGCAGCTACAACCGAGGAGGGACTACAGGCATCTTAATATTGACAACTACCTGTATGATGTGCACAGTATTGCAGAGACTATTCAAACAAATCAATCCATACACACAAAATTTGAAAATTTGATAACCGCATTCCAGCATTTAATTAACCAGCATGTACCCATCACTAGTTCTGTTGGAAGATCTAAAAAACAAAGAAAACCATGGTTTACTAAAGGAATCCTTATATCAATTAGAAAGAAAAACAAACTGTACAAACAATGCGTTACTATTGGTAAAACAAGTGACAAATACAAACAGTATGCAAAAAGGTTAAAAAATGCTATCAGAGCCGCCAAGCAAAATTATTACAAAAACTTATTTGATACAAACTCAAATAATTCGAAAAAGACTTGGCAACTCATAAACAAAATTATTTCGGACAGGCACTCAGCACACCCCCAAACATCTCAAATAATCCATCTAAGTAGAACACTCACCAACCCACAGCAAATAGCTAACACTTTTAATTTACATTTTTCCAGTATAGGTAAAAACATGGCTTTAAAAATTGTACCAACAACAGTTCTACCCAAATCTTATCTTCACAATCCCATTTCAAACTCATTTCAGTTTCATGAAATATACACAACAGAAGTGTACAATACCATCCTCAACCTCAACGAAAGTAAATCGACAGGGCCATATGATATTCCAATTTGTCTAATTAAGCTTGCAGCTCCTGCTCTTTCACCAATTCTTTGCACACTATTTAATGAAGCTGTTCAGATTGGTTCATTTCCTAATTCTTTAAAAATTGCCAAAGTTATTCCACTTTTCAAAACAGGTTGTGCCAAACAATTGGGAAATTATCGCCCAATCTCCTTACTTCCGATCTTTTCTAAAATATTTGAGAAACTCATTTACAAGCGAATGGCAAGCTTTTTGGAAAAATATCATATATTAACAAAACATCAAAATGGATTTAGACCTTTACATTCCACAAACTTAACAATTGCTGAAATTCACGACAACTTAGTTGCTGCAAAGGATAAAAAACTTCACACTTGTGCTATATTTCTAGACTTAGCTAAAGCGTTTGACACAGTTAATCATGACATACTCCTCCAGAAGCTTGAACATTATGGGTTTCGGGGACACATAAATAACTTTTTTAGAAGTTATTTACATCAAAGACAACAAAGCACTTTTTTCTCAGGAAACCAGTCAACATTTTGCTATATGACATGTGGCGTACCGCAAGGTTCAGTGCTCGGCCCACTTCTTTTCCTAATTTACATTAATGATCTTCCATCTGCATCCGAATTTGAAACGCGCTTGTTTGCCGATGACACCTGCCTCTGGATATCCGCTTACAAAAGTTCAACACTTCAAATGTCCGTCAATACAGAGCTGACAAAGGTTGACAAATGGATGAGAGCAAATCAATTGTCCCTTAATTACACCAAAACCAAATATATGTTGTTTTCTCCACACTCTGCTTCCTTAGATCTGCAAATCACTGTCAATGGTAACGAATTGCAAAAAGCAACGTCACTAAATTATCTGGGTGTGATTTTTGATGAAAGAATGTCTTGGGCTGATCATGTCCACTTCGTCAGAAATAAAATTGCTTCAGCTGCAGGGGTTCTCTCTAAATTAAGACATTATGTACGTTCATCAACGCTCCGTTGTGTTTATTTCTCCTTGGTGCATCCACACCTTTTATATGGGTTACTTTCCTGGGGATTTGCAAATAAAACAACCATGCATCAGCTGTCCGTGATGCAAAATAGAATCTTAAAAATAATAACCAATAGCCCTCTTCGGACCCCAACCAATAAGCTATACACAAAAACAAATATTTTAAAATTATATGACATGCACAAAATTGAATTGGCCAAATTTGCATTTCAGTTTATACACAAAAGATTACCTTCAGCTTTTGACAATTTCTTCACTTTTACATCATCAGTACATGAACATGGAACAAGAGGTGCGACAACACAAAAATTATTTGTTCCGCAAATTCTTTCCAGTCGAGCCCAAAATACACTTCGCTACAAGTGCACAACAGTGTGGAATAAACTCCCAAGTAAAATAACCAGCAAAAAAACCGGTCTAAAAAGTTTCATGAATAACAGCAAATCCTTCATTCTGGCCAGCTACACATGAACATCACAGTACCATGAATCTCCATGATTTGATGTGCAATTGGCATGCACCACACCCCGTGGTGGACTATTTACATTCCAAGGGGTGTTTTGGTCTAGATTGATCACCGAAAATACAATTAACTAATTATGCCGCCAGACAGGCATGCAATTACTGCCCACAGAAAAGCAAACATCGCTGTTATTATTGCCCTACGCCTGTTTGTTTTCCACGTTGACTTATCTTCACAACGTTTCATGTCAATATTTTATTTATTAAATGGGAAAAATTTGATGTCGTATAACGCAGTGCTTATTTCTTTTCTTCTATTTATCGCAATGTGTACATAAATTCGCCATATACAAATAGATAGGGTCAGCTTGCAAAAATAGCCAATTGTGGCTCCAGCTGCACCCTTTTTGTTTCAACGCTTGTTTTATATGTTTAACCGTATGTTATTCGTCTTTATTATTGTACGTGGGCGCTGAAACAAATAAACTAAATTGATTGATTGATTGATTGTCAAGTTAGTTCCGAACGTTGGAAAAAGTCACTTCAACACTGATAAGTTGCGAAAAAGAAGGCTTTGCGCGCACAGAGCCACGTTGCCAATATTCTTGTAAACTACGCATATGTCGCCCAGAAATTGTTGATGCACTAAAAGTCAAGGCAATCTCTGATGCGAAATTAAGAACAAATAAAAAATGTACTGCCGACTATATAGCACAGGGGTGGGGAACCTTTTAGCTTATAAAGGCCACGACACGGTTTATCGATACTCGTTTAGGCCGCATAGACTATTTCTTAGGCCAAGGGCAGAGGTGTTCAAACTTTTTCATTGAGTTGTAGGACTTACGGCCCAAGCTGAATAAAATTCCTCACTACATTTCCACCTTTACTACAACATTCAGGATTTATTTTACCTGTAAACTCGCTTGTTTACGAATAATAATTATCTAAGCAGGTTCTGACATCACAGACAAGTTTAAGACAAACGATAATGCGCAAACAATTGTTCCTTTGAAACACAAATAAGATTGTAGAAGTTGGGCTCTTAGTAGTCCTGCGGAAATCGCTTTGTCGACCACTGGGACCATTGGCTCCTGTTTGAAAATGCCCTAGAACTAATCAAATAGTAATGTGGAATAAAGGTCAAAAAACACGTTTTTGTCTATATTTCAGCGCCTGGTGCAGTCCGTATTATCAACATCCCGAAATGTATTTTGACATCAAAGGCCGCACTTGGTGCCCTAAAAGGCCGCAGGTTCCCCACCCCTGATATAGCACAAGCGGTCACCAAACTATGGCCCGCGAGGTCATTTCATCCCGCTCGCGACCCAATTTCTGGTTTAAATTTGTTACATTCAAAAATGAATCTACTACTTGCGAAAGTTTACTGTCACGACATGTAGAATTAATATTACCTTACCTACTTTCATGAGATTGCAACGGCCAGATGGAGCAGTTTTGTCACGTCACAGACAAGACACAAAGTGTTAATTGTGCGCAAACGATTGCCTTATTTTGTTACTTGTGACGTAATATACATGCATTGCTTGTAAGATGAGACTAACTATGCAATTTAACAGATTTTAAATGGATTTTTAGAACGACCATATCTTGGCGCCCATATAAAAATCGCCTCGTGGGCTGGACATTCATTTCACAGTAATGAAGAGTCTACTTTAATTTCCAAACAATAAGTTCGAAATCAGCGCCGACATAATTCCTATGCATTCATTTACAATTGATTGAAGGTGAAAACGTTGCAGTCAGATTGTGCTGCGCCCCCCTTGCGAACCCCTCACGCCGCCCTAGTGGGGCGAGCCCCCCAGTTTCAGAACCCCTGATTTAGAGCTATTAGCTTACTGTGCAAATCGTTGGATCCTTATGTTGTTATTTAAAATTTAATCTTGGAAAAAAAGAAAGATCGGTGGTGAAGCTAGTGTGTCCCAGAAAGAATTGATAAACTCCTTTTTTATAGAAATGAGGGAAAAACCTGTATGCCTTGTTTGTTGCAGATGTAGCAGCAAATACAAATAAAATCAGGAGCGTTGAAATATAAAACCACTTGAGTGCTCTCGGTATTTGATACGGAATTAAAAAAAAAATTGGCCCGCCCCAAATGTTGTGCAATTCATGCGGCCCGCAGTACTAAGTAGGTTCCCCACCCCTGGGCTATATCTCTTAAAACTGGGTAGAACTACTAACACTGTAATTTGGCTGGCCCCTGGTTAAACGCCACGCTGTTGCACCATTCCTTGCCTGATGCACCGACTGCTGGTACTAGCGATGCATCACAGCATTCCATCCGGGCTGTTCTCCAGCAATTTATCAATAATACCTGGCGCCCATTGGCATTTAGGCTATAGCAAACGCCTGCGCCCACCGGAGCTGAAATACAGCGCGTTTGATAGGGAACTGCTCGCTTTGCATCTCGCCATTCGTCATTTTCGCTATTTTTTTTAAGGTCGCGTGTTTACCGCCTACACCAGTGGTTCTCAATCTTTTCCAGGTCGCGTACCACCTGACAATTTTTTGTGTCGCTGCGTACCACCTAATGTCCTAAATCCTGTTTGAATGGGTATACCAAGAAATAAAACCCATTTTCTCAACCTGGTTGCGCTAGCATATTTAGTAATTTAAAAAATGTCAAAAATACGATTTTCGCCCAAACCAGGGCTGATCAGTTGGGTCAGTTGAGTTGCAATTTTAGATTTGACTTAAATTAGGTATCGCAGAACTAGCGTACCACCTGAAAAGTTCCGACGTACCACTAGTGGTACGCGTAGCCTACCACAGTTTGAGAACCACTGGCCTACACCGATCAAGCCTCTGACCTTTGCTTTTAACAAAGTGTCCGCTCCGTGGTCAGCACGCCAACAAAGTCATTTAAACGCATTTCTGAGTTTACCACGGATGTGCGGCACATCGAAGGTAAACAAAACCACGTGGCCGACGCGCTCTCCCGCGGTCCATTGATGCTGTTCGACTTCGACTCCCACTTGACTTGGATTATTCGCCACTGGCAGCTACTCAGGTCGCCCCGGAGGTTCAAGCATATTTGCCTCATTTACGTTTTTTAAAGGTCGTCACATTTTCTTTGTTTCCATGCTGTTGTGTAGCCTGATACGATATATCCCTGCAATTGTGTATTTGTCATAATTTGACCCCCCCTGGAAAAATCCTCTGTCAGACGCGATTTTTGTCTTCAACAATACATAGATTGTCAATAAATGTTATGTTTTTGCAGTGCAACTACAAGCTAATTGCACATAACAAAGAGCTGCATCTCAAGCGAAATGAAATAAAAAGCGTTATAATAAAATAATATGCCTAAACACACAACACAATAAAAAATATTTCGCTTGTGCTTTTGCAAGGACGCAGCAAAGAGAAGTCACTGGTTGCAGCTTGCGGGCAGTG
This sequence comes from Phallusia mammillata, assembly GCF_965637545.1. Taxonomy (NCBI): domain Eukaryota; kingdom Metazoa; phylum Chordata; class Ascidiacea; order Phlebobranchia; family Ascidiidae; genus Phallusia; species Phallusia mammillata. Next base: position 21,606,933 of record NC_137252.1, on the reverse strand, counting down.
GTGGGATTAAAATTTTTTGTCAGCCGATTCGATGATCTCATGAAATCAGTGGTGGGATTCAAATTTCCATTGGTGAGATTCACATTTTTGTCATGCTAATTGCTAACTAACCGATTGGCTGATCTCATAAAATTTCGTGAGACGGTTCTATAGAACTGGTGCGAACCGACTGAATCCCACCACTGTTTGCAGGCAACACCCAGTGAAATGCACCTATGGTCTAAATTCGAACTGATTTTGCCCACAGACTATATTGCCTCTTGACCTTAATATGGCTGTAGCACAAGTTTTTAGTGTATCTGAACTGACAATTCAGGCAGAAGAAATCTTTGCTAAACACTTTGTAGGATTTCAGCCAACTGCTAAAGCATGTGCACCTGGACGGGTCAATCTCATTGGGGAACACACAGATTACAATCGTGGATATGTATTACCCATGGTAACATTGTAAAAAAAATAGTTTTAGACCTGTTTGTGTTCTGCTTGTACCAAGTTTAGGTCCTAATGATTATATTTCATAAAACAGTTTGTGTCCGCAAACTTAACATTCTATGTGTTGAACCATTATATCTTTTACTATGAGTTAGTTTATTTTGTAGTGTATTTAAATTACTGTTACGGATTTCCAAAAAAGCTATTGGAGCCATGTTTGTAAACTATTTACTACATGTTAAAGTCCTAAATTGAAGTTTTTTAGGCCCTCCCCCTTGTGACTGTGGTTGTTGGATGCAGAACAGATACCCAGGTTATTGAAATAGTCACCACAGCGGAATCAGCTGATGAACCTAAAACAGTGCAATTTCCTGTCCCTACTGAAAACAACCCTCTTACTCCAGGAAAACCAGCATGGGCTAATTATGCCAAAGGAGTTGTTCAAACTTTTAAAGGCATGTATACAGAGATTAAATCGCAATCATAATAATGACACAATTTATAAAACTAACTCCAACTCAACTCAATTTACCTTGGTAGTCAAATTATTCACAATCCACTGAACTAAAAATTGAGCCTTTAAATCATTGAAAATCAGACATTATCTCATAGCTTTGTTATACCATTTTAGATTGTTGCTTTCAGCAGAAATTTATGCTGTGGAATCAATTGGTAAAATATAAAAACGTTTTTGCAGGTGCAGCCATACCAGGTTTTAAGGCAGTAATAGTGAGCAGTGTTCCCCTTGGTGGTGGTCTTTCCAGCTCAGCTTCAATAGAAGTTGCACTACATACATTTTTGGAGTCAATTACTGGCGGTACATTAATTCAGCTGGAAACTTCAGTGATGTTGCTTGTGTGCCTTCAATATTTTCAATAAAAACTCCAAGTTGTAACTAGTTTGCTACTCTCATGTAATGATTTGAAAATGAGCAACTTTTCCAATTTTGTATCTGGCCAAAAAAATTGCTGGTTAGACATAATGTGATACTGATCACTTTTACATGTATTGTGTATGTATTTATATATATTTTATTTCAGAAAAGTCAATTGATCTAAAGGTTAAGGCGCTTTCATGCCAAGAAGCAGAACATAAGTTTCCAGGCATGCCATGCGGAATTATGGATCAGTTTATATCTGTCATGGGAAACAAAGGCTATGCTCTTTTAATTGACTGTCGGTAAGAAATTCTACTGTGTTTCTAAAAACATCTTCCTTGTCTTGATTAATTTGCTTTCTGAAAGTGAATGGTCTTAGATTCTAAAAAAACATGTACAGTATTTTTAATGTTCCTAGTTTGCCTTTAACACTTGTTTTTGCCAAATTCAGACAAGACATGAGGCACTTTTTTAAATCTCTTTGTAAAATATTTTCGTATTTCACAAACCTGCTTTACAAAAATTGTTTATTTCAAAAAATATTTTCGATTAAAATTCAGTTCAATGGAGTCTACACTTGTTCCAGTGAATGATCCTAATGTTACTGTGCTGATTGCAAATTCCAATGTTCGACATGAACTTACTGGAACAGAATACCCCTCTCGCAGAAAACAGTGCTTTGAAGCTGCATCCATTTTAAGTGTTAAAACGTTACGAGAAGCAACCCTAAAAAGTTTAGAAGGTAAGTGCTGTTGATGGTGCTTATTGTGAGACGTTTTAGTAAAACTGGTACTTGTCACAATGGCTGTGTTGTTCTTAACAAACCTATATAATGTACACAAAACTTGCATGTATTTCAACTTTACAATTTTTGAAAGTCAACCATTTTTGTGGGGTATGTATCTACATAAACTTTATGTTAGGATGGAAAATTTATTTATTAAGCTTGGGGGACCCATGTTGTTTTTGTAAATATAGTTTTATTCTGCACAGATGAAAAAAATATAGTTCTGATTAATCACAAATATATTTGCTGTACTGGATACCTACTTAGGTACAATATTCACAGTTTTGAATAATCTGGGCACAAAAATCAGAGGCAATATTTGTGTATAAAACAAGACTACGTTTTGTTCGTAATTTAGTACGTATTATTTTCTGTCTAACACTGTTTTGTCCCATGTGTTTGATCAGAAACCAAACTTTTTTTAAATTTATGCACATGTTAGTTAGATATCCATACTTGATACCAAAGTTTTACCCCATCAGTTCATCCACAGGTCCCTAAAACACACAAAAATAAAAATGGCTATATATATATACTTATTAAAGAACATAATCCAAGAGACCCAAATTCTGAACAGTTTTTGCTATGTTGCTCATTTTTTGAATATAATTGCTGCAAATGTGTGTGAGTTTGCTTAACTTTTTTCGTCAAAGACTTGCCATCGTATAAGACCAGTGAAAGTATTTGTTGATAGCTTTATACTTCACTGGTAAGATTTTTGCTTCACACATCAGAGCAATTGCATCTCGACAATGTTCTCACTGTTTCAAATGAACTATGTTGTTAGTTGTGCTCAGTACACTGACCAAACTTAGCCTATTTTCTCACTATTTAACCCATTTTTCTCAGATAGAACATAAAATAGAAAAACCTTGAAATATGTATGAATGAAATGAATTTGAACAGCTTGTACTCCATATATCATACATATTTATACCCAGTACCGATCACTGTGTTTGACAATGCAATATCGAACTTTCTCATAGTTGTCCCATTCGTTTCTGCTTGCTTAAACAACCAAGGTTATAAAAGACAGTAGATGATAAAATAAGTGTAGGAAATATATTAATGTTTTAATATAGGTTATAGTTAGGGATGTTCAAAGTGGAATATCGAATCCTTTGGATTCGAATCCATCTTTGCCGTTTAGTTCAGGTAATTGGAATCGATATAAAAGTGTGCTCTCGCCGTTGGTAAAAATGTAAACACATGCGTTACGTTTTTACGTCGACGCCCGGATCCAAACCAGTAAGCGCTATTACAACGCCCAACTCCAGGTCACGAGGCACTATTACAACGCTATAACGACGGTGGTGCATTTGAGGCATATTGAACAATTGGCGCACTTGTTTTTGCGCATCTGATGACGTGACTACGCTTATGTCATTTTGACCTGCACATTTTGGCACCTGCACATTTCGACCTTCACATTTTGGCGCACATTGTGCAAATTCTTACCGTAAGCCCTGTTGATTTCTTGACCTCAGATAAACATAAAAATGTAGTGGGTAAACGCTGCAAATTTCACGTTTTGTGTTGTAAAAGGTAGTTTAATTGGGATTTGAAAATTAATCACCCAATGTCCCAACTTTGTTTGCTAGGGTGCCTGTTTTTGCAGTTGTTATGGGTTCCCTTCTATGAAGGGGACACATATCGTTTTTGTCCGTATTTTTTTTGTCTAACGCTGGTTTGTGATACGCGTTTGGTTAATTTGGTTAAGAAAGAGTGCTTTAAATTTATTGAAATTCGCACAGATGTTAGTTATTAACCCGAATTTGATCCTCCTGAAGTTTGACCCCGAATGACCCAGCAGTTCACCCACAGGCCCCCTAAACGTATTTTTTTAAATGGCTATACTGACTAAAGTACAGCATCTCGGAGTTATATGCTTTGTTGGTTGGTGCAATGTAAGGTTTTTTAAAGAATTTTGTATCTTTTTTTCGGATTCACCCCTTAAACCCAAAATATTCTTTTCTGTCTACTGCTGGTTTGTTGTACGCGTTTGGTCAAGAAAGAGTAAACAACAACAACAATCCAATGTACACGGTAACCGTGTCAATCATGCATAAATTGAGCAATACGGTATTGTTAAACATTACGGACTGCGTGCTACTGAAAACGGCGTCTAAAAAACCAGTTGTTTTGTATACCTTTGTAGCAAATGGCTTGTTAATTTATAGTGTCTGTAATACAGTGGTTAAGGCTTTCTAGGAAAATTTGTGTTAAAAAACTGACCGAAAATATTAAGTTCAAAAAAAGAGATTAATAGAAAGTACTTTTCCCGTTCTATATTGCTGTTTTTTCTAATGATATGACAATAATGATACAAAAAGAATACGGAAAAAACTTTTAAAGTTGGCTTAATGCTTTCCAAAAAAAATCCTCGGGAATCTAACCATAACTGCAACATTTGTTTACCGCAAATATGCACAAACACGCATTCGTTTTTGTTGTAAAAACAATCATATGTGTAGATCAAATTATGTGTAGGCCTATAGTAAATTGGTAATCAGAAAGCCACCTTTCTAGTTTTAAGTTAACAAACATTATATATTTGTACACTAGGGAGTCTTTGTCAGTCCTCTACCATCAGATAAATCAAATTACCTCAGCATACTTATAACATAGTTACTCTTACTGAAGGCAATAAAAATCACTAAATAAAATTGTTACTGTTAATTTTTAATGTTATGCTAATTCTTCTGTCTTAGTGGATTTTGGGGCATTTAGTTTCAATGCAGTTGTGCAAGAATTTATCCCAGTGGTTTTCTTTATTTTGGTTGGTTCCTTTTTTGCATTATAAATGAAAAATATGTTTTATAATGTATTAAACTGGTCTACTTTCGTTGTTGTCAAGATTAATGATTGCACAGTCAAAAATAATATAAGAACTGGATTCAATATTCTAGATTTGAAACCATTATTCTAGAATAACCAGTTATTCTACTTTGAACATCCCTAGTTATAGTGTATACACAAGAGCAATATGTGCTAAGCCACCCCTCTAGTTACATAGGATGTTGTATTTACAGGACTTACCAGTCAGATGGACCAAGTAGTTTATAAACGGGCAAGGCATGTCATATCTGAAATTGACAGAACAACAAAAGGAGCTGAGGCATTGAAGATGGGAGATTACAATACATTTGGAAAGCTCATGGTCTTAAGCCACAATTCACTTCGGTATTTCAATTTTATAGATTATATTTCCTTAATTGCTTCCTTTATTACTTTTTTTCTGAGCCATAAGGGAAATTAATATTTTTCTTATTTGAATTTAAGGTTATGTCAATAACTTTAAAAAATCTAAGCAGAATAAAATTTGTTTTGTGGTAGCATAAGATTAAAACTTGCAGCTTGGATTAAAGACTATATAAACCATTAGCAAATTATTAAACATTTGGTGCTCAGTCAATTGTTTGAAAAAAAAAATTACACAAACAGTCAGCAATCTTACACAAACAGTGTGTGTTAGGACCTAAGTGGTTTCTTTGTCTTAAAAAAGTTATTTTGATTTTTCCTACTCTTATGTTTTAGTGATGACTATGAGGTAAGCTGCAAAGAACTGGATGAATTGGTGGAACTAGCTTTGCAGTGCGATGGTGTGTATGGAAGCAGAATGACGGGTGGGGGTTTTGGTGGTTGCACTGTAACATTGCTACAAGCTGACCAAATACAAAACGTTGTGTCCCATATACAGGTGCGAAAAATAAAAGTTTTATGTTTTGTTGCTTTGTTATACAACTCTTGAATTAAAACAAAACTTGCTAAACGCACGTTTTTGTTTAGGCAAAGTACCAAGGAAAAGCAACGTTTTATGTTGCCTCGCCATCAGATGGAGCCAGAGAGTTGTAATCCCATTTTGAGCAAAAGTTCGCATTGCAATTAGATTTAAATCGACATTTTTTTTATAATTACACGGCCACGCAACGAAATATTAAGCATATTGTGTTTCCTTCAAAAGCGTTTTTACTAAAAATTACTATATTCAAGCCGTTATTTTAATGATGTTATGTGCAATTGCCTTTTATCTTCAATTAGCCGCAGTATGATTGCAAAATTCGGTGCTAGGCGACTTTACCTCAATAAACAATTCGAAATAGTAATCGATGTATTTAATGCTGACATCAACTGTGTCGTTGAAGCAGGGCTACAGTGAGCATAAAAAATGAAATAATTTTTTAGGAAACACGTCGCCACTCGGTTGGCACATTTCATCACAATGGCTGTAACACAGACAAGGGGTCGATTTCACAAATCATTTTTTTAAATCGTACTTTTTAGGTGCAAGCAATTAGAATAAAGCGAAGCAAGTATTCGGAAATTTGAGCAGCATTCGAATCAAACTAATGAAACTTACGAAAAATTACGTTTTAAGATCCAGCAATTTGAAATAATACCTTAAATCAATAGTTCTCAAACTGTGCGTCGCGACGCCCTGGTGCGTCGTTTCAATTTTCCAAAGGCGTCGCAAAATAATTCCGTTTCGTGGCTTTTTGTTGTTGTATCAATAAACACAACTTAAATAATAAGTTTCCTCATCGCAAGTCCAGAAAACTTTTCCAGGGGCGTCGCAACAAAAAAAGTTCTAGAACCACTGCCTTAAATGATCGAAAATCAACTGTGCATTAAGGTCAAAAACCCACGAACATTCCAACGAAACCTAACATTAGTGTTGGTAAATTTATAATTTATTGATAAAATGCGAACAAGTGAGAACGACTTGATACAGCCTATAAATAAATACAGAGCAGTTTCGTTTTACTTGCAACTAACATTATCATCCCTATGTTTTGGCTAGCCAAGATGTTTACATTTCGAACATGACACACTTGCCCTCACAAACATTAAATGTCTGGGAACAACTTGATACTTCCTACTGGCACTGCAATTGCGTTGCGTCACAGTTAAAACTCTCCCCTGTAACGTTTCGCAACAACAAGATCTTATTGTTTATTTATGAGTTAGTACAACTATAACATTATTTCAAAGGCGTGTAAATACGAAATATAAATTGCGGGAGGTTTCTGGCTGAGGGTTTACGGACCAGATTTGGAAATTCCAGGGCCATATGGTAGGCCAGGGGTCGGCAACCTTTTAGGCGACGCGTGCCAATTTACTTGTTATTTCGATGTGTTAATGACTCCGCGTGCCAACGTTTTTCTAAATAATAGTGGTTCGTGCTAGCAGGTATCAATAAATAGAGAAAGCAGAGTGTTTTGTGCGTGTAAGGCCAATTTTAAGACAATGGCATGATAAAAACTGCAAACAGGCAGTGTACCAGGTTAAACCGTTACTTCAATATAAGCACGCAAATCGGTTGGCGTGCCATGAAAAACAACTTCGCGTGCCAACCTTAGCACGCGTGCCAGGGGTTGCCGACCCCTGTGGTAGGCTATGGATTTTTGTGTTGACCTACATCCGGTGGATCTTTGTTTAGATCAGTGGTTCTTAACCTTTTTACAACGGCCGAACCCCTGCGATATTCTTCAGCCTTTGGTCGAACCCCAAAGTTACATCCTAGGTTTTTATCCCATTTTGTTTTGTAGGTCATTATTAGTTTTTGTTCAAACGTAGTGGTAACAGTTACTGTTTGTCATTTTGTTAAATTCTGACATCCTAATACAAGCAATTTGTTTCATGATTGCGTTAATTCCAGCAACTTTTAGTTTTTACCAAAATGAAGCATTGTGTTTTTAGCATCTGTACACAAACATGAAAAATATAAAGTAACAAGTTTTTGCTGCCAACAAAATTTCGTTGTTGTTTTGCTTATACGAACAACGCGAACAAAGCTCTTTCTTACGTGCAAAAAAGAAAATAAAACCTTAGTGCAGGGGTGCACAATCATTTTGCTAGGACGGTCGCATCGCAGATTCTTATTTCACCAACGGCCGCCATTTACCTGCTTATTTTTGTTTTAAAATACTTGGTTTATATCATGTAACCATCTAATAGCGCCCAAAAAGCCCAAATTAATTTCTAGCTCGGTGCACAGATTGAGCTGCACAGCGAGGACATCAGTCTTACGTCTATGATGTCATCATCTATATTGTGATGCTTGTGGTACCTGTTTTGTTCGCATTGTTGGCACACAATAGGTGTACAAAAAGTCTGACACATATTGTTATTAGGCTAGTAATACTCTTTTTAGTACCACAAAAACTGGTTAGAGCAGTTTAAAAAAAAACCTGCCTAAGTTTAGCCTTCCAGTGTTTTGATATTGAGCAACTACAAATTGCCGTTTTAAGCGACTATAGACACTAAAGTTTGACAAAAACAAGTATTTGTATTGTACTTCAAAAAGACCTTCGTCGAACCCCTGATTTGGCGTTGCCGAACTCCTGGGGTTCGATCGAACCCCGGTTAAGAACCACTGGTTTAGATATGTGTGCGAAATTGATTACTTCAAAAAACTATAAATTTTGTACACAATTTGTCAATTACTGGCAATCAAATGTAACATTTGCCGTTTTCTGTTGACCAGTCTCAATATGAGAGTCACGTGACTTTTTGCTAAAAAATAAACGCGTAGCATAAAAATAATGGCGTAGATCTTAATACGTGTATCAAGTTAATTACAACACCATCAAGTTGTGTGAAACGTATTATTGAGCACAAAATCTGTCACGATGCAACACTCGTGACAAAAATTATTCGAGGCGTGTTGTGTTGGCAAATTTTACTGTCGGCTCCCAAATTGTTTTTGTTTATGCGTTATATTACACGCACACCTTTTCTTATAGTTACAGCTACGTCGCATCAGAAAAACTACATTATACTAAAAATTCGCACTAATTTATCGTTTTGATGCTTTATTAAATCCGGTGCTTTAACGCCGAAAATAATGACTCGTTATAATTGCCCTACAATTGCGCGCACGAGTGGCGAGGCTCCATGACGGATGCGAAGGCGTATAATTACCACTTATGTGCTTGATAATATGCGAGTCGCCTACTTTTTGTGTTCCATATACTTCAACGCCTGACATTTACCGTAAGCCTTTTACAATAATGTACACAAGGGTGTTGGGGAAAACTTGTTGTTGCTTTTGTTATCCAGCTGTGGCATACTGCTCATTTAAGTCTTATTTTAAAAGTCTCTTACTGATGAATTGCACCACTCAAGATTCACAAGATTCCGTCGAGTGACCTATGCTTGAATGGTAAGTGTTACTTTTGCTTATGACGCTTCCATATTCAATGACCCAAAGTAAGTTTACCTGAAAAAACACCAGAGCAAATTATAGTTGAAAATATACTGTGACAAAGTAAAAGGTCTGTTACGCATGGGTTTTCCAAAACAGAATCTAGGCAGTCAGCAGGCACCATACAAACATGTTGACATTGAAAGTATTGTCACTGCTGACGCTTGCATCGCTTTTTTTCGCCACGATGTGCATAGCAGGTAATAAACACAAAATATGACTGTGATGTATTGCTGATTGGTACGATCCAGCCGGTCGACATCTGCAAGTAGTGATTAAACTTTAGCGGAACTGTAGCCTCTTGACTCTGGCAAACATTGAACAAGCAGTCACTAGCAATTATACACAACACAGAGAGGCTGCTTCAATTAGCGAGTTTCTTGTTGTACAGGGCCACCAGCACTTAACAGTGATCCCAAGGCAAGAGCAGTTTCAAGTACAAATTCGTGCGGAGGAGTAATAGACGATCGCGTGCGGGGTAAGCTTCTGTAAATGTTTACTGCTTTGACAATGTCCACAAGTTCATGTAAGACCTATTTGTATCGAAGGCATCATTGAATCTCCAAACTATCCGTTGAGGTACCCGGCAAACCTACATTGCAGTTGGATTATAAAGGCACAGCACTCTACTGATGAGATTCAACTGACGTTCGTGGACGTACAACTCGAAGAATCTAACAGTTGCATGTAATTGCTTAGTTTGTTTAAAGCTGATGTACATGACAATTAAAATTATTTTCAAATAGTACGCGTAAACAACCAAAATTAGTAGTAGGTTTAACAAAATAGCCTGTTACGCCTAAAGCTAGTTACTATTCGATTTAATATTTTGCCCAAGGTACTGTTGAACAACTCACTTTAGGGTAAAAAAATATGTACCGATCCAAACTTTAGTTGTGGAATAGCTGTTTATGTCAAACGGAGGCTGTGTTTGTCACCTGCTTTGATCGTGACAAACATGCTTTGACCGTGACAAACAAATTCAAGGCCACAGAAACTTTTCTTTTTATTAAACAGGTTTGATTACATCGAGATTGTCTTATCTAGAAACAAGACAAAATACCGCATTTGTCAAGATAGTGATACAATTTGGAAGTTTAAAGGATTTGCAAAAGTTCAATTTCGAAGTGACAGCACCAGCGAAGACGCCGGATTTCGATTGGCTTATCGTAGTAAGTTTTCATGTATGTTATTAGGCTATTCCATATTTTGACTAGATATGTCGACAGGCAGTTTAACTGCTTGTTGGCATCGTTAGCGGTTTGAAGAAGCCACAGGTATCGGTTGACAGCAAGAGAGATTAGCTGTGGATTAATTCGATGTGACGTAGTTAATCCCCACACAACCATCCTTTGTTTTAGTCACGCGAAAAAGTGAACTCATTCAGTCCAATCCATCATTGACAACAAGGTACCTCACGGCGAAACCAGCAACAGTACAATCGACGGCGAAGACTCAAAATACAGGTACAGTTGTGCAGTCGTTTATGACAAAGTATATGCATATCGAAACATTGTTGATGAGTTGAACTTGCAAAATTTGAAGTCAAGCGTTTTGATGGGAAGCAGCGGCACTGGACTAAACCTGATGAAAAACTAAATCATCAGGAATTTACTGCAATTCAAAACGCAACACGGACTACCAGCATTCCAAAAACAATAACTGGTTTTGATAATTCGGATGAGAATCAACCATTTTCGGCAAGCAAACAGGCGACCAATCTACCTAGCGAAAACCCACCGGAGATCAGTGAATCAGAGAAAATGTTAGTTACATTGTAAAGATTTTACTGATTTTTGTGCTGTTTTTGGTAAATTTTATTTTATACCACTTCATTGAAAATGATTTTTGGAATCCCACAGACGTATTGAAAACAGTTTAAAAGTAACCCACATACTATTTGTAACACGACATCGTTAATTCCTTTCCAGGTCCATAGAATTGTATAGTCAAGGGCTACGATAAAATTAACTGAACATTTACAGATCAAGGCTTAGCATTTGGCAGTCGGCGATCATTGCATTTACCGGCACATGTTGTGGAATTCTGATTGTTTTCTCGGTAAACATCTGGTGCAACGAAAGGCAAGTAAACTGCATGTATACAAAGCAAATATGCATAACTTGTGAAAGATTATAGTGTCTGTAGCATTTTGTCGCGATATGCATCAACAATGCCAATAAAATATACCTCTGTCTTGCTCTTTCACGTATCGTGTACGACGCTAATGTATCTGAGTGTAAAGTTTCAATCCAGCAGTAGTTAAAGTCCATGTTTAGTTTTTAATTGATAATGTTTTAATTTTTGTGCACATTGTTTAGGAAAGAAAAACTTGATCAATCGATTCCACTCGACGGCGTTTAGAATGGAAGCCTCTCAGACACGGACCGCAGCCCAAAACCTCATGCTGAATGGATTAAAAGACCCAAAACAGTTTTCAGCGATGACGCCTATAACTGCGACAGTCACCTATGTGTGCATTGCTTTAGGTGTCGTTTTAATCGGATTGTTGGTCCTATGGGCGGTAAGTGCATGCTGCGAACATAAAAAGCCCAAGAGGAGGCGGATACTCAGGTCTCCTATGTCAAATATAAATGGTCATTGCGACCACCACTTATACGGAAGCACTGCTTGCCTATCCACGGCTACCACAACCTCGTTTGGTAATGAATCGGAATGCCAACTTGTGGGGAACAGACCTATCGGGCGAAACATAAAGCTGGGTGCTCACCCCATGTCAAATGGTTTCACAACGTTAAGCAAAGATGAGCCACATTGTCACAGCGATTTTAGTCTTGTATATTGTTCATCGCACTGCACAAGGTGCGACAAAAAGCTACGCTCACTGAAAACGGTTGAATCGAAACGACTCAAATCCGGCCGTAAACCGCTTAAACGGCATTCCTCCGAAAAGTCGAAGCTCCTGCGAAACACCAGTCTGTACTATCACACCGATCCGAGAAACAAAGAACTCAAGCGCACTGCATCACAGTACAACAATTACTATCCAAAAAATTACAAGCATCATCATTTACCCACGTCAGGAGGGCGAACTGATTACTTCAGCGAAAGTTTGGATGAACGTTCGTTTCCACGTATGCAAATGATTCCTCGTGCAAAACTTGACAGCAACACATTGGAAAACACAGCAACAGTCTCCAACAACAGTTATCCAACTATAAACACTATATCGCAACCGAACGACAGTTTGCCATCAACATACGCTGCCAAATCAACAGCACAGAACTCAGTCACAGCAAATGCTGCAACGCCCACTAGCGAACAAACACCAGGAACTTCTCCTTACCCCTGTACAGTGCCAACCTTGCAATAATAGTATCCGTCTCGCCAGTACAGCGCCCTACAAATGCCGAAAAGTCTTATGTTGTATATCACCGCACATTACAATAAATCAAGTAAACGAAGTGTAAGTGTGTCATGTCACGAGACAAAGTGAAAGGATAAATGTATTGCGATTTAGACAAATTAAAAATGTTAAAGCTTGAAATCTGCACCCAAACTCGAAATAAGTATCTGAAAAGTGAACTCTAATAAACATACCCTCCTTTTAAAAGATATGTAGCCTAATATACATAAATTGAAACACTGAAAGTAGCCAGTCAAACGAAATACAGCAAAAACATTGGCCCACTTAACTTAAGTGCAGCAAAGAATACTGCCATGACATTGCTGTCTTAAATTGTGCATATAGCTCGTTTGGCAACTGTATAATTAGCCACAAACCGCTGAGCATTCTCACACAAGTATAAGACTGCCAAAGGATGGGCGTTCTCACACAAGTAGAAGACTAACAAGGGATGTCATCTGTAGCAGAGGTGGCCAGACCTGCATCATGCTCGAGCCGCATATCACAAAACGTAGTTTAAAAAGAGCCGCAACACAAAAAATCGAATTTATTCACACTCAAAGAAGTGATACTGTAAGTCTCCATGTGGGCTGCAAGGTGTTTGAAATTAGGCTGATATGATGGGAAAGTTTTTGTGTTTAGATTCGTAATGTCGCTTTAAGTTACTAGTTTTGTGATGGTTGAGAGAAGCTGGACAAATAAGACACACAGGTTTACCTCCATTATCAATGAATGCAAACTGCTCCTCACATTCTGTTTTAAAAGTTATATTTTCCTGTTATGTTTCTTTTTTTTGCAATTATTTCTCAACGACCTATTTGGCAAAACTTTGCTGTGAATGCTGGTATAAGGCGCAATGCAAATGTAAAAAGCTTTTAATGTCAGCCCTGACTTATAGCCTCAATCTGACAAGAAATTTGACTACAATGCACAAGCTAGCACGCTTCTGTTTCATAATATTCTTTGCGTTTTCGGAATAATATTAATAACTTATTACAAACAGTCAGTCTTTTGTTAACACGTGATAGAATACATTGTTTTATAATCAGTTTAAACCAGGGAGTCGAACCGGAACTGAACCCGAACCCGCGAACCGGTTTGAGCGGTTAATTTCTTTAAACCCGAACCGCTAATTACGATTTTCTAAAAACCTGAACCGGAGTTGAACTCCATTATTTGTTTGGCGTTGGACCCAAACCGGAACCGAACCATTAAAAATACAGTCTGTTATATATTTTGTAATTTTTTTTCAAAACAGCGGACTGAAGAATACGGGAGATAAAGGGCGTGTCAAAAATAACAGCGCAGAGGCAAAATTATTTTGGAGTTTGATAGAGTTTGATAAGGCCAGATAGATGATGGGTAGAATTAAATTGAAACGAATAAAGATTTGAACCGGTTTAAAAACCGCAAACCGGTTCAGCCTGGATAATTTGCCCAAACCGGAACAAAACCCGAACCCGAAAAAAAAAAAAAAACGGACCTGAACCCGAACCCTTAAAAACAAAACCAAGTGAACCCGAACCGAACCTGAACCCATATGACAAGCGGTTCGACTCTCTGGTTTAAACAACTTGGCAATGGGGAAATTGCATGTGCAACATTAAAGAGTCGCAATCAAAGGCTCAAAGAGCTACATGCGGCTCGGGAGCCGCAGTTTGGGAACCCCTGATCTGTAGTGCTTTTCGAATCATAGTTTAGGGTTGCCATATTTTATGATACACAATCCCTGACAAAATTTGGTGGTTCTCAACTTCTTCGTTATTTTCTCTAAACGGCCCCTTTTGCCGTTATTTCGAGGGCTCGCGGTCCTTAAGCCTGAATGTGTTTTTTAGAAAAAGGTAAATTGATTGCAGGATTTTAGCTAGTTATGTAAAATTCTACATAACAATGATCCAAATCTGACATTACAGACAAGACAAAAGACAACTAGTAACAGGTATTGTTACGCGCGCATACACACTGCGTGTCGCCAGTTCACCTCTTTACGTTTCATGGTATAGACGCGGTTGTAGCTAACTACTAGAAATTTTCTCTGTTGGTACATTAATTTCAAATGTTTGTGTATATTTTCTTAAATTCATGAAGTTTAAGCACATTTTCACATTTCTCCCTGACGCAGATTTAAACACTAAATTCCCTGACATGTCAGGGAAAATCCTGACGTATGGCAACCCTATCATAGTACATGATAACTTTCAGGTGGCCAGCACAAAGACCACGCAATCTGTGGCCCGGTCTGGTCTCACACTAGGTAATTGCACCACAACGGATTTGACGTCACAAAGTCAATGTTGCGTCAATAGCAATGCCAGGACGATATTCCCGGCACCCGAACATAACAGCTCGGCGCCACCAGAGGCAAGAAATCTTATACCATGCCTAAAAACTATGTTAGGGTTGCCATACGTCAGGATTTTCCCTGACATGTCAGGGAATTTAGTGTTTAAATCTGCGTCAGGGAGAAATGTGAAAATGTACTTAAATATCAGGAATTTAAGAATACATATATATACATACTATGAAATTAATCTACCAACGGAGAAGGTTTCTAGTATTAGCTACAACCGCAAGTGGGGTCGCCTAAACTTTTTCTGGGATCGCTATTAATTCAATCTATCGGCTTTTAAGTTCTTTACCAAAAAAATGGCACGTTTTGTCCCAGTTCGCAACCTTTGCTCATGTTTTGCAGTACATCTTAGTACCCGTGTCACAATCTAATCATTGTGATGCAATAGTCTATATAACAAAAACGTTATCCAACCCATTGTTACGCGATAAAGACTCATGAATGGCTTGTTGTGTCCAAAATAGTACAGCGGGTATATAGGGAAAAATACATAAATTAACTGATTTCTGCAAACTGGTAAGGCCAAATTTAATAAAACTTTTGGGTTCTAACATTTGAGCGTAATAATGCACACTGAATGCTAATATTTGAAGTCTACTTGAAAATTAAGCGGGCATATTTACATTAAAAATAGTTTCAGTTTCGGCATTACCCCCATCGGAAAAAATGGGGTCGCGTGTAAATGCTGTTTCAATTTTCTTTTAAATTGGGGTCGCTTTCAAAAAAGGTTGAAGACCACTGCTTTAGGGCATTTTGCGGGGACCGCGAAAAGGTGGAAGTATTTCTATATTTATATTTGGCGTCAGTTTGTGCAACTGAATAAGTTTAAATCAAAGTGAAAGTGAGAATCGACCGTCTTCATTACTAAACAATACACTCTAAAAAAACTTCATTCATTTTTGTGAATCTTTTGAAAGATACAAGTCTTTTTCAATCTTTCACGGCGTCGTTGTGTGATGTTTTCATTCACACTGCCGAAATTGCGAGAAAACAGTATTTTAGTGGGTGCGAGATTCCCTTTTTTACTACTATGAATTTGCGCGCCAATCGTGGAGAAATGAGAAGGCGCTCCGATTGGCCAGTTCGTTGGTGAGGTCATAATTGAATTATGGCTAACAATGCATTCCATCCTCACGAACTCCCCTCGCTCAAAAGTTGCCCAGCATGCCTTAGAATCTGGCAGCCATTATATCGCGAAAAGTGCGCGAATATGCTGCTAAACGGTTTTCGGAATTGAAATAGGCTATTGCTGCCAGGCATAAAGTTTAACCGAGTATTGCTCTTCCAGCAGTTTTATTGTAAAAAAACGTCGATTATTTACAATAAAACTGCTGGAAGAGCAATACTCGGTAACTCAGTAATTCGGTATTGTTGGTGTTATAGTCGGTAAAATGAGAATGGTTACATCTAAGTCAGGGGTCACCAAACTTTTTTGACTGCGGGCCGGATAAGTCTAAAAATAATTCGCGCGGGCCACATAGTTTACATGTCTTAGCGCCGCCTTTCAAAACTTAGCCCGCGAGGCGATTTTTCTAGGTGCGCCAAGATTTGGTCTTGCTACAATCCCATTTAAAATCTGGTGATGCGACTGTTAAATTGTATAGGTCGTCTCTTACAAGCAATGCTTGTATGTTACGTCACAAGTAAAGGCATTTGTTTGCGCACAATTGACATTAGTAGTCATGTCTGTGACGTAACAAACTGACTTTGGATCAATCCTGGGCGTTGTAATCCTATTAAACTAGGTAATATTATTACATTTTTCGTAAGAAGTAGATTATTTTTTGAATGATACAAAGTTATCAATACGATTTGGCAAACCAAAAAATGTGGTCGCGGGCCGGATCCGGTCAATTGACATGGCAATTGAAGAAGAGATGAAAAGTAAGATACTTTTTGTTTGAAGTTTTGGCACTAGTGTTCTGTGTGTATTGATAAATAGATGTCTAACCTAATATCTACCTGTTTTAAGCGTTGATTTAGCAATGATGGAAAAGGGTTATGAAAACATCTACAAAATAAGCACTGCGATAAACTTTAGCATAAAATGTTGATTTGTACATTGTTATAACAATATGTGTTGTGGGTTTGTGACAAACTATTGTTTGAAATATGGGAGCATTTAGCACTAACCAACTGCTAATATTTTGCTTTTACAGAGAATCTATCAGCATTATACCTATTCAAATGCGACCCCTAAACATGAAACGACAAGATGATACTTTTCTGCGATTTGTTTTGGTATCGTTGGGCCAAAGGTTTAACCTGACGAGTTCTTTCTTAATTTGAAATCACCAGTGACATTTGGCCAGAAGGGTCAGACTTGTTGTGTGCATTTGAAAAAATGTTTGCTTCCTCTTGATGTGCACTGTTTCAAGTTTTAACACAATGTGCTGTGATCACTGCCTCTCTGATGTGTCAGTGTACACGTGGTGTGATTTATGCATTTCGTTTCACAATAAAAAGACACCACTGAAGATTTCAGTAATTAAAAGATTTTTTATGTGAGGTTTCAACTATTCTAATCATTCAAAAATCTCAATAAAACAAATCATTCAAAAAAAGATTAAAAACTGCCGAATTCAATCTTTCCATTCATTTAAAAAAATGAATCAAGTGAATTATTCAAATCGGTTCAATCTTTGAAAGGTTGGCAGGAAATTTCATTCAAACTTCATTCATTTTTTTAGAGTGTAGGCTTTATTGCGTGACAACCAACAAAAATGCAATTGTTCGCGCACAATTGTAATGCTTTTGTCTTGTCTGTGATGTCAGATTTGGATCATTGTTATGCGCAATTTTGCATAACTAGCAAAATGCCTGCAATCAACTTTCGTTTTTCTGAAATACACAGTCAGGTTTGGGGACCGCGAACCCTCGAAATAATGGTAAAGGAACCGTTTAGAAAAAATAACGAAAATGTTTGAGAACAACTGGGTTAACGCAACCGAGATAAATTTTGTCAGGGATTGTGTATCGTAAAATATGGCAACCCCACTCTAATATCAAAATCACAATTGTGAAGATAGGCCTACAGATGAGCAAGGTGTTTAAAAAACAAATCTTGCAAACTGTGCAAGTTTAGGATAGCCTGCGTCGAAAAAATGGACGGTTGGAATAAATATCTTACTAATTGTGTTTAATAACTTACCGTACATGAATAGGCCACATTTGGATTCAAGTGAAATAAATGAAGAGCATTGTGGTGGCGATACGAATAAAATGATATACTGCTGGTCGATTTTTTTATTGGTTGATTCAATTCACGATCAGGAAGATCGAAGTCAAAAATAAGACGAGGCTAAACTGCGTTTAAATATAACTTCAGATCAATAAATGCCAAAAAAGTACCGGAGCAGTAAAAAACAGAAATAAATATTTTGTGTATCATTGGGATGGCTCACAAGCTACATCAAGTATAGGAACAAACTGGATTGAAAAATGAAATATTTTTGTGGCCATTTTTACAACCTGAAGTATTACAGCTCCAAGAGGCAATATAAAATTGTACAAGTTGACAAACACTCTGATCTCTATCAGTGGACAAACAAACAGGGGCACTGTGTTCGTTTTTATTTTGGGGAATTCCCCAAAATCTAAATCAATATTTTTTTGTCATGTGTCGATTTCGTTTCATACAACCCTGAGAACTGAGATATATTGTTTTCAACATTTTTTTAGATCGCAGGCCCCTCAAAAAGATATGTGGCTGAAAATGGTAGTAGGGTTCGCAAAGCTACGTTGCATTGTTATAAACATGCGCATATTTGGCCCAGAAATCATTTGAATTCCTCGCTAAACGCAATGGTGCTTCAATTCCGTTTTTCAATTTCCCCCACACACATTTCATAAATATGAGCTACCATATTTCTTTACCAACAAGCTCTGTCAGATGAGATTTCAGTGCCTGTAGAATGCTGTAAAAAACTTGTAAATGTGCCACAATTGGATGCATGCATTTGATCATATTTAAGTTGATAATATTTTGTTGGGTTTAAAATGCCACCTAAATTCCATCGCTTGCTATCTAAACATTTTTTTTAACTTTTCATTTCTTCATGTAAATATGCAGACACACAATTTTACATTTGCAAAAGGGAAATGAGCAAAATGACAGAAAATCATCACCTAGTAATTTTAAGTCAAATGTGTCGAGTTTGTGGTTGTATCAACCGTGATATTAGTTGCCGGAGGCCTGTAAAAGAAACAAAAACATTTGCACAAGACCTTTTGCAGTTTGGTATAGATGCTGTGAAAGATGATCCAAATGTGCACCCTCAAGGCATTTGCAAAAGGTTGGCCATGAAAGCTAGAAACTGTATTACAAATGTTTTTTGTTCTAGTATTGGTTGTGTTAGCTGTAGTTTGTGTAATGTTTAATAGCCTAAATCAAAACACTTACGTGTTTAGTAAATATTTGCAATATTGATCTATGCCAGGGGTGGGGAACCTTTATTTTTATAAAGGCCACCAAACGGTTTGTCAACATTCGTTTGGGCCGCATAAACTATTTCCCAGGCCAACGACACAGGTGTTGAAACTTTTAGACTTACAGAATGGTCTATTCCCTTGTAGAGTTATAGGACTTACGGTCCAAGCTAAATAAAATGCCTTACTACATTCCTGTCTTTACTACAACATTTAGGATTTTTTAACCAAGAAACTCGCTTGTTTACAAATGTCATTGATCTAAGAGCAGCTTATGACATCATAGACGAGTTTAAGACATTCGATTATGTGCAAACAATTGTTCTTTTGCAAAGTAAGATTGTAACCTTGGGCTTTTAATAGTCCTATGGTATTTGCTTTGTGTACCACTACGAGACCATTTGGCTCTAGTTTGAAAACTATTGCCCTAGAACTAATCAAATAGTAATGTGGAATAAAGGTCAAAAAATACGTTTCTGTCTGTTTTACAACGCCTGGTGCAGTCTGTAATATCAGCATCCTAAAATGTATTTTGACATCGAAGGCCGCACTCAGTGCCCTAAAAGGCCGCATGCGCCCTTTAGGCCGCAGGTTCCCCACCCCTGATCTATGCCAAGAGCGAGAAACTGTTTATTGCAACAGGCCCCAATTTTTATTTATAATGATTTAGGCAATAAACCAACACTTACAGGTTGATAAAAACATATATTTACTGCACTGGTTCCCAATCGGTAGTTCACGCCCTCCTTAAGGGTCCATGGGTTGGTTCCAGGGGTCTGTGAAGGCAAAACTCATATAGTTGTAGCTGTTAGCTAACAGTATCAAAAATGTTTTTGTTGCAAAATTTAGCTGCAATGCAATAGCGAAGATGTCATCTATTGAAGAAAATGCCAGGAAATTGGACTTTTATAACTTTCAACCACACTCTTCCATGGTAGGGGCTACTTTGATTATTACACTATTCATTTGAAAAACCCAATTAAAAATTTGTGAATTATATTTTTTGCAGGATATTTGTCATATTTGTATGCACCCATGTCCTGCTTGCCTTCTTGTCCCAACTAAATCACTGCCTACAGATGGGTACTTGCGAAAACCCCTTGCAAATAAGGAAGCAAACAGTGTTCGACACAAGGCATTGTTAAAATCAGTGAGTTGTTTTGAACACTTTTTTTCAATCTTGCAATTTCAAAAAGGTGGGAAATAGTTCAAGTCAAGTCATTATCAAGAACTTCTTTTGAATTAATGCTTAATCCAGCTTTAAAATTAACCTTCGGACACAAACCTAAAGTTGGAAAACAGTTGTACTGTTTTTATTTGTTATCTGCATTCCATTGTCCTTTTTAAAACATCAGTGTGTTGTATTTCATTTTAACCACCAGCCAATAATATTAAAAAGTGTTATAAAATGAACAAAGCCAATTCAGAGGTGCACAACCTTTTCACTATTGAAAGTAGCATCAGATTCCTATTGAGCTATAGTTAAAAAGTATCACATTTATTGCACCAAGAAAGTTTTTTCAACTTGTATACAACATGGCCTAAAAACAAAAATAGGTTAAATTGCAAATTCAACTGAAGGCAAAAAACAGATCATTAAAAATAAATATGTTTATTACAGTGTAGTCATGTCTGTGAAAGGAACAAGCATACCCCTCCAACACTTTCACAGAAATGTTTGTGTATTGATGTATTAATGAAATACCCTGGTAAGTGCAAATTTATCAACAAACGGTTGTAATAAAGTACAAAATTAGTAATTTTTATGATGACAAACATAAAACCATGTGGTTTTATTTGAATCTATGGACTTGGAGCAGGGTTGAAGAAAATATTTGCTTGATAAATGTTTTGACATGCCATTTTGGTCTCTCAACACCCCTATGTGTTGCAAATTACAAAATTTAGACAATTCATAGCTCGTAGTTGTTTGTTGTTTAGTTTTTGACTACTTAAAAATTTGTTATAAATCTTATTGTTTTTTGATTTTTACAGAGCATGGTGAGAACTGTGGACTTTGTTCATCAGCCTGTCATCTGTGTGGTGAATGTTTATCTTCTAAAGCAAGTCGTATTTTCTCCATACAGTATGTTGAAACTCCTATTGAGGAGCCCAAAATTGGCAAGTGGGCAATGAAAAGAAAGGTATGTTGTAGTACGTTTTATGTTTGGCACAGAAATTTATTTAAAAAAGTGTTCAAATATACACACACACATATAAATGGATATTGGCAGCATTATCAGTATCTTATTAAAATAGAATCTTTCTCTGACACTGGGAGTTTCTGACCCAGACCTGTCCAACTCCATCTAAACCAGTGGTTCTTAACCGGTGGGTAATTACCCACTAGTGGGGAATTTGAGGATTTCAAGTGGGTAATTTGAAGTTGGGTTTGTTGTTCCATGTGTACTCCACTGGTTCTTAACCGCTGGGAAATTTCCCACCAGTGGGAAATTTAATGTTTTCAGAGGGAAATTATGTGAGTCGGGGGTCACCAAACTCGGGCCAGCGGGTCGAATCCGGCCTTGAATTAACCATTAAAAGTTAATTTAATCCAATTTTTTTCCACAACAACATGTAAGATTAATATCACCTAGTTCTACAAGACGCAGAAAATCAGAAATTTGATTGTTACGTCACAGACATTACTAAAAGTATCAATGACTGTGTTGTTGTTCACGAATAAATGCCTTTCCTCTGTTGATTGTGATGGAGTAAATGACTAATGCAAGCACATGAGACTCTCCAATATTTCACACAAATTTACTTCCTCACGAAAGCACAATTCAAACTTAATTAGATTGCAGTGTACCTGTAACGTCCCGACCAAATTGCTTCAAAATTATTTCAATCGAAGAATACTGTTTTGTTAATGTAGATCACAGTACGCCAGGCCCATTGAAGGCGCTATACCGAAGCTTCAGGGCTGATCCCAGTTATGAATTTATGTTCATCTTAATTGTTAATGTAGGACACAAAATATCAGCATAAAAATAACAGGGGGGAAATTTGAACTTGATGATTGACTTTAGTGGGAAACCACACCAAAAAGGTTAAGAACCACTGATCTAAACCCAAAAAAAGATTGTGGGTTCTAATCCTGTCTTTACTACTCTGTTCCTGAGCAAGAAACTTAATTCCCATTGTTCTGACACAGAGCAAACAATAGGGTTGACTAAAATGAAATCACCAACTCCCTAAAAATTAAAACACAACCATGGTAAACTGGCAGTTTGGTATAGTACTTATTGTAAGCATAATGCTGTTGGGTATTGCCTGTTTACCAATAATTTACATTAAGGTAAAAGCAGGGTTTGCATGTAAAATTGCAGTCAATCACTTAAATAAAATCTAAGAAGGTTGAATGAGTGGGTGGCTTCACCATATTGTATTGTCATTTCAGCAGTGTAAATTTTAAACAAGGGCAGTGCTGGGGTTGACCATTTTATTATGGGTCTCCTTCCCTGAAGGGGATACATATTGTTTTTGTCTATATATTTTTTTTCTTTTTTTCCGTCTAACGCGGATTTGTTCCCAAGTTTTGATCAAGAAAGAATGGTTCAAACTTTTTTAAATTTACACACATTGTAGATATTGGTCTAAAGATCCATGTGAATTTTAACAAATTTTGGTCCATGTGAATTTTGACCCTGTTTGATCCCTCAGTTCACCCACAGCCCCTCAAAACGTGTATTTTTTTTAAAACGGCTATACTTGCTAAAGCAGATGATTCTGGAGTTTCAGACTTTTTTGATTGGTACATTGCAGCATATTTTAAAGTATTTTGTAACTAGAAGTTATATATATCCATTTTCACCCCTTTACCACCTAATATTTGTTTGTTCACATGTTAATGAGGTCAGAAAT
The DNA here is from genome assembly GCF_965637545.1 of Phallusia mammillata. Classification (NCBI taxonomy): domain Eukaryota; kingdom Metazoa; phylum Chordata; class Ascidiacea; order Phlebobranchia; family Ascidiidae; genus Phallusia; species Phallusia mammillata. The sequence goes on along the minus strand of NC_137252.1, from coordinate 21,583,618 downwards.
ACAAGACTTAACCTGCTGAAATTTTAAACAGCCGTGAATAGGGTGCTCCTTGTTGGCTGTTAAAAATTTCAGTGCAATCGGCTCAGTGATAACTAATAACTCTTACAGGCCTAAATATGTTTTAACATGCTGTCTTTTGTCAAATTTGTGCTCGCTCAGTGCCCAGCTGACGCAATGGGAGTGATTGACGATAGTGGTGCATGGAAAAAAATGCCTCTGCTTCACGCATGAATGCAGTCGTCACTTGACCATTTTCTCACTGGCTGGAATTAAGATGTTACGATGTTAGATATATTGCGCTGTAAACGTTAATGTAGGTCAACTTATTCGTGATTCGAAGCGCAGAGCGACAACGCAGCACGATTTGTTACACCTGTGTAATGTTACTTCTCAAACTGAAAGCATTAATAAAACTGTTTCAGAACAGGTTTTGGACATAAAAAGCCCAGCTAAGCAATTGTATTGTTGGTATGTAAAAAAAAATTGGTATGTAAAAACTTAACGGTGCCAGGGAACGCTATGTGTGGATTAAAAATCATAATTCAACAAACAAATGGCTATTAAGGAAAAAAAATGTTGAAACTTTGTTAAAAGTTTGAATAGTTGGACTCCATTTTCAACCTCATGAAAACAACGCGCAACTCCATGTCGAAAAAAAGCCCAATTAGGCGCGAAAAGCGCAAACCTGCCCACTGAAAAGCGAATATCTCGGCCTCGCGCATAACTGGACGTGCTATCAGGCAGTCTTTTTGCACTCTGCAATTAAGATATGTTTGTAGATCATTTAAAAACGTTAGTTATGCAATTGTTGTATCACGCAGTTTTGCGTCTTATGGCGGTTAACGGCAGGCCCCTCCTGCTGCGATCGGCGCCATATCTTTATCTAACAACATTTGCACGTCGCGAGACAATGATCGCTGATGGAAATGAAACCGTGAAAAATCGACGCTAACCTGTGTTGTCTGGAGCTTTTACCAAATCATGTGTGGGGACCCATTAGATTATGCTTGCAGAAACAATTATGTTATAAAGTGCCAGGAAAAAATAGGGACCCAATAAAATGTAGGTGCCAAATATATATCCATTATAAATATAGTAAATGGTATATGTGATACATCGTTAAATATGTTGTAGTATATATATACTGGCAAATATAGGAAAACCACTATTCTAGTTTTTTTCACTGTTTGATTAAAAGCCTCCACAGTGCTAAATTATAATTACCCAATTTTGCAGATGGCAGAAAGAAGAAACATGTGGAACAAAACTATTAAAATTCAATCTGGGAACCGTGGAATACTTGCTGTTCAAACAACTGCTGCTTCAAACATCATTGCCCAGGCAACTGCATCAAATAAAAAAGTTCTCACAAGTATTGTCTACCAACCAAATGCAGTAAGTATATTATGGGCCCCCTTCCCTGAACGGGACACATATTGATTTTACTCAAATTGTTTGTTTTTTTCTGTTTTTTTCTTGTTTTTTCTTTCATTTTTCTTCTCCCCAAAGTTTGTCCGACTCGTTTTTCCATCAAATGTTTGATGGATTTGGCTGAAATTTGCACAGATGGTAGATATAATTATATAGATGTGCATCCCACTTTGTTTTTGTTGATAACCCCAGTATTTACCCCGCTAGCCCCCTAAAATGGGTTATTTTCTTCCCAAAATTTGTCCGACTCGTTTTTCCATCAAATGTTTGATGGATTTGGCTGAAATTTACACAGATGGTAGATATAGTTATGTAGATGTGCATCCCACTTTGTTTTTGTTGATAACCCCAGTATTTACCCCGCTACCCCCCTAAAACGGGTTATTTTCTTCCCAAAGTTTGTCAGACTTGTTTTTCCATCAAATGTTTGATGAATTTGGCTGAAACTTATACAGATGGTAGATAAAGTTATGTAGATGTGCATCCCACTTTGTTTGTCCAAATAACCCTAGTATTTACTCCGCTACCCCCTAAAATGGGTGAGTTAGTAAACAGTGTCAGAATTGGCTGAAATTTGGATAGCTTATAGAGCAGTGGTTCTCAAACTGTGGTACGCGTACCACTAGTGGTACGACGGAACTTTTTAAGTGGTACGCGAGTACATTTCTGTGATACCCAATTTAAGTCCAATTTAAAATTGCACCTCAACTGGCCCAACTGCTCAGCCCTGGTTTGGGCGATACTCGTGTTTTGGACAGTCTCTTGAAATTGCTAAATATGCTAGTCGGGTCGAGAAAATAGGCCTATTTCCAGTGGCGTAGGCAGCTGAAAATTTTAGGGGGGCCAAATATTTTGTGACTTTTAACAAGTTAAAGAACATCCAACGAAAACAAAAAGCGACATAGTTGTGCCCACAAACATGATAGCGAACAGTTCACCCAGCAATGTTTTTGAGGCAAATTACACAAAAAAGTTATCATCATTGCTTTAGCTGCACACAACGTTATGATTAAAAGTCCATTCTTCGCCTACTACCAGCCATATTTGTCACAATCTGATTGATCTTCTCCTCGCTGATTCTTTCATGATGACAATGTAGCACACATATATCTGAAAGGCGATTGGAAGTCATCGTTGAGCGCAACCATGTCTTGACCCGCTTCATACACCAAAAAGAACGTTCAGCTTCAACAGTTGTTGCCGGCAACGCCATTATGATCTGGACTAAGTTGCGAACGCTTGGATAATCGTTTGCGCTCAGAAGAAGTTCATGAAAACATTCGGGTTTGAGTTGAGAGCTTATAGAGAAGATCTCCACAGAATAACTTCGCTCTCAAGGTTATCTAAACAATGCAAGCGCTCAATCTCATCTAACTTGGTTGGTTTGTTGGGTGGAATGATCGATAGCAAATTAAAAAATGAGGAATTGTCACTAAATCGTTCGTGAAGCGAATTACTCAGACCTTCGATGTAAGGAATATACACTGTACGATAAAAATACTGCGGTCCAGATTCTGCGTTGACGTTGTCGCCATAAACTTGTTTCTCAGCTATTCTGGGTGTAGTCACTAGTCAGCTGTTGTACATTTAATACTTCGCAAGCTTCTTTGTAAATATCCAACGCAGTGTCCGAGTTTATGCGGTTTTGCGATAGAACGTTCTGAAGAGAAGTGACCAAGTTTTTCACATCTGACACACATACTCCGACAGCCTGAAGCTTCCGCGCCAATGGTATAATCACCAGTTCAACATCATATTTGTTAAATATGCAACCTGGTGGACGAAAACGCCTGTTCAGCAGGTTCAATGAGTGCCGAAAATCGCCCAATCAAACACACGGCGTAAGTAACTTCCAGACTTTTCCAGAGCACATTTTAACGAAAATGCTTTTGCTCTTGTATCACCGCTGGAATCACGCTCCAAGGTGCCAAGTGATTCGAGTATACGTTTAAAATTACATTTGAAGATTCGGATGCTTTTGTATTTTTCAGACCATCTGGTAGGGCAGAACAACGGGATGTTAAGTCCTAAACATGTGCGTCTTTTAGGACTTTCTCTAAAAAAACGGATAGTCTCTCTAATAATATCGCAGGTGTTTCTAATGGTTGGAACTTTACTTTGATCATTTATAGCCAAGTTTAAACAGTGCGCAGCACAGTGAACAAATAATGCACGCGGGTACTTGTCGCGAATTCGCTTCTGCACACCACTCACGTGACCTGCCATTGTTGACGCTCCATCATAGCCCTGTCCGACAAGTTTCTGTAAATCCAATCCTGTGCTGGTAAGGTGAGACAAAATACTTGTAGAAATCGATTCTGCTGAAACCGAGTTCATTTCAACAAAACCGATGAAACTCTCATACACTTCTGTAGCTTTCGTGTATCTCAACACAATACTTAGCTGTTCCTTTCCTGATATATCACAAGACTCATCGGCTTTTAGACCTTTTGCTAAACCCAGAATTTCATTTTGTATGGTCGGGCTAGTGTATTTAGAATTACCAGCCATGTGAGTAAAATGCCTTTTTAAAGTTTGGTCCCCGGCGTCGATGCGAAATTTAAGAAAGGTTCATAAAGTTTCCGTTGTCTACCGAATGGCCTCGCAAAGATATGTTATTTGAAGCACAGAACATCACCGTTTTAACGATGGAAGCCATTATGTTTCGATTTTCCTTTATTTGTCTGGAATATACTGAATCCAGGCTCGCAGATACATTTTGGTTAGTTTCCATGCTTCTAAGAAAACTTTTTGCTTCTAAATTTGCTTGTCGATGGTAACTAGCATCTCGATGAGCAACAGCCTTTTCGATGAATTTTTTGAAGTGAGTGCAAGGTTTGTTAACAAAAGCAGCGTTGGTGAGATTGCCATGTTTTAAAAGTACTTGCATTAGAACACATATCTTGCACAAACCTCCCCCATCAGAACATTGAGTGTAGACCAACCAATCCGAAAACCTATCATCATCGAGCCAAACTTTGAGAAACTTGCGCCGACCTTGCCTAATAGTATCAAGAAGCGGGACGTTTTTTATACCATCAGATGTTAGAAGTCTGTACCTCTCATCATCGGCTAACCGCGAATGGTGTTTCATAATAAATCCAAGATCGTCTGTTGTTCTTATTTCCTGAGTAACTCTAACACTGCTAACACTGGGCGTAACAGATGTTTCCTCTAAGGACTGCTGATCTTTATTTTTGGAAGAAAAAGATGCATCCAATCTTGCTTGTTTTGGTTTAGACATCGCAATATACTATAATACTTGGTATTTACTATTAATACTATCTTGCTATTTCTCGTATGTTTTGCGAAATTACTTCAACAAGACTATCACCAAAGCCAAAAACTGTTTGGAACTAAATACAAGTCACTACTACACTCATTAATGCCAAAGCCAATGTGTAAATGACCATTGTTGTTCGATAATAACCATTGTTTGGCAATTTAGTTAATATTCCCTCGGTTATTCAGTCATAAACAAACAATCAAAAAATCGAAATAGCACATTTATTTTTGAAGAGTACAATTTCAAAAAAATTTGGGGGGGCCATGGCCCCTTAATTGGGCCAAGAACACTGAACAGTTACTTTTTGTGATTGTTTTTTCCATTGTGACATCATAACACACGTGGACAAAAGACTTTATAGGACAAGTGTTGTGTCAAGTTAAATAAATATACCAGAAAGTGTATCAATTTGTTGTGTTGGCCGCTGAAATTAAAGGACTGTGAAGATGGAATGAAAATGCTTCAAAAGCATAATAACGTATTATGCAAGAAACGAGAATCATAAAAAGACCTGTTTGAAATTACATTGGAGGTCCGCAGGCTTTAAATTTATAAAATGGGTCCGTCACTACAAAATGGTTAGGAAACACTGGTTTAGGTGGTACGTTGCGATAGAAAAAGTTTTCAGGTGGTACGCGATCCATACACGTTTGAGAAACACTGTTATAGAGTATGCCATTTATAGATGTCGATTGGTGTGTTCAACCCTGTAGCCCCAACATTTACCCCACAAGCCCCCAAAGTGTAAAACGTTTGTATGTTACTGGGCACCACAAATGAAAGATTTCTGTTGCTCAATAGTATTACAAGGGCAAGCAGTTGTATGTTACTCGTTTGTGACTTTGTGGATTGCTTGGTGAACATTTTTGTGCCATGGCAGTTAGGGGGTTGTTAACAGCCCTATGATGTAAGAAACATTAACAATTGTTGCTGCTCAAAACACCTCTAGTGGTCGAAATGTTAAACATTGGCGGATTGGGCCGAAATTTTGCAGTACTATTGATTAAGTCATTGAGGTTTTTTTTTTTAGTTTGTGTGTTGGACCCCATTAGTTACCCTACTAGCCCCCTAAAATGGGTCAGTTTTTTAAACAGTGTCGGGATTGGATAAAATTTGGGTAGTATGTGGACTATGCTATTTGTAGGTTTCAATTGATGTGTTTTATCTTGTAGCCCCAACATTTACTTAACTAGACCCCTAAAATAAATGAATTTTTGAAAAACTACCTAATTATATGAAATTCGCAAAGTTTATTAAACATACTAAGTCCTCAAATGTTATGTTTTGCCCTGTAGCACCACAACTTAACCAAGTAATCTCTAAAATGTGTAACCCTTTTCACAATGTTCGAATTGAATGAAAATTGGACAGCTTGTAGAATTTGCTATTCATTTTTTGTTTTACCCCATTATGCCACTACTTATTCCTTCGTTTCTTTGAAAAAGATTGTTAAATAGGACATACTTCAAACAATACCTGGGGTAAATCTAAATTTGTATAGTTTGTTCTCTACATAGTATTAATATTTAAGCCCAGTCCCGATCACTGTGTTTTACCTTACAACACTAAACTTTCACATGGTTATCTCTTGAATGCATTATCTACAACTTTGCATGTATGGGGACCCATGAGTTTCTGCTTGCAGAAACAACTAAAGTTATAAAAGACAGTGGATGGTATGGGACCCAATATAAAATAAGCATAGGAAATATATCAATGTTATAAAATAGGTTATAGTGTATATGCAAGGGCAATATGTGCTAAGCCACCCTTCTAGTTTTAAACAGCATTGCTTTTTTAGGTTGTTGAAAATGTACAATACATCCAAAAAAATTTTGGGGAAATAAAAGTGGCACAACAGTTTTTTTGTTTATCTTTGAAATTTATACAAGTGTTTACAGCAGTGGATTTTAACAAACTGTTCGTTTTCATGAATTTGTATTAGTAACGAATAAAAAACATTTTTTAATTTGCAGACTGTTGCTGGTAATTCTGAAGGCATTGTACCAACTTCAAGTAAGTTCAACTTATAGTAAACTTCCAAGTTTTTTTTCTATTGATTCTGGTAAATCAATTTGTAAACCGATGAGGGCCAATTTGCAAAAGAATGGTAGGCATTTATTTTTTTTTTACTTTAATTTGACTTTCCCATCAAAGGTATTTGGGGTCAGAAATTCAAATGTGCTAAAAATTTGTTAGCTCAAATGATAACTTCAACATGGTTAGCCCAAATGATATAAAAAATTGTTTGGCAAGAAGCTTTAAAAGATTTTGTTAAATGTACACCTAATGGATTATAACAAAGTTTACATTTACTTTGCTTTGTCAGTGTGGACAAATGTTTTTTTATTTCACTGCAATCAGCTAATTTGCCTCACAGGCAATTCTACACTTGTAAATACAAGGAAATTTGTTAGACGTATTTCACATGGACTACATTATAGCTGTGTCGCCTCTTAGGTTTGGTTTAATGCAGTGCTGCTCTTCATCTTTTTTTCCTGTTAAGTCTGTGCCTTGCCATATGGAAATGCCTGGCAGACCAGCTTGAATCGGTATGGCACCTTCAGTGGGCCTGGCATACAATGATTTTTTTCTTGTTGTACACCTTTTATGATTTTCCAGCAACTTTGTATACCTGGACACACAAGGCATTTTTTTAGTTGTACATAGAAGGTCACAAAAGTCAACTAATATAATCAGTTGGTTGGTGAGATTATATTACACTAAAAAAAATCACAGAAAATTTAGCACTCAAATGTCGGAAAAACGTTAAAAGTTGAATTTATCGCTAGCTTGTTGCTGCATTGTTTTGGCAATTTAGACATAACTTAGCATTTACTTGTTATGAATAGCGTCCCTCATTAAACAATCAATGTCTAGCATTGATTTTTTTGTGGGGATCTCAAAAAGACTGAAAAATCCTCACCCAAGATACCAATGACCCTTTTATGTTCTGAAAAAAAATCTTAAGGAAACTAGCAATATTTTGAGGCTGAAAATATCGAAACAAGCAATATCTCAAGTACAAACAAAAATGTAAGAAGAACAAACAGTTGCTCCTGTCATGTGCTTATTGCTTCATAACCATATTTTCGTTTATACTTCATAATGCACATTTCTGATGTACAATTCCAAATTCCCACAACAAGCAAGTCAAAATTACATTGGTTAGTGCCTTCCTCAAGGCATTCACAAAAACACAATTGTGACCTTCAGTAACACTGACTTGGGCTGTATTCCCTTCATACACCATTTTAGTTGTATACCCTAGTTTTGATATGGTCAAAAATTGGGTATACAGTAACACAGTATACCTGGTTAAAGAGCCATGATTTAATGTTAACTGTAATTGTACTAATATAATGTTGAAGGAAAGACGAAGTTTATGGACATTTGTTTTATGTTTAGCTCATTCAGTTCCATCCCCATCAAGTCCTATGAGCTCTTCTTCAGTTGACATCAGCAATGGTATGTTGTGCTAAAATGGCAAATCAACAGACAGTTTTGTAGAATCTCATCAAAAAAAGCATTACAAGTCTGTGAAAGAACAAGACTTTAATAACATGAAAATATTTTAAATTATCAACAGTGATCTGTAATAAATCTTTGGGTGCATGCTATGTTTCCCATTGTTGTGTGTCTACTCACATAGTTGCATTATGAGTTAATGTTTTTTACAGACTTGATGCCTATTGAGTTTGGTTCTGCACCCCCAAGTGTTGCTAAATATTTTCTTGAAAGAGTGGCTCGGTTTGGTTCTCTTGCTAAATGCATTGCAAATTTATTGGAAAAGTATTGCATTGGTTAATAGCTTTGTTTCAAAACTCAACTATAATCCACATTATTTTTAGGACTACCACCCTCTTTTTTAAGTACAAGTTCACTGAATCACACAACAAATGTGTTTTGTTGGGTAAGCTATTTAGTGAAAGAGCTGTTAGCAAACAAACAATTATTTATTTTGAAATTAAGTACTTATCTCAGTTTAAAAAGCAAAAGTTGAAATTTAAACAGAACAATTGCAGCATGTCTCCACTGTTTTATCACAAGTTAAAATGTGATGTTAAAGAGCATAATTTAACATATTCCTTGTTTGACCATTTACAAAGCCATTTTTTGACAAAAATCTGCAGTCAGGATCGTCGCAAATACATTATTATTTAAGTCATTGATTTGTTCAAAACCCCAATATTATTTGCTAATTTTGGAAAGATTTGATAATAATTTGTGCTTTAATGTGGTACAAATATATCCTGCATTTTAAAACTATTCATTCTGTAATAGGTGTTCCCACAAGAAATGATGACACTCAAGAAATACAACATCAATTAAAAAAGTTGGATGAGTTTGTGACAAACAACAACTTGGCCTCAAGAGCTGCTGCTCTGGAGGAATTGATGTTCTCAACTGACCAAAATGAATCTCATGTTAATGGTAAATAACTACTGCTGTTACTTATACTGTATTGTATAATATATATAACAATGACAACTTGTTGTATTCTAGCCATTCTTCATGAGGCAAAAGTTTTACAGCCCAAAACAGTTTCTATGAGCAATCAAAGGTATCAACACATACTAGTTTAAAGTTTGAACATTTATTGTTTGTGATAAAATTCGTGTAAGTTTTTCCTTGATTTTGTTCACTATGTTATGTGATTCTTTAAAAATAAACACAGAAACAACTAGGGATGGGCCAAAACTGCAAATGTTCTGTTTGGCCGAGCACCGAACATCTCACTTTAATGCTCGGTGCTCGGCCGAGCACGCTCGGTGCATTATGACGTCACAAAAAATCCCCTTTCTACGTTCTTGCTCTACAAGGTCTCTTACGTCACCAGCGGTGTATTATAAGCTGTACATGCCCATGAAGTACGCGTTTTTCCACCATCTAATACATTTGAAAAATCATTTGTTTTTGTTCATAGACACCCTTTCGAACACTAGTTACGTATGTTAGCAGGGCATGAATGTGCAAATTTAATGCTCGGGTCAGTTTGTGCAACTGCTCGGCCGAGCACCGAGCATCAAAAACAGCGATGCTCGGTACCGAGTACTCGGGTTCTGGCTCGGCTCGGCCCATCCCTAGAAACAACCCTTGCTTGAAATACTGCTTTTCTCGTTTTTATTCTCACAGCTCAAGGGATCAATGAAAGTTGATAATTCTTAATCCATATCTTTTTTGTTGTTGTTAAAGCTGGTTTGAATAACTTCAAACTATATATGTGTTTGCCTACTTGTGTTTTACAGTGATTCTATTGAACAGACAGGCATTGATGAAAAAATTATGTGTAAGTACTTCTGTAAAGTAGATAACTGTCAGTTGTGTAAAAGTAGTTTAAAATACATTTTGATTTTTGCACACACTAATTCAACTGTTTTGGCTTTACCTTTTAGTTATAGGCAACAGAGAAGATTTTGTTCATCACTTGTACCAGTCATTTCAGTTGGTAGGAGCAATTTATTAGCAATCCAAAATTCTATGCTAATCTCGTTTTGGCTTGTAGACATATGATGTTAACAGCAAAGAGCCAGTTAGAAAATGTTACCTTTGTCACAAGACTTTCCCCAATCAGAAACAAATTGTACAACATTGCTGGAAACACTGCCAGTACTTTGACTTTACTTGTGCATGCTGTAAATTTCATTTTCAGTCACCTTCTGACATGTACCAACATGTCATGAAACAAGTTTGTGTAAAAGAAAAGGTGTGTTAATTTTTATTTATTGTGTCTATGAACAATCGTGTCAAAAGTATGCACTTAGATAGAAATTACATACATTGTAACCAAACGCCTAAAAGAAAACTGTTTGGAGATATGAAATATGATTGTAGATTTTCTGGGTTTTCCTTAAAATTTGCTTTCTGATATAGTCATAAATTTGTATGTGTTTAAAGTATTACTAATACCTAACACTTATAGGTCATTGAACTGCCAACAGAAAAAACATGTGAGGGGCCTGTGTTGCACCCACTACCCTACAAATACACTGGCATCATTCCCCAGCATTACCGCCCCTTTACTGTCACAAAAAATGTAACTGGTTCAGTCAAAGCCTCATGCATGTTATGCAAATTTACAAGTAGTGTGAATGGATTATTATATCATGCCAGGCAACATATTGGTGACTTTCCATACAGGTCAGTTTCATGTAATATTTTGTCCTATGGTGCTGTATGATCTCATTTCTCTTGATAAAGTTTTTGTCAGAATCTTTAAAACTGTGAATTCTTTACCTAACAAACGTATATTTGTTTAAGATGTTCAGAGTGCAAGTTTTTATCAGTTTCTCCTACTTATTTATTCAAACATCAAACTTTTACTGGACATACAGAGTATACATTGCTCTGCAGGAAAGAACCATTATCTGGACAAGAAAAGCAGGTATAAAAAAAGTTTTTTTCAAACATAGATGCACAATGGTGTTTAGTTAGACAAACAAGTAAACATGCAAGTCAGCATATTTGAGCGCATATGTGTTATTTTTTAATGAAAACAGGAAAGTGGTTTGACGATTTGTTATATGTTTTGGTTTAATTAATATACATATAAATTAATCTATTTAATAATTTGCCCATCCCATGTTCTGGGGGTGTTATTTGAATTTTATTGAAAACACATGTTTAGGAGGTAATGGCAAACCTTCAAAATGAGTTGGAAGGAATTTTTCTAAAAGGCTATGTCGATACCCAGCAGAATGTGGAACAGGTAACAGGAAAACAAATTAATATGTTCTTCATTACAGTTGAACATGTCTAATCATATTTCTCTAGTTGCAAGAAGTTAATGAGTTAGGTACTGAAACTGTTCAAGATCACATCAAGTCAACCATGTGGATGTTTTGTCAAAATTGCAATTCAGCATTTTATGATGATTCTGCATATGAAGTGCATGTTAAAAATTGCGGAATGCCAACCATCTTGGTAAACAAAAGTTTTTACCTAACATTTAAGTACCACGCATCAAACAAAAAATTATCACTGTGATGTATTTGTTTTAAATTGTATCATTTTGTCTGAGAAGGGTAAGTTTTCTAAACCTTTCACCAAAGCTGTGGGTCCATATACTAGTTAATCACACGTTAGCTAACTGGCAAATCTGTGGTACACACTTCAAGCCTTTTCAAAGTGTAGAAAGAAGACTTTGTTGTGGTAGCCTGTTTTTGTTAGTTATCACCAGTGGTTGGATTCAGCCAGTTCGCACCGGGTCTATAGAACCATCTCACGAAATTTTATGAGATCAGTGAACCAGTTAGCATTACTGGTTTCTGTCAATGGATTTACTGCCAATGAACCGGCTGAAAAATATGACTTTTGTAATAGAACCGGCTGTCAAAAAAATTTAATTCCACCACTGGTTATCACCCATGAATTTATTATATACTGATAGTTTATAATGAACAGGAAACGGATCGGAGAGATGACACTTCATCAAAGGAACTAATGCATCTTTTGGTTAAAACTGAAATAACAGAGGGCAGATGGAAAAACTGTAATTCATAACACCGTTATTGCAACTTCATTCAAAAATTGTGCTCATTATTTGGTTGTTAAGTGATCGTTCTGGAGCAAGTTTTCAGAGGAAAGGAATTAAAAGAAACAGAGGAACCCTAATGCGCTTCAAAAACTAAACTGTATGTCTGCTAATTACTACTTAAATCACACCATGAAAGCATTCTCCCAGCGCAAACACCAATAAACGAAGCAAGTAAAACATTTTGTGTGTTACATTATATACAAACAATAACATGGTAAAATGGTCTAATGTGCAAAGCACTTGATAAGGAAGCGGTTGATGGCGCGGTTTGTTTTGTACCACGGCGTTCTTGCAAAGTGTGTCGCACATACCCGTGTACATTTGAAAACAAGCAAAATGTATTGGCCCCGAAGCTTTCTTGTAAATTTAGTACCTACTTATAAGTGCTAGTACATCTTTACACACAGAATACGTACTGTCAACGCCAAGTGGGATATGTCACTATTAGGGAAAAATATATCCAGGCATTTAGTGCTCCGTGTTGTATATGGCGGTTCAAGAAAGACATGTTGGATTTATTTTTTTGTTATCCAAGAACAATGTTTGCAACTTAGTACGCCAAACCAACTCTTCAAAAATAAACTTAACAAAAAATCCTCATGTTATCAAGCAAAACATATTTTTCAACCCCTAAAATAAATAATTTGTCGAAATTCTTGATCGACGTTGTTTGTTTCGACCAATCAGAAACGCGCTAGAGAAAGCCTACATTACTACAAGTAGGGAATGCCCCAAAATGGAAACGGTGTCGATCGAGCAAATTTCTTGTGCCTGTTTGAAAATCGGTCGATACATTGGCGTTTTATTTTCAGTTGGTACATTTAATTTGCTTAATTTTCTCAGAAATATGGAAAGACGCAATTTAATTGTAAAATTTCCTTGGTTTTCTGAAGGTGTAAACGCTATGTACAATTGGACTCAGATTTATGTTGAAATAGTCTTAAAGGCAGATTTGGAGAGAAATGTTTGTGATTCATGTATTTTTTGACTTATATTGATTTATTTATTTCTTACTTTCATCTTTGTTACAGTAATGTTTCAAAAAATGTTTTTGACATTTTTTTTCTGATGAGTAGACTTTTATACATGTTCTAAAGGTGCTGATGAAACAAGGAAATCAAAAACACATGAACTTTAGTAAATGCAATTATTAGTCCTTACTATTTCCTTATCCTGCTTTATCTTTTAAGTTAAAGGGGTGTATTCTGTATACTTAATCAAATGGCAATATTTTTGAGTGTCAAAGTTACATTCTTTGCAATACACACTACTAGTCTGAATGATAACTGAAAACTATTTTTGTACAGTTTGTAAATTCAACTATATCTCATCATTTAATTGTCATGGAAAAGAATTCTGCTCTAAAGTAGTAATTCTGTAAATCATAAAGTATATTCAAAGGATGGCCGATAACAATAGTTACATAAACTATTTTTCATTCCAAATTGCTACACAACTCGTTTGTTGGTAAGGTAGAAACTAAATGACAAACTCACAAGTATTGTGGTATTACAATCGTAAAATCCTAATATGCCAGAATGTTTATCTTATCTCTCGTAAAACATGAAGTTTGAAGAACTTTTTACTTACTGAGTTTAATTACATATTTACAGTCACGTTTTCACTATAATTTTTTTAATCGCCGTTAACAGGTTATTTCCTTTTTTTAGTGCTGTGTGTTAATCTGAAAATTTAAGGTGTTTAACGAGTGATGTACTTTATATTCAATTTGTCAGATCAGCGATCTTTAAAAGATTCAATTTTATCTAAAAGTTTATTTTAATGCGCCCAAAACCTACATTTTACAAACCTTAAAATAACATATTTGAAAACCAACACTAGTGTCCATGCATTAATGCTTTGGCACATAATTATTCTGTGTGCCTACTTACGGCAACAATATTGTTAATTAACTTAACAAGAGACATGGTATAAGTATTTTTGGGATGCTCCTTTGTTGAATTGTTACTTAAAAGAAAAACACAAAGGTCTTAAAGTTTAGATTAGTTTTGTTGTTACACCTGCCCATTGTGTCAACTATTGTTTATCAAAGCATTTCATCCATAACTTCATCCACTGACGGCAAAATGTTAGTAACTTATTTTGAAGCTGGCAGCAATGACCAAGCCAACCTTAAAACTAGAGATAAACCGGCATTGTTTTTTTTAAGGCTGATACTGATCATTGGTATTTTGTTTGCAAAAGTAAAAAGCCTATGTTTATACCTTCTCTAGGGAAAAAAAACTGCGCTGTTGTTTAAAATGTGAACCTTGGGTGATTGTGCAACAGAGTAACAAAAAATTGTAGTGCAAAGGTTGTGCTTTGATATATCAAAAAACAAAACTAACGAATCAGAGCATCAAAGCTTAATAATATGCCGAACCTAGCTGAACCTACAGACAAACACAATAATACTAAGCTGTTGTAAGCAAAACGTGTGTAAGTATGTTAAAATCATAACATGCAGGTTATCATGACATTTCAACTTGTTCTGTAATTCAGTTAAATTTGTTTGTGAATAGCTGCCAAATTTTCTGTTTTATTTCTAACTTGCTTTGGAAAATTCGATACATCACTACAACGACAACGAAAATGCCCAAAACAAGATTTTGAAACAAAAATTAATAGTAAATCCAAAATTTTGTTTCTTGTTTAACACAGTTAGCTTAAAAGACCATGACATCTGAGACAATATCCTGCATTGTGGAAGTGGGAAGTGCTAAACCTGATGAATCAGATGAAGAGGAAGAACAGGAACATAATTCTGAGTTCAAGCCTCTACATCTTCAATTTTGCCCCTGGTTAATTCAACAAATCTCCAGTGGAAATTATCTTGACCTTGAATGGTTAGATGCTGAGGAAAAGAGCTTATTTAAAATTCCCTGGACTAAAAAGTTTTATCCACATTGGGAAGAGCATCATGAAATATTCCGGGTAAATATTATGTTTTACTAATTGTTAAGTGGCTAAATCTACATAAAGAAGGCCTTCACATACCTTTGATGCAGCTTACCTGATAAACCTACATCTACATGTGTATTGGCACAAAACTAGCACATGTTTAATCACATCTATGCTTGTGATTTCATACTGAAACTCCTTTTCAGTGCAATGGTTGAAATGTACAGTGGCTGGAACTGAGTAAAAAAAGTTGGTAGTTGGTTTTCAGCATTTAACAACCTGATACTAAGCAGAAAATACCTATTCTTGCATTTGCTATTGGTACATCAGTTGATTTTTACATCTACACTAGTGCTCCAATGGATCCCTTTTGTCCAGTTTTAGTGCGTTGATTCTTAACCTGTGTGCCACTGCACTCCTTTGCACTGCAGGATGTACCTTAATATATTAGGTTTTTATAGTGCTCATGTTCCAAGTTTTGGAGCTTGGATGGTTTTACGGTATACATGACAAAATTTTAACCTTACTAAAATCATTGCAAGTCATGTTGTTTCAGCCAAAAAGCTTATGCCCAGAAAAAAAACACAAATTGCTAATGTGCCACTGATCTGGTGTATTAGTGTGACAATCCATATTACCATGTACCATTTACTTCACCAGCCTTACTTGCCCCAAACAGTGGAAATGTTAGCGTTGTTAGATTTTGTGTGTTACAGATTGGTTTTATTGTGTTTTGATTTGGTATATATATGAATTTGAGGTTTAAATGTTTCTGATTTATAAAACCAAGAATAATATTTTACTAAAGAAGGTTGTAATTTGGAGTATACTGTCACAGCTTGTTGCTTGTGTGTATTTGATCTAAGGGTGGATATTTGAGGTCAATTAAAATCTGGTCAATTGACAGGTCAAATACTATGTACACTATTAGAATGTATTTTTCATTAATATATCTCAGTTGTAAATTGGAGTATCAAAATATTTTTTTACTTTATATTAGCATCTAGTTTTAACCTGAGATTTATGTCTACTTGGCATGTAGAAAACATCTCGGAAACCAAAAAATCCTTTGAGAGCAGTTGTAAGCAGTGGTGGGATTCAAAGTTTTTGTCAGCCGGTTCTGTTACAAAAAGTAATATGTCCATTGACAGTAACCAGTAATGCTAACCCGTTCACTGAGCTCATTAAATTTCGTGAGACGGTTCTATACAACCGGTGCGAACCGGCTGAATCCCACCACTGGTTGTAAGCCAAATATCTGCAAAGATTTTTTAATGAATTACAGACTATAGTGCTATAGGCCTATCTACATAAACTTTTTACACTGTAACTGTATTTACTTATTTTTTTATCTGTTAGTTAGAACATGCAACTTTTGTCAAAAATGTCAATCCTACAGGTAAACAAATAATAACTTGTTACCTTATCCATTCCCTAATTTACAAATCAAACTAATCTTATGTACTTAATCCTATACATATCTACAATGAAGAGTAAGTAAAAAGTTCATTAACAAATGGGCTACATATGTTATAGCACACAAAAACAAACACTGCTAGATGTTTTCTACATTGTTGTAAATGTGCTGCAAACCAGTTTGCCTGAACTTAAATCAGATCTTAACTGCAAATGAAGAGTGGGCCCCGATTGTTTTGGGCATATATTTCAAATGAACAAAATAAATCTATATTGACTTTCTAAACAGTTTGACACTAAATAATGCGTTATAATTTTTTACCTAATTGCTACTTTTACTCTTTACAACAAACACAAGCCCCGAAAATAAAAATATTTAAAAAAAGTTTAAATAGTATATAACCGCTCAATTCACAGGTTTACCAATCTTAATTTTAAGTATGGGACATTTTAAAGGAAAAAGCTCCACACAAAAATACATATATTCTACCCTGCAGCAGTAGTGTAGTATTTTTGTAGCATTATGTACGTTTTTATTTATGTCCAAAATCAAAATGCATACAACATACTTGATTACAGGCATGGGCTGCATATAGAGGAAAACATGCTGTTGAAACTCTTAGTTTGTGTCAAATGAAAAGCAACTTTCGGACTATTCTTCGAAAATGTGGTGTAATTGAAGAAGTTCCTAATGCTCACCAGCTTGGTTTGCAAACAGGCAATTACAAGGTTTATAAAGTGTTAAATCCACAGGAAGCACAAGGTATGCAGTTCATATACATGTAACAATTTAAATTATTCTCATGCTAGTTTAATAGCACATGTGCAGCTATGTATAGACTTAACAATCCAGATGCATGTATACTCTGCCCCCTGTTTGCATGTGTCAGCGTATAAGTGAAGACGAATTGGAGTTGGTGGGGTTATTGAACTACTTTTTACAAATATCTGATATGTACAGTACGAAAACATTTTGAAATATATTTAATTTTTAGAGAAAAAAATTCAGATGAAGGAGGAATTGAAAACAAGAAAACCACCGAAAAAGCGTAAACGAAGAAACCAAACTGGTATATTTATTGCTTATGTATACATACTCGCATTAAGAGATAATAATTCTATTGTTTTAATTGCTGTTGCAGCATTGTCAGAAGTAAAAAATAAAAAATCTTCGCAAAAAAATCAACCAATAAATTTGGAAGATGATAACCAAAGAGCAACTGTAAGTAAATTTAGGCATAGAAATTGAATCATGGAGATTAAACAATAAGTGTGTAATTTTGTTATGTTATACCTAACTTCCGCATCTACATTTAGTACCAATTATAGATATTTATTGGCTGAATAGAATTTTTTTTGAAGCAAATAAAAAATATTTAACATTCGCAGTTAGTAAATTGCATAACCATTTTTTAATATAGCAAAAACTTCCAAAAAAGATAATGGAAAGAGAATTTTTGGAAGACAAAGTGCAGAACAATGACAATGCAATAAGCCCACTTACAGAGAAATTTGGCAATACAAACCCAAATGTTTCTGTCTCTACAAAATCTACTCCAGCAGAGAAGGATGACATGAAGAAAAATGACATTTCAATTATAGAAGACACATCTGGAATGGTACAATTGCACAAAACCGTACTAACAAAAGAAACATTTATGAAACCAAAAAAACCTCAAGCATTCCATGATCCCATACAAATTATTTCCAGTATAAAAAGCATACTTCCCACAGAAAATAAACGAAAAACCCTGTCTGACAGTGAACCCACGCCTCCACAACTTGGGGCTTTTGTTGAGGCAATTTCTGTAGAACTTGAAAATGATCCTATAAATCATCAAAAACATCCAAAAGCACCACCTTTGTATTACCTTCCTCCAATACCTCAAAGTGAAGAAAAAAAGACTCTAGAAGATGAAAAGTACAAATATGATTTAATAAGAATTCCTTTACCAAACCCGGGTGGACCTGTTCATGGATTTCAGATGCTTCTTGATGCAGCTCAAATAGCTGAAGGTTAGTACAATACTGCTGTTGTGCAAATATACATTACTTTCTTTCACCCTATGTCTCCTTTTTTAATTTACAGTATTTATTTAATGGTGCTGTACGGTATCCATTTGAATAGAATACTTCTTTTTGGCACAAGAAAAATATGTAAAAAAAAGAAAAAAATGCTTGGTTCTAGTTTTATTAAAAAAACTTAGGCAGAATAGTTTTCTCACATTTGTGTGAAACGCTTCTTTAACTTGTAAAAGTAGCTTTCAATACTTCACATAACATAGTCTCATTGTTAATGACAAAATATTCAGAAATACAAAAACATCATGCAATAAAAAGAATTGGGTAATAAATTTAAATTAACACAGAAAATGCTTTTGTAATATTGAGTGAGAGTAAAAAAGTTGATCCTCAAACTTCACTGCACTAAAATTTAGTGTTAAATGAAATTCTCCCAGTTTGTTGGTAAAATTTTAGCCTTAAAAATGTGTTGAAATGCTAGTGTTTGTCGTTGTTTTCTTTAAGATCTTTCAGCTAGGAAAGATTTGTTGCACCTGTGTGTGAGGATGTAAATCAAATTAACAAAAAGTAACAACAACTTTTTAAAGCTGGGGTTAAGTTTTGTAAAGGCATACCATGTTTTTTTTATCCAGTTGGCTTACCAACCTTTTAAATGATTGCATCTGTACTAATACCAATACTAAGTTGTAGGTACATGTGTGTGGGGACCCATTCGTTTCTGATTGGAGGAACAACTATGTTTTAAATGTTGTGTAATGGCAGGGACCAACTTAAATATGGCCACAAATTGCAACCTGTAGTAGTATGTGTGGCAAAATGTTGTATCTGGTTAACCTAAATATGGAACACCCAATGTGTAGAAAATCCACCTTATTAATTTACATGTCATTGTAATTTCTAAATTGTGTGTTTTGAGCAATGTATTAGGCATACAATATCAAAGTATGTTTTGGTGTCTAAAACAACTTTTACTGAAAAATTGTTTGGCTGTTCAAATATTATGTCAAAGTAATGTTAATTGCAGAAAACTCCAACCAAGCTGCAACGGATAAAGAAAAGTATTTCTCGGATGCAGAATCAGTTGTGCATTACCAACCAAAGCGGACATCTGAGCCCTCAATTGTGGACATACTTTTAGAGTTGAAAATCCCTCGTAAGTAAACATACCTTTGCATTTAAATTTTGTGAGTTTGGGTCTGGAAGCAGTTTTGCACAACTCAAATTAGGCTCTCGGGCCAAATGTCTTGTCAATACTGGTCCGTTATAACACCATGTTCAAGTAAATACTTGCATGATAACTTATGTATTGTTCATACCACCATATAATTATCATGGTTTAGTTATAATTGTAGACTTGCAAACAAAATTTCTGTGATAATTGTACTATTGGCATGTGCACCTATATGATTTACAGCAAATTTTGACAAACATAACAAAAGCAGTTTGATTGCAATCCAACATGTTTACAACAAATTCCAATGACATTACACTGCATAACGACACTACAAATAACAGTTACTATAGCATATAAATTACAATACCAAAAGCTATATTATTACCGTATAAAACTTATGTTGGTGGGTATATGGATATTCAATGTACATCCCTAATTTAAACAATGATGCTAATTTTACTATATAAAGCACTTTGAACTTAGCTGATGCAAATAGTAATGTGTCCAGACACCTTGTGTACAAAATAATGTAATATTGGTGATTAAGCAGAATATATATGCAACTAGTGGTAAAATAATTAATAGATACACTTTTTATAAGGAAACCTATTGAAGTATTAAAGTAAAACAAACAATTTTGTACTGCACATACCTTGTATAGATTAGAGATATGATTGATGGTATGATTTTAACATTTACCAAACTATTTGAAAAGCTGAAGAACTTTTTGCGTACGAGCTACATGTGAAGTATGAAACCAAGCACATTTTGGACAGCAGCTTAGATGACATGAGTCATGGGTATAGGATTTTTTACGGAAACACCCAGGAGTTTATTAAGCAAAATGGAAACAGTAATATGGCTGATGACTTTTCTTGCACACCAATTAAACTACCAGAATCTCAAGTGCCACCAGGAAACTCATTATACACTGTTCTAAAGAACATGCATCCTGGTTTGATTGTTAAATCAGATAAAACACACACCTTGTATGGTAAACGATTATGCCAGTCCCGTATTTTTACCTTTACTTCATATGGTGATGTTGATGCTGATAAAGAACCAATGAACATGACCAATGGACAAAATATGGTACTCTTTTCGTACAAAAGCTTTATGAATGACTGGAGGCAATTTCTCATTGAAGGCCATCCTTATCCAAACATTGAAGTAAACTGTTCATTTGGAAAGAAGCCTAAACAGCGACACAGTCGTGTTTTTGTCTCCATAACAATCATTCCCAAAGCTGCAAAAACTATGATGCAGCGAATATCTTCTGTAGAGGAAAAAGGTGATTTGGAATCCAACTCCCAGGACTCAACATTCGATAATATTCTAAAAATGTTTTTTAACAGTTAAACATCTGCTTGTGTGTGTTATGTTACTCTGTTCCGACAACTTCATGTCCAATTTTCATAAAACTTTCTATATGAATTTTATACATATAAAATGTTATTTTATTCATGGTGCAAATTAGGCTAATAATCTGCATGCCCTCAAAGTTTAATAAAAATTTAAAAAAAATGTTTGGACACCTCATATTTGAATGGGTATGGTAGAGTAGGCATTTTTTATGTTACACACGAAAAGCGATGTGCATACAGATGTGAAAAAATAGAAATGCTTTTTTTAAACTTATTGTTGTACTATTTTTTAAGTAGATGCATCATTTTTTTTGCATACAATGTGGTAATTGTGTATTAAGCATATGTAATGCACTGGCATTCTACTATATCACACTGCACAAACCTTTTTTTGCAAATACCAGTGTAGTCATTTGTGAATGAATTTAGCATACCTGGACATTACAAATAAATATAATACTTTGCTTATGTAATGTTATTATTTTATGTTGGGTGTACAAATCTGATATTTGTTTAGTTTTTAATAAAACTGCTCATTGTACAAACAAAATAGATCTTTGTGCATGAAGGTGTATACTGTGACATACTCTTTAGTGGTTGGTAATATAGTTCATCATCAATATGTCTGCACGTTTTTGTGAACAAAGTTTTACAAGACAAAGACAGTCGCAGCGGACAGGGGTAATGTATGCATTAAAACGATTTTGATGTGACCACTGGGTCGTCACACCATCATCATTTCGCCGAAATGGTAAGTGCGAAAACTGTTAATAAGCGTTACGCACCACTGCGTACAGTTTCCAAAATTTGTTTTTCATTTTTATTTTTTTTAAACCATAGAGAGTGGTCAAGGTACGTACAAATCGACATTTTGAGGTATGAGAGAAAACGTTTCAGCTTGTAAAGTCACATTTCTTGTTTCAAACAGTATTTGCCAATGAAATGACTTTAACCGATACTTGTTTACGTAGGTCGCACATATACAAATGCATACATCGCTAAGCCAATGTTACGAAAGAAATAAAAAGGCATACTGTTTGAGACCAGAAATGTGACTCTACGAGGTGAAACTTCTTGCTCTAACGTACATCTATGCCAATTTATAGAAAAATATTAGGCTCGGAATGTCTTTTTATTTGTTTCGTAACATTGGACTATGTACTGTGTATGCATTTGTATATGGGCGACTTATGTAAACGGTTAAAGACATTTCATTGGAAAATACTGTTTGAAACAAGAAATGTGACTTTACAAGCTGAAACGTTTTCTCCCATACCTCAAAATGTCGATTTGTACGTACCTTGACCACTCTCTATGGTTTAAAAAAAATAAAAATGAAAAACAAATTTTGGAAACTGTACGCAGTGGTGCGTAACGCTTATTAACAATTTTCGCACTTACCATTTCGGCGAAATGATGATGGTGTCGTCACCTGTGAAAAAAATCCAAATACTTGTCCAAAAAAACTTTTAATTTAAAGGCGCAATAAAAGAATAGGTAAATAAAACGGGACCCGTGTAAAGGTAATTATAGTTAGAATGTTGTAACATGATACGAACGAAAGAAATTTAAAAGCCATTTAAATTAAAAGTTGAAAACCTCCCAGCGGACATATCTCAGAGACGTAAAACTGGGGCATTACCGGATAAGAGAGTGTTTTCGAAAAATGGGATTTAAAATTTTAAACAATATTCACTAATTGCGTCAAACATTTTCACCTGAAACAAGAGTCATTTGTAGGCAAAAACCATGGATTACTTACTAATTAGTTATCTATTCAAAAACCGAACGAAATTTTGTGCTGCACTGGTAAATGTTCGCCAGCATTCAGTTGGACAATGTAACAAACACAATACACATGCATTTTAGGATTTAGGCTTTTAGCTTTTGTTTGGGACTTGGGTGTCGGGGTGGGCAAGATGAACATGCCGAATGTTGCTTCAGACTTAGGCCATCTAGAGTGTGACGACTGACGGTTCTGCTCTGCTTACTCAGTCACGACTGTATATGCAATTAAGCGTGTCTTGGAAAACGCCGAAATAAACAAAGTTTCGTATCTCATCTCCAGTATGTTTACTGGTCCGATACCAACGCTAACTCCTAAGTGTTTACACTTTACAGTGGTTTTTGATTCATTGTGTCGGTGTGCTCAACGTGATATACATTTTATTTAAAAAAAAGATTGTTTAGGACAAAAATACCTAGTTAATTTTTTTAGATTTAAATGCTATAGTGTTATATGACTGACTACTGATTTGAGTGCTGCTGTTTGTTGTTGCTTTGTATTAAAATATATTTTAAGAAAAGGAGTAAAATAATATTATTCTGTTAAAACAACATGGTGACATAGCTCATTAGCTCCAATGTTAATTTTTTTTCTTGTAATAAAACTGTTTGCCTACTTTTAAACATTACAGTACAGATAATTCTACCTACAGATATTTTATAACTGAGTGAAAATTGTCCGTTTGGAGCAGTACAATTGAAAACATGTGTGACCATGACCACAATCATGATCACTCTCATGAGCAAGAAGATCAATCTGCTCAGTTTAGCTTGTACATTAAAATCAATTTATCCAGGTATATATAATAGTTGTGCCCAAGAGCACTAAAACTATATAATAATAATATTAATAATGCTTTCAAAGGTTGAGGGCAGAAGAAAAATTTACAATCATTTGCTGGCAAATGTTTGCACTGCCACTGGCAAACATCTAATATAGCCATGATTACAAGTTCTTCCTGATACTGCTTATTGAAGAGTTGTTGTTTTTGGTGGTAAAGCACATATATTTTTTAGAGTTGAATGCTTAAATGAACTTGAAGAAAACTCTGGAAAATCTGTGTTTAAGCCATGGGATGAACGTTTAAATCATGACAAGTTTGTAGAAAGTGATGCTGATCCAGAACTCTTATTTAATATACCGTAAGTTGGCCTAAATATTTTTTAGGTTCTATAGCAAAATATTGTTTTAAAGATATTTCTGTTATTGAGGCTTTTATCTCACAAAAAAATTGCGTTTTCATATACAGAAGCAAATTTTAGGGAGATTTAAACAAAAAACAGTATGCAGACAACATATATAATTGGCCCAGAAGTTAAACTGGATTACACAGCATGTCATCCACTAACTTTAAACTAGTCCAGTTTGTTGGTCAAGTTGCCAACAAAAAGTTTAAACTTTCCATTTCCAAACCTGGGTGTTTTTGTTTTAAAGATTTACTGGAAATGTGAAACTCAAGTCAGTGGCTCTACTCGGAGGTGAAAACAACACTCATCCCAAAAGCATGAAGCTTTTTAAAAACATCCCAAATATGAATATGGACCAAACATCAAAATCACCAGACCAAACTTTTGAATTACCACAAACCTACAATGATGTGTTGCAACTCCCAGTAAAGTAAGACAAATGTACAGTTACAGTTGCATCATCGTTCATCTTTATAACTTTCTTTTCATAGAATTGCCCGCTTTTCAAATGTGAATTGTTTATCAATTTTCTTTCCGGAAAACTATGGCAGTGATTCAACTAAAATTTATTACATTGGGTTAACTGGTGATTTCACACAGGTAATTGCAAAATAAGGTTGATTTAAAAACAAAAACAAAGTTGTTCCCAATACTGCTTTGCAGGCTCAAAGACAGGAAATCATGATCACAAACTATGAACTTGCTGCCAATCCAGCAGACCACAAACAAGACCTTTATCAGACATCTGGACACATGATACAGTAAACTCCCATTCCCCACACACTAGAAGCAAGAAAAGCTTTGACTCTTGTTATTCAATAGCTTTAAAAATGCACTGTTTGAAAATAATAATGTGGCATAACAAACATTATTTTACTGCCATTTCTTTCTCTGCATTGTAGTCTTTTTTGCTGACAAACCCATTTCCTAAAATGTAGAAGCGCAGTGGTTTCATTGCCCACTCTCCCACTCTTTTCACATTTAACCCGATGCGTTTTGTGTGTACAATTGTGTCTTCTGGTATTCTTTCAAATTCCTCTAACCACAATTCAGAACTATTGCAGAGATTTAGCTTGTTTTGTTTCAAACCGATATCCAATGCCTGAAAATAACTACTTTTAGATTGATGTCTAAACAATTGCAAAAAAGTGACTACCTGACAAAGCTTTGAGGGACCATTGCACAAAACCCCTTTGTCAAAAAGTTTGTTGGACTTAGAAAGTCTTTGCCTATTTTGTAGCATTAAATCTACTCCTTCCATGGGTTCGGCGGCCCTTATAAGAACAGCATCTCCATCACCTAGAAACAAAAAAGTTACAAAAGTGAAAAGTTTACCTGTAGCAAAATCAGATCACCTTTACTGGAAATGTTCATGCAGTGATACATGCCATATGTCAAATACACATACAACGTCCCAGGTTTCATAAACATTGCCTCATTTCGCTTGGTCTTTTTGTGCTGATAAGAATGCGATGATTTGTCATCATTGGCTAAATAGGATTCAACTTCCACAATCTTACATGCCAACCTTCTATCGTTCACTTTTCGAACTATCTTTTTTCCAAGTAGACTACGGGCAAGTTTAAAACAATCATGGTCGTAATACGCATCTGATAGATGAGAAGTAGTCAAGTTCGTTTTTGTTTTCTTTTGCACCGCAACAACATCTAGACTTCTACGTTTCATTGGACAATGATATTAACTTGACAAACAAAAGTAACTTGCAAACGAGTGAATTGTTTTTTCTGCAAACCCGGTGTTTTCCCTAAATTGAGATATAACAAAACGCAAAAAAACATAATCTTCACAAAATTTCAAGTTGTTGAGCCAAAGTTTGGGTCTAACCGCTGTAATTAGAGTAACTCTCTTTCCATAATTTTGCTATGTTTTATATAATCACTACTACCTTTCTGTCTTTGTCAGATGCGATTATTTAAATCAGGGGTGTCCAACACGTGGCACGCGTGCCAAAAGTGGCCCGCAGAGCATTTAAAAATGGCACGCGAGCTTTTGCACATTCAGATAGTAAACATTTGTCACGCAATTAAATTTGTTTCTATTGATTCTTCTTGGCCTTTATTCTAACCTCTGTAAAGATTACCAGTGGTAAATTGTTCGTTTTTGACAAAATTTAAAGCCTCCTTGCCATAGGCGTAGAGCTTCAAAAAATGCCAGGGGTGCGACTTTTGATCAATAGCGCCGATACCTTCTGTGTTTTAGGCTGTAGTTTCTGTCACATTATATTGTAAATAGTCACTTGATACATTTCTTTGTGTGGTTGGGGTGTTGGCTGTGCGTCCAATAACGTATGCACATACCGAAAGGACGATTTGCCGAATCAGTCATTTTAACAACGATTTAGTTTTTAAAGAACTTGTTACGCAGGAAATAAAAGTAAAACCAATTCACGTTTTAAATATAGCTGACCGAAACTTAGGTCATCTTGAATCAAGTTTGGGCCGTTGCAGTGCTTGGCAAACGGACATTGAACACGGCTTAGGAATCGGTAATGCAAACGTACATAGCAACATCTAAAAGCGGCTATAAACCCCTTGCATTGTTTAATGTTGGCCCATGGAATTTATTAACAAAAAAATTATACATATTTTTATTTCAGAAAGTTTTTGCGCCACATAATACTAAAACGTTAGTGAACGTGCCATGTTTATGTCGCAATAAAATGCCCGTTTACTTCGAAACAATTGTAATTGTTGCGTTTTAACCGATGCCTGTTCAATTAATTACGTGACTACAAACGCATTTGTGTTTAGTTGGAAAAACATTTTAAACCGACGTAACTTGAACAAAGATAAGTTTTTGACGCACACAAAGTACTCCAGTGCCCCATTTTTTTCTAACCGTTTAGTAGGGTTCTACATGTTGGCCCAATATTTGGATTGAGTCCGTGCCGTTAAGACGTTTAAGACATGGTTTGGAAAAAGTACCAAAGGCTGGCACGCGAGTATATTTTGAAATATATTTTGAAACCAAAATTGGCACGGCGGTGTGTTCGAGTTGGACACCCCTGATTTAAATCTTTCGTAAACCGCAGCGGAGGGCACACAAGGAAGATTGTTTTCAGTAGTAAATAATCGCTACATCTATATTTCTTGGTTTCTTGGGTCGTTCATCAAAAAATTAGTGTTCGATGGCAACAAAATCGTTAAAATAGCTTATCGAAAAACTAAACCATTCTTTTCTGGTTCTGTCAATCGCGTTTAGTTCGTAACAGTTTTGCTATCGATATGGATTGTCAAAAAACGGCACTTAAGCGCCAAACTTGCTAAATTGTTATTTAAGAAGCAAATCGAAATTAATGCCTTGATTGAAATTAGATAGCAGCACGCGAGTCGATCACCTCTGAAGTAAAAAATATTTTTTTTTGAAACATTTCCAGCTCGAGCTTGCTGGTCATACATTTACGCAAATTGATTCTGGAAATTAGTCCGTATTCTGTTCCAATTCCCGTAACGATTTCTACCTCTCATATAGCTAGCCTGCCATACCACAATCATGGAAACGTTTGTTTCCAAGTAAAAATCTAACTTATAACTTTCTTACTACAGATATATTTCTATTTCGGAAGCAAAGCATCGTTAATGTCTGTAATAAAATCACAAATGGTATTCATTAAAATCAGTGAAAAATTGCGTTGCGCCTGTAATCTTGTGTCAAATTTTGCTCTTGTTTCACGGTGACAGTACCAGCAACTTATTTGCGTGGACAATAACGAATTGTTCTTGTATATTAAACACGTGGCTTTCGAAAGTATAATATAAACGGAAACGTGGTGGGCGGATGATGTAATAATTCATGTAAAATTAATTGGTTGTAGCTGATTGGCTTTGTATATGTAACAAATCTGTGAAAATGCAAAGGCGTTTTTCCGTGAAGCACGTCCAGAAATTCAATTCAATGTAATGTTTCTGTACTGTTACGTACCATTTTAATATCACGTTTCAAAATTAATACAATAAGCTTACAAACAATATCTTCTGCGGTAGAGCTACTAACGTAATGCCGGATGTACACAAGAAAACAAAAGCGGCTACGGCAGGGGAAATCCCGGACAGTCTTTTTTTCGTATTTGGGCTCAAGGATCTTTAGCAATGAATAAATTTTCTTTACTCATCCCAAAATACTGTTGGCATTTGTCAGGGTCTCCACCTGCAAGAAGTTCTTCAGCAAGAATGAATTGAGATTTGCTGTTTTTTTCTTTTAAGATTCAATGCACCCAAACGTTTCTTCATAAAAAAGTTACCTCAATAAAGACCTAAATAAGATAAAATAATTCCACTCCAGAATTACCTTTTACAACTAGATAGAATTTCATACATCAAATATGCTTTAATTGTGCTGTGTAAATTACCAAAACTTTCTAGGCAAACCTCATCCATTGTAGCAACACCCTGGTTATAAACTAAAAATACATACTAAACATAACTTATTTAATATACTGGAATGCTTACAAAAATCATTTCAATCAAATTGTGGCACATTGGATCATTTGAAGTAATGTGCCACTCTGCGGCCAAGTAGAACATTTTCTACTTTGTCGTAGAGGCCGCAAGACCTAGTCGCTGCGGATGCACATCGTCGCACGCACCGTGCTGTCGTCGCAATGTGCATCAGCCGCTGCAAGCTCAAATGCAAGCCGCACCCAGTGGCGTAGCCAGGGAGGGGCCAAAGGGGCCATGGCCCCTCCCAAATTTTCAAAGTTGTAAATTGATAAACTTTAATTTAGTGTAGTTTCGTCCCTCATCATTGTGGTTTCGTCTCTCAACTATCAAAGGAATTAAATTAATTACCAAAAATGACTTTTGTCACCAAGTTGTTAGGCGAAATCCATGCTTTTTTGATTTATGCAGACATGGAATAAATCAATAAAGCGTTTGGCTGTCCAGTCGAACCACAGTTTGGCAAGTCACGTGTTTGGTAAAAGCACGCCGATGAGCAAAAAGGCGTTAGCAAAAAGTTGTATTAGACAACAAATCATTTGGCCCCTCCCAAAATTTTTGGCTGCCTACGCCACTGGCCGCACCGCAAACACCGCAAACACCGTAAACCCATCAGGGCGTTTGTTGGTCTTAATTGCAAGTAGGAATTCCGAAAAATCAGGGCGTTTGTTGGTATTAATTGCAAGTAGGAATTCTGAGTGTTTTAGCGTTTTTAGGGAATAAATAAATCTTTGCAAAGTTGGTTTACTTTGCGCGTATTTGCTCTGAAAAATAACATATCGCGCACACAGAAGGATGCAGTTCAGTAACAGTTCTTGGTCATCAGTTCCAAACAAACATAAGATAGCACGAGGTCTAACATCAATTAACAGTTTGCTGGAAATCCACGCAGTAACATTTTCCCAATACTTTGCAGTTACAGTGCATGAGTAAAGTAGATGTAAAAGGGTTTCTGGAAAATCTTTACAGAAAACGCACTGTTGTGACGGTACCAGGGTTGGGTCCCAAGTCAAGTCAAGTCAGAGGGGGTTCGAGTCTCAAGTCGAGTCGAGTCAAATGAGGTTCGAGTTTTAAGTCAAGTCAAGTCATTAGTGCAGGGGTGCACAACCTTTTTGCTAAGACGGCCGCATCGCAGATTCTTATTTCACCAACGGCCGCCAATTACCTGCTTGTTTTTGTTTTTAAATTTATCATGTGAAAATAGGCTTGTCCCACACATACATAAACCATTTAATGGCGTTCAAAAAGCCCGGATAATTTAAAACTTGATCCACAGATTGAGCTAAACAGTCTGACGACCAGTCTGAGTTATTTATGACGTCATAATCTATATTGTGACGCAAGAGGTGACTGCTTATTTGCATTGTTTGCACACAATAGGCGTATATAAAGTGCGATGCACAGGGTCATTAGGCTGGTAATATTCTTTACAGTCTTACAAAATCTATTTAATGCAGTTTGAAAGTCAAAATATTTAGCAAAAGAGGTTTTTACGTCACGGCCGCCAGTGCATATATTTTAATAAACATGTTCACGGCCGTACAAAATCGTCTACTCGTCCGCATGCTGCCGTACGGCCGCAGGTTGTGCACCCCTGCATTAGTGGTTCGAGTCAAGATAAGGCCCCAAAAGTTTTTGCAAGGAAAGGTTAAAGGTTTGGATAATTAATCTATTTGAATGGTTCATCGCTACTTTTTTACGGACCCCACTTTATTACAGTGAACAAATCCCATCAACGTCCCTTTATTAGAGTATAGCAGGGCTACTCAAATGGCGGACCGCGGTCCATATCCGGACCTTTGAGGCGTTCGACGTGGACCTCGACGGTCTTTTGATTACGGCAACATTTGTGTGTTAATTAACTAAACAATGCTATGTAGAGGCACTTTTTAAACTGGGGTCGGCATAACGATTGATCGGCAGTCTGCGAGGAGCCTAAAGTCCCGCCAAAATCTTATGTGAGTTCAGATTGTCCAACTATGACGAAAAAATGGTCGATTATTTCACTATACATTTAACAAAGAGGCGGTTGTTTGCGCATAATTGTATCTGTGATTTAATAAACTGAATTTTAAATCATTACCTTACGAAGCAATCCTGTAAAACCAGATAAAATGTATTCTGTATGACGTTGTACCAATACACTCTCGCAAGGATAAAATCACGTTTGGTGCATGTCAGTTCAAGATTTCAATTTTGACCGCGATTGTCCACATTAGCTATAACCAAATAGGCTAAGACACGTTGCATTGGCATTTCTGACAGAAGTGTCCGGACCTTTGGTAATTTTTACCTTTTTTATCTGGACTTTTGACGAAACTAATTGAGTAGCCCTGGAGTATAGGGGCAACTTTAATGAAACACGTTAATTGACACTCATTAAACAGCTTGGACAAGAACGTCAATTTTTAAAACACAAAAATATTTTTACTGCATGCGCTAGCTAGAGCGTTTGTACAGTAATATAAGCGCTTAAAAGCGAATACTTGGCCTTGCCGTGTATTGCATTCGCATACCTCAAAACAAGCAATAAGTACAATGCTTAAATGCCGTTAAAAAGTTTGTGCATGTAGCAGCGACTTCGTTATGTTAAAATTAAGCAAAAATAGCTTCACATCGCACATTAAAGTGCTGTTGTTGCTTGGTTGAAGCCGACTCAACAGGTTATCCATTATAAGAAAATTCCGTTTTGTTGGTGAAATAACGAGTCCGAGTCCGAGTCGAGTCTCTACTAAGACGAGTCCAAGTCACGTCGAGTCTTTTCACAGCTGAGACTCGAGTCAAGTCAAGTCTTTGAAAAAAGTGATTCGAGTCGGACTCGAGTCTCCCCAACACTGGACAGTACTATGCCAACTGTATATAATTTATCATTAGTCATGATGGCTCTTAAATTCAATTTCATTTGAAAGGCTCGTAATTTTTTATATTATTTATGTATATGTGTCCCCAGTTTGGTATGTTCGTTCCCGTATCCAAATCCCTTTCCCACATTTCTTGTTGGTGAAGGGGTGATTCTGTTTTGTAATCTCTTACGTGTAGGTAGGCTTGTTTTACCTCGCTAAATTTGGCGATTGTGTTGAACCAAAATGGGGTCTTTTGAACGTTTTCTTTGCAGGATGTTTGTCTCGTACATCCCAATTCGCTGGGATGGCAGAAACCAATCTAATAAATTCAATGAATCCGTGATTGGTTGGTGTAAAGTTAAATCTTAATGCGAGGTTGTCGTAAGTCATATAGTGGCCTTCTTTGTTAATTAGATCGTAGTGACTAAGTATACCGGCGCGAATAAGAGTTGGGATGTAGAGCGCATTGGAGCGATATTTGAGTCCTTTGTTTAGCCAAAGGGGCCTAGAGATGTTTGTGGGTAACCCAGTTAGTTTAGCAAAAAGTTTGCAACCTAAGACTGCTTTTCGTAGCGTGCGAAGTGGTATCGATTTTATGTAAGCTTTTGAGATGGGCGAAATGTTACTGCTTAACTATGAATTGAATTCCCTTGAATTGGCAAGTGAGGTTTCGATGGTTTTCCAGGGAGACGCATACGAATCATCAAACAGCCGGTTGACCCATTTAACACCGAGTGACACTAAGTACGCGTCGAGGTCCAGCATATTAATGCCCCCAGCCTCAATTTTTCCACACAACTTAGTGCGCTTGACCTTTTCCCACTTTGAGTTCCAGATAAACTTGAACATTGTCCTTTTGAGGTCTTTTAGAAATGCGCCTGGCAGTGCGATAGGCACGACGTTAACTTTGTAGGTCAGGGTGGGAATAACCAAATTTTTTAGTATGCAGACCCGTCCAATCAGGGTAATTAGTCCCCTAGATTTAGAAGACCAAATATTTAGTATTGTTTTGGGTTTTTTAATAAGACAAGCAAAGTTTAAGTCGAAAAGGTCTTTTGGCGACCCGTTGATAGGAAATTCGATTCAGAGATAACGAAATGACGTCTCTGGCCATGTTAGACCTTTATCTAGGTAGGTTTAATCAGCGATGATCGTTTGGACCCAATGTAGAACGCAAACGATTTTTTGATGTTTATTTTACAGCCCGACATAAGGCCAAACTAATTAAGAATCGCAAAGGCTCGATCAAAATTGTTTGGTTCCCCTTTCAAATAAACCAGCGTATCGTCTGCCAGGAGCGAGTCATTGCCCAATATATGAATTCCTACTTCGTCATCTTTTCGCATCGGAGCAGCTAGGCATTCAATGGCAAGTACAAATAGAGTTGGAGATAAAGGGTCTCCCTGTCTTACCCCCCTTTTGATTCTAATTTGCCATGACAAAAAATTATTGTTAATTATATGGTGCTTGTGGGATTCGAGTAACAGCATTGTACCCAATGCAGAACATTATTTCCGAAACCAAATGTTTTTAATGCGGCGTAAATGAACCTCCACTCGATTGTATCAAAAGCTTTGTACATATCAAGAGACAGTTTAGCCCCTGGATATTGTTGATTATCAGCAAGGTCAATCACATCGAACAGTAAACGAATATTATCCCCGATGAACCTCCCTTTAATGAACCCGTTCTGGTCTCGATTGACGAGGTGATCCAGGTTGGATTTTATGCGGTTGACTATTTTGTAGTCAGCGTTTAACAGTGTTATAGGTCTATAATTGGTGAAACTGTTTGACTTTATTGGGTTTTGGTATGAGGGTCACCACTCCTTGGCACTGCGTTGGACTGAAGTGACCTACTTGCGCGGAATAAGCCCATGCGTCCTTAAACATGCCCTTAAGGTCATTCCAAAATGTTTCATAGAACTCGACAGGGTATCCGTCGTGGCCCGGCGATTTATTTCAGGGCATAGATTTAAGCGATGCGTATAACTCGTTTTCGGAAATCGGCAACTCCCTATTTTCAAACTGAGATTGATTTAACGTTGGCAAATTAAGTTTTGAAAGGCGTGGTGTCAGTGGTGGGATTCAAATTTTTTGTCAGCCGGTTTTATCACAAAAGTTATATTTTTCAGCCGGTTCTGTTACAAAAAGTCCATTGACAGAAACCAGTAATGCTAACCGGTTCGCTGATCTCATAAAACTTCGTAATGCGGTTCTATAGAACTCACCTCCGATGTTGTATAATGGGAATCGGGCTTTTGGTAAAGATGTTCAAAAAATTTTACCAACTCATCTAAGATCACAATTTGGTCTGAGCAAGCGTAATTGTCTATTTTCAACTGATCGATCGATTTTTTAACGCATGGCGTTTTCCAGGTTTAATAAATACTTCGAATTTCTTTTGCCCTTTTCTGCCCACTCGACTTCTTACCATCGCACCCTTTGTTTGGGCCTCTATTAGAATGTCCAATTCAATTTTTAATTTGGTTGGTTTTTCTATTAAATCAGGACTACCTTGGTTTATTTCCTGTTCCAGTTTTTCAATTTTGCTCTCCAACTTCCGCTGTTTAGCAAAGTTTTTTCGTTTGACTTTTATGCTGTATTTTATGGTTTCTCCACGAATTACGGCTTTCAAAGCATCCCACCGTATATGCGGATTTGTGTCACATTGAGCGTTGTTCATGTTATAATCCTATCCTGAATTGTTTTTTGGATGATGGAAATAATCCTCTTATCCGATAGTAAATTTGTATTTAATTTCCAATATCCTTTACCTCTAGGAGTTTTGCGAGAATTTCAGAGAGAATGATACGATCTTATGGTCTGATTTTACCCCCTGTACAATATCGGCTATCGTTACTTTGTTATTTAGGTATTCCGAAAGCAGGAAGAAATCGATGTGGGTAGCTACCAAAGGGTTAAGTTGTACTCGCCAAAATCTTTTGGTGGTCGGATGCATCTTACGAAAAACGTCGCATAAATTAAAAGTTTCCATATGTGAGAGGATACTCTTTCGTGAATTACGATTGGGATTAGGGGGCCCGTGGCTCT
Organism: Phallusia mammillata; assembly: GCF_965637545.1. Classification (NCBI taxonomy): domain Eukaryota; kingdom Metazoa; phylum Chordata; class Ascidiacea; order Phlebobranchia; family Ascidiidae; genus Phallusia; species Phallusia mammillata. The sequence goes on along the minus strand of NC_137252.1, from coordinate 21,549,161 downwards.
TGTCCAAATTATCCTGCAGCGTTACATTAAAGTCACCGCCTATGATGAGATTTGAGATATCCTCCTCGCCTAGTTTGGCAAAAAGCGTGTCGAAAAAAACTGGGTTATCATTGTTTGGCGCGTATAGATTGCAAAGTTTCAATTCGCAGATATTCGAGGTCGATGAAAACGTACCTCCCTTCGGGGTCTATTTCTACGACTTTGGGTGAGTGCAAAAATTTTTTTGTGAGCAGGATTGCCACACCTATACTGCGGGTAGAGCCATGTGCCCAAACTATTTTGTTTCCCCATTTTAATTCCCATAATTTTTCCTCATTAATTGAACAATGCATTTCCTGGAGAAAAATGATACGAAATGCCTTCCTTTTAAGAAAGTGAAATATAGTTTTCCGTTTTTTTATGATTTCTAACACCCACCAAATTAAAAGAGGCAACATTTAATACAGACATCACAGAAAGAGAAAAGTTAAAAAGCAAAAAAAAAACTATTGATATTTCTGAACACTTTCTTCTATATCCCACTCTTACTCAAACCCACAGCTACAATTGTAAGCGTTTTTTTCCCACAACTGCTAATTTTTCTTCTACAGGCGGGATTGGAACATTCTTTGCTCATAGCTATTTCAGGCAGAGCGTTAACTGTATTATATTCACAAGCAATAGCATACTTTTGGCATCGGATGCATTCGAACATGTTTCCGTCCATTATATATTCTGGTTGCATTTCATTGCAGCATGGCATCAGTCTCATCGGTGCTTGACATTTTGTTTCTGTTTCGAATTATGGCAAAAGGAACAAGGTTGCCTCATCGCAGCATGTCTTGGCCACTATATATTCTTTTTTGCATTTACAGCAGAAGAAATTCCTGCAGTCTGGGTCCACTAAGCTTCGGGTGTTGCAGCTTGGGCATTTTACTGGGATTGTGTATTCGCATAGACTACGAGATTTACTTTCCGGAAATTCTGTTGGGCTATTACGCGGTCGTTTGCGCGTCACTGCCGGGGCAATAATTGCCGAGATTTCCTGTTCTCCTTGGTTGATTTGTTCAATCTCATGTAATGCCTCTGGGACAGGGTCACTATCATACTGGAGGCGTTGAGTCGTCACCTCCTTATCTGAGATCAGGGTTTGCAAGCGTGACCCAGTTTCCTTGTCTTGTGGCGCTGCTTGGGTTTTGTTTTGTTTCTGCCGGTTTTCTAACAAAGGAAAATCTTCTTTTCTTTTGGCACAAGCAGGCTGTTTGTGTCCTGTTTCTCCACAATATTTACAGGTTATTGCTTGTCCATAATATGTTACATAAAATTCATTGCCATGTACTCGAATGTAGCTGGGTATGGTTTTTTTTTTCTAGATCAACTTTGTTCATTGTAAGTATCCTCATACCAGAAAAAGTCCTTCTTTGTTTTTTCTATGCACTATTTTATTCACTTTGCCATAGTGCTCCTCCATGTTTTTAACAATTAAGGCATTTGGAAACGGTATCGGGACCCATCCAACGCCTACATTAATCGTATCGCTTTCATACGGCCTCGAGTTTTGAACATACGATACCTCCAGTAATTTCTTGTGAAGGTCCAAAACGTTTTCTCTTGTTGTGCAGGTTACATCCACAAGGGTGCCCTTCATTTCAGCTATTTCTACGATTTTTCTTAAAGGGAAGTTGATTTCCTTCATAAGGTTCCATAATTCTTCTCTTTTAAGCTGTTTCGTTGCTTTAAAACTCAAGCAGTTTGGTCTTTTTAGTGCACTCATTGCACTGTCGGTTGCCGCCTGCGCATAACTTGGCTTTTTGCTCATAGCTCCTTCCTCCATGAGCACCAGACATGTCTCAACCGTCAACATTTTACGCAAATTGCAATTAAAATATTTGCATGCGCCACTTATCGGAAATTAGAAAACCTGGCTACTGTGTAAGAGCTACTAATACAGAAACTCACAGACAGGCCTGCTAATTTCCAAAAGGTGGCACAACGGCGCATAGGCTTTTACCATTTTACATTTTTGTAATAATTGCTGACTCAGCACATTGATGACTTATCTTATGTTATGGCAATAATTGCTGACTGAGCAATTATTGCCATATAAAAGCCTATGCTCCGTTGCCACACCTTTGGAAATTAGCAGGCCTGTCTGTGAGTTCCTGTGTTAGTAGATTTTCCTAAGTTCGTACGTTAGTAGCTCCACCATCTTCTGCGTGGCCCCGGTGGCGCATTTCTGGGGTTCAAGTCCCGTTTTCTGCTACTTTGCAAGTTTCTCAAATTCCAACGTGTACGAACATTCGGGTTGGATGCAGGTTTAAAATTAGCAGTAACGTTAACACATACCATATGAATATGAGAAATTTAAGTTTATGAAGATTTTGTGGAAAAATATATACCACCTCTAGCGGAAAAAATGCAGTAGATAAACGAGACATCCAATTCCAATGGTTGTTCTTGCTGGTGCTAGTCCTTGTCATCCTTGATGGCTTTGTTGATGTTACCAGAGACCAGGGACTACGTTAGTAATAGTTGCTTGTCCTTGTTAATGTTACCAGAGACAACGTTAGTAATAGTAGTTCATTTTTTGTCTTTGATAAGCTCTGCCTTTACCTTGTTTTATTGGCTTCATTTAGATCAGGCCACAGGGTATGGGAGTAAGGAGTTTTGTTTCAATTTTTTATTTGTTTGTCTGTTTTTTGTTTCTATTTGTTTCAATGTTTTTTCAAATGATGTTTTCATTACTATTTCAAGTGGTTTAATTTTATTATACTTATTTACTGTAGTGTAAATGATTCAATCACCACCAAAAACTTTGTTAAATAAAGTGAATTTTTCCTGTAGAGTAAGATTCTTCAACGGGGCTGATTTTACTTCACGGGGGTTGATTTAAACATTACGTATTGTGTAAATATATGCAAGTACTGTGTGACTCCGCTAACTGTAACTTACAAGCAGATTTTATTTGTCTTGCTAACAAACCCCAGAGACAAGGGGCACACTAGTTTAAACATGCTGCTATTTGAATACATTGTGTTTACTGGCGATTGTTTGTACTTTCTGTTATACAACGGTAACGAGCTTTCCCTTAAACTTGTTTCGCTTTCATGCTATGTATAGGCTAACTTGCGTTTCCCAGACTGCAAAGTATACAGATCCATATATAGTGCAATTTGATGTAGGATATATAGGGGTGATGAAGGCGTCTTGTATAGGACGTCAAAACGTCGATTGTTTACAATAAAACTGCTGGATGAGCAATACTTGGTCATATAGGGGTCTCCTCTACCAAGCAATGCCTCATTGTTTTCGACAAAAGAAGGCGATCATTGATGCATAATCATAATATTTTTTGTCTATGATGTAACAAATGTTTCTTAGGAGCGCTCGAAAAATTACGTGAAATAGAGCCTGCATGCTGTAGTATTTTGAGCCAGTACCTTTAAAAAGGACGATTTCCCCAAACAGACCCTTGCTGTTTCATTCCTCATGTGTATGCATTTGCTCATCCTACCAGCTCTTGAAACCATGTGGTCAGGTTTCTTTTTCTGTCGAACCCCACCCTCTTTCCTAACACGGGTGGTTAGATTCTAGGGCTCCCTCAACTGGTCCCCATCCCCTAAGTGTAGAACATTTTTGTTTGTTGGTTTCTTGGGTGTAATAGTGTAGTAAAGGTAACATAACATATGTTACTTGTGTTTGTACATTGCTTTTTGGATGTTTTTGCAGATGACAGTTGTGATAACAGTCTTATGACATCGGAATGGTTATTAAGTGCTGTTCAAAACACCTGTAGTGGTCAAAATTTTAAAGATTAGTCAAACTGAATAAATTTTCAGAACTGTAGTTTGGGTCATTGTGCTTTAGTTATTTATTAGTTTTCCATCAGTCAACCAACTAGCAGAAATGAATGAAATTTGGACAATTTATAGAATACACCATTTCAAGGTGTAGATTAATGGGTTTTACCTTGTAGCCCCACCAATAACCCCTAAAATAGGGGCAATTTGTAAACAACAGCAGGTTCGATAAAATTTGTAAAGTTTGTAGAATATGCCATTTTTGGTGTCAATGGTTAAGTTTTACCTTATATTCCCATCATTTATTTACCCAACTAATTAAGTTAGTAGGGCAAATGGTGTAAAGTAAATCATCAAATAGGGTATAGAAGTTATAAATTGGTAATAAATAGCAAATCCACTTTTCTAGTTTTGAAGATTTTCTTCCAAAAATTTTAATTCAAAAATATTATATTATTCAGAATTCAGACTATAGCTCTCCTCACCGAAAATTTGTTAAACTTTTAGTTTTTGTAAAATTAGTACTTTTATAATATAATATCATCACCCAAAACAGCACAATGGCAATGCAAGCAGCCAGACGTGCAAATGTAAGTATTATCATCATTTTATGGTTGCTTTCTGCAAAATCTTTTTTAATTTTCTAAAACCTTAACACATGTGTGAAAACTTACAGGTTCGACTTCCACCTGAAGTAAATCGAACATTGTATATTAGAAATCTTCCATACAAAATTACAGCAGAAGAAATGTATGACATTTTTGGAAAATATGGAGCCATACGACAGATAAGATTGTAAGTTCTCCTGTTCAGAATGTAGTTTATAAAAAATCATTCAAGCTGCACTTGGATGGATCATTTAATGTGTTCATAAACTTAAATATACTGCAATAGACTTCTTGGTCTTTATTTACTAAACAGCAAATTGGTTGATTCTATCTTTTAGTTTAAATATAAATATTCCAGATCAGAGTATTTGTTTTCGAAGTTTTAGGAGTCTTTCTAAATTTGTAGGTTTTAGTGGTGTGGCAAAATAAGAAAAAAACAATACTTGGTTTTTAGTAAATATTAAAAAAACAATACCAGGTTTTAGTAAATATTTGCACTCTGTTACAGGGGTACTACATCAGATACAAAGGGGACAGCATATGTGGTGTATGAAGATATTTTTGATGCAAAAAATGCCTGTGACCATCTATCTGGTTTTAATGTTTGCAATCGCTACCTCGTTGTTTTGTATTATAATCCAAACAGGGTAAGACAGATGTTTACAAATTTAAATTGCCTACAAATTGTTCAACCTCAATTTAAAGACTGTGTCAACAAATCTATTTTGTGTTTAATTAGCAATTCAAAAAGAGGGATGCAGACAAAAAGCAGCAACAACTTGAAACAATGAAGGCAACATTTGGAGTAAACACAGATGCAAGCAAATGAAACCAGGCAATGTTTACTCTCAACAATCATTGAATCTATGGTGAATGCGATAAACAGCGTCCCTTCCATTTAGTTGATAAAAATGGGTTATCAAAATGTGTATTCACTCCATTTCCATACTGGGCAACCTATTGTGGTTGTAATTTTTTTATTGGTTGTACAAAAATAAATGCATTTTCCAGTATTTCATAATGCAAGCTTGATTTCACAAAGCAACTGACTGCTTTATTGACAAACATAGACTCTTTATTGCACTTTTATTCCACTGAAAGTTGGTACAAACACTTAAAATAAAAATAAATGTTAACTATTGCAATATCCAAGTTCAGATATAAAAGCAAAACGATATCAGATATATATATTTAAAATTGCACACAAGATAAGGAAAGTAGTTTTTGAAGGAAGTTGTGTAACAATGCACAATAGTATCAAGGGGTAGATGTACATTATTCACGTTTTTGTTTTTCCTCTGGGCTTTTAAGAAACAACTTGCATAATTCACATAAACACATCATAATCACAGGACTGATTAGACAAGCAAAATTGGTTGCAACAAGAAAATTCCAGATGAGTTTGAGGTCCAGCATGTAGAAGCATATAAAAAAGCTTTCTGTGCATAACAAGGTAACAAAAAGCCAGTGGATTCTAAAAAACACATTTTGTTAGGTTGTGCACCTCTGATATAAACCGAACATCCAAAAACTGCTGTAAACGCAATTTACACCTCAACTGGCTTAGGTTGCCAAGTAAGTCGCCTGAAAGTTGGTGAAAATGTGGCAAAATTGTTGCCTAGTGTAAAGCCAGGCATGAATTGACCCGTTTATTTAACAAAAAAAGTGCAAACCCAACCTAGAAAGCCTGGCACAACTCTATTGCGAAAAAAGGGCTTTATGAAATAAGTACCTTGCAGGTTGAAATCTCTAAAGAAAAAATTTCCAAAACCAAAAACAGTGTTTGTGTGTTGTCACTTGTCAGTTAGATTAATGAATGCGAATTACCAAGGTTAACTCTGTTCATAAAATATAAATTTAGGATTTCACAACAAACCAGCGACCAACAAACAATGTCACATTCAAACCCAAACCCGCGATAAATGGCAATGAAACGGTCATTGTCAGATTGGCTGCCGCATGTCAAGGGGTCATTGAAGGTCACGTTATTATTTTACTATTCGTTTTTCGTACTTTAGTAAATATATGACAATTTAATGATGCAAAAAGAATACGGACAAAACTTGTTATGGGTCCCCTTCCCTGAAGGGGACACATATTGTGGTTTGTTAAGACGCGTTTGGTCAAGAAAGAGTGCTTCAAATTTATTCAAATTTACAGAGATGTTAGTTATTAATCCAAATTTGATCGTCCTGAAGTTTGACCCCGTTTGACCCAGCGGTTCACCCACAGGCCCCCGAAACGTAAAATTTTTAACGCTAGTTTGTAACGCTCGTTTGGTAAAGAAAAAGTGATTTAAATTTATTCAAATTTGGACATATGTTAGTTATCAATCTGAACTTGATTCTCTAGAAGTTTGACCCCGAATGACCCAGCAGTTCACCCACAGGCCCCCGAAACGTAAATTTTTTTACGCTGGTTTTTATCGCTTGTGTGGCAAAGAAGGAGTGCTTCAAATTTATTCAAATTTGGACATATGTTAGTTATCAATCTGAACTTAAACCTATAGAAGTTTGACCCCGAATGACCCAGAGGTTCACCCACAGGCCCCCGAAACGTAAATGTGTCTAACGCTCGTTTGGTCAAGAAAGACACTGTAGGCAGAAGTACCAAGAGAGTAACTCACTGGTTTACGATAGCGGGAGGGCTCAGCTTGACGTCGGACAGACGTTTTACGAGACGTCGTTTCAGTGATTAGAAATCAGCTGTTTTGCACAGCAATGCTATGTCGTTTCATTAAGTTATCACTCACATTTTTAGTTTTGGCGAAGGTTTTACACCTATGACGTGATTTAAACCTATTAACCGTGCTTCGGTTTTGTATATGTCAAGAAAAACTTTGTTAATCAAAGAAAAGATGAAAAAATTAACTTGACTTTTTTGCCAAATAAATGTTTTTTTAAATGCTCGTTGTCAGGTTGGCCGCCGCATGATCACGGGTTACTTAAGGTCAACTAGTCGGTATTACAAACACAGTTCAGAACTTTCTTCATAACGTAGCGTTTTTTGACAATCAATTTATCAGTCAATACTCAAGGCATGTATAAATTAGGCTTAACAGTATTGTTGAACACTAAGGACGGCATGCTATTGAAAATGGTGTCAAAAGGTCAAACAGTCATTTGGCGTGTGCACCCTGAGAGGTTACTACAGGTCAATGGTACTCGTTTTGCGAAACAAAGTTAAATGAAAAACAATTTGTTATGTATACACTTGTAGCAAATTGCTTTTTAATTGAAAGTGTCTGTAACACAACTGTTACAGCTTTCTAAAAAAAATTGTGTTCAAAACCCGACCTTGGACGACAATATCTGGGTCAAAGCAAGAGATTAGATTAAAGTATTTATTACGTTTTATTAATGTTTTTGTAATGACAATAATAGTGCAAAAAGAATACGAACAAATTTTTTTTATTGTTGGGTTAATGCTTTCTAAAGATTTGTCCTTAAGAATCTAAAAATCACCGCAACATTTGTTTACTGTAAATCCGCACAAATGCGTGTGTGGGGACCCATTTGTTTTTGTTTACAAAAACAATCATATGTGTAAATCAAATGATGTGTTATGTTATGTAAATTGGTAAATATCGTACAGAATATATAAAATGGAAGTATATCAGAAAGCCACTCTTCTAGTTTAAGTTGGGGTTGATGCTTTTACTAATTTGTCCTTACAAATCTAAAAATAATCGCACCATTTGTATACAGTAACTGATTCGCATCAACACATGTGTGGGACCCATTTGTTTTTATCTGTAAAAACAATCATGCAAGTAGGCAAATTGATGTGTATAGTCAATCAGTAAAGGAATATATAAAATGAAAATATATAAGCAAGTCCCCCTTTTTAGTTAATACATCGCACGTTTCACTAAATTCAGCCATTTTTCCAGCACAAGTTGTTATAATGCCAGTTCTTGTAAGCTAAGTGACATATGTACATGGGATGCATCTTTGCTATTGTTGTAAGAAAAAAATAAGCTAAGAATATGCTGTCTTAAGTTTGTTGGTTATGTTAGATCTAAATAGCTTTATTGTTGCATACGTTAATGACATCTATGAATTGTGTTGTGACATACCACTTTCATAAAGCATTTTGATGATGTCCATGTTTACAACGGTATGTTTCTACATTTATCCTGTTCTAAAATGTTTTCATCAGCTACATTGTTTTTTTGTTGTTATTGGTTCAAACTTTTGTATGCTAGATAGATTTGGATTTTCAATGTTTTCAATTAAATTTATTTACAAGCCTATGTTTAAGCATACTGCCTTTCTTAAAATTGTACTTTTTTACAACTTACTTGAGATAAATTTTCTGTGAAAGTTGTGATTGCAAGTAATGATTTTTAAAAGATATACATCTTCTCTCAAAAAATGCCACATATGGAAACAACAAATATGTTAAATATCCCGGTTTTACTCCATGCCAAAGACCACTCATGAAAAGCGTTACTAAAGCCCTGAAAAGACATTGAACAAGATATAAATAACATACCTAGCAAAACCAGTTTATTTATTAAAACTACATGTTAACCATGTTCACCGTTGTACAGCCAGTCCATGTAACATTTTTTTTATTTTTGTATATTGCTTTACCTTATAGCTTTCAATCGGCGAGGAAAAATGTTGCTTTGGTAAACAAAATGTGCCAACCACCACTGAACGCAACAATTCCAATCTCTTACTGCTTTCCACATGACAGGTTGTAAAACACCATAAAGTTTGCTGTTCATTATGGTATCAAAGTTGTAATCTGGCATTTTTGACCTAAAACACAAAAAATTAAATCAAAGGCTAGAGTAGAAAAGAAACTCCAAAATGAAATACATACTTTTCATCAAAAATATGAGTCGGTCCTTGGCCTGGCACCGGTTTGCTTTTCACTGGATACATTCCTAATCCTATTAGCACACAACCACATTCTGCTAAAATCCAAATGATGTTAAATCGAACTTGGAGTGCCAATCCAATAGGGTAAATATGGAGAATTCTAAAACAGACAGACCCGTTCTGCATTCAACTTACCTTAATAACACTCAAACACAATCCAGTACCTGATAATCAAAGAGTCGGAATAAGCATTTATACCTTCAAAGTAGTTTATATTTAAATTGTAAAATACAAGGGAACATAACCCTGCAACCAAAAGTGCTTCTTTCATTTTCCTCATCACTATCTTTGTAACCGGTTGGTAAGTTGAAACCAGCATATCATGGTAGGTACGATACTTATAAATTGGACCTGTGTAAATTGAAACACAAAGTTTTAAAATTCGAATAAAATCAATAGTTGTAAAGAGAACTTTTTGGCCATATGTGCACCTTTGTTGTGCTCAAGCCTAAGATGACTAACAACATGTTACAGGAAGCAATTAAGAGCTAGGTTATTATTCAGACAAGATGTGCACATCCTTTTTTAACATATGGCATGCCTGTGAATAATCCACAATAGCAAGTCATGTAGCAGTAGATGTCTAGTGTGCTTGGTTCCTTTGCAAGAATCAAAACACCAAGTGTTCTGTAGGACTCCTTAGTTTCACCATTTCTAGATACTGTTCGAAAATCCATCACTTCATAGGCCACAACTATCATCTGTGAAAGAAATTAACAATAGATAAAAACTAGAATAGTGGTTTTCCTATATACTGCCAGTTTATATATACTACATCATATTTAACGATGTACCACATATACCATTTACTATATTTATAATGGATATATATTTAGCACCTACATTTCATTGGGTCCCTATCTGTTTCCTTACAACGTAATTGTGTCTGCAAGCATAATCTAACGGGTCCCCACACATATGCATATGCGATTTGGTAACAGTAAAAATAGGCCACAATCATTGTTAAACTGAAATAGTAGTTTTCCTATCAATATTTCATTTTACAGAAACTGTGCCATATTTATGCACCATCCATAATTGTAAGGGATATATATTTGATGGATACATTCAGCATGGTACCAATATTTTTGTGGCCTGTTATAACATCATTATTTCTGCAAGCAAAAACCAATCGGTCCCCACACACATATATATTCTGAATTCGTAACAGGATGAATGGCACATGCATATGGTAGGTAAGAATTTGGGGTCAATGCAAAGCTCCAGACAACAGAGGTTAGCGTCGATTTTTAACGGTTTCATTTCTGTCAGCGATCATTGTCTCGCGGCATGCTAATGTTGTTAGATAAAGATATGGTGCCGATCGCGGCAGGAGGGGCCTGTCGTTAACCGCCATAAGACGCAAAACTGCGTGATATCACAATTGATATAACAATTATAACAATATAACAAGTTATGCATGAGGCCGAGATATTCGCTTTTCAGTGGGCATGTTTGTGCATTTTGTGCCCAATTGGGCTTTTTTTTACATAGAGTTGCGCGTTGTTTTCATGAGGTGGAAAATGGATGAGTCTAACTATTTAAACTTTTAACAAAGTTTCAACATTTTTTTCCCCTTAATAGCCCTTTGTTTGTTGAATTATGATTTTTAATCCGCACATAGCGTTCCCTGGCGCCATTAAGTTTCTACATACCAACAATACGATTGCTTAGCTGGGCTTTTTATGTCCAAAACCTGTTCTGAAACAGTTTTATTAACGCTTTTAGTTTGAGAAGTCACGTTACACAGGTGTAACAAATCGTGCAGCGCTGTCGCTCTGCGTTTTGAAACACCAATAAGTTGACCTACATTAACGTTTGCAGCACAATATAACTAACATCGTAACATCTTAATTCCAACCAGTGAGAAAATGGTCAAGTGACGACTGCGTTCATGCGTGAAGCAGAGGCTATTTTTTCCGTGCGCCACTATCATCAATCACTCCCATTGCGTCAGCTGTGCACTGAGCAAGCACAAATTTGACAAAAGACAGCATTTAAAAACATATTTGGGGCTGTAAGAGTAATTACTGAGCCGTTTGCACTGAAATTTTTAACAGCCAACAAGGAGCACCCTATCCACAGTTGTTTAAAATTTCAGCAGGTTAAGTCTTGTTTTTCTGACCTCATTAACATGTGAACAAACAAACAAATATTTGGGGGTAACGGGGTGAAAATGGATATATATAACTTCAAGTTACAAAATTCTTAAAAATACGCTGCAATGTACCAATCAAAAAAGTATGAAACTCCAGAATCATCTGCTTTAGCAAGTATCGCCGTTTTAAAAATTTCACGTTTTGGGGGGCTGTGGGTGAACCGAGGGATCAAACAGGGTCAAAATTCACATGGATCATCTTTAGACCAATATCTATAATGTGTGTAAATTTGAAAAAGTTTGAACCATTCTTTCTTGACCAAAACATGGGAACGAATCCGCGTTAGACGGAAGAAAAAAACATAGACAAAAACAATATGTGTCCCCTTCAGGAAAGGGGACCCACAATAAATTAAATGATTTGCCAATTAAAATATTTTTCCCATAAAAAAATACATCCTTCAAGCAACTTACTTTTAAAGTAGCAACAAGCATCAGTCCATTAGCAAGATTGTTCTCATTTCTTGGCAAGCCAATATATATGAATGATGAAAAAAATACTCGATATCCAAAACAAAACACAAAAACAATACGTGGATTTTTGCTTGAGTACAAAATATATATCAAGGTTATATGTAATATGTAAAATAACACTATTCAAACAATATACTTACAAAAAATTACTTTTTATCATCCATGTTGCAACAACTACCATCACAACAAAATGCAAGCCTTCCACACCACAAAAACATATGATCTGGAACATTCCAATGAGTGAAAATACATATTTTTTGTTATGCTTCACTTTTGCAAAACGAAAGAGCAATCCAAGTATTAGAGAGAAAAAAATATGCAAGGAATATGCTGCTTCACGTCTACTGACTATCATTGCAAAATTCACAAGAGAACCTGGCAACAACACCTGGTAATTAGATTTTAAGTGGTGTATGCCCATGTACATGAAATAACATTTTGTAAATTCAGTACCAATACATTTATCTATCATTGCAATAGCTATGTCCTATGTCTAATCGCTAACTTTTGCCTAGTATATTGGTTCAGCATATACCCTACTGTTCCACTGAAATGCAGCAAAATCAAATAAAGTTTTGAAACTAACAACCTATCCAAATTCAACAGAAATATCCTTTACCTGCTTAGTTCACAAAAACGTTTGGAAGCTGAAGCATGTGTCTTTTCACGGAAAAATCGCATTTCTTACGCAGCAGCATACTTAAGCAACTATATTTAGAACCCCTTCAATTATTATTTATTTGTCTTGTAATTAATATAGCTCATGCCTTCACTTTCTTGGGTCGAAAAACATGCCACATACAAAACAGAGTAACTTGCTGGTTTGCACTCGCTTCGCAGCCAACCACATGGCCGTTTTCTTTTCAGGGAAATTTCCCTAAAGGCAATGAACGACGTCATTGCTCACTGCATTTAGGAAAATTTACGAGTTTTTTGGAGAGAATGTTTGATATAGATCAGTTGCTACGAATGACAATGTAGCCACTGTATTGCACTGACGTCAGTCTAATCCAGCGGTTCTCAACCAGTGGGCCATGGAAGCATTTTGATTGGGCCACAGACCAATCAAATAGAAAGCTTTTTATAAGAATTTTCATTTGTGTCCCTACACTCAATTTTACAAGAATAATGGCTTGGGGAGGAATTGAGAAGGAATGTAAATTAATGGTGAAAATAACGGCCCAAATAGACGTTAAAAGCGACATGCTTTATTGTTCAAACGTTTCGGCAAATGCTCATGCCATCATCAGTGATATGAAGGCCACATCAATTGCACCCAGTTATATACACTTTAGTCGCATAAAAGAATGATAAAAAGGTGCGAAACAAGCGTCGCGTAAAAACGATAGATAAAAAGGTGCGCAGAAGCGAGGTGTAAGCCACCTGCAAATGTGTGCGTCTGACCATTCTTTTATGCGACTAAAGTGTATATAACTGGGTGCAATTGATGTGGCCTTCATATCACTGATGATGGCATGAGCATTTGCCGAAACGTTTGAACAATAAAGCATGTCGCTTTTAACGTCTATTTGGGCCGTTATTTTCACCATTAAACTTATGAACAGATCCGTATATAGTGTTCCAAATGTAAATTAATTTGAATATACTTTGAGTTTCTGCAACCCCATATGTTTATGATGTAATAAACTACTTTGTGATTCCAATAAAGACAGAAAATAGCAGCGTATCAATTGTCCAATTATTCGGTCATAACTTAAAGTGCTTGATTAAAGAAGGGAAAGTGCTGTTTTATGATTTTTTTGTATTAACTTATTTTGAACTTATTATCTGTTAGAAATATGTCCTGCAGTTTTTGTTTGTTCTGAACCTATTGTATAGTTGTTTCTTTCTTTCACAAAAATTTACTGGGCCACAGGATTTTTGTGCAATAAAAGTGGGCCACGAAAGAAAAAAGGTTGAGAACCACTGGTCTAATCATACCGGTAGTCGTGTCATATGTTTGTTATAAATCTCCGCTGAGACCTGAGAGCCAATCTATTGACGTGCGCTCTTTACAATCACCTTTTTCTTTTAAAGATGACATTATCTCAAGTTCTCAACTAAAATCTCAAATTGAGAAAGCTAGAGTTAATATTTTTGCAAACCTCACTAGTGCGATGAAAATGCCCACATAAACCTGTAATAAAATTGTAAGTGTTTTTCAACAGTTTTTCCAGTTTTCCAATTTGTTTAGCAATTTTAATTCGAATTTAGCTGCTTATTTAAAATCGGAAATAAAAAACGAAACACATGTGGCTACAACCAAACTACCTTTGCGTGAACAGCAGGTCTGCGATTACTTTGGCGGAAAGTGTTCCTCGGATCGTATTACCAACCCAACGACTACTGCGCTCTAATGGTGTGGCAGCTCGCAGCTGTTTCGCCATAATTATCGCTTCCCGAAAGGAGAGAGTTTTTGTTTCAGTCCGTCTTTTTTCTGTCTACCGCTGGTTTGTGCCAGCTGTTTGGTCAAGAGAGAGAGTAACTTAAAATACTTTCACATTCATACACATATGTTATAGTTATAGGCTATAGTTAATTATCTATAGGCCTAGTTAGTTGTCCAAAATCGAAAGCTGTTTATACCAACTTAAGTACAGGATCAATGAGTTTTATACTTTGTTGGTTGGTGCATTGTCAAGAATTGTAAATCATCTTGTATTTTTTTGTTGGATTTACTCATTTTCACACCCGAACGCTGAATTAATCGTTTTTAAGTTTATTGATGGTCCTGTAGGCCTATGTCAGTTAGGTTATAGCCTAGCCAAGTACTCAAACTGTGCGTCGCGACGCCCTGGTGCGTCGTTTCAATTTTCCAAGGGCGTCGCAGAATAGTTCTGTTTCGTGGCTTTTTGTTTCCTCATTAACTTTTATTTGCTGGTGCGTCGCAAGTCCAGAAAACTTTTCCAGAGGCGTCGCAACCAAAAAAAGTTTGAGAACCACTGGCCTAGCCTATAAACCTGTTTAATGATAATTAGGTTTCGTGTAAGTCGGGCAAAACGTTGTTGGTGAACTTAATAGTTTAACGATTAACTAATGTCTCCAAAAAACCTCGTTGGTGGTCAATAAACGGTCATTTCAGCTTGGCCCGCCGCACGACCGGTGGTTACTGTCTATGTCTGTTAACTTATATGTATGAATTCGAATGGTATGTTTGCCAGTTTTTTATTATCATGGGGTTTCCTGAAGGGGACACATATTGTTTTTGTCCGTATTTTTTTCGTCTGATGCTGGTTTGTAACGCTCGTCTGGTCAGGGTTCTTGATCCTCTTGAAGTTTGTAGCAGTCACATGCTTTTAAACCATCATTTTGGCATTTTGGTTTGGCTGAAGCATTAAGTAATGGAAAATTTTAACTGTGCAAGCATGACTTTTCGTTCCATGGAAATTATATGTTGCTTTTGTGACATATGGTTTTGAGTGGTGTAACTTTACTGTTCCATGCTTTATCATAATTCAGTAACTATTAGAAGTACGTAATCAGTGTCGTTGTTCCCACACTGTTACATGTTCCCGGTTTCCAGTTATGTTCCAACAGCCTGACCATGAGATAGGCTGTTGCGTAAACCGGGTGTTTCGAAATAGTTGTGCAATCCATTGCAGTAGCCTACGGCATATCTTACCAAGCGTTTAACTTAAAACAAACTAATAACTGATGTGAGTAAAAAAAGGTACTATTTTGCATTAATCGCAAGAAAAACGAGTAGCAGTTTAAAAGCCAATGTTTTATCGTTGATCTTTCTCTTTTTCCATCGTATCCTTTCCTTGAGATAATGAGATTTGATGTGTGTTGCGTAACCAGAATAAAAGACAAGAACTAAATAGATCAGTGGTTCTTAACCGGTGTTCGATCGAAAAAAAAGGAAAGGCTAAGAACCACTGAAATAGATCTTTTGTGGATCATGTCGGCCCGATTCAGCAAGCGTTCAGAATCGTAATAATGAACTTATTTTTTTTACTCGCTGCTGCACACGACCGATACGAACCACGAGAAGCAGAAGAAACAATAAGCTTCCGAGTAAAGCAGTGGTTCTTAACCTTTTTATAACGGCCGAACCCCTACGATATTCTTCAGCATTTGGTCGAACCCCTAAGTTACATCCTAGGTTTTTAACCCATTTTGTTAGGTGAGTCATAATTAGTTTTTCTTAAACGTAGTGGCAACAGTTACTGTTTGACATTTTGTTAAATTCTGACATAATAATAATACAAGCAACTTGTTTCAGGATTGCTTTAATTCCAGCAATTTTTAGTTTTTACCAAAATGAAGCATTGTACTTTTAGCATCTGTACATAAACATGAAAAAGATATGTTTTTGCTGCCAACAATTTTTTTTGTTTTTCTGCTTCCTAACAACGCACACAATGCTCTTTGTTACGTCAAAAAAAGAAATTAAAACCTTAGTGCAGGGGTGCACAACCTTTTTGCTAGGACGGCCGCATCGCAGATTCTTATTTCACAAACGACCGCCATTTACCTTCTTTTTTTTGTTTTAAAATACTTAATTGGTTTATATTATATTTGCCATCTAATGGCGTCCAACAAACCCAGATTAATTTCTGCATAGATTGAACTGCACAGCGTAGAGATCAGTCCTAAGTGTTTATGATGTCGTAATCTACATTGTGATGCTTGTGGTACCTGCTTTGTTCGCATTGTTTGCACACAATAGGCGTACAAAAAGTCTGACGCATTTGGTTATTAGGCTGGTAAGACTCTTTTTAGCATCACAAAAACTGTTTAGAGCAGTTTAAAAATCAAAATATTTAGCAAAAGAGTTTTATTTACGTCACGGCCGCCAGTACATATGCCGATATATTTTAATAAACATGTTCACCGCCGCACAAAATCGACTCTGCGGCCGTCTGGCCGCAGGTTGTGTACCCCTGCCTTAGTGTAACCTTCCAGTGTTTTGATAGTTGACAAACACAAATTGCCATTTTTAGCGAATATAGACTCTAAAGTTCGACGAATACAAGTATTTGTCTTGTTCTTCAAAAAGACCTTTGTCGAACCCCTGATTAGGCGTTGCCGAACCCCTGGGGTTCGATCGAACACCGGTTAAGAACCACTGGAGTAAAGAATGACATAGCCCAAGAACCCCAGCTGACGCAGGAGAACATTTCCAAACTAATAGTCAGTCCCGGGTCCAGTTATTCATTGCGGGAACCGCGCACACGAGCCCCCGCAAATTGGTGGAGGTCCTTTTTAATGAAGACATACGAAAGTGGAAACTAGCGCCGGCAAGTTTGATCCCGAGCGACCCAGCGGTTCACCTACTTGCCCCAAAACGTACTTGGTTTGAAAAGGCTGTACTTACTAAACTACATCATCTAGGAGTTATATGCTTTGTTGGTTAGTGCAATGCATCGCTGTCTAAAGAATTTTGTAACTTTTAATATTCGTTTCCGCTGGTTTGTTATACGCGTTCGGTTCAAATTTACACATATGTTAGCTATGCATGCAAATTTGATAGTCGGTAAATAGGACATGGAATATATTAAATGGAAATATATCGGAAAGCCACCGTTTTAGTCAATGTTTGCTATTATATGTGAATAACCAGTACACTGGCTATCTTTGGTGAAATAAGGGCATTGTGACGGCCAATGACAAAAAGTTGCATTTTTGTTTAAGTCCATATGTTTTTCCTCAAAGTGAAATAAATTCAACTTAACTTAGCCTGAAGATAATTTTTATACTGTTTTGTCTACAAGTGGCACTAATTTTACAACTAATATGTCACACATTTTATCAAGAACGAATTGTTGTGGTTTTGTTTTTAATTCACTTTCCTGCTTTTGAAAACCCTTAAAAAGAAAGTATGTTTGATTCCATCATGAAACGATCAAATAAGCCCTGGCTCACTGTAAAACCAAACATGATTAGGACATTAAACCCAGCGAGGCATGCCCTGGATTCATTTCCAACACTGTTTTCCTTTATGTCTTGAAAAAATGCACACAGAAAAAATATTTCATGTTTTAAAATTTGTGCATTGTTTCTTTAAGAGACATATTCAAATTTGAACCAGATAAGGTAATTTTTAGTTAGAAGCAAATTACAATAAGTTTTAGTCTGCAGACTTGTGCCAGTATGGCATGTGCAAAACACAATTGATTGCATAAAATATAAAATGGCATAGAAACAATACGCAAATTTTCCTAGAGCATACACAACAGTGGACAAAAACGTTTGGTTCTGTCTTTTTCACCAACTTTTTTAATTAATAATTTTAAGCATGTGTTAAAAACCATAAACATGCAAATTGTTTTATGGTGCCACACTTTTATGGCCTTTTGAAAATAGGTAAGAACAAATAACAAGCAGTGCATTAATAAATAACATAGCAATTGGCATTAGGTAACATGCAAAGTATGTGTCCTGAAGAAACTTCCAAATGAGGCGATAATCCAGCAACATAAAGGAAACAAAAAAGCTTGCATAGCAGAAAATTTTCACAAACAACCAATGAAGTCTACAAACCAAAAAGTAGACAAATGTAAGTTACTCAACCAACTGAAAAAAATTCTATAGTATATTTTCTTCTCCATTAGAAAGCTGCAAAACAATAAACAGCACAAGCCTTATATACTTTACAATACTTACCCGCAAAGAACACTTCTGGTTTTTTCATGTCTTATGTATTTACGCTGAAGATAAAAGCATGATTCTTCAAGTGCAGCGAAAAAGGGAAGTGGCAACAGACACATAAAATAGCCAGGTTTTATTCCATGCCAAAGTGCACTGAAGCAAAGTGTTAAAAATACCCTGTGCAAAAAAACAAATTTGGAGTTAAGTTTTTCATTTGAGTAAAACACATCATTTTCACAGAATGTACTTTGGGCAAAAAAAAAAACACAAGCAAATACATATCTGAAACACAAAGGTGGCTTTTCTATATGCTACAAATTACCTCAAAAAGTTTAGATAAAAATCAAATATTCAGCCTTGGGACTAAAAATACTGACCAAACCTAAAACACTTGAGATAGGTGCTTTCAACTGGACCTTGTGTTGTTGCTGCAGGTATTTATTTATGACCCTCCAAAACAACCCTACAATATGTAGGCTAAACAAAACACCTAATATTTTGCAGACACCATAGCTGGTGTTTTCCAGATATATACAATAATAAGTTCAATTATTTTGTTTCAGATTGATGATATTGAAAGTTGGACATTACTTTCATATGAAAAAACACCATATCTGACCAAACTGCTTTGGTCAACCAAAACTTAGGTACAGACTCACATTAGACAAAAATAAACAAGAGGTATACCTTGCTCCTCTCATGGATTTGGGAAGTACATTGCTACGGTAAATAAATTGAGAAAGCCACCACTGTACACAACAATTCCAATGGTGCAAAGTTTTCCAGAACGAAATTTCCACAATGCCAGTCAATGGTTGAATGTTTTCCACAGTTTTGAAATTGTGTTCAAAGGTTAGTTTTTCTTGATTTTCACCAAACTTTAAACTTTAAAAACACAAAATACCCCATTGCTGAAAAATATGTTATATATATTCACTAAAATTATGCATAAAAATATGTCAACATTGTTTGCTAATACATGCTCTGTATTTTTAAACAGCCCTTTACTTTAAAAAAGGATAACCTATACCACTAACTTTTGAGGATGTTGAGTTGGCCCTTTGCCTGGTTGAGGATTAGTTGTGTTTGGGTACATTCCCAATCCAACTAGGATACATATTCCTTCCCCCAATAACCAAGCAACAATATATCTCATTTGATATATAAATCCTACAGGATATACATGAAGTAATCTAAACAAATGTTATGGTTTACTTTAAACACAGGTTGATCAGGAAGATGCAAACCTCGTAATTTTTTATATTTACTGACCTTGCAACAAGAGTATCTGTCAGTAAATTTTCACTTGTAAAATATTTCATATCAAACAGAAAAAGTCCAATAAGGAAAACAACAGTGGCTCCCAAAATACTTCTAATGTGTTTCCACAAAGTTTGTGAAATGGGGCGATACGGTGACATGATCATGTCATAAAATGTGCGATATTTGTAGATAGGTCCTAAAAAAAACATTTGAACCACAAAGTAAGTGTGCTGTAAATTTAATTGAACAAAATCATATTTGCACCATTTTTTTCCCTATTAAAATTATTTTTTATTGTTTTACCTAGAAAGATGGCTTTCTAATATATATACTTACATTTTATATATTCTATATCCTATTTTACAAATTTACTATTCATTTGATCTACACATAGGATTGTTTTTGCAAACAAAAACGAATGGGTCCCCAAATGCAGGTTTGTGCGGATTTCCGAAAAACAAATGTTGCTGTTATTTTTAGATTCTTCAGGACAAATTAATAGAAAGCATTACCTAATAATAAAAAAAAATTGTCGGTATTCATTTTGCATCATTATTGTCGTATAATTACAAATACAGTAAAAAAGACTGAAAAAAATACGTTCAATTCAATCTCTTGCTTTGACCTAGATATTGTGGTCCACAGTCAGGTTTGAAACACAAATTTTCCTACAAAGCCTTAACCAGTTATATTACAGACATTAAAAAATTAAAAACCAATTTGCTACAAAGGTATACAAAACAAATTGTTTTTCACTTAACTTTGTTTCGCAAAACGAGTACCATTTCTTAGTGTTCAACAATACCGTTTTGCCTAATTTATACATGACATAAGTATTAACTAGAAGGGTGGCTTAGCACATATTGACCTTGCATATACACTATAACCTATTTTAAAACATTGATATATTTCCTATGCTTATTTGAAATTGGGTCCCATACCATCTACTGTCTTTTATAACCTTAGTTGTTTCTGCAAGCAGAAACTCATGGGTCCCCATACATGCAAAGTTGTAGATAATGCATTTCAAGAGATAACCATGTGAACGTTTAGTGTTGTAAGGTAAAACGCAGTGATCAGCACTGGGCTTAAATAATAAATAATAATACTATGTAGAGCTATATAAATTTAGATTCACCCCAGATATTGTTTGAAGTATGTCCTATTTAACGTTCCTTTTCAAATAACGAAGGAGTAAGTAGTGGCATATTGGGGTAAAAAAATAAATAAATAGCAAATTCGACAAGCTATCCGGTTTTCATTCAATTCGAACATTGTGAAAAGGGTCACCTATTTTAGGAATTAGTTGGTTAAGTTGTGGTGCTACAGGGCAAAACATAACATTTGAGGACTAAGTATGTTCAATACACTTTGCAAAATTTCATATAATTAGGACGTTTTTTAAAAAGTTTCAGCCACATCCATCAAACATTTGATAAAAAAATGAGTCGGACAAACTTTGGGAAGAAAAATATCCATTTTAGGGGGCTAGCGGGGTAAATACTGGGGTTATCAACAAAAACAAAGTGGGATGCACATCTACATAACTATATCTACCATCTGTGTAAATTTCATCCAAATCCATCAAACATTTGATGGAAAAACGAGTCGGACAAACTTTGGGAAGAAAAATACCCATTTTAGGGGGCGAGCGGGGTAAATACTGGGGTTATCAACAAAAACAAAGTGGGATGCACATCTACATAACTATATCTACCATCTGTGTAAATTTCAGCCAAATCCATCAACCATTTGATGGAAAAACGAGTCGGACAAACTTTGGGAAGAAAAACAAAGAAAAAAAACAAAAACAATTTGAGTAAAATCATAATTATTGAATTGATACTCGTAATTGAAACTTAAAGCTCGAATCACCCAGTCCGTTGCTTGGTGGGTGAAGACTAAAAATCCTTATAGCAATAGATGTAAGTTCCGAAAATTCACTTAGTCGTTCACCCATTGGTTTTAAAGATATATATATTTCGCTATAGATTTTTCGGAACTTACATTTATTGAATTGATTTGTCAAAAATATAGACTTTACACAATGACAAAAAATCATTCTTAACTGTGTTTGTAATGTCTACAAGTTGACCTTTAGTGAACCGTGGTCATGCGGTGGCCAAGCTTACAACGAGGATTTAATGACCATCTATCTTTTAAAAAAGTCAAGTTTTTTTTTTCATCTTTATGTTGATCAACAATGTTTTGCCTGACACATACTAAACCGAAGCATGTTTATCGAGTTTAAATCATGTCATAGGTGTGAAACCTTCACCAAAACTGAAAATGTTTGTGATAACCTAATAAAACGACATAGCACTGCTGCGCAAAACAGCTGATTTCTAATTACCGAAAAAACTGTCCCATCAAAACTTCTGTCCGAACATCAAGCTGAGCCCTCCCGCCTTAATTGTAAACCTGTGAGTTACTCCCTTGGTCTGACTCTGACTGACAGTGCACCACATATTATAAACTTTAAAAGTAACCATTTGGCCGATTAAGGCAAAATTTTAAATACTAAATGAGTAACCTACTGCAAACAACTGTTTAAAATTTCAGGGCTTGAAATTCTGGCCTAAAACTAAAACCAATTATTTCAGGGTTTAAGGGATGAAAAATGGGTGAATCCAAAAAAAGTTTGAAAATTCTTTACAATGCGGGTGAACCACTGGGTTACTCGGGATCAAACTGGCTCAATAGCTAACATCTTTGGAAATTTGAATAAATTTAAAGCACTCTTTCTTGACCAAACGTGTTCAACAAACCAACATTAGACAGAAATGAATATTTTGGCGTTTAAGGGGTGAATCCTATTCAAAATTACAAAATTCTTTAGAAAACTTTACATTGCAGCAAACAACAAAGCATGAAACTCCTAGCTCATGGACTTCAGTCAGTACAGCTCTTGTAAAAAAATTACGTTTTGGGGGCCTGTGGGTGAACCGCTGGGTCATTCAAGGGAAAACTTTAAAAGGATCAAATTTGGATCAATAGCTAACAACTGTGTAAATTTAAAGCACTTTTTCTTGCCCAAACGCGTTTAACAAACCAGCATTAGAGAGAAAAATAAAGAAAAAACGGACAAAAACAATATTATGGTCCCTTTAGGGATGGGGACCCATAAAAATGTTAACAAACCTGTAAACAGCCCAACAAAACAAGTCATGTAACAAAATATGTCTAACTGGGTTGGTTCTTTTTCCAGTTGTAGAACACCAAAGGTATAGCTCTTTGGTTGATTGTTTTTTTCATCTCTGTCACGATAATCGAAAACCTCATAGGCTACCAAAATCATCTTGAATTTAAACCAACAGATTAAGTGAGCTTGTAAAACACATAAGTTTTTGCTTAATCAGAAATATTCATGTAGTTGTACAGAGCATGACAATTAATATAAAAAAAACTATTTTTTTGTGCCAAAGTAGCCCATTATTGCAATGATTTCTGCAATACCTTTATTGTTGCAACAAGCATGAGACTATTTGCCAAATTTTGTTCATCTCTGTAAAATCCCAAATACTTGGATGAAGAAAAGAAAACACGGTATCCCAAACAAAATCCAAAAATCAGTTTTGGATTTTTTCTGCAACAATAAAGCATGAATTAATCATACAATTAACTTTACCAAGCCTTTACATGGCCAAGACACCTCTTGCATTCTGGATTTAGGCAAGAATTTGGATTTAAAAATAACAAGATTATGAAACATGAAAGAGTGAATAACAATAAAGTGGCTCTATTGTGCTGATTCTCAACTGTGAGAGAGTTCCAGAAATTCAGCAAACACTTTCTATACGTTTTGAGCTTGGTGACAAAGTCCTTATTGGCATGTGTTGGAATGCCAGAATTTTGTTTTAATCTAATTTGTATCCAAAAGCAATAACTGATCTCAAAATGTTAATTTTTGTAAATTTTTTAACTATAAACTTCAGTCCAAATTTTAGCTTGTAGTTTAGCACAAAACAATTGTTTGTTGTGCTGTAAGATTAAACAGAAAACCACTGTTAGATAAAATGACAAAATATGCAGCATAAATTTTGGTAAATTGTTATGGCAACAACCAGTGTTTTTTTTACCGAAATTTGACAAATTTCTCCAGCGGTTTCCCAAAATTTGGACTTATGGCTATTTTTTGCAAATATGGCTATTTTTGGTATTTAAATGAACACTTGCGGTCTCTTAAAACTACTTAGCGGTCACCCAAACCAAACCTTAAAAAAAACCTGGTAACAACCAAAGTCCTGATTAGCAGTGACTCTGTGTTAAATGTTAAATTGTACATTTAGAAAAAATAAGTAAATTTATAAAGTCATTTACTTACATCATAGAGCTAGTTACCATCCATGTTGCACCAAAGACCATAATTACAAAATGCAATGAGTCAAAGCCACAAAATGCAGTGATTTGGAAAATACCCACCAACGAATACACATATTTTGAGTAGCTTTTTATTTTAAACAAACGAAAAAGGGTACCAATTGAAGCAGAAGATATAATGCACAATGCAAAAGAAATTTCTATTGTTGACAAAGCCATTTTAGCCTGTAAATTTCAAAATATAAAAAAGCTTAAGACAAGTTTTAATGCAGTCTTGCAACAGAGCTTCATAAACATGGTGGCAACTCATAAACAAATAGCTTTAGTTGTCAGCAAAGAGGAAGCCTCTAATGGGAAAGAATGAATTATTATTCACCCTTTTTGAGTCCAAGGTAAACAAAAATTGTTTTTCACACTTACATATTTATATAAATACAAACAAGAACAGTTCACAAGCAACATACTAACAAACCCAGGATTCATACTTCTTATCTGATTAACAACAAAATAAACAACCAACAAACATTTTTTAATCTGTTTTGAACATTTTTATAGATGTACATGGACTTTTTTGGTTCGGGGATGGACATACATGATGGTTAAGGGCTAAGTTTTACTATACCAGTATGAGCAAAGTTTTTGTACTATTATGAGAAGAAACAATTCATACCCTGCAGAATATCTGGTGTCTTTTGGTATTTCTATTTATTTGTCTATTATGGCAATTAAACACTTGAAAAACAAAGTTAACCTTTTTATATGTCGTTTGGTTTTTGTTGGTAGGCTGGTAGCAATAAATTTTACCTTCATAATAAAATAATTTCATAACCAATGTTTACCAAAAAACGTCAACGCCTTTGTAAATCTCAATTAAAAATATTCATTGCCATTAAAAAATACAGAAAATCTAGTCTGGCCATAATTTGCAATGTTGGAGGAAACAGCAATTTCCTCACATGGCGTTGTGTGACTCAGCGATTTGTTGACGTTGCTATGGGAGACTACTGCTCCGGTTCAAAGTATACATAAAACACAAGTAGTCCAACCCAAAGTCTATATAAAACACTTTTATGTTTTTTTATTTTATGTGTTTTATGTATACTTTGGTCCAACCCATTGTCACGCGATAGAGCCGCATGGACGCCATTTTGTGTCCAAATTAATACAGCAGGTATGGGAAAAACACATAAATTGTCTGATTTTTACAAACTGGTGGGCTTTAACCACTGATCTCTATAAACCCTGGATTGCGCTACTCCGTTGAACGGTTGGGTGGTTTTTGAAGCAAATTGAAGCGTAATGCAACAGGGGTTGTGACTTTTTCGTGACACTTGTCACAGTTTGTGACAGGCGTCAATGACAGGGCTGGGGTGTCACCAAATCAGTGACAGGGCGTCATTAAATCAGTGACAGGGCATTACTAAATCAGTGACAGGGCGATTTTGCTATAGTTAAGTGTGCAAAACGAGCCATGTGTTTGTAATTTTCGTCGTATGTTCCGAATTTAGTGCGAAAGGCAGAAAAAAATCGTCCGTAGTAGTATGATGTTACTTTAAGTTTAGTTTATTCGCGCTCTTCTACGGAAGGTAGAGTGAAACACCTTGATTTAAGGGCTACCACTCTAGATATTTTATAGCTAGATCTAGAAAGTTTGGGTTAAGCCTAGATGTAAAATTTAGGATCTAGATGATGGCTATAAATTCTAGATAGTTTTTGTAACGTTTGTAAAGATCATGGGAACAGTACAAGCTCACAAATGTTCCACCCAGACCACATTATAACTGTAACAGAAAAATAGAGTGATGAAAAGGAAGAAGTAAGCTTCTTTAGCATCAAATATAGATCAATTTATATTAAAAACCTTCATATGCGTTGTTGTTTGGCTAATATATTACATTAAATTGGATTATTTTATGTTTAGTTAGATATATTTTTGGATGTTTTGTTTTTCAATCTAAATGATTCTAGATATATATTTAAAACTGGATTATTTCATTCAAACCAAAGTGGCAGCCCTGCTTGATTTCAATTAGTCAGCCACTACTGCAAACCATACTAAGAAGCAACAGGACTAAATCCATGGATAATTATAAAAAATACTTTCCAAACATAAGCAATTACATCTTAAAATTGTAAAATGTCGTGCAATATTTCGTGCTTATGACTTTAATAAGGCATTTGTTAAATCTTGAAAAATTGCAAGCAGCAAAGGTAAGTGTGTTTTTTACAATTTTTGAACTTTCATTGTCTGCCAGGCAGTCTGACGAGCTCTAACAGGGCGAAAAAGTTCAATCACTTATTTTTAGTCACTTTGTTTATTATTTAAATATGTCTAAGCTCTGTGGTGTGTCACATTGTGATATCTGATTGCCATATTTAATTAACAGTATGAATGTTACTTGCAAAAAAAGAGGAGCTCATCTGAGTTTCCAAACAATACAATACTTTTTACACATGTAGATTGGACCAACACATTTAGCTGTTTGAAACCAGTAGATTCATGAAATTCCTAGCTGCCAGACACTGTTACAACTTAGTATTTTTTTTTAACCAGCTGATTTGGCCATATTTACATGAAAATTGTTCATGTTTTTTGGTTTATTTCTTGGGAGAAAGCCATCAACATTTAAAGATTGGAAACCTATTAACAGTAAACAATATTAAGAAAGTATTAGGCAACTACCAGCACAAAAAGAAAGCGATTCAATACTGGTTCTAACAGACTTGGAGGAGTAAAACATTTGTTTTGTTTGGTGTTTTAACTAATTTCTTAGTTATCCTTTTTTTGGGATTCATCTTTGCTTATACACTTTATCCACCTTGCTTTTTATTTCATTTTTGTAACTGACTCCACACAATGTTTAAACTGATCTTATTTAGATCTGATTGATTCAACAACAAGCAACAGAAGTATCTGTAAAATAGTAAAAAAATGACACAGTATTACCATTGTATATTTTTGTTACAAAACATTGGTCAGAAAACAACCAGCCACTCTTGTGATTGTTTTCATTAATTAAAAGTATTTGCTAATCGGTTGTTTGAAGGGTTACAAGAAAAACATAAGAATAATCCTTAAAGGTTGCTGAACTTGTTAAACACAACCTTAAAAAATCGTACCCTAATAGTATTGTTTTCTAGTTCGAGAAGAGCACTGCTTCATTACAGGAATAAAATTTGTCAAAAAAGTTAGATGAATCCGGTAAGACCATTAAATATTTTTCATTTTTAAGCTTTAAAA
The DNA here is from genome assembly GCF_965637545.1 of Phallusia mammillata. Lineage (NCBI taxonomy): Eukaryota > Metazoa > Chordata > Ascidiacea > Phlebobranchia > Ascidiidae > Phallusia > Phallusia mammillata. Next base: position 21,521,832 of record NC_137252.1, on the reverse strand, counting down.
GCAATTCTAGTGATGCTGCTAATCATTCATAATATCATTTTATTTTAGACAGTCTTCTTTAGCTATGTAGCCAATGTGATTAGAAAATAGGTAAGTTTTTGTTTTGTTTTAGACAGCATGACCCACTTCATACATAATTAATTTTGATATAGTGCACAAAATGTTAAAACAATGGTAAAAGCATAATTTTTTTTTATCACGTGTACATAAAAACTGTGTGCTTATCTACATGTAAAACTTTTGTGAGCAGATTGGATGTGACAGTTGCAGATCATGTCATCACATCAAATGTGTGGGAATCAACACCTCTAAGCTTGGAATAATTCAGTCTTGGCAATGTCCTGTTTGCTTAAAATTTGTGATATTATGCGTCCCCTAAAGGAGGCACATTTTGATTTTACTCAATTTGTGTTTTTTCCCTGAAGTTTTTTCGCAGCAGATTGTGGATATGGTCATGTAGATAGCCATTTGTCTTGACAGCTCCAGTATTTAACCCACAGGCCACTAAAGTTTAAAAACATTTCTCATAATCCGACGCACCACAAACAACGAGTTTCTGTGATGTTATAGGGATATAAAGGCAACCAAAAATGTGTTGCAAGTGTTCTTGCATTCATTTGGGCTGGTTCGTTTGGCAGTTTTAACAGCCTTAAACAATAACCAATTGGGGTTTAATTTTAAAGGACTGTTGATTGGCTGATTGTGGTTTGATATTTTATTATTATGCACATAGTAACCCGTTACTAACCTGCTTCCCCCAAAGATGGGTGTTTTTTTTACATTTTGACGTGTCAATTGTTGTGTTTTACCCAATGCTCTCACTATTTCCCTTTTCTTTTCTTATTTACTTATAATGCATTGTCACATGAGTATTAATCGATACACTGACAGCTAGAGAATATGGTGCGCTTGCTTAGATTTTTAAGTTCTTTATCACATCTAGTCTTTATGTTAGGCATTCATAAATTTGTTGTTTTTTGTTTAATAATAAAAGTTGTCTGAAATATTTTTTCATGCTTTATGATTACTGAAGAAGTTTTTGTAACAACAATATTGCCCTAACATTTTTAATAAGTTCCTGAATATCATTGTAGTCCTGGGACCGTTGGCGCATTTTCTCTATCTATCTTAATCCTCTGCCAGTCCTATGCAGTTCGTTCTGGGTCTCCCCCGTGTCTTCTCATGACCTTTAACAGTCCTGTGCATGATTCCATATCACATGGCCGAACCGTTGCAACTTTCGTCTCCATGTCACTTCTTCATTGAGACTGCTTCCAGTTGTTCACCTTCCATTGTAATGTCTATGTCGCTCTCTTTATCATTTTGCCTTGACCTTACCATGATCTTGCTTTTTTCACTTCTTATCTCCATTCCATACCTTCTCATTGTATTGTCCAATGTCAGTAAGTTTCTTACCACTCTGTAATGAATTTGTCCTGCCACTGACACTGTTTCCTCAAAATCTTCCATTGGTTCCATCATTATGTGCTCTAATAATATATTGAACAAGATAAGCGACAGCATACACTCTTGACATACTGCAACCAAAGTGCACTTCTGTGGGTTGTCACACATTTCTGGCCGTATTATACAGTGCTTTGATCAGAAAGATCAGGTGGAGCCTGATACCATGTTTCACCTTCATACTCTACAGAGCTTTTCTCCAAACTCTGCTGGTGGTGATGAAGTTCTTGATGTTGGTCCAAATTTTTCACCCAGTATTCAAACTGTTAGGTTGTGCTGGGTCGTCCACAGAAACTGGTATGAAGAAAACCTAGTATTCAAACTGTTAGGTCTTATATGAAGAAGCTTGTTCTTCATATAAGAAGTTTCTATCATATGTATTCATGATCTCTTGTGTTTTCCAGGGTGCTTTCTGGTTCTATAGCTATTCCCAAAGTTTCCTCTGTGGTCGCATTCATGCTTTTAGAGAACGCAGATGTTAGTTCTGGCAACAATGCTTAAAATCTGCCTTTAATCTTTATTTCAAACCTCTCACTGCAACCTGGCTCTTTCAGACGACAAAGCAAAAAGACTGTTTTTTCGAAAATTATAAATCAGTGACAAGGCGTCATTTAATCATTGACAGGACGCCAGTGAATCAGTGACAGGGTGTCAAAATCCATGACAGGGCGTCAGTGAATCTGTGACAGGGTGTCAATAAATCTGTGACAGGGTGTCAGTAAATCTGTGACAGGGCGTCATTCAATCAGTGACAGGGTGTCAATAAATCTGTGACAGGGTGTCAGTAAATCTGTGACAGGGTGTCAGTGTGTACCTGACACCCTGTCATTGACAGGCGATAGGTGGCAGCCTGTCACTAAATTGTCACAACCCCGTCTCGCGTAATGGCGGCTGAAAAGGAAGCCCCAAAAATGCATTGCGGGCAATGGGGAGAGAGTGGAAAAATGTCGATAAATTTTGTTTTAGGCATTTTTGTGGCAAGTTTTTCAGATATGATCAGCAGTTTAATAGGGCGCATGTATTCCAGTGTGTAATAACCTATAAATATGCGTAGATTGACTGTGAGGTGTAAGTATGTGTACTGGGAATTAAAACGTTTTTAAGTTAGTGTTGAAATAAACATTTACTGAGTTGTAATAAATGTTTTTTTGGTTCAATATGAGTAGTTTACATGCGTTCCTCTATATTTAAGACATAAATCCAACATGAATGGCTCTTTCCTTCACACATGATGATGTGATACTTCATTTAACATCATCTTGTGCTGATCCAAACTGCTGTTTTTGATTGTCACCAAAGTCTTGGAATTAAAATGTGACTTTAAAGTTTTTTGCAGTAGGTTTAACATTTTTACTTGTATGCTACAAACTGTAAACTTAGTATGCTTAATTTTTTAGCTTATTTAATGTAACCTTTTCAGTTTTCAACCAACATGTGTAGAATAAATTTTTGGTAAAATGTTTTGAATTCTCAAACTTAACTAAACTCCAAAAAGAGATACATGTACATAAATGCATTTAAGACCTCACACCCAAATGAGATGCCTATTTATGTACTATTTTAGTCAGAATCATGACATATTGTTTTATTTCCATTTCATTTCCATTCAATATGCAATTTCCTGCAAAAAAACATGCCTGCACACCACTCCAACACTTAAATTCTTTCTTGCAAAACAAGAATGAAGGCAACGATTACAAATGCACTATATAGCCAAGTTCATACAGATATCCTGCATTTATTGTCAGATGCATCACCAGTGTTTTTTTAAGGTGTTTTGGGGGACCGAAACGGTCCCCCAAATTTCTCCAGCGGTTTCCCAAAATTTGCCAGTAGCCTAATAAATAATTCGTTTAAGCAAATATGGCTATTTTTTGGTATTTACATGAAACACTTGCGGTCTCTTAAAACTACTTAGCGGTCACCCAAACCAAACCTTAAAAAAAAACCTAGGTGCATCACTATTATTGGTGATCCCATTATAACAGATAGTGCATTCACCAGATAAAAAACCCCTCAAAGTTGTTAATTAAGTTTAAAATGTGCAGCATATCATGTTACAGGTTATGTTTCAGAGATGATTACAAGACATACTTAGTCCTAGTAAAAGAGTATACACACAAAAAATATTTAATGTAATTCCAATTCCTTCATAGTGTATTTGTTGTAGAAAAAAGGCTGTATTGTAATCTTGCAGTGTCGTGAAGCTTGAGGGTGTGGGAAGAGACTAAAACATTTCCAGTGGACTTTACCTAAGGCAATTAATGTTGCTTATTGGAGAAACATAAACCCGATTGTGTCTGAAATGTTTAGAAACAACTTCATGAGAATTTTTAAATCTTATAATAACACCAATTTTATGTTAGATAATAAACAACCAAATCAAATGCACTCAATCAAGAAAAAAAGTCAAATACTGTTAAAAATATTTTGAGCAAAATAGTTGAAATATTGTATTATTATTTTGTGTTTTTAATTAAAACGTTCCAACCACTTGTTCCTCAAAATTTCCTGGATTTTGATGACAGTCAAAAACAGCAGTTTGGATAAGCAAGGTAATGTCACACAAAGTATCACATCACCTTGTGTGAAAAAATAGCCGTCTTGTTGGATTTAAGTCCTAAATACTTAAAAAAACACGGAAATTGCTTATATTGCACAAGAAACATTGATTACTGTAAAGATTAGATTTTAACACTCAGTAAAGATTTATTTCAACACTAACTTAAAAACGTTTTAATTTCCAGTAGACATACATACACCTCACAGTCAATCTACGCATATTTATTGGTTATTACACACTGGAAGACATTGTGTGTAATAATTACACACAAAGGCGTCCTATTAAACTACTGATCATATCTGAAAAAATCGCTATAAAAATGCCTAAAACAAAATTTATCGACATTTTTCCACTCTCTCCCCATTGCCCGCAATGCATTTTTGGGGCTTCCTTTTGCAGCCGCCATTACGCTTCAATTTGCTTCAACCGTGACGGCCAGTAGCGCAATCCAGGGTTTATAGAGATCAGTGGCTTTTTAACGCGAATTTGATCGGCCGAATAATCGAATAAAATGTTTGGGTTCTAACATTTAAGCGTGATCATGCTGGCTGAACGCAAATATTTAAAGTTGACATGAAAATTAAGCGGCCAAATTTACATGAAAAACAGCAATTTAGCTTGTAATATTGCGTTGAAATGTTATAGAACCCGAAATTTTCATTCAATTTGGCGGATCAAATTCGCGTCTCCAGTTTGTAAAAATGAGACAATTTATGTGTTATTTTTCTTTCCTTGCTGTCTCATTTTGGACACAAAATGGCTCCATACGCTTTATTGCGTAACAACAGGTTGGACAACTTGTGTATTATATAGACTTTGCTCCGGTTTGATCAAAGCCACTATTTTTTCATTACCGCTGAGCCGTGAGGTAGCCTAAATCTCAAAAGTTATAATGTCTTAAGAGTAGTCGGGTTCGCGAGCTTAAAACTGCATAGACGTCACCCGCTGCACTTTCAGCAGAGGCAGAGCCAAGGTCAATGCAAAACGTTGGCTTTGCTCTCAGGAGGTTACTAAAACATCCGACAGGTGGCTCAAACTTCAAAGCACTGTGACTCGGCAACGGTGCACAATGTTAAAAAAAAACTGATCGGGATTCGTCCCCGGGAGTGTTTTGGCTTCGAACACCGTGAAAAAAATAATAGTGATAAAAATGTTGTCAATACGAATACCCCCAGCATTCTAAGTCAGACACTCGTAGTGTGCACGGCTAAAACTTTTAGCCTAAAAGGAGAAGGCGGGTACGAGGTATGCCAAGCTACTGGAAAAAGCGCGGGGAGTGCGCTGAGAAGGTCAAACTGTTTAAGTTTTAAAGCGTATAGAATGCTTAAACGAAACAAAAGATAGAAATTATTGGAGATAAATTTTTCTATCAAAAAAGTTCTGGGAATCGCGGAAATGAAAGGGACTAGTAATTAATGTGACCAGCACAACTAGACAGAACGTCTTAAAACTACAAAGCAAGCTCGCAGAAGTAGAGTACATAAAAGTATTCGACTTTACGAAAGTTGTATTATCAACGTTTAAATTGGATGACCCACCGAAAGGACTACTATCAGGGATGAGAATAGCATCTATGTATAATTTAGACAGAAAACCCGCTCCCACAAGCTATATCAGAATTCATGGCTACGAGTTTTACCAAACTTATCCTGGACAACAATTTTCGTGTAAATATTGTGGTGAGACTTGGCACAAGCAAGCAAATTGCCCTAAACGAAAAAAACGGTTATCCAGAACTACAAAACAAAACCAATGCACAGAAAAGAAAACATGGAAGTGAAACTAGGTCAAACCTTATTATCAGGGCCAGTTCACCTGCGTCACTCGAACCCGCGTGGACCCAGCTCCTGATGAAAACTTCCCAAGCGATGGATTACAGGCGGAGAAAGATAAAGAAACACAAGACAAGTTAAATCTCAATCTACCACAGGGCATCTTTCGGGATACCCGAGGTTTGAAGACAACAACCCGAGCCTACAGATTACCAATCTTAAAAAGAGAGGTACTAGAACAAAGTACTGAAATCTTGCCTAACAGCAAGTCGCAAAGTTTATGCGAAACCCTGATCCCGCTCATATGCACTGAATGTCACATCGAGAGTTTCTTGGCGCCAGATTCAATTCATTTCTTTTGCTACAAATGCAAGAATGATTTCGATACCGTAAAGGCGTATTGGGACGAAGTTACCTCTGTTTTGGTTCCCATCAGAGAAAAAAAATGACTGCCCAAAGCGCCAAGCGATCATGCGATGGATGCCGTGCTGCCAACAGTTCCAGCCGGAGTTTACGACGGAGAAAAATCAATTCGAATGCGTACAATGCGAAAGGTTCGATTGCATATGTGTGTAAGACTTTCAATCCCGTCCCATATCTTACAATGAGCAAAGAGAGCTCAATTATCAATTATCTGTGCAAATAAAAATTTATTTACTGTAGTTGCGGTCAATCGGCTGAACGCATCGAACCGAGCAAATCATATATATCAGGGGTGGGCAACCTGCGGCCCTTCTTTAAAGGTTGTGCGGCCCGCAGAGACGCTTGGATTTCAAAAGTACTGGCAAACGAATCCAATTATTACATATTTTGGAGCTGATTAATGCGCCTGATGCTAGTTTTCTGCGGCCTGGCAAAATGTGGCTAGAATCAAATACGAATTATACTTGTAATTTAGCATATTTGGTAAGCAACAAAGGAAAATCACTTTGTGTTATACACAGGTGCGGCCCACGATCCAACTTTGACATTTGTAATTGGCCCCAGTACAGTAACAAAGGTTGCCCACCCCTGATATAGATTCTCATGCGGGTTCGGGTATGAATGGGACATGGACCTAGGGGTGGAACGGATATGAGAGCTGGAATGTTTGTGTAGTTAATTTGTGTGATTTTTTTTCTGGTGTTTGTCACTATCGCTTCTTTTAACGTTGCTGGAATCCGTGACCCACCTAAACGACAATCAATCATGAAGTTCATTAGAGATAAAAAATATCATATCCCCTTAATACAGGAAACTTATTGTTCTCATAACGATGATAAACTTTGGCAGATGAAATAGAGTGGAGAAATCGTGTGGTCAAATGGTACAAATCGTAACAAAGATGTGGCCATATTAATATCGAAAAATCTATCTAATGACTGAACAGAGAGCTGATCCGAACGTGAGGTATTTGATTACATCGGTCAAAATCGGCAATAGAAAAAAATTAACTATAGCAAATATTTACGGACCGAACAACGACAATCCAGAGATTTTTAATAGATTTGTGATGACATATGAGTACACTTGAGTTATATGATGCCGTTCGACGTCTGCAGGCGGCGCGAGAAAGTACTCGAGGATTCAAACAAATCCAATAGGGGCGACACGCATTGACTTTTTTTAACTTCAAAATCGTTTTCAACCAATATTACGGACGCTAATAATTATCACAGGTTTTATGTCTGATCACAAATAACCAACCCGGCTAATCACGTCAATCCCTAGGTGGGATGTCCTTAAGGCTGTACTTCGCGGCTTTTCGTTTTCAGTGCGAGACTTAAAAACTGCTCGCCAGAATGAACTGGAGCGAAATATAAAAGCACTCGAGGAAAAAATAAGTCGAACCAATGGTTCTCTTCTTGATCCAAATGCTACAGTAAAATTAAGACAATTATAAAGTAGTTTGTATCAACGCGTAAGTTAGAAAACAAAACAAACGAGGCGATAATCAGAAGTAGGACTCTTCGGGCAGAAAAAGGTGAAAAAACACAAAATATATTCTTAATTTAGAAAAAAACGCCACGTTATAAAAATCGATCAACGGCCTTAAAAACGGTGACCAGGTCGGACCAAAAATCAGTATTAGTAGAGCTATCCCGTTTTTTTTGAAGACCTATACCAGGACTACTCAATTAGTTTTGTCAAAGGTCCAGATAGAAAAGGTAAAATTTCCAAAGGTCCGGATGCTACTGTCAGATATACATATGCAACGTGTCTTAGCCTATTTTGGTTGTAGGTAATGTGGAGAATCGCGGTCAAAAACGAAATCTTGCACTGGGCACTAAACGTGATTTTACTCCTTGCGAGAGTATATTGGTACAGATGTCACACAGAATGCATTTTATCTGGTTTTGCAGGATTGCATCGTAAGGTAATGATTTAAAATCCAGCTTATTAAATCACAGACACAACTGTGCGCAATCAATCGCTGCTTTGTTTTAATCTACCATTTTTTCGTCACAGTTTGACAAACTAAACCCCTAAGGGGTGCGAGAACTGTTCCTAGGGGGTGCGGGTATGCTAAATCATTAAAGCTGGTTAGGTATATTCTATATCAGCGGTTCCCAAACTGGGGTCCGCGGTCCTTTAGGGGTCCGTGAGGCAATTTTGGGGGGACCGCGAAGCGGTTTAAGTAATTCTATAATCTTATTTGGCGTCCGTTTGTGTCACTAAATAAGTTTAAATCAAAGTAGAATTGAGAATCAACTGTCTCCATTGCTTAACAATAGCCTTTATGAATCAAAAATGCTATCAAAAATGTAATTGTTCGCGCACAATTGTAGTGCATTTGTCTTGTCTGTGATGTCACAAGCTGTGTTTGGATGATTTTTATGCGAAATTTTGCATAACTAGCTAAAATCCTGAAATCAACTTTCGTTTTTATGAAATACATATTTAGGCTCAAGGACCGCGAGCCCTCAAAATAATGGCAAAGGGACCGTTTTGAAAAAAATATGAAAAAGTTTGGGAACCGCTGTTCTATATAAATACAATTACAGAAAGGGGTGCGAAAATTGATTGGAGATTTGAAAGGGGTGCAGCAAGGAAAAAGGTCAAGAACCACTGATCTAAACTCACATAAGATGTTGGCAGGACTTTGGGCTCCTTGCAGCCTGCTGATCAATCGCTATGCGGACTCTATCGTTATACGCTATATATCCCCAGTTTAAAAAACGGCCTCTGCATAGCAATGTTTAAGTAATTAACAGACAAATAATAGTCTATATGTTGCCGTAATTAAAATATCGTCGAGGTCCAGATCCAACACCTCTAAGGTCCAGATATGAACCGCGGTCCGCCATTTGCCACATACAACAGGCGATAAAAATAGCTTCCGGTACGACGTAGAATATACGCTGCTCTCGCGCAGTATGCGCCAAGTAGGCGGTGGCGGGGTGGTACCGTCACATTGGGTTTGTAAAGTACGGTGGCGGCCACCGTGGATATTTTGGTTAGTTTGCAGCGGTATCGTACGAAATATCGTCAAATCTGAGGAAAATTAGAAACAAATTTGCTTTAAAAACAAGCGTGCTGCCAAAGAAGTAACAATACGTACCTTAAAACAAAAACCTGTTTTGATTAGTACTCCCAATTGTTTAGTAGTACATGTTTGGTCATTATTGTGTACAATGCTAATGTTTTGTCATAAATGGTTACCTCGGGTGATACAAAGCAACAACCACTTGACGAAACATTTTTTGAACGTTGCTAAACCAACTATAAACGTTACAGCAACGTGTTGCAAAATAAATATTATTTTAAATATTTCGTTTTGACGAACGTTGCATTCTATTGAAAGTTTGTTGGGCTTTGAACTTGTCCTGCACGTATTGGTGACGTCCCATTTAATGTGACGTCATATTTTTCGTCGCAACCTTGCATTTTCGTAAAACTCGGCGCCTATGCGCCAAGGTCATCCTGGCCAATCATTATGCACTTGACCGACCACATCAGTGGGAATTCCTCTCACACACTAGTATATATGCCGCAATTTTTGCAAACAAAGACAATTTTGTGTCAACGTTTGGATGCGAAGGAGCTAAAGAGATAGCCAGCCTGCGTCAGTTTACTCTAGGCTAAAAAAATGACAAAGTGTTTGAGTTTAACTAGAAGCGCGTGGACCGATTTTAACTGAAATCTGGGCGCAGGTCAGCGGCCCTTGATTGCCGCCCAAACCAAAATTGGCGCCCTGACCTCGAGCTCTAGCGCCGCCATAAGGCATACTGGCCGATAGAAAAATTAATTAGCCGGCAAAAATAGGTCGGACTTATTAGAGGTGAGACTTACCGTTTTTGTGAATCGTTATCTATTCTATACCTTTAAACACTAACTTTTAGTTTTTGATTCTTTTGTACTTTTGTGTTAATTGCGAATTACTGTTTCTCTTTAATTACGGTTTATTTGAATAAGAAATATTTCTGTCGCTGATAACCAAATAAACCAACAGTGTATTCAACAGATTTATACAAGTGGTGTTTTCTTAAGTTTATCATCAAGGAATCTTGAGGTAGCAGGTTGAACTACAAACTTTAGTGAGGCTCATAATCAGTGGTGGGTTTCAAATTTTTTGTCAGCCGGTTCTATCACAAAAGTCATATTTTTCAGCCGGTTCTGTTACAGTAAATCCATTGACAGTAACCAGTAATGCTAACCGGTTCGCTGATCTCATAAAATTTCGTCAGACGGTTTTATAGAACCGGTGCGAACCGGCTGAATCCCACCACTGCTCATAACGCAAACCTATCACGTTGTTAGTTTGTGGGAGTAGCTGTACCTTGAAAAACACCTCGAACGAGTTACAGAAGTGCTGGTTGCTGGATTTCAAATGTAATTAAAAGTTATTACTAAGAACTTTTCATGTATGATGACAAGCACAAACTGTATTATGTGGGGATAGATTCTCAAAATTTGGTATCCAGTAAATTCAATCCAGTAAACAGCAGAAATAATTTCCTTTCCAATGTTCGATATCAGGTGATAGACCCCAAGGTGGGGCTGACCAGATGCTGTTGTGTTTGTTTCCCAACTGCGGATGATCTGTTCCAACTTGGACCCAGTCATTGTAAGAATCTCTTAAATAAACAACAATTACAGGTACAGGATACAAAATGACTATTACATAACAGGTTGCGACCAAACATTAAATGGGAGGGTGTTTACCTTATTGGTATCCACGTGTCACCAGTATAAAACTCAATTGCAGTATTGTTTCCATACGGAAAAATTTCGGCGGCAGAACACATCTGTCGATATCTTTCCTCGCAGAAATCGTATGCATATTGCCAGGTGACCTCAGCCAGGAAGTGATTTTGTACTTCTGCGCATGAAAACAAAGTTGACCAAATACGAAAATAAATAAAAGCGCGAACCCGAAGAAACCTACATGTTAGTTTTCAAGGTTTTAAGTTTGTTTTATTCACAGGCCTATTACTAAACTTGTCCAAAAACAGACCACAAAAAAAGCTTTTATACTTACCTCTTCAACGCTGTATTTAAAGTTTTCGGCGAAAACGGAATGTTTCAGCCTTTTAACTTAATTTATTAGTTTTAGGTAAATTTGTGTAACAAAATAAAATAAGACAACTAACGCTTTTCTCCTGTACATTGTACTTGCAGTAGCTCCGCACAATCCTGGTAACTTTGCCATTTTTCGTGGTTACACTGAACAAGAAATGGTTCCTCCTTTGAGCAGTTTCGAACTTTTAAATATATCTAAGATGAAAGTTAAGTGGAAAAAGGTTACGCTGTGGATCATTGTTTGTAAACTAATTTGTATTTTATGTCGTTACGGTTTCAATAATTGAACTGTCATCTGCATTATCTGGGTGATCCATATACATTCCCAACTGTTTGCAAACTTTGTTTAAAACTTCATGTAAGTCTTCGTCCGATATTAAATCCTTTGAAAATATGTTAAGGCGTTTTTTAAACCAAACCATAGACTTAAGTTAAGTCATCTAACCTTGCAGACGCCAGTCCATTGCGGTGAAAATGGAACACTGTCGTCGTACACCAAAACATGTCCATAATTTCCGTTCGTCAGTTTTAGAGGTGCTACATAAACAAATTGCTTTTATGCCACTTTTTTAGAGTTGTATATTATCTTTCAGCATTCAATTTCATACTTGTACAAGAAGGAGCTTGACAAGTTACATTTTGGTGTTCGGAACCAGGACAAACGGATGGATTAAGAGTATTAGGAATACAAGATCTTTTCCGTCTTTTGAACCCTTCACCACATATTGCCTGTGTTGAGCAAGTTGACCACTCACCCCACCCTGACCAATCTGTGAAACATGGCTGTTTTGTAATGTGAGCTAGATAATTACTTTTAAGATATCTATGTTGATGTTTACGTGGACATTTGAGATTTAATTCACAAATAACTTTCTCAGTGTCCGATCCCTGGCACATCCACGGCTGAGCTGGGGGACCGCATGATCTTGTGCGAGTTTGAACAGCATTGCCACAAGTTGCACTGCACGGACTCCAATAAGACCATTCAGACCATGGCAAGAGAAAATCTTAAAAAATGACAATCAAACAAACAATAATTCCAATTCTGGTCCGATAATTCCAAAATTTCTATCACTTAAAAGTGAAACAGAAAAATTTTTTCGTAGTTGCTTAAACAGTCATGTTCCTGTATGTGTTTTACACAATTATTACGTCAAACATGCTTAATTGCCTCCCAGTTTTTCGTGCTGTAAGCTGCGATGGTGGTGCACGTGTAATCGTGGTTATGGTGCTTGTGAAGGACAGACGTGTTTTACCGGTCGGATTTTCTATGCTGGTCTTTACTAAAAATTGCAGCAACTGAAAACTACAGGTCTACACCGGTCTGCAAAGGCGTGTGGACAAGTCTTTAATCGGTGTAGTATGTTTCTACCATAGAGGAAACAAAATGTTAGACAAAAACTGACAACAACAAAATAACCGTATACAATCGTACATTACATTAGTCTTGACTTTTGTTGCGCCGAACGCATGGATTGGCCTGTTTTTTTCCAGCACGAAGACCATCAACAAGCAAACCAAGACCTTTTCCAATGCGTGGCGCATGTTTTATAAATTGTGTTTGCCAATCGATATATTTTATCCTAATGCTTTTGTTTTCATGTAAATAAAAAAATAGCTTTTTTCCCTAAATCGGTACAAAAGACTTAAAAGTCCATAAATTTACTACACGTAGGCGAAATTGACATTTTTTATAAACACACAAAAGTCACTAATTATTTCCTTATGGTCGCCTACCCACCATTCTGTCTTACCGGTAATTTCAAACTTAGTCTTTAGGCAAGTAGTATCACCATGTGGCATCGATAAGGTGCAAATCTCGTCAGGATTGCATTTTGGATCGCAAGAAATTGTTAAAATCTAAAAAAATTATCGTTGACAAAACTCAAGTATTTCTGACAACACACTTTTAATTCAGCACCTCCGGCAAATTGTTTTCAAAACATTCGCGATTGCAGTATGCTGAACTTTTTCTTTGCACAAATCCTTGTTCTTGCAACAGCCACTGATTGTCAAAAAACACCCAGGTTGATTCGGCCTCAAGAAATGCAGATCTATCTTCCAAATTTAATTCACATTTTCCAACGTCCGAGAGATAGTTAAACGATTTGCATCTGAGTAAAAAAAATGCAAATTAAAAATATTGTAATACAAATTCAGAATTGCGAATACGGTTTAATCCGCTGCTAACAATTTTAAACCCATTTTTAGTCAAGGTAAAGCAGTAAAGAAACAATACCAAAATCACCAAGTTAAACAATTGAAATGATAAACTCAATTCGAATTATGTATCATCCTAAATACGCGGTATAAATGCTATCTTGTAACAGTCAAATCCGCGACCTACCTGCTGTCCTTTACACAAAACAGAGAACATTGATGAAAACTGAAACAATTTAAAGATCGGAATGAATTTCCGACAAAGTAATATCCCTCATCGCCTCTGTCTGAATTTGCACTTTCACGCCACTTCCTTGACACATCGAAGTTAGTTTGCTGATTACAACCGCAAAACACTATTTGCAATAAGTTACAAAGAATTATCCAAACCCTCGGATTGAACAGAGACTTCATTTTGGCTTTGACGAGTAGTCCAAACCGCGCTCGATACCTCAAAATAAGATTAAATATTAATGGGAAAACTATTGTAATTGCGCCAAGCTTCTTCACACTTGGTTAGGTCAGTATAATGATAGTTATACCTTTACATAACCATAAGGATTAAAATGAAACACAAAGCAACGTACGTCTGCGAAAAAGCAATAAAACTTAAAATTCCTTTCACGGCAATCGCGCAATCATTATCCATTGTATAAAAAAGTATGCTCAAGCAAAAACTTTTCTGTAGCTGTATTTTGAAATGTGCATTGGCACTGACTTTCTGCAAAAGCCTACAGAAGTCAAAACGGATTTTACCTATTCTGCTCGTCACTTTACTTCATCGCTTTACACACAACGAATGTTGCCCCATGGTTTATTTATAACCGTATTTGTTGATAACGGTTTACTAACAATTGCCAGTTGTAATATTTGAGTCTCAAAATATAAAGTCGTTTCCGAGCAGCATATTTAATTCTTTGAAACAAAGGAGTGTTTCCTAAAAATTTCCCCCCAGAAAATTGAAACTATCTTACTTTGAGAACCACTGCGTTAGACGAAATAGCATTGACCTTTTGTGTGAAAATTGTCACCACAAATTGAAACAAATCCAATCATGACCCATATCCACGGAAACGGGATACAGTCAGTGGTGGGATTTAGTCAGTGGTGGGTTAATTTTTTGTGAGTTGGTTCTATCACAAAAGTCATATTTTTCAGCTGGTTCTGTTACAAAAAGTTCATTGACAGTCAGTAACCAGTAATGCTAACCGGTTCTCTGATCTCACAACATTTTGTAAGACGGTTCTATGGAACCGGTGCGAACCGGCTGAACCCCGCCACTGGATATAGTTGGTTTCGGGCTTTGTTCCTTTTTGTAAACAAAAAAATGACATTGTTTAAACTAGCAATCGAACTTGTATTGCCAAAAATTTTCAGGACGTATTTATTTTAGATCAGGGCTCTTCAACCGGGGTTCCGCGGAACCCTAGGGTTCCGTACTAACCTTACAGGGGTCCCGTGATCTTTAAAGGTTGCTCGGGGGGTTCGCAGCGGTTTGTTGTACAAATATGAATCATAACAATATCACTGTTGCGAACAGCAATGCTCGCCGGTACAATCTAGTAGTTAACCTTGGTTGCACCATTGATCAATTGTGACGTAATAAACACAGCCCTATACACTCTGGCAAATTTGCGAGATAAATGTAGAAACGACGGTTACAAGTAACGTGGCAATGCGTTTCAGTGAATCGTTTAATTGAAGTCAACTTATATTTTGTGCTTGGGGTGTGTTAAGTAAAAATACATGTTTTTCTTTGGTGTAGCCCAGTGGTTCCCAAACTGTGGGCCATGGCCCAGTAGTGGGCCACCAAGACATTTTCAATGGGCCACAGAGCCATTTGAATAGATTCTACTGTTTTGTAATACTGTAGATGTTATGCGCTTTGTTTTGAAAAACGTAATTTTTGCAAAGAATTCTAAATCTTGTAGCCAAATGTCAGGAGCATGCATCTCATTAAAAGTAAGTTGCTGGAAAATTTCGCCTGTTTTTGAGTTATTTTTTTGTTTGTGCCCAAATTTACAGCACGTGGTGGGCCACGAATCGCTATTAAATAGACATTTGGGCCACAGACCAAAAAAGTTTGGGAACCCCTGATGTAGCCTATTACATTGGTTGAAATTATTTTATGGGGGTTCCGCAAAGTTTGACAAAACACCTTGAGGGTTCCATGCCACTAAAAAGTTTGAAGAGCACTGTTGTTAAATACGCTGTGAAAGTGGAAAGGAACTGTTAGGCCTGTTCGTTAAAAATTATTTTTTCTTGAATATGAAATTAGGCAATGGAGAAACTAAGGATTTGCCTAAAAATGATATTTAATTATTCCTATCGAAATATAGATCGCTACAACATGCGCTCTTTGGCTGTAGCTACGTCATTCGTTTCTGGTAAACACTGAAATGTATCCATTTTAAATAAACGCTGCTCTCTTCATTGGATTTAAGTGCAAGCTGTTATTAGTACCACAATAATATTAAACATGGTATCGATTAAATTTTGTGAATGTTATGAAGTTTTACATTTATTCAACAAAAAATAAAACATAACGAAATGATAACACATCAGCCCTACATTTTGAATATGCCAGTTTTGTTGTGAAGCAGCTTGTTTAAACACCGCTTACTTACGTGTTAATTGGTTTATAAAAGCAAGTTAATTGGTTTATAAAAAAACATCTACTTTCGCGAATATAGCGCCATTGGGTACCGTGTTGCGGTAAATTCGAGTTAACAGTGGTGCACTCAACGCAGTAAGTATCGCCATCCTTACATATATCATATTTACCAGTTTACTATACACATAATTTGATCTACACATATGACTGTTTTTGCAAGCAAAAACGAATGGGTCCCCACACGCGTGTTTATGCAGATTTACGGTAAACAAATGTTGCGGTTATTTTTAGAATTTAAGGACACTCACAAAGCATTAACTAAACTTTAAAAGTTTTGTCCGTAGTATTTTTGCATCATTATCGTCATATAATTACAAAAAAGTAAAAAAGAACGGGAAAAATACTTTCAATTTAATCTCTTGCTTTGACCTTGATATTGTCGTTCAAGTTCAGTTTTTAAACACAAATTTTCCTAGGAAGTCTGTTGTATTATACACTATAAATTAAAAAGTCGTTTGCTACAAAGGCAAGCTATACATAATAACTTGTTTTTCACTTAACTTTGTTTCGCAAAAACGACCGATTAATGACCTTTTGACACCGTTTTTAACGGCATGCAGTCCTTAGTGTTCAACAATACCGCTTTGCCTAATTTATACATGACTTGAGTATTGATTCTTGAATTGATTTGTCAAACATAAAGAAGCTACGTTATGACGAAAAATTCCGTGTTGTAATGCCTACAAGTTGATCTTTAGTGACCTGTGGTTATGCGGCAAGCTGACAACGAGAATTTAAAGACCATTTAACGCGGCTTTCGAAAAAGTCAAGTACATTTTTTCACCTTTATGTTGATCAACAACGTTTTACCTGACATAAACGAAACCGAATAACGTTTATCGAGTTTAAATTACGTCTTTAGGTGTGAAACCTTCGCCAAAACTGAAAATGCGCGTGATAACTTAATAAAACGACACAGCATTGCTGCACAAAAAAACAGCTGATTTCTAATCACCCAAACGTCTGTCTCGTAAAACGTCTGTCCGGACGTCAAACTGAGCACTCCCGCTCTGCCACCTTAATCGTAAACCAGTGAATTACTCCCTTGGGACTTACATCTGACTGATAGTGTACACATATTATGGGCTGTAAAGGTAACTGGCAAAATTGTAAATACTTAACGAATACCCTGCTCAAACAATCGTTAAAATTTTCAAAAATTTCTGCACCATAGGGCTTGTATTTCTGGCCTAAAACTAAAACCGATTATTACGGGGTTTAAAGTGTGAAAATGGGTGAATCCAATAAAAAGTTACAAAATTCTTAAGTATACCTTACATTGCACCACCAACAAAGCATGAAACTTCCAGATTATGTACTTTAGTCAGTACAGCCGTTTAAAAAATCGTTTCGGGGGCCTGTGGGTGAACCACTGTGTCGTTCGGGGTCAAACTTCAGGAGGATCAAATACGGATCAATAACTAACATCTGTACAAATATGAATAAATTTGAAGCACTTTTTCTTGACCAAACGCGTTTAACAAACCAGCGTTAGACAAAAAAAAGTGGGGGACCTATAAAAAAGCGAAAGTAGCTCTATCCACTGGCATATATTTAAAGGGAAATTTTGTAAAGAATTTGAAATTTATGAATATTTAGGCTGGGGTGAGGTTTGTAAAAATCCTAAACTTACTTCCTAACAGTGAAACTTGGTTCATAATCTTGTTGTGTTCAATCACCAATTTAATAACTGTGCTCTTTACCTCACCTATCGGCACTTACACTTTCTATCTCTCGTGGTGAGTTCGGTACTTCGGAAGTTTAACAGATGTATTGTAAATGCTTGTGTTTTGCTATAAATTTCATTAACATAAATATGCATAAAGGTGTGCTAGCATGTTTTGTGGTGTATAATACTTAAGTGTTTATTTCAGTTGAATTTCTCATACAACACCATGGGCAAAGACAAACGTACCAGGAAATTTGCTGAAATGAAGCGGATGATATCTTTGAAAGACAAAAGAATCAGCAAAGACAAACGCAAAATCAAAAAGAAAATAAAATCATCCACTTCTGGGGAACTGTCCAAACGAAATCTACCACAAGAATCTTCAGCATTGTTTTTTAAATATAATGATCAGCTGGGACCTCCATACCATGTTTTAATGGACACTAATTTTATTAACTTTTCAATCAAAAACAAGTTAGACATCATGAAATCTATGATGGATTGCCTTTATGCTAAATGTACACCATGCATTACAGACTGTGTTATGGCTGAACTTGAAAAACTTGGTCCAAAATATCATGTTGCACTAAGGATTGCAAAAGATGCAAGATTTGATCGCTTGCCATGTATGCATAAAGGGACATATGCTGATGACTGCTTGGTGCAAAGAGTAACTCAGCACAAATGCTATATTGTTGCTACATGTGATAGAGATTTAAAGCGAAGGATTAGAAAAATTCCGGGTATACCAATTATGTATTTGTCACAACATAAATATACTATAGAACGAATGCCAGATGCCTTTGGGGCACCGAAATCAGACCAGTAATTACCATGTGCTTGTGGTGGAATACTTGTACTACTGACTTTATTGTGTTGCCTTTAATTTCAGATTTGTTTAAACAATGAAAGTGTAACAAACTCAAATGAACCTGCGCAACAAATTTAGGTGGAAAAGAGTGCTATATGAGGATCAAAGTGTTCCAGACAATTATGTGGACGATTCTTTTCTGAAAAGTCGAAAGACCAGTGCTCAAACATATCATTTTCAAACTTTGTTTGTTTCATCATTAGCCATTTTGCAGCAGCTGTGTGTAGTATGCTGCTTTGTGCTGGTATGGTTCCACATGAGGGAAGGCAACTTAACACCAATGGTTGTGTTAACCATGTGCATATCTGTAACCTTAGTATGCTGCTTTGTATTTACAATGTACTCTAATGAACAAAAATACATAAGGTTTTTTATCATCACCGATGGATTAAAAACTGCACTTTTGTTGTTAATTTACACAGGTTTGGCTTCTCCCATCCTACAAACACTGACACACACAATTAGCACTGATACTCTATACACAATGACCTCTATGATGTTATTGGGTCATTTAATATTTCATGATTATGGTTCTTCTGGAATTTTGGTTTCTCAATCAGTGTCGTTAAACATGGCTATTTTTGCTGCTGTATGTTTGTCATCGCGATTTGAAACAGCTTTTCATACCTTTGCTACAATTATGATGGCATTACAGCTGTTTGGTTTATGGCCAATGGTACGGCGACGAATTGCAGCTAAAAATCAAGTTGTACTTCCAGTTATTACATTTGTTCTGTTTATGATAATAGTTGCTGTTCTTGTACACTACAGTGTAGTGTGTGCTGTGGCATTTGGATGTATTGGCTTGTTGATAAATTTTATTTTTCCATTTATTTTAGTTAAGCTCCAACCGCAAAAGGATAACATATATGGGCCCTGGGATGAAGCAGTTTTGTCAGAATAACTGTAAGCATCTTTTGGGTAAACCAGGAACAATTCATGTCACAGTATTGTATGCTATTTGTTGTTGTTATTTTAGATGTAAGTGCTGTGACTTATGTTTGGTTTGGCAAATCCGTTTACATTATAATTAAGCACACAGTTTAATACGTTTGTTGCATGAGGATAAATTTGAAGGGTTTCCAATGATCTGGACTATTACTGGTGGAGCATTGGTGTACTCCTACCTTAACTGAAGACATTTTTTCTAGGCTACGAAACCAGGATGCCCGGGTACAAGGATTTTGTATGTCAGTATATAGGTCAGGTACGCTGGACCATTCGGCCAAGTTACCGTCATTTTTATCACGGAGTTCGAACCCAGGACACTCCCGGGGACGAATTCCGATCAGTTTTTTTATGTATGTACATGGGTCGGGAGCGCCGGACCATTCGGCCAAGTTCCTGCCCCGTCATTTGCTCAATACTGTTGCACTTGTCAACCTGTCACCTAGCGGTTGATGAAAATGCTGCCATATCCACTAGGTGTAGCTAGATACCATGCACGAAATATTTTGGAAGCGCGAATATTGACATAATGTTTCATGCTGCCAATGTCATAAAACATGATTAGCCGTATTGCGTTAAACCCTGCTACCAGCGTCATGCGATTCACAAATTGTTTTGTACCACATTGCCTTATAGATCAGTGTCTCATTAGATAAGAGCGTTGGTAATTATTGCTGTAGCAAATGCGATTAAAAGCAATCATCCAATCAGTTTTAAGGCGGATGACGCTGCTAAACGTCATGCAGTCCAATAGGAATTCTGTTTGTTTTAAAGCTTACATTACTTAACGGCCATGACAAATTGAAGCCAGGGTCACACATATAGCTATGCGATTTAAATCGAGATTGCTGCAATACTTGATAATTTAAATCTTGTAATTTAAATGCTCAGCATGTTGGTTTCGACAAGAATTTGATTTTGACGCGCCATTCTACGAAATGTGGATTGGTAGATTGATTATGATAAATAACCCAGGAAACGAAGGTCAACTTTTCGTAGAGTGAAGAGCTTTATCGGCGTGGCATCTTGTACTAGCCCGTACCATCCGATAACTTGTGGCCTTGCATTAACACGCGCGTACGATTTGCCGCGCGGCTAAAGTTGATTGTATCATTGCTTCGACAAACAGGCATTGTGATCTGTTTCGTAAACATGACGAATCTAATTACAAAGCGACGAAGATCTGCTGACTCGTAAGCAGATTAGCGCTTGTTTATCTCAATATTTCACTGACTTCCTCAACATGGCTTCTGACGCACATAAACACATCTTTAATTAATATTGCGCATTTGTGTAACCGTTTTTTTAAACCAACGAGTGCATATTTCGGTGCAATGTGTTTTTACTAGTCCAGTTTTTCCAAGGTGTATTTTTAAGCAGTGTTATGTGGTTTGCCACATAAACTTGGATTGCCTAAATCTAAAAAGTTTTTGGCATCGCCTTTAGTTTTTCCAGGATACGAATTTAATTTTAATTTTAACTAAACCTTAAATTTTAAAAAGCTCGCTTTACAGAGAAATAAATGTAACAAAAATTAAGGGGTAACGTGGGTCGTAGAATATATTGATTCCTTAAAAAAGTTTAAAAGCAATGCATCAGTTTTATTCTTGCGATGCCAATCTCATGTTCAACCACCAGGCGAGTAATCTCAAAATTTTCTGTTTATTTGGGTGTTTATGCAGATGGGGCTTCCACACGTGTTGCGTCTGTCGTGATAACATCGCGATCTTTACTCTTCTCTGTTATGCGTTTACTTCCGGGGAGGGTGCTCACTGGAAAGAACGAAGTCTTTGTTGAGTTATTTTTGCACCGTTCGCTGATGGAATGCGCGAGTTCACCAGGGTTCCAAACTACATACGATTTACAACATCACGGCATATTTTCCAGGTGTAAACTACCAGAAAAGCGCTTTTTGGAAATGGTAAGCCTATAAACGTTTTTATTATCAAAACGAAACTCTGAAGCTTTTTGTTGAAACTTGTCGCTTTGTAAGAAATTATTTTACAAATTTTAAATTAAAAAAGTGTGTAAATTACAAACAACCATAAAAAGTATGTCAAATACATTGTTATCAAAGAATCCCTTCAGAGGAAGCACACACGACTTTGATGGTCGTATATGGTGGTAGCTTGTGACTGAAGATTTCGATGTAGCACAAAGTGAGCCTGAAAACTGAACGTATATGCTGTTGTACTGTTGCATTATTTGCGTTCATAGAAGACCACTCAGTCTATTAACTGAAAATTTTCGACTTGTCAGTACAATAAAATATTGAGACGCTAATGAAAATTCAATTATAATGTGCTTACTTTGATTAATGATTAATCTAGCCCGGGCCAGAAGCATTAAATGCAATTCGAAAGCATCATTGCATGAGTAGCCTACATTTATCATAAAGGGTTGGCATTGTGTTAAAGGCGATAAGTGCATACAAGACATTATTGCTTTTCGTGTTGATAAATGTTAATCATGTTAAGCTGCTTAAAGTGTTTTGTAAATGTTTAAGATAAGAACTAAATCTTACACAATTAAACAACATAATTATGTTATTGGGCAATTTATTAAAGGCAATATATTAGGTTTTTAGGCAATTTATTAACAACCTTAATTCCAAATAACAGCTGAAGAAGTGAACTGTTTGTGACGTCACGCGCCTTCTAGTCGTAGGAATTACTTCTTAAGTAGACAAATATTATCTTGTCGGTAATCGAAGTTATATTCACAGCGTGACAGGTTACGCCCGGGACGTTTGTTTTCACAACGTTTCCTACAAACCGCCAAACGTGTGACGTATACTTTATCACATCGTATATCTGACGAAACCACATATCTCAGCTTGAGCCAGAAAAACTTTGCATGTAAGATACAACTTGTCCAGCTTTTAGTTTATCTTCAATTGATTGATTTATAATTACGTTTTTCAACGTACTTTGTGTTCTGTGAGTGGCTGTTTGTGCCACGTGTCTAGCAACATCGAAATGTAGACATTAAATTATCGCATAAATGTGATAGAATGGAAATTCGAAGCCTGTCCCACAGTCTGCAGGCTTCGGCCCGATTAACAACTGAAAGGTACCTGTAACATAAAGGAACTACGGCGTTTTTTAGAAAGCAAAGACAGACAAAAAATGTTTGCCTGTATTGCAGCGATGATACGCATAGATTGTTCAAAACAAACCGAAATTAATATTTCGTAAATACAAAAAAACTTGTGATTGGTAGGTTAATTAATTTAAAAACACCAATACTGAAAAGCACCACTTTATCAGATTCGTATGGAACCCAACCATAAAATGGGGAATAGTAAACTGTGAGAAAACAGTTATATATACTATTAGAGATTAGAAACAACTTAAATGTTTGCAGTTTGTTGCAGTTAACAGCGCAACATGTTTTAACGAAAAAAAAATATTGTTATGCATTAACAATGCATAGAAGACTATTCACCGAGTTGTTTGTATTAGATTTCAAAATATCTGCGTTTAAAATGAACCAATTTTCTAGTTGACGCACCCAATTTTGCTGTCGAAAATAAGCCTAATCTGATAGGCAAATGAAATGCGAAAGCATCGGGTTTCCGAGCCAAACAGGCTGATGAGCGTCGTGTAGATTCATAGATCGTTTATGTAATCAGTTCTGTTCACACATGACCTCAAGGTATAGGGAGCAAATTGTTAAAACAACCTACGGTTATCGTTGGCCAAATCTCCGTCATCAAATCACCCGCATTCATCGCGTCTCTCCCAGGAAGACGTGTGCCGCACTTACAACATTTCGGTTCAAGTTACCGATCTGATTTCTATCTCGCCTCAATCGGCTTGTGTATGGTCATTATAGTAATAGACCTATTACATAAATGGTTGTGTTGACTTCCCGAACCCCAGTGGTATGTGCTTATAATGGGCGTTGTACAATTGAAGATCAATTTCAACACGCCTGGAGCAGTTGATCTACATCACCATGTAAAGGCCGACATTCATCTTTTTGCTGTAAAGTGTTTTACTTTCATGTTTCACGTTCGTTCCAAAATTGTTCCTTATCCAAGTGGAGTCGGAATTTCTTTTTGATAGGTGTGACGATAATTTTCTGACGTAACAGAAAAATGGTGTTACGATTTATTAAAATCAAACAAGATATGGTTATAAAGTAAAAGCCTTATAACACTTTTTTTCGATTTTTGCATTGGCACATTCTAACTAAAACGAAACACGTTTTTCTTTGGAGCATATATGCTATGTTTCTGTGCACTTATATCGAGTTCGGTTGGGCGGGTCTTGTTGTTCTGGCAATGCTACGTCAGAGAAAGCGGTAATGATGATAAGCAACCACTGAAATAAGAATCAGTCACGATCAGGTATGACTTTCAACCTGATGCAACGAGATTAGATGCTTCGCTCTCAGGAGAACGCTTGAGGTCAAACCAAACACTTCAATGAAGAGATTACATCGCAAAACACTACTGACAACCCTACCTAAACCTTCGCAGAAGGTTCCTTTGTTAAAATAAAACCTATGCAACAAATCGATATTTAAGGGGTGGCGTAACAGCTCAATGGGTCACTGCATTTTTTCACAGTCTTTGTTTATTGATTTTGACGTATTTAAACAGAAATGACTTGCCTTTCTTTTTGTCCTTACACTGGTGTGTTTTGAAGAGTTTACCGACTTGTCATCACAATGTTTTAAGAGAGTTTACACGCACAGAAGCACGTTCATTTTCACGGTTAATTAAATCTAGTTGGCCAAAAGTGGTTGTGGTCACGCATCAAAAGAGATGATTTTTTTCTTTTGACGACAGATGCACCCATTTTCTTGTCTCCAATACATCCCTTTCAGTGATAAAACGATTCCAACATTATCTGATAGCAAATATCAATACCGACTAACGGGGATTGATGTGGTGGCTCAAAGAAGTAGAAAAACGCTCGGAAATTCGCCACGTTGTACGTAAATCCGTTGTATGTCAAATCATTATCCTTCATAAAGTTTTATAAGTGGCCATATTGTACGAGGGGTTGATTTTTCGAGTACCCCTCGAGTATTTGAATTTTTGTGTGCTTAAGAATAATCGATGCCAGCGTCAGGAATAACAATGTGCACCAGTTGAAGGAATTTTGCCGTCAGCACCTGGTAAAAGACCGAGCGTTCCGGCAAAAGTGTTATTACAACCGAGAACGCAAGTGTCTTACAAGAAGATCCTCAATTGGTCTTTGATATTACCAAAAAGGTATAAATTGCTAAAACAACGGCAACATGCTTGAGCGCCGAATTCCCGCTACACTTGCGTTTTCGTGTTTTTTAATTGTTTTCTTTTATTTGCTTATGATTACAAAACGAAGGTAGCGCTTATGGATGTTTGGCTGAATGTTATAACAGGTGTTCGAGATAAGTTAAGTCTCTTTCAATATGGACACCTGGGATTTATACCAATATGAGAGTTATGACATTACCGATAATTTTACCTCTGCAAAAAATATTGATGTTGTAAGTCAGTGGTCAACACACTGCGTGTAAGGTGTCGCATGTAACTCAAGACACTTGTGCGAGTTCAGACGGGGGACAACTACCTTCAAATCCATCAAAAACTCTTTTTTGAATTTAGATTTTTGTTGTGCGATTATTGCTACATATTTTAAATTACTAGGTCTTTGTTGGACCATTATAGGCGCCAGGTCTTCGACATGTAAATAGCTGCTCGAAGTACACGTGTAAGTGCATATTAATTATTAAAGTGACTACACATGAGCGATTACAACATACCTACATGCAAGACTGTGTAGCCTACATATATAGCACAACACATTAAATTAATATGACGCGGTTAATTATCAAGTGTCCTTAACTTGAATATTTTCATTTTTACACCAGTGGGCAGTAAAGAGTCGTGTGATCCATCGCTAAAAGGTGATTTGAAGACGAAGGTGAATGATCGAAGTTAGTGGTGGAAAAACATGTCAGAGTGACATGATTTGTTGGGTTTATCTTGCAATTACTAATACGGCGGTTGCTTGCTGTTATTTTGTGCATAGTCACAACATAACCTTGATACGTCTACGCGCGGAAGTGTCCGATTCGGGGCCTGACGCCGTTAGTCTGTAAACAGCTTATTTACAACTCATACCATGACAAAATAACACAATGCAAGGGGGGCAAAGCGACCTTTTTACAGGCAAAGCACACACATTTTGTCGCCTTTACCAAGTTTCTGGGACAAATGTTTTCATCGAAGGGTGACCACAGTTGCTCTGGTGTGTCGGCTACTATAGCTGCGAGCAGATGGACCTGTCACTTATGCTGGTAGGTATTTGTTGTCAAGAAGCAACAACGATGTACCCGGCGCGATCACTCGAGTAAATACTCTCAATCACAACGAGGCAACGATGGACAAAGCACCTATAATCTCATTCGTATCAACACTAGCCATTGTTAACACGAGGGAGTTTGTTTTTTTCGTACGAACGTCAATATTTGCCAACGAAACAACCAACATTGTGGTTAAAAGTACGCGTTTGTGTTACCCTAAAACGCTTTATTACCCCTAACCGATTAAACAACCTGTCGCTTCTGTTGTCACTGCCGCTAACAACAGCCAATGTCAGGTGCTTACCGCGTTCAACAAGCGCGTGGCAACCATCGAATAACGAACCTCAATGCCATTGTCTTCGTTTTGTGGCGCCTTTGCACTAAACAAAGGCCGTTAAAATCTCAACTGGTATTGTTAAGCTGTCTCAAAGGGGATGGCATCGCCAAGTTACGATTTGTAAAAAAATATTGACCGTTCTTGGATTTTCAGCCATTGGGCGTGCAGCAGAATAGTTGTCAAAACAACCCTGTTTATTTTGAGCCGTTTGGATTTGAGTACCGACAAGCTTGGCTAAATATTATTTCGGCAACAGTTGATAGATCAATCAGTTCTAAACACTTCGTGCAATGACAAACGGCTTTACCGCTCTCTGCCCAAATCTCAACAACTTTGCCCCTTACTACAGAATATGCCAAGAATTCTCTGGTTGGAACACTTGAACAAAATACAAATGCGATGTAATGACGCGTCCCCAATGCCGTCTTATTTCATCTCGCTGTAATTTGTCGGTTCTCTGTTTAACCTGCAGTTGATTGAAATCGTTCAAGTGGTTTTATTATTCTCGCCAGGGGGGTATTTTAAAACAACATATGCAATCATGCTTTTATTTCGCCATGACTGAAGTCCCCGCGAAGATGGTGACAAGTATCATCGGAAAGTGCCATCGGCATAACTTTTTTAAATGACCAGATAACTAAATTAACTCCAAACAAAGTTCTTGGGTTTATCATGATTACTTACCACAATAAAGTTAACTTCGTAGGAAACATATGTTTCCTGTTAAAATTTTTGTGCATTTTGCACATACTTTCCAAACCAACATTATTGTGCTACATTTAACTGTGACTGGCAGATTATTTTATGACGTAAGTATGACGTTGCTTTGTTGCACAACATCTTAATCTGCTTGTCCCTTTGCTGACCCTGATACCGAGCGTAAACATAAGCGAACACGTGTTGGCAATCTTAATCCGACATAAGCTACAGCTTATACTAAACACTGCGTGGTACAACGCTTCTTGGTAATTCGGAAGACACGGCCCGACACCTGTTCGACAGCATTACCAGATATTACGCGATTTCTAGCCGGATTAAACTTCATTGTTGTCAAAATACACAGCCTGCACGAAGCACGGCAGAAGGTTTAACTGGCTGTTCCGACAAGAGATGAACTAGGATTTAAAATGTCAAATTGCGACCGCTACTATACGAGTTTGTGTGCATGAAACACAGTCGACGTATTTGTTTGCGCCGAAAATGTGATTCGGAGAACAAACTCTCGCTATTGACGTTGTCAACCCTGTTTCAACCTCGATCGAAATTACAAATATGTATTTCAAAATCTGCTTGTCCACACTGTTGTAAACTCCAGGAACTACGTTTCACAAGATTGTGTACATAACAGCAATATGTTGTGACCGTTATTTGTCAATTTCAATTTTTACTATTAAATTTTTTTTTAATTTAATATTTATAACACGTCGCTTCGACAAAACATTTGTTTTAAGTCAAAAAGTTGCACGTTACTACATATCCATTGAATCTGCTACCGGCCCAGAGGATTACCATTCCATGAGTTGAAAACTGCTTCAGGGTGGTCAAACATTTTCAACACTTTGTCGCAAATGTCGCAGGTGAATCAAAACGTTGTTGTTATTTTTCGCGCTGGGACGCCGCTAGTTTGTGCTAGTTTGCATGCAACAACAAGTCTAAATCAGTGAGGGAAAAGTGAAAAATTGGCGGAAGGTTGTCCGCTGCCTTGTGCTTATAGTCCAGACGAAACAGCGGAACAAAACAACAACATAAATGTGGTGGATTGATTTGGTTCTGCACCATTACCGACGCCCGCGAACAAGCAAAAGGTGTTCTTGCCTGCCTGATCGACGTTTTACCTGAAAGGTGCAAAAGCGTGACATAGCTAGACATACGGCTTGTACGCTTTTAAAATATTGCAAACATAAACTGTTTGCGAGGTTTGAACCTTTGTTGTAAGTTTTTACCTAAAGGTCATTAGGCACATAAATGCGTCCCGGAACGTGTTTGAATGCTTGATAAGAGATCTCTTCATGACAGACAAGCTCTGGAAAACGTGTTTTTAACGATGGTCCACGATAAAAGTTTTGTAATTGACCCACAAGTCGTCAGTGAAGCGATACCTTCCTTGATGTTGTATTTTTTTACTATGGCACTTATATGAAATACAAAAACACAGTTTAAATCATCAAAATGAGGACAATTTGCCCAAACACTTTTTATTCATTATGGTTGTTATCTTACCGTATATTTTAATGTTTTTGCCGTGTAATGATCTTCAAAGGAACAGCGATGATTGAATCAATAGGCCAGGCACAGCTGAATTTATTTTACCCCCAGTTAGAGCATTGTTAACTGTGATATTTTACAACGGACAAATGTTTGATTTTGCAATAAGCGCCTACCGTGCGACAACTGTCTATGATCTATCAAATTTTGTGCAAACATCGCGACAATAGGCAGGGCGTGAAAAGCAAGTAATACGCACATTTCTCTTCAAAGCCGTGTTTTACGAGGTGGCCTACCTCGAACATTTTCGTGTTTGCACACCGATACAAAAGCTTGTTGCGGAAAATTAAAAATGACCGCCAGCCGTGCCTGCTATATTGGTACAACTTGTTGTACAATGTGGGAATATTCACTGCATGGGGCCAAACCAACAGGGCCTTTTCACTCGCGGCTGTCATGAGGTGTACCCTGTCCACACAACAATATAGTGCAGGAGAGGCAGGGACAGTCTGTGTTTGCGATCCGACCATCGATCACTCATGCGTGTCGTGAGGAATTATCGCCTGCCTTAAGCGTTTTCTCACCTGAAACGGCTTTACGCATATTTGCATAAGACAGAAGCCGAAATGACTAATGCTTATGACTAACGTAAAGCTAGAATCTAAGTTTTAGTGTTCAAAGTTGAATGTCAACAAGATTTTATTTCCGATATTTGTCAATTTTTCTATGGATGCAGTAGACAAATTATTAGATCTGGGTAATTTTTTGCTTTTTATATTCAAATTATGTAAATATTATCGATTTAACGTGATACAAATGAACTGATATTTTCTGTTATTTATATCCATAACAACAACAGCATTCCCACAATAAAGTGTTTGTTGCTGTTTACTTACACAACAGTTAAGTGATCCACCAGTTGTCCCGTGAAAAACGAATATTTGTATTGTGTCATTCTTCCCACGGTGGCTGAGACATGTCGACTGCTGATCAAGTCGTGTTTCTTATCAAATCACCCCGCACCGTTCCCTGATACCACAGAAAATGCTCAGTAAAAGCGTGACCCGTAACCTTAGGATTGTCCCAGTCGGTCATGTTCCATGTGAATCTACTTGCTATCTATTCCAGACATGCAGTAGGACAATTGGGGCGCTTAGAATGTCATTTTCATTTCCACTGTTAGTCTGAAAAGGTCTGGCACGAGGATCGAGTTTTGAGACATAAATATTCGAGTCCAAATTGAAAACAATAGATTGCCGTTTTTTCACCCTCAGATTTATGGCCAGTTGTTACATGGATTTATCAGGCTTTTTTACAGTCATTTGAACACAATTTAAATTTACGAATTTTGCAATTGCCCGAAGGGTAGGTGCACATATTGCTTGTTTTTTTTACCAACGCCATGTTTAGTTGAAACTTATCGAAGATACGCATTATAAACAAGTATCTAAAGTTGTGTATTATAAATTTTAACGCCGTTTGACCCAATGGTTCACCTACAGGCTTCAAAAATGTAAAAATTAGTAACCACTGCACTTTCGAAAGTACACGACTCGGAAATTCCTGTAATCGACAGGTTTTGGACCGACACAGTCGAAGAAAGATTCCCGCTTTACGCATGAACCCGCGTGCAACCGGGAAACGTTCTTTTGGAAACAACAATCCATTTAAAATAATGTTGTATTTATACCATTGCCGACTTATCAATGCAGGTAAAGATTGGGGCCCATCTGAAATTAGGTGACAAATGCATTTCTGATGCAATTTTAGCTTATGATATACAATAGTACATACATGCAATAATTAATAAATAGAAAAGGGGACAAAATAGAAAAAAAATACCAACACTGAAGGAAGTCACATTTCCAGTTTCATTTTAAAATTGTTTAGGCTATGTGGGAAAATATACTCAAAGCGAAAACACCTTGAGTAAAGTACATGATTGCGCAAATATTTTACCATGTTAATTAGTGAAAAATACCAACACCTAAGTTATAAGCTATTGATTTGCAATCCTCTGTTGCAAACCGCAAAGTGGAGTTTTTACTTGACCTGCAAGTGCTTACCCGCATTCTATTGTAGCGTTTGACACGCGACAACACAGGTTATGCTATGCTGGATGCACCTAAACATAGGGCAAGGCCTCGTGTAGTACGGTAAGGACTTTTTGACCCCATCAAAACAACTAGTTTGTCGCCCGATATCCCGTTCGCCCCAAAACGAGTGTTTAGGGTCTGTGGCTTGGCCGAGTTCGTTTCGCAACTAAACAACAATCGCAACACTTGTCTGACATGAGGTTTGGGTAGGGGGAAACGAACACTTGAGTGAAATCTAATAGGGCGTCGTCGACTGGTGAGATCATGGCGAAAATCGCCTTGTTACAAGTACTTCTGGCGCAATTTTGTTTGTTGTTGCTTTAGACCTGTCTGATCTCCAATGGTAATTGCTGTTTTAGAGTAAAACTTGATACCGTCTGCCCCGGACTGGCTTAATTGTGTTGCAGTCAAATTCGCATCATTGTAACCAACAAACTAACAAAGGCGACAAACAATCGATTGAGCAGTCTGGCCAGACGATGCATTCAGCTTTCATTCAATTATTTGGCTTATTGAAGGTACTGGTAAGGCAAGAAACCAAAGCGGTAGCAATCTTGCAGACTGTCGTTGACAGGTTGACATTTCTGCTCCCCCCGTCCCGGGGTAATTTCCTTGATTGCACAGCCCACGGCTGCTTTTCAAGAAATCTAGAATTGCATTTCGGCGCGAAGCTAACAATCAGACAAGAGGTTCAGCGAAAAATCTGCATGGAATTAAAAACAAACAGGAAACTCATGTAATTTCCTTCAACATATTAAGTAGCAACTGCTTAAACATGTTTGTGGTTGCGACGTAATGAAAATGCTATTCCTAACGTATGTTGAACGCCCTAAATAGATCATTTTTACAAGACTATTCATATTACGAAAGTTTATCATTCTTTAAGCTTTAAAAATTAAAAACTTTTGAACAACGAAATATTGATTTTAGTGGTACGTAACTGGGATGATTAAAAGTGCTATGTCTTGTAGCAGAAGCACTGACATATGTACAACCGAGCAACGTTTGCAGACGAACAAACATGGCAGCGATCTTGTTTTATCACAAAACAAATGTTCCAACTGGAATCGTACTATGTCAAATGTCGTGGGAAAATTGTGACAGCGTTTGCTTGACAGGTTTGTTTCACAAGATATTTCCTTTCAAATCGTTATTGTTATTCGTTTCGGATTAAACTGGTAAAGTGGCAATAATTTTAATTTGTTCTTGACACTTCGTTTGGCGAACAAAATCTAATCAAAAGTTTAAATCAACGAAAGTAAACTTTGTTTGATCAATACAGTGATACAAATACGAAGGTTTGGCAAAATAATATCTGTACAAAACACTTGTGGGCAGCTGTTATTAGGCCTGTCATTGTAAATCACAAGAAGTATTGAGAACAGCTTATGTTGTGAGTTAACAATGCGCGGTCCTCCATACTATCTTAACGGGTCTTTTAATGAACAGTGCACGCGTTGTATTTCAATCATTGTCAGTTTCCTCCATGCCTATCTATTCAAAGCAGCTTGTTGAACGGCAGATGATCCTGCGTAAAAAGCTGTTACTTGATGTCATGCGACATACTTCCGTCTTTGCTCATCGTTTCAGAGTCCAATGGTACTGTTACACCGACAGAAAATGCCTACACCGGACATTTTGTTCTGTCACGAGCTGACCGATTGATTGTGAATGGCCCAAACGTGGTGTGATATGATTACCAGTTTTATTTTCATGTCATTGTACGCGTAACGAATTTCCTTGGTGCTATGAGCAATGTTTAGAAGCTTGGGTGTTTTTGTTCTTAACCACATTGTCCGGGCAAAACTTCTAGATACACCGGTTCCAGTATATTTCGTGCAACAAAGGATTTTAGTTTCGTTGGTAAAAATGTCTTTGTGAGTATAATTACATTTGGATTTCAATTAAGGTCTTTGCAATGAGGTTATACTTTAATTCAACTGTTACAGAAATATGTTGCCGATTTCGGCGGTTTTCAAAGGAAAAAAATTAAAACTATAAAATACATGTCACTGAACAATATATTCTTTTTAGTGATGTCTTATTTTAATGAGAAGAATGTAATGACCAAAAATCTTGAAGAATTTTTAGAAGAAAGAGTCAATTTTTTAAGATTCATGTTTTATTTGTTTCTGCATCTGATATGGGCATGGAAATAACAAAGCAGCGTCAAAAGTACGAGTATATATAAAGCACATAATGTTCAAATCATCGAAATCTGTTGCACGTAAAGCGTTACGTTCCGATCACAGCACACAAGACACACAAGAAAGTTCCAGAAAAACAACGGCTGGGCTTTAAACCTTGTAGGTCGATTGCGACAGTGGGAATAATTAAAGTAACAAAACAAACGCAAATTTTTATCTTGGTCTTAACACTTTGTTTAGGCCCTACAGACTTTATCACGGTTTTGGGTAAAAAAGCAATAAACCGAGTGTAATATAACTTCGGAAGCGGATATTAGGATTTGCGTGGAAGATGGTGGTCGGCATGAACTTTGTCAGCGCGTAACACGGCTGTGATGGCGGTACAAACACAAACATTGTTACGCCCACTACCAAAAACATGGAAGGTAGCGGCATAATTCATAAGCAAGAGATCGTGCTTACATTTAATTAAACTTGCAGCGGACCGGGTTTAGACGTGCGAGAGCGGAACAACTTATCGGGGGCACGAGTCTTGGCTGGACTTAATAAGTTCGGAATCTCATGAAGGTCTGCTTCCGCTTTGCCGAGACAAGGTGTCTGATTTGCAACGTTCCGCAACCCACGGAAGTAAAAAAACAAGCAGTACAGTTGCCGTGTGTGCTGAACAGGGTGAATCGCTGAGCATGAGCTGGTACGGGGAATGACCACAGACCACCCGTATGTTTTCATTTGTTACCGACCGTGATGATGTTATTATCGCGAGGGGAGCTCCAATTTTCCACAAGTTCATGCCCCAACATACAATAACGACCAAACGTGATATTGGTTCTTCATAGCACGTCACCATGTTAGTATTATCAGCGGACAGTACGGTGTGAAGAAATTCGACATACTCCATTCCACTGCCCTGTTGATTAAAATAAATATTGTCGTTCAAAAATAAGTTTTGTACTAAAATAGGTGACTTCCAATACATGACATGAAGTGACGATTTAAAATTTTCACTAAAAGCCTTTTGTTACCTGATCGGGCTATTATGTCTGCCAAAAACGTTGGCGACTCATGGCTACAGTTTATTTACACAACCGGTTATGGAGGGAAAAAAACATTCATTGGGAGCCTTCCGAGTTACATGGAAGAGAATTTGGCGTGACCCCCTTCAGCACGTAACAAATATTTGGATTTATTGCCTTTATACGGCCGTGGTTGTATAGAGGGTGGCACACCCTAATCAACACACACCAAGCCAACGGTCTCCAAATGAAAGTTGGATCAAAATCTTTGAAAAACTATTAATTATAACCTGCGCGTATTGACCGACAACAACACCAGCTTATTACAAAACTAATCGTGCGTTTAATTTGTTAACTTCGTTAAATAAATTACATTGCGAAGCACTGCAGGATGATTGACAAATTTAATTTCTAATTGTTTGGTGCAGAAAGAATTCACCTTAATTTGCAACAATGGATGGAATAATACGTTTTCGATCCTCTTCATCTAGCTTATAGGGTCGCTCCTCGTTTTGTTGAGTGCCTACTTTGTTGGTCTTGGACAGGTTCATTGCTGCGAAAAAATAGCTCGTAGTTTGTTTGCTGCTATAATTTAGATGCTTTGGAACAAAAATATCGTCCCAGTCTTTTAGTGAAACAATAATACTTTTTTTACCAAGTGACAGAACGTCAATTTAACGCCTAATTAACACGACTTACACCCAATGCATGCATTCGTTATTGTGTCTTTTGTTAAATTAATTGATAGGAACTCTAAATTTTTTTGAAACAAAAATAGTTAGGATTTTAGTGCAAAACGCGGTTACGACAATCCCATTTCCTTTGGAAGGGACACGCTTTCCTGACGTTTATGCAAGCTGGTTTGGTGCGACACAACCACGCACAGCGATGCAGAGGATGGAAATCCCGCAGGCATCCGGTCGATTGTCCCACGATAAAAGAAATTAGACTGAAGACGCGACGCCGTCGTTTATGAGGGGTAAAGTTTTTGCGACAAAGCTCTCGATCATTGATGAGCGCAAATTCCCAACACCAATCATGCAGGCATTGGGTTGTCAGACAACGTAAGGTAACATGACTAATTACTAAACGTGATTAATATTGAGGCATCCAGTTTATGGGCGGTGGGAATCACAAAATATCATGGTTTGTTAATATTACATTTCCTCCAAACTTTCACCTGACGTGTAAGTTGCATTTTCAGTGTTAGTTTCTTGGCACAATGCTTGGTGGCCATTTTTTTTAAATTTTTTGAAATCTTAAACCTAAAGCCAAAAAGTCGAGACAAAAATTGATAAAACTTACGTGTGTTAGATCCCACATCGGAAAATACTTCATCGTCATCATCATTTGTGTCCAAGCGTCTCTCCTCATCAGATGTTTGTGTTGATGATCGAAATATATCTGGCATCCCAAAGTTCAGACTTTGCGTGCGTTGATGTTGCATCATGGAAAGAACTTCTGGTGATCCAAGTTTGTTGTTCTGCATGCTGTTTCGTCTGTTTGCTGCCAGAGTGGCAAGGGTGGCCGCAAGAGTGTGTTGTGTCTTGGCTGTAAGATTTCTGTAAGCCAGTTGACGATGATATTCTTCCAACCATGCGCTGCCAAGTTTTTCTGAAGTTGGCGTACTGTTTGTGCCTGCGTTATTTGAATTGGGAGACGACGACTCACGTTGTAACCCAAACGGCATTAAATGGCTGCTTGGCTGTGGAGAAAAGCTCATTTTTCGGGATAAACTGTCGCCGTGATTGAAAAGGTTTGAACTTCGGCTGAAACTTTCTTCTGTGGAAGAGTTTTGGTTACTTGTTTCCGAATCAGACATGATGTTGGAATTAGCTGATGAACTTTGCTGAAGCTCAGCAACTGGCGACCAGATTTTAAATTTTTTCTTCTCTGTTGCGCTTATACGAAGTGTCTCGCTCGCGTCACTTGAGCATGGCGTGGAGTTTTTATCGGATTGCAGAGTGTTGGTGGGTGAAGATTCCGTGGTGGGACGTCGGAATTGTGGCGGTTGTAGGTATGGAGTTCCGCGCTCCAAAATAGGTGGATCTATGAATTTAAACCTACTTGAAGACGGTGAAGGTGATCGATCAAAAGAAGAAGCCGACGCTGAAGGAGAACTGATGCTATTGCGTCTGGCTGGCTGTGTTTTGGAAAGTCTAAATACAGCTTTTCCATCCAAAGGGTTTTGCCTTGCTTCGCTTTTAGAATTCTCGCCTTCACTTTCATAAACTTGGCATTTAGAAGGATTTGCATCAGACTGAAAAGAGGTGATATGTTGTTGAATTTGCTGTTGGAAATGTTTAATGGGATCGCTTGGTCGCAAATGGGGTGGCAAAGAAGCAAGGTGACGAAGAAATAATTGGGTGTGGATGTGGCTGTATGAAAGACTACCGGGAAATGGCATCTGTTGTGAGCTGTTACATTCCTCCTCAGATGTATCACCACTACTGCTGCGAAAAGCTGTCACGTGACCATGTTCACCTTCTGGTGACTGTTTTTCGCGCACCAGCTCCTCTTCCGTTTCGCAAATATTGCTGTTCGGTTTGGCTGCGAAAAAACATCACAGAGTGAAACCATCGTATCAGAAACTATCTAATTACACTATTCAAATCTCTGAAGACCCCTAATCCAAGGGTCTTCCCACGTTCAAAATAGATAAATTGTGATGAAAAAAATAAGGAAATTCGATAGCCAATTTAACTGAGGAAAGCGCGATCGATATAAGGCAACAATAAACATTGTGGTGTTTCAAGATTTTGCCCAGTTTTTAGTGTAGACAGGAAGTAGGCGTATAGAAGAAGTAATCTGACACCTATACGCCAATTCCTATTTATGGATTAAACCAACCCACTGCAAAATATACTAAACGTGAAACCAGTAAACAAATAACAACTACATGCACAATAAAATGTAAATAAAAACATATTGCAACGTATTGATAGAAATTAAAATATACTTTTTGAATTTTGATGCATTCCCAGCTTGCTAATTTAATTCAAGTGTCAACAAACCTAATTTAGTTAGGCAAAGTAGGTGCAAACCAACCGCCAATTGTTTATTTGGCTTGTATTATTAACTTATTCATAAACAGCATTTAGCTTTTAGATTAATTGCGTTTAGCCAAGTATAATTTATGCAAGGCGCATAATAGTAAGCCTGTTTATTGTAAGCAACTCTTGAGGCCCGTTTTACATTAATACAATAGGTTAGGCAAATCACGTCCTTCAAGGACACATTGACATTTTTCTACGTGCATTTAACCTTACCACCCGAGGTGAGTTTCAAATTTTCTGCACATGTGCTTGGGAATTAAGCGTCGGGATTAGAATCATGGGAAAGGAAATGTTATAAACCACGTCTTGTAATGCACCAACAAACTCTGTGTATACAGCCCAGTTAGTCGTAACAGCAACCAACACCGCAAACTAGAAACTGTTTTAGTGGTGGAGGGTATCGCGTAACCCTTGGTTTATGGCAAAAGGATGCAGGAGTCCAATTCCCTGTCAATGAGTGGACAAAATCTGACGATCGTGGGAACTGAGGTTCTGTGTACTGTAGACCAATTAATTGTGTATTAAATAGTGCGCGTTTGCAAATGTTTAATTTTACCTTCAATCGTGTTGACAGCAATTTATGTTTTTCTATAGTTGTTCCCTTTAGCCAAGTTTCTTTTTGCTTATTTCTCACCAGGATTTGATTAAACAAACATTTGTATGTATAGGTACACGTAAAATGTATAACCTACAATGATCGTATCAGGGACTAAGACAAAAACTTTGTGGGATTAAGTCTCGTTCAGCGACTTCTAGCGAAAGTGTGTAATTTTGTTACGAACAGTCGCACACAAACTGCTACAATTGTGCGTTGGCAGTCAACGCGAGCAAATTCATCAATTGCCTATATTTGTCGATTGAGGGCTGTTCGCACTGATCGATGCCGATATAATCGACAAAACTATGACGCATTCGCCTTTCCAATGCCTTCCCGTGGATATTGTTATTACATCGGGTTCGCAGACTGGTGTACAAGCCCTTGACACGAAAGCGCACTGGCCCAATGCCCGCAGTATACACTCACTCCAACTTCTGTCACGCAATGTTTAGGTCGAGCCGAAAATATCTCTTCTTGTTGGGCTGACGCGTTTAAAAAAGTGTGCGATGCCAAACGCTTTAATGATGCTGCTGTAATTGATGTTGTCATTCAAAAACTAATGTCCTATCACGCGGCAGACAAGAAGTACGAATTTGATTCACTTTCTTGTCTTTGATAATCGTATTTGTTTATTTGCATTTAAGAATAAATTTACCAGGTTCTTTTTCTTGATCTATTTCGTCATCGTCGCTGTTTCTTTCGTCGCCGCACCTGTTACGTGGTGACCACGTCATTCGGTTTTCTTTTTTGAGGCGGCGTCGGGCGTTTGCGAACCAAGTTGACACCTGCGAGAGTATGTTTATTTATTACATTGGATTTACAGATACATACAATTAAGCGCTTTGAATGTAGGTTGTAAATCATTGTTCGACCATTTGATCCATTCAAGTTTTGATCCAAAACATGCGTTTTAAACCAAATTAACAAAGCAGATAATGGAGAGATAATTAATGACAGTATTTAAATTGAAACATACAGATAACTTGAACGTAAAACATGGCTTTTACGCAAGATAAACTGCCTCATAGCCAGCTGCATCGCCTTTAAAGTAAAGGGCATGTGGAAATAAACTTAGCATGCAAGGGTTTATCACCTGTGTGAGTGTCATTTTTGAAACAATAGCAAGCATGATCTTTTCGCCTTTGGTTGGGTACGGGTTCTTCCTGTGTTCGTTTAACCACGCTTTTAGTGTAGCGGTCGTCTCCCGGGTCGCATTTTTGCGTCGTCCACTTTCGTTCAATGCAAGGGACCCGTAGCTGCAAACAACAATACGTGCTGATCATCTGAAGGCAACGTTGGACTTTTTATTTCCTTTAGCCCTCGCCAAAAGATTCCTCAAAAGGTCAGAGGTACAGATTTAACAGTTATCACACCCGACGTTGTTTCTAAAACGTCTATTGTGACCCACCCAAGCAAAGCGTAATTATTATGGCTGTTTAGATTGGTTGGTTTTTTATTGCACAAATTAAAGGAAATCGTACGTTCATCAGATCGTCTTACAAAATTTTACAGATACCTTACGCAAAAAATATCGACAATGTATGGCAGGTTCGTAGTATTTCCGAGCCAGGCAAATCTCGCTTCTTGTGATTGTAAAGACAGCGTGTGTTATAATACCAGACAAGATGAACGGCGTATAATCATGTGAGAAGAGGGAACATACGAGGAAATAGGAGCATGTTTAGCATAAAAAACAACGACACGTCTTGTTAATTGCTTCCGTGTTTGTCGTCGTGCTTTGTATCCTTGCTTGACTTATTGGAAACTCGCTACTATGAGTTAAAATGAAGCCAGCACGCGTCCATTGAAACATACGCAACGATTGGTTATTGCACAAGGACCTGTTTCTCGTGGTGTCGTTTAGACATGGAGATCAAATTTCCCATCGTATGTTTTGCGTTTGTAATTTAATGTTCAGCATATGTTTGGTATAGCGGTGTTTCAAATGCGCGAGGACAAGTTTCGAAATACATTTAAGCGGCAACAATGTCTTGCGTTTTTTTACTTTGCTCCCTGTCCATCACCGTCTGGTATATCATTTATTTTTCCCCACCAGAAACAGATGTTCACCACTTCTCACATAGCTGGAAGCTGAATGATGGTTTAGCATACCAGTGAACGAGCGGAATTGCCGGTTAAGGATATATGGCCCGCGTGCATTTCAACAGGTGTAATAAAATTAATCAGAAATCGCGCGCCACTGCATTACAGGGATTTTTACGGCATCGGTTTTCTGAATACAGGAAAAGCCCGGGTTGCTTATGGCAGATAGGATACAGAGTTTCATCCCGGGTAGCTTATGTTTTTGATTTATGGTACATGCCTAATGACTGTCAGCGCGCCATTTTATTTATTTAACCCACCTCGTGCGGGTTGCGGCAAGAAGGTGCTGCAATTAGTTTGATTGAACAATCACAAGCGGTATTAGTAGACAGGCGACTTACCCTCCTTGATACATCAAACTTGCAATTGATGGGTCGTAGTGATGCAAAAGTGGGTTTTGGGCTATCTGTGACCGCCACTGGTTGGAAATTTCCTTGTGGTTCATGCGGTTCTGAAATGAGCAACTGCCATTGTAGGGTTTGAAACCAGTGAAAAATCATTCTCGTTAATACAGGTACAAAGTACGTGTAGTGCAATTTAGGGTGCGTTGCACACTGCACGTTTCTATTGTGAAGACATGGGGCATCTTGCGTAACTCGTGTTCTTGCACAAACGAAACCATTACAAGGAATAGAGTAAGCTGATTGATAGAGGGAAAGTCTCATGAGGATGACTCGCACATTGTTATTCTGTGCGTTCATATCACGACAGCGTGTTTTCCACAATTAAAACATCACTCATCGCGAGGGCAAACTGTTTCCGTGTCATTCACCGTAGTTTTAAATTTACCGTAGGTTTCTACAAAACTGGTGACTTCGAGTTCTTTATGACGCCACATTTTCTTTTACTCAGGTTCGTTGACAACATTTTCTGTAATATTTATTTTTATGGGCCAGTTCTCAAAGTTGGTAAAGGCAGATTTTTTCGTAAAAATTAGAAAACGAAGCAGGGACCTTTTGTGAGCTTGATTTAACCCGCAAGCACTACCACATACGCACGTTTGGATCATTGTGGACTTTCATACTTCGTTGTCGTCCTATTTTAGATCCCATTTTCCACATTGCAACATTTAAACAAATAATTCCAAACGCTATTTAAAACCCAACAAAAATAACACAACGTCAAAACAAATGTTGCCAGACAATACGTTTGCACTAAGGACATCGCCAATAAAAGCAATAACAACTGTACTACAAAGACTAAGTAATGTTAGCGCCCACGGAAGCTCTCACATAGCAGTTGTCGTGAAGTAATAATCATAACAATACTATATCCTCTTAGCAATTGCCTGAGTTCACTACAGGGTCACCATATCAGCGAGTGTGAAGTCTGTATCTGATGTAATGCCATCAGCAGTTGTCTTTTGACATTAGATTTGATTTACGCGATTAGATTAGAGTGGTTTAATGTGACAGAACCCTAACGACACCATCGGTAGTGTGTCCCCTCTTAAGTATATATAAACCTACTATAATGGGCTGGTAGGCTGCGGGGTCAATGCCTTGTAGTCCAACGTATAGCGATGAATTGCTTGGATATGGAAGACCATAAAGCGCCGACGCCAATTCGGGAATACGGGCCGGGAAAGTGCGAGCTTCAGCTGCGGGGAATGGAAACATCGAAACCTGGCTGCAGGGAATTGAAACACTCGTTCTGATATCGCTCTCTGATGTCTACAAACAAAAGGCTTGGAGTGTAAGTCCAAAACAAATGTCTAAAAACATCAGTAAAAAAACAATTAAATTCAGTTACTACGATTCAACACAACAAATAAGTATAAAGGGTAATTTAATCTTTACCTGATGGGTGGTCGGCGGGGCAGTGGGTCTCACTCCAACGTTTGGGGCAGTTAACATCGGTGGGTGCGGAAGAAATGACATTTTACTTCAATATCCAAAGAGCGTGGACATTTGTTGCAATTATCTACCCCTAAATACAGTATTCTGAACAAAAGTGACAACCATTCATCACACGTTATGCATATTGTTTTACTAATGGAATCTCAACAACCAAGTGCAAACTTTCATACGCGCCATTTTACACCTAACCACTACAGTTTATCAAACACACCACATCGCTTGCTAGAATTACTTTTATAATATTAAGATTTATACGTTAGTTTGCGTAAATAACAGCTTCACGTAAGCTAGAACAAAGTTGCCTTTGTTTATTGTATCTGCATAAAACTATCCTTAACCCACAATTGTTTCAATGAAAAGACTTTGAAGTAACCCTATGTCAATTTACTAAATAGCCCACACAGCGCACAGCATATAGCATTAGGCATAACCTAATTTGTAAACTCTACCGTTGCTGGCGAAAAAAACTTATTGGCGTTTTTTGCCAAACTATCACGACGATGTTATCGACTTCTGTTTTACTTTTACTGATCGACACCGCGCCGCTCTCTATATACCGCCCATCTTCAAAACACACCAGATGCTAATGTTGTTTTCTGGTGCACAGTAGAGTTAAAAAAATGCAAATAACGTGCTGCAGCGGTGCTCTTTATACGACCAGGAACTTTTCCAGCTTCACTGCCTCTTAACAGCTTCGACAGTTTGTTTCAGTAACACTTGTGCCGCCGCTCGAGCCGGTTCAAATATATGATTGTCGC
Source organism: Phallusia mammillata (assembly GCF_965637545.1). NCBI lineage: Eukaryota > Metazoa > Chordata > Ascidiacea > Phlebobranchia > Ascidiidae > Phallusia > Phallusia mammillata. The sequence continues at coordinate 21,479,734 of NC_137252.1, read as the reverse complement.
AACACATCATGGGCGCCAAAACATTACCGGAAATTACGGCGCAACACATGTTCTCTGTCGTGTTCTCTTTCTGCATGTCGCCAGTAACACAACGTTCTTACATTCAACAATATTGAACTCGGCTTTGTGCGTTTTGGGCATTTTCTTACAGTTTTGATCACAGTGAAAGGTTGCACTTGATGCCAATGTCGAGTATACGTTATTAGAGATATATTTAAGCTTTATTTAACTATATCTTCAACATTTTAGAAACATTTGTAAATTATTGGCAGTCTGATAGGTGTGGCCGACAAACAGAGAGACTTAATTACCCAATGTTAGCTATTTACAAGGCGATTTTGCAAAGAAACAATGTTTAACGACGTGCTGTTACCGCCACAAGTGCAGTCGGAAGCATGCGAATGAGTGTATTGAAAACATAAACATTGTTCACTTACACTGCACGTATCAAGAATAGAGGAAAACTTCATTTCGACGCTCATGTCTTGGCAATAAATCAAACGCGCACAAACAACACGAAAATTGAACAATATCCACATTGCCATCCAGCCTGTTTACGCTTAAACTCATTCATTTGTTTGTGGTTACGCTATGAATTGTGCTTGGGCAAAGTTTAGCGACTTTGTGAGTTGTCAATCTCAATTAGGCGAATCTGCTGCGGCGATTTGGTTTCGCTTTGCTTCGAATGTTTCCGCTTACACAAATACTACGCGGCGCGACTGTAAGATCAGACGATACACCTGCGTTAGACGTCGCCAATTCGGTGGGAAACCGCCAGAGCCGAATCAATTTAAGTTGCTTGACTCCTTACTACGGTGTGAATCATCAACACATTGTCTGCATTTGTTTTTGTTACCACGCTACATCCAAAAGAAACCGTCAGTTCTTTGCAAGCGACAAAACCAGCTATTAAGAATGTATATTCTCAAGCACACGTAATCGAGCTGTGACGTTAGTAGCGTTTCAACCATTTGTCCTAATAGTCGGAGGGTGGCGCAGTTGCGCTGTTAGCAAGATTTGTTGGCGTGCGACTTGCCAAGTGACATACGAGACTGTATTCTACCTTGGTGGTAACAACCTGCACCAATCTATAAGTGCGCTCATGAACGTCTTACCTCCTATCTGTCGCTTTTTTGCGTTGTTAAAATAATTCATTAGGGCATTTAGCAGCGTGGAACGCACTAAAACACGCCGAATTCCTCAATAGCTTGTTTTACCAGTGACCGAAAACGGTAATCCAACACTTGCCCTGATCCGCACCATTTAGTCCAGCCCGACTACCGTTACCTTCACCGCAAAAAAATCAAGGCTGTCGTAAAAAAACAAGGGGGTAGAAAATCTTTGTATGACTGATGGAGTCGGAAGATTTATAAATAGAAGCACGCGTCTGTCGTCAGAAATCTCGCCTTTAGCCTGCTTCACGCCAAACTGACTTTCGACTAATTGGTTTCGCTAAAATGAGCAATGTTTGTCTATATCCAGACAGGCGGTTCCTGTGGCGCGAATTAGTCCAATACGTGTGAAATAAATTGTGTTTGAAACATTATTGACATTTTGTGCGATCCTTGGATTTATATACATGCCAAACATAATTCTCTTACATCACGTTTGTGTGTGTGGATGCTCGAAATCTCGCAATAAATGGAGATTTTAAAGTGATATTAACGAAGCAGTACAACGCAAAAAATATTACAAAAAAAACGATTTGATGTCTCAAGAAAACTAAGCGTGCTATAGCACTATAGTGGGTAATTCAAAATTTCTCGCATGTTTAATTATTTCCTATCAACATGATGTAACAAGGATAAACTGGTGTAGGATGCGCAGACCCACGTTGTTGTTTTAGCAATGGCAGTTGGCGAATCGTCCACAAGTCGGCAGACAGTTCAATCAAGATTGAACGGGAATTTATCCTGCACGTGAACATGCAAGAACTTTTCAGCTGCCAACTTTTTTTTTAATTTTCGCAAGTAAATGGGCCACATCAGAGATCAGGCAAATCAGTTTCCTGTATGTCGACTTCAAACGAACTTAACAATTCGTTTGTGTGATTTTCAAGAAAGTTTCAAGAGAATTTGGGGTACCGCATGGGAACTTTAAATTGTCTTGTTTTATTTATTAGCATACTTATTTGCTTTCGTCTTAGGCCTATACTGTTACAAGTGCCCATATGAGGACGGCAAAGCACACTGGACCAAAATTCACAAGAACGACAATTAAAAGTGCCTTCGCAACACCGTAGGTGAGCGATGGGGGCATAAAAAACAATATCATTTCATGAAAAAATATTGTTATGTGATGTAAACATGACGGAAACAGAGTTTAGGGTAAGGCCGGTCTGTTGTCATCGACTCAGGTTACAAACGTAGGGGAGCTTCTTTACAAGCTACTCAATACTATTGCCATGCCTCTGACGCTTTGTTCGCTTGCTTAAAAACAACTTGTTCCGAGATAAACAATGATTTGTCTTGTATAATCAGTTGTAAGGATAATTTCACGCGAAGCAAATTTTGTAGTTACACGAGATTTGGCAGGTTTTAAAACCGTGACACTTGGGTCACTGCTGTTGAGTTGTTCTTGGTAGAAAAACGGGCACCAAAGATATTTCTTTACACTATCTAATATTTTAATGGAACGAAAATCTTTATCGCTTTCAGCACAAAACGTTTTTCAATATGCCGCAAAAAATAACTTATTTATCTCGGTTCCTAATGGCTGGGGGCAATGCTTAGTTTACGCAGGTTATAAGAATATCTTCAATTTGACAAAATATTGCGTTTCAAATGAAATGTCATTCATTGCCAAGTGTAGTTAAAGTATTTTTTTTACTGAACGTTGCAAGTAAATATATTTTATTGCTGGTATTTCAGTTAAGACATACATGTTTTACGTTGTTTTGTGAGTTTTCATTTACAAACGGATTCTACACGTATCACAGCGTGCGCCGCCTTTTACATACAAACGGTTGAATTACTTGCCAAGTAAATGAACAATTTTTATGTACGACGCTTAGTTGCGGCATCTGGGTACTATCCGTTACAATTAGGTCATTGTACATGTGTTTGCGTGGCGGCAAGTTACAGGCATTCGTTCTGTTCGGACATACCCAGAGTACGTTTAAGTGTTCTCCCAGTTTACACGGAACACGACCATCGTCATTAAGCCAATTCTCCGCTTTTGTGACTGCGGCAAATGGGCGTCAGACTTCAGCAACCGGTGACGTTGTTTTCACTGAAAAGCACAAAGAAAGTAGATACATGTCGGGATGTATTACCCCCTCAACGGTCCATAAGATCAATGAAAGATCTTGTTGTAGCCCAAAGCACGACGCGATCAGTTTGTTTCTCTGTTCATTCAATCGACTTGTGGCATCGTGTAATACGACTGAAACCTGATTCTCCATTAACACACGCTTGAATGGGGGCAAAAACATGCTCTACACGATTAAGACAATGAAATCGCATCTATCTACTCCCCGAATCTCTTTGTCTCGATCTTGTACCGGGCGATATTACATGTTCGGCGGTCTTTTGTGTTCGCCACGGAACTATTTGTTCCCACAGCAGAGAAAGTATCTGAGGCTCTGTCGCTTGACACTGCAGTACATAAATAATAAATTCTTTTGCTGACTACAACGTTGTGTATAAAACACAAATATCTTACTTGTTTGTATTCCATCGTAGATAGACTGTTTCTAATGATGAACTGTCACATATTGCGCAGTCTGTAAGCCAGGCTGCACACATAAAATTTACCTAATGCCTACCTAGTCTTTCCTGATTAAGAGTTAGAATGCTAGTTGGACTGCGTAATAAGTGAGTCTGAAAACGACGTCATTGTTGTTGGTCACATATCAATTTCAATCTCAGGAAATCGATAGACAACGAACCAAACAATTTATTCCAATTCATTCCTGACTAGGAATAATCAAGCAGTAAAGATAAGGCCCAGCACGATCTGACCTGACCTCGATTATTGAGACGAACAAGTAAATTTATTCCTTTTAATTATGCATCGCTCACGATCGGAAGTCAATATTGACAGCGCTTTTTAACGGTAAACTTTTTTGTCGCAGCATGATTGATTTTACAATGCAAACTATCAGCAATAACTACGCAAATGGGGCTTGTGAAAAACTAATGACTGTTTTCTTCACGGGGGCCATTAAATCGCCCGGTATCAGCAACCTGTTATGATCCGTCAAAAAACAGGCGCGCAGTGGTGATGTAGCAACATCTAAAACATGTGTTTGTAGACAGCTTCACTCCTTCTTTTGCAAACCACATATCACTGGTGATAAAATATACAACATGGATTGATGTGCGTAGCTTGGTACGCAAGCTTTGAAGACTTGCAATGACGAAGCATATCATTTATCACTGTTAGTGGTCAATCAAAGGAGTGCCTCGCGTGTTACAGGGGCTTTGTTATCGCAACAACCCCGTCCCTGGTTCGTCTGTCACAACTCAAGTACTTTGACGATGCACGCAGGAAGTCAATACGTTTTTGCAACAAGTAGAGGACACTAAAATTATCTTTGCACTTTTTCACATACGATAGTGACAAGTACAAGGCAAGGGGCATCACAATCGTTAAAGCAACTGCGGACAAAAGCCCCTTGCTGTCTTTTCATTCTAACGGTATGATTCATAACGCGTTATGAGCTTGTTTATTGGAACATTTTTGCTGGTGTTTTTGTGGCGTGTCGCATCACAGGTCTGCACAGTGTCCCGTCGCGTTTCCCATGCGCCCATTACCGCAGTGAGCTGTGCGATATTTTATGCCAAGACGATTGTCGGTTTCGATATGCCGACAAACAAAAGATCAAACATGACTTTGCTGACACTATCGCCTGCGATTCAAAACAAAAGCTGGTGCGACACTGGCGGGAATGACAAAGCATCCTCTTATCTACCGACTTAAGTTGGACCCCGACTGTCAGTGCTGACATGGCGCCATATTGCAACTTTCCTTTAAATTAAAATCGTCTTTTATTAAAATGATTTATCAGAATGTGCCTATGCTTCTTGCTGTGTTGCTGATTTGATTTCTTTTCACCGAGCGGGCGCGTTAGATCTGTGAAAGTTGGCAGTTAAGTGTCAATATCTCATGATAAACCGCTTTTCCATTCTCTTTCCGCACAATGTTGGGGCAGTGACATCTCTCATTTGCTGTTTTCACAAGTGATGGTTAGTAGTTGTGGATCTGAGGCAACGTACCGCAATGACGTTTTCCAGCTAAATTACTTGCGACAGCTGCGTCGATAATATGGATCTATAAAGTGAAATGCGTTACCTACGTTTACAAAATTTATGAAAACATTTTTGGTCTCGATGAAGATTGAAAACCATTAGGATGTTACCGAAATTAAACTGGCGGTAGCCACCTAATTACAATCAAAACATTTCGGTCAGTTGAACTATTTAGAATACTACAAATATCCGATCCATTTTTAACAAAATAAAGTAACAGGGCTGTTAAAATTGTGCAAGAAAATAGACAAACTTTACAAAACACACAAAATAGACGATTTTATTAGATGTATATGATTCGCCAGGCAGGATCCCGTTGAGAACATGTCGACAAAAGTGTTTGAACGCCATTCATCAACACGTGCTAATGGTCTGCCAAAATTTGCCACCCAACTTGCTTTACAAGCAAAATGGGCTAAAATCGGCAGCAAGTAACGCCGACCAACAAATTCGTTTGGTTTCCTTGAGCGCTAATGAGTAGTGTGGGCGAATAACACGCGCAGGTTCAAGCCGGTGATGGATTGTGTGCGCGGTTCTTTACAAGCTCCGAAGTTCTGGTGGGAAGCATGTAGCGCTTGTTTGATTTGTTTCCGTTTAAGTAGTGAGCTGCGCAACACTAAATCAATGCGTGCCAGCAAGTAAATGCTCTCACATTTTGCACCGCAGGTGTGTGACTTGAAACGAGGCCTTGAGTAAGCGCTAAGGGTAAACAGTGTTGCTGACAGGCAACGCGGTGAACAACAGGCGGACGGAGGTACGGTATGCGCGCAACAAGCCCAAGATGGTGTCGTTTACATTATTCTGCCCAGGACCGAGGTGCGAAACCTGTGTGGGAGACAGCCATTTGCTTTGATGTTCTCCTGGCAAGCGCGATCACATTCGATTCTGACTGTTAAAGGCATTTGTTTGCGCTCGAAATTAGTCCCGGGTCGCCGACTTGCTCACACTGGCGCGGATTTGGGTATGTTTACTACAGGGACGCTTCACTGCATGCGACGCCCAGTTAAGAAGCTGTCTGTGAATTATCAACTCTGTTTGATTGTTTGACGAAGTTATTAGATTACTGCCTTAAGAGTGTCGGACAGAGCCAGAAACCCATCGGGCGTGCACATTGCCCGTTACAGGTGACTGGATGCGACCTGTCTGTTAATATCGAGTCCGGGAGCGAAAGCTTCATTTGGGTTTTGCCGCTAGCATGGATGACTGCCGTAATTAAATTAAGTCTTTGTACGACATTGATCGTTGCACAATTTACAAGGCGATTCCACCCAGCCACAGCATCCACCGGACGCCCCGAACAACCCACCCATGCTACCACAATTAACCTAACGGCACAACTAAAATCTGTCTTAGATGTTTCTTCCCTAATTTTTCTCCGTCGGTTTTAATCACCCCAAACTTTACCTACTGATTTATCGCTAGACGATGTTTGAACTCAAAACAAATACGAGAAGACTCTGCCAACCAACTGCAACAAAAAAGGTTTGTATGACGTGGTGAACTAACAACATACTAAATCAGGAAGTTTAAAGCGATAAATTAGTTTTTTCTTATGTAGAGGAATAGGCGAGATGAACCAGCGTTTCCGAATGGCTTAAAGTTAAGATAATGCGGTAGCAAATAAGCATATTTGCTAAACACCAATTTAGAGCAACGCTAAGCAAATTACAGATATTGTTGCAGAGTTAAGTTGCGACGTAGGCAATCGTTTCCCCCCATGTCATGTTCAGGCATTAAATACCACACATACAATAACTATACCGACAGCAGTACATACAAAGAAGATTTCAAGATTTAAATATTGGTAGGCCTATATGGTTATTTTTGAAGTTAGTATTAGTAGATTGTTTTGTTTGCAAAAAAAACTTGTTGTCTTGTTATTTTTAACACCAGTCATTAAGAAACTGCGAGCGTTTGTTTAGGACCATTTTGGTTTGTCCCAACCGTAATGCGACTAGCATCCGCACGTCAGGCAGACCTTAACGAGTAAAAATTCCGAAACCAGAAGCATCTATCAATCAACAACACTAATCAACACGATGTGTTATCAATCTATTGTTAACAGGTAAATGTAGTATTGAGGGGCACGATTAAGCGGCAACCAATAAAAAATGGGTATTTACACCAGGGCAATGTGTCATCTGGGCTATTACAAGAAGCATCAATTAAGCTGGTCTACTGGCGAGAAGGCGCTGCGCATTAAACAGTTGGTCATCACTCAATTAGGATGCCTTGCGCTTACGTCCGCAGGGGCTAAAAGGAGAACAAACGCTTGGCCGGACGTGTCCTTGCAAACAAGGCTGTACCCATGGGCCAATTAAGGAAGCAGTTTATTAAGACAGCTACAACGTGTCATTTCAGGTTTGACACCATTTGATAAGACAGCGTACTCTCAATATGATTCACCACCCTGAATGAGTTGCTGAACTTTTCTCGGCATATGCGTCAATGTCAATAAGTTGATGTCCAAAGCGTCATGTATTACAATAACAATTAAAGTATCGGGAGCACACGAAAACATGAAACAGGTAACTGGGTAGTAGTGCTTGAAGGATAAACAATATACTGCTGCTGCTGTGCACATTTCCCCTAAATACCGTTTAATTGCCGCTAACGCTTTGGTAATAAACGAAGTTGACCACCCGTAAAGTTCCCAGCCTATAAGAGGAAGCCTGCAGTCAAGAGGCAGGTGCGGGCCTAAATCAATAGATTTTTATGCTGCTAAAGTGTCCTGCTGAATGCAAAATAACGGTTTTCTTTTCAACAGCCATTACAGGCGATTGGGTTACAGCGATGGGCTGCAGACAAGATGGCAACAATGGTGAATGTTTGTGTTCCCGCAGACACGACGAGTCTCTCTGGGCGCTTGCGAACTTGACCCCCTGGGAAAGTAACGCTTTGTCATCTCGCAAACTATGTCACTGTTTTGATTATAAGTGCTAAAGTTACGACAGATTTAATTGTGTTAATGTGTTTAGGTTTTGTAAGTGAGGTAATGTTGAGATAGCTGTGTGAAACATAAATTGCAACTGTTGCTGTATCACGTAACGAGAAAAATAATTAACCTATTTCATTTCATTAATAATTAAAACATGAAAATCTGACTTTTGCCCGTAAAGTTTCACATCGCTTTTGTGTTATATGGGGTATAATATCGGATTCACTATTATTTGTAGTCCAAGTGAAATTTGATAAAAAACACTTTGTATTAAATATTAATGTAACTTTAATCAAACATCAAGTCACAACAGAGCGGCAGTTGCTTTTCACATGTTTCGTTAAAGAAGTAGCAAAACTAGAACGGACCAATTTCGTGCATACTCGCAAGACATTTATTTCTCATGCATAATCTATGCATGTAGTTATGTGATATCATAATGTTCCCATGCAATTTTAGGATTTTATTGTGTTTTAAAATTTAGATTAATCATTAAAGCTTGAATTTCGCACTATACTTGTACTATGACTGTACACATACATCTCACTAAAAAACAAAACACTTCGAAACTTCTGACAAAACATTTACTGAGTTGCTTGTGTCGTTATTTGGTTAACCTTTGCCCATCCCAGCGTCTGTTTGCCTGGTGAAACAATGGAGGCAGGAGCCATTTTGTTTGAAAGTTGTAACTGTAAGCAACAATGTATCGTTTACAGTTGAGTGTTTTGGAATAACTTGTAGGCTTCATAAAACCTAACCTCTATTAAAAAGACGCTTTTCAAAAACAAAATTCTTCGCCTCAAAAGAAGGTGCGAAAAATAATGTTACTCCTTTTTTAAAAAATGTAAGGCTCGTTAGTGCGTAAGATTTAATAAAATTATTCCCGTTTGAAGTTTGTGAACAAATGGTTGGAAGCACCCTGTAAGTGACATAGGACACACGAGTTGGCCAAATGCTGTGAGATCGCTGTGGGTTGCCAATAAATATTTTTTACACTTGAAGTTGCTGTCATAACCGCTTTGTGTTTGCGCACGTTAAAACTCAAAAACAGTGACATTTAAAAAACAAAAACGTTGCTTTTACATCAAAAACAGGCAAAATACCTGGGTTTCATACGCTTAAACTTAGATATAACATCAAGAAAGCTGTTTTAAACCCAAGGTATTTCAATCTTTCACTTGTGTCATTGATTTCAATATTGAATAATAATGCACAAAAGTATTTTTATAGCTTAATCCTACTTACTTGGAGTTTGGTAATATGGCGCCGGGGTTCGCAACAACACGCCCGTTGAGTGCACCTCCGCTAAAGATTTTGCTATCTTACTTCTGACAAACGGGATGCTTTTTGGCACATAGTAAACACAAATGTAGACATGCTGTACTGAATGAAACAAGGAGAAAACTAGGCTGGACTAAACGCCTTGCAGATTTGTTACAACTTTTTTAAGTGACAGAACAGTTGCAAATTGGCGTATTGACAAATGTGACTGATTAATAATTGGCCAAGAAAAGGATCTTAATACACCTTTTATATATAACTTCGTCCCTCACAGTTTTCATAATTGACTAAAGCGTTTGTTCTGCTTATCGCGTAACAAAGCGAGATCGATGAAACGATTTTGGCAGTCTAACTGAAATTACCTGTTATCCGAGGTTTTTAAGTTTGTAGAATCACTTTACATGTAAATGTCCTATGTTTTTGTCGTAGTGAACGTTTGGAACGTTTACACATAGGTCAAGCAACGAAATACAGCAAACAACCCCCATGATTGATTTTACTGATTAAAATTTTGCTTTTGTGTTGTACATAACTTTAATTGTTTCGATACGACCAACGAGGTAAGAAAGGATTTGTTATAATTGCGGTGACTCTAACATAAAACACAGGCCGATTCATGCTTCAATTTTATTCACCAATTTTGTAGTCGCGCTAATCGGCAAAGCACACATTTACTATCGCTATATCCGCCTCTTCAAATTACCACGTGAACAAACAACACAAGTTAAATGCATTTTGAAGCTTTTCGTTAAATGTTTGTGTCGAAAAAGCCCACAGCCTGGAAGCATGATAGGGTGGATTAAGGCTCCCACAAAAAGGTTTTCCCTCGCCAAAATGAAGTACACGTACGGTGTACGTTAAAGTATGTGTCGTGTAAAATGCAAGCTTCAGCTATCGCCCAGTGATTAAAATGGTGGAAGCAAAAGTCAACGAAAATTGAACAGGGACAGGAACACGGCTTTTCCATCATCAAAATCGTTATATTGGCCAGCTCGGGCGTTATAACAACAGTTGGTGCAAGGGTCTATAACAAGATGAAACCCGTTTATCGACTAACGAATTAGACTGCCTCCAACCCGAGGGACATTAGCTAAAAAATCGACCTCTTACATTGCCAAACAACTAACTATGCTTATAGTTAATGGCTTCGTTGATGACGTCAGCCGATGCAGAAAAGGTGCTTTGTACACGTCACGCTTCTGCAGCAAATGCAAATTCAAATTGCAAGAGGAGGGAAAAAGAAAATTGCTGACACCTTTAAGCCTGACTCTACATGGTTTTGTCGTTACCTTACGCTCTGCTTTTCGAGATAACGCATAATTAATTAATGAGCACTCAAGTTACTATGAACTGACTCTAAGTGTTAAGATTTTTTTGTCGCCACAACATTGCTGCAAAGACATGATAGCGGTTCATTATGCATCTTATAATATAAGTCATTTTACGATTTGACTGCTGTTTTAAACGCATCCTGTTGGCATAAAAGACAGCGTAATACAAAACAAGCACAGACCATTAAATTACTGTTATAATGCCAAAAAGAAAATTTGCGATTTCCAATTCTGGTACATTTATATGTACCGTTTTTATTTTGGGAATTTTTGTTAATTTTTTTCAACAAATTTGAAGTTGATGTTTTTCAGGGAGGGTTAGCCATTTAATAGGATGGCACACATGATTGACTGTCTGTCGATAGAGTAATTTGCAGAGTACATCTACCTATTGACGTCGGTGGTAAGCGAGACTGAAAAGGGCGTCGTCGAAAATGTCGCGTTTGTGCGCAAGACAAGTTTCTGGAACATAAGTCCCCATTGCTTGATCGATGTCACTTGCTTATTCCTTAAATTGAGGCTTTTAACCCGGATCAATTACGCCGGAGACGTCATCCCACACGCAAAAGTCATTAAATTTATGCTTCGCGTGATTGAGAAATAAATTAAGTAAGAAACAATGATCCACAATGCTTCTGGGGCCAAATTAATGTAACATTGGGCACAAAGTAGTCTATTGCGTCACGCAATGGTAAATTTATTTATTTTTAACCCGTTTTTCTCGTTCTAAACGTTATTTCAAGTGCCAAAAAATGCTATCAAATATACAGGCTCAAATGATTTTAAAGGGGACATTTTGCTGTTTTTATCAAAAAAGAATAATTTATGTCAGTTACACGTTTACAACTGCATTGTAAACTATGCCATAATTAAAAAGGGTTGCCAAAAATATTTTGCAAACATGACCTGTAATGACTTATTGTAGCGATATTCACATCACAGTCGTTTTTTGTTTGATTCATCAGCAAAAATCAGATGTGGAATGGCCAAGCAGACATCCCTGTAGCTCATAGAGTAACTATTACATTTCTTAAAGGAAGTGATGCGCACGCTTGAAACCACATGGGTCACTTCTGACAGCTTTCAGTTGGACTGAAGCAAACATCATGTTGATACCTTGCTTGGCAAAATTCCCCACGGAACAGTTGGCCGGGTCACGAGTAGGGAAAAGTTTCGAAAACTGTTGCGGGAAACCGCTCGGGACGCATGAGTTATAGAACATCAACATTCTGCGATTGAAGTGAGTGATGCTCTGTGCTGTTGGGTGTGAAACGCTAGCGCCCGCCTCATTAATGCTCAATGCTTTTTAAAATCCGAGAAACATCACTCAATAGCCGGTTACGGCGCGTTAGAGCTGCCTACAATTTTCTCGTCGCTTATAGTTTCACACTTGGAATCCAATTTATCAACAAAATTTTTACAACAAAATTATTTACGCCTATCAAACTTGAATTTGTACCTTGTCTGTAACCATAATTTAGATTTGGCAACTGGTGGGTAAAATGGAAACTTAAAGCCAAGGCAAATTCAAGAAACAGATAAAAAACACGTAAGGGCAGTGGGTTGTTAAAATAACATGGGTCTTTCGGTGCTAAAGGTCCAACTTCAGCAATTAAAAAGTCCGAATTGTGACGCGGCCCGACAGTTAGTCCAGCCTATTAGATTATTTGTATCGATATTTTGATTGACATTTTTAAAATTTGCAATACGATATGTCGATAATGGTTATTGTTTGCAAAGATAAGAACACACCTGGCCACTGAAAATCTTTGCCGCAGTGATAGAGCAGGTAAATTTGTCGTTTGTCGTCTGTTCGACACGACATAGCAGTACGACATCGTGTCAACGTCGATATTTCTATTAATACGCGCCCCGTGGGTCTGAACAGACACGACGAGTTACACGAATACTTGATCTGAAACATCGGAAGATCTTAGCTCGTGTTTGACAGAAGGCAAATGTTGTTTGGTGTTGAGCCCATGTCGAATCAGATACATGTTATCGTCATGAATTCCTCACCAAGTTCATCAACCGGAGTTACATACTGCTGACTTGCACGCGTTCTAGCCAATGACGTTAGTTTTCACATAAACCAGTTTCGGTTTTGACTTTTATTAGGTCTATAACATACAAGATTCCTCCAAATAAAAGTTAAAAATATTTTAGTGGTATTTTGAAAATTTTGCTAATTAATTAAAAATATTACGTAATAGGTTACAAATGATTGTTAAGTAGAACATTACCTACAAGTTTCAAATCAGAATTTTCTTTGAAAAGGGGTGTTATTGGTAGTACTCAACTTAACAGAATGCCTTACTTCGGGTCGTGATAAGGTCAAAGTCTCGCATTCTTTTTGTCTTGATGAAAACTAAGCTTGTTACAAAATCGGTATAACGTTGTTTACGAGTTTTTTTAACGGTATTAAAAACAGAGGTCATTTGACAAATCCTGTCCGACATTGACTAATTACTTTATTGTTATCCCGTTTATCTTGACATAATAATCTCGAACGAACATTTATGTGCTCTAAATACTTGCATTGTTTTAATCCCAAATGTCAAAGTGGGTTCATTTCCTGTCAAATCGCCTTTGCGTGAAATGGCTTGTTAATTGACATTCACACATGCAGAAGTTAATTACCCATAAACAATTAAACTGATGTTGTCCGTTGGGATTTTGTGCGTAAACACATAATTGAATCTCTTCCAAAAAGAACCTTTCCAAAAAGATGTGTGGGTTGCCATACGCAGGCAAGGCAAGGTAGTGACATGCTACAAAATTTACTTCCATACAAGCAACGAACATGGCTGGGAGTTTTTTCCAGAATCCTAAACTTTGGTCGAAGCCCACATTTTAAATGTAAATATGTAATTCCATGTTTCTGTGCTATGGTAACATACTTTGGTTGTCACCACTATCAACGTCATAAGCTGATTTGAGAAGGGGCGTCCAAGAAGTCACGACATGAACATATGCCTGCGTTCGACCGCAGACAGAGTAATACTATTACAAGAGTCCCTTGACAAGACCACTCGCAGCACTCCTCTGCTCGTAAGTAGGTGTTAATTGAATATTGGAACTGCATTGGGACGCGTTTAGGGGCCTTTGCGCCAATTTTTTCAAACCGAATTTAGTGTCAAGAACTACTTACATTATAAATTCTCGACGTTTTGTGTGAGTCCACCTTTTTTTAGTTTCAAATACCAGTCGCCATTGACCATTACTTCAGCTTTTCATTTTACTATCGCCACCATTCATTATAGTAATTTTTTTGTAAACAAAAATATTTTTTATTTAAACTTCAGGGCTTTATTAAAGTATAACTTTAATCAGTTTATCAGTTGCAAAACAATTGCACATAAAAGCAACATTGCAACAAAAAAACTTGTCGAAAGGGCGTTGCGCTATTCCTATTTACAAACCAACTACACGTCGTAACTAAACACCAGAAAACGTCGTTTTTAGTCGTGTCATAGGTATAGGCTGTTATGTAAGTGGAAAAAAGCTTGATGACCGTTTGCAAGATCAATGATCACAAATAAATTGCACAAATACCTCGGAGAATTAAATGTGTATCATCTGTAAATCATTTAATCGACCAACCCCAAAGATTTCCTATTACAATTTCGGTCGACAAACGGGGTTGGGGACAATCGACAAGCAGCGTTCAGCAGAGCGTTGCGATTGTAATTTGATCGCGATTCGCGAATGACTTTAATCTGTGACCAGACACAATCATCATCGCAATTGCAAAAACAATCACGTCCAACTGACAAAGCGCCGATCGGCGCATATTGTCTGAATGCCCACACGATACGGTTCAAAAGGTCGCGACAGGATATTACTCGGTATCGTAGCTCGCCGATAACCAGTCAATGAATTGTAATTAAGTTGCAATGCACGCGAGTCGTGAGGCGTAAAACCAGCAGGGTACGGATATCCGCCATAAATTCCAAATTATAGCACTGCGAGCAAACAAGCGCAAAAACTATGTCACCGGATGAGCATACCTCGGTGAGTTTTTGCGTTGTGTTAACCCTGTGTTTGCATGGGGAGCATTCCTATGTCCGTCACCATCAAGTATTAAAATCTCTTGACAGGTTTTGGTGCTGGACAGGAATATTTAAAGGGCGTAGACATGTTTCATGAGTATTTTACCAGGATACAAGCACGCCTGTGAGATAATCCTTGATAAAAGCGATGGCCATTAATATTTCAAGTCTTTCTGTATTTTATCGCCCTATCTTAGTGTCGAGTGATGTTCACTTACGGCCTGGCCAATGCAACAATAATTCGGCGTATAGTTCATGGCTTCGTATCGCGATGTTTATCGGCTCTTGAAAACATATACACACGCTACGGTTTCCCATCTGTCGCATCCGCACGACGCTAATAAAGGGAACACGAAGTTGCGATGAGCGCCCGGGCAAATCTTGTCAAAATAAACGAATGGACAAGCGGAACCGGGTTAACGCAAATCGCACGTAACTGATTCGCTGCTTTGTGACGCAACGAAGGAAGCGGGCAAAGACGCGACCACGGATTATTTTGTAACGTCCGCAACACAAGATGGAACAAACGATAATCATATGACGGTGTTTGATCGTAGAACGATATCACTACTCTGAGGGGAAGATCATGTGGTGACATAAATAGCCGTTCATAGCTCTGCAGATGAGCCTTTCTTGCAGCTATAAACAGCGGCCAACATTATGAAGGCAATTTAAAACCCCCGAAAATGTATTTAGCCTAAAGTGCTCTGTGCTTGCGTGTGTTGCATAGAGGAAAGAGTCAACCCAAGCACAATCAAAACACACAAACACGTCATGTATCGTAATCCCAGCGTGGATTTGATATTCGACAAAACACAAAACTTTGTTACAATAACAGGTCTACACGTCAGCGCGGTGACCTCATGAGCGTTACGACTTTAATAGGATTCTTTCATTTTATTTATTTAGGGACATCAAAATTGGGATCAAATGCCAGAACAGAGGTTTGGTCCTTCATTGCAGCTTCAATACAAACTTTTAGCGTATATGCCTACTTCACATTCGGACCATTTGCAGAAAAGCTGAAACATCTTTCAGTGTACCATTCGTTGTACGTTATACAACAGTTTGTACATTATTAGAAAAAAAAAAAATAGAAAAAAATAGCTGTCAAATATCTGCAGAAGAACTGTGGTAATTGCCCATGCATCGTCGAATAGGTTTTGTCTTGGCGTGGTGAGAGTTTTTAACGACTGGCCATCATTACTGTATTTTGTTGAACACATGTCGTTCGGTCAAGTACATAAAAATCCTGTGAAGTTGTCAAACCAAACGGGACCACTTATTTGATTTGTTGATCCTGCCTCTCAGTTACCGCTTGTTACTTGGTTTACTGCTTGTAATCAAGTCGTTATCGCCAGGCAGTAAAAACATCTGTAGCGGACGTTCCACTTCTTGCACTACCTTCAGTGAGTAACTGCGCTGCAAGAATGTTAACAAGCCTTATATTTAACTGTTGAAAGTTTGTTGTTGAAGAACCTATTTTGATTGTTAACCCCACTAGGTGTCGCACAAAATCATGTTCAATTTAATTAAACTGGTACGTTGGTATAACATCTGTTTTCACTCCTTACACTTGTCAAAACATCATAAAGTGCAGAAGAAGATGTAGGCACAACGCTGTGGTTTAAATTTGTTATTAGCACGGACTCCCAAACCAGAACAAATGTCTCACAGTAAATCCGCCCAGAAACACAAGGTAAACCGTAGCTCTGGCAAAGAGTCCACATTTCAGGGATTCTCTTAAAGAAGCTACCTTGCAGGCGCGCAGACATCAATGACGGCAATTTAGTATCGCATGGGAACGTTGCCGCCATAAAACTGTCACCTAACTGCTGAAAACGATCGGCTAATTGGACATTTGAATTGTTCAAGTTATGACGTTTTTTATCGCTTTGACTTGTGATTAGTTGTGTTACAGGGAATGAACGCTGTCGGCACTCGGTGGCTCATAAACTGTTTATTACCCGTGTAAGCAAAGGCGGCAATTGTTTGAACAATAAATGTCAAGACAACGCCCGCTTTGAAAAAAGGTGACAAACATCAACGCATTGAAAACATCAAAGTATTGAGGTGTGCATTACAATATTTTGCCCTAAAAGAACCTGCTTTATATTTCATACTTAAACTGCAATTTTACTCAAACGTATTGTCACGATTATAAAAAAAATTTTGAAATTGGTCGGGTGAACAAGTTAAAACGTATTGTTTGTACTAATTGTGACTAACTTTGTTTTTGTACCTATCGGAAAAGGACAGAATGTTGCTCTGGGCATAATTCGGTGGTAACCCCGGAACGAATCAGTTCGAAAGGGCGATGAAACAGAGCGAAACTAATTTTGTTTAGAGGCGTCCAGTTGCTTCGCACTAACGTGTTATAATTTGAGTTGGTTAAGGAGATTTTCTGTAAAATGTCACTCAGCGTTAACAAAGCCCATACATAGGCATAATATAAACCACTGTTGTTACGTTTATGATGTGAAAACAGTGCCATTCTTTTGGTTTCAAATTGAATTTACATTCAACAGATGAGCCAAATTAAGTTGTACTGACTAACCAAACACTTGTCTGAGCACCTGTCTTCCGCTCCGTACACGTAAATATTTATGGTACAAAGAGTGACTCACGAGTTACAAAACCGCAATCTCGTTGAGGTAAAGAAACGCTCTTCACTTGGCAAGAAAACAGGCGGCAAAATGTTCCTCAGTGGACGTTTGTTAATCTGTCAAAAAAGAACCAATTGTGTAGGAATTATTTTACACAGCTTTGTTGTTTGGTGCAGTATATTTGTGTGTAGATATAAATATTTCACAAGTAAAACAAATTTAAATTTAGATCCTGCATGTCTGGTTTGGCGACTGCATCCTAATTGAATCCAAATATCAGTATATTACCTGACTCACGGCTAAAATCCCATTATAATTCCACAGATGTTCGCTCTGTTTATGGACTATACTTTATGCATTCTAGCCTTGGCGCCTTTGGATTAGGTTACTCGGTACAGTTGTCATTGACATGACGTAACACGCAGTCGACGAAGGTCAACCCGGGGGCAATCGACATATTGTGGACGTCACATCGGGATCTTTCAAGCAGCACCTATCGGGGTTAATCCTGTTTAATCTGCGCCTTTTCCTTTGCTTGTTTACGCGATTTGACCGGTTTATAACGCAATTTCACGCCACTAATAAATTTCTCTCGCTCTGCGCCCAGCGTATCCGCTAGTGTGTATGGCGTATGGTCGAGGCTGGATTATACAAACCAGTCGCGCAGCACAATCCACTCATGTGTGGTAATTGCAACATGAAATACGTTTCAACACATTTAGAGTGTTGGACTTGGTGTTGCTCCTTTCTGCACCAACTACAACATGTGTAATCCTTCTTCGGCAACAAATACATGTTGATAAGGTGGCGCATTTGGGCAATGTTTGTATACACATCAAGGGTTTATATATTGCTGTAAATGTGCCACTAAATTTTTACGTTGTGTGTAATTTAGGCTTATCGAAGAAAATCAAGTGTTGCTGTGTTATCAGAACTTTCTTATTTTTTTAGACAAAACTTTTTAGAAAAACAATCAATAAACCCCGAAAAATGTAAATAGAAAAACGTACAATTTTATTAGGTTTCCAAAGAATATTCAGACAATGCAATGTCATATTCCTATTTAAAAATATTTGTCCAAAAATGCTACAGGAGAGGTGAATATCGCAAACGTAATTGACACGAACGTTGTGTCGTGTTCCTGCAAACATTTCACAAACTTCAGCTGACGTGTCGTCTTGTGGCGGAACAAATTTACATCAATTTCCACATAGAACAACAATGCAATGCGTTCAACCGCGAGCAAAAACTCCAGGTGTCGCCCTAATTTAATTCGAATCTTATAAATCACTGCCTTCAAAAACCAGCTATTGTCAACTGGCAATGAGTTTTGCCATAAATCCCTAAATTTTCACTCTACAGCCATCTTCTCCCCAGACATTCAAACTCTAACACGTTTTTCAGTCTCCAGCTCACTGTACTGCTCATTGAGGACTTAGTTTGTACGTTGATGCCTACGAGTAATTCAATATTCGTAACACACGAACTGTTATTATCTATTACGAGTCAATCCCGGTGAGCGAGCTGTTTCTCAATGCTCACAAACCGAATCACAATTTCTGCTTTGAATTATCTTGTAAATACAACGTAATTGTCATGTTGCTTCGTGAGAATAGTTCAGCATCCATTTACGAGGATTGCTATTAAGCCCACTTGATTTTCTGTTTCCAGTTATTGTATTCATGTTAACCAAAGTGTAAAAAAATATGAAAAGTTACAAAATATGTTTGAAAAGAATACACATAAATACGTAAAGCATGGCAGTTTTTGGTTTTGTAAAATGCCCTTTAATCAAATTAAAGTATTTTTCATAGTTACGTGACTTTTTTTCCTAAAATCAAGTTTTGTTTTTTTGTGTGAGCTTTCCACCATTTACACTACCGGTAGTATATATATCTAACTATCTTAAGTACGTCTGGGAAGCGAGATGTGTGCATGAAGGTGATGCGTGAATAGAACTGTTGTGAAAAAGGCAACTTCAAAGGCGAAACCAATGAGAGAAGTCCCAAGACAGCAAGCATCTAACAAACAGATACCGGCTATGTGGAACATACATTATTAATCAACAAATCGCCGTTAAAATTCCCTACTTGAAAATATCATACAGCATTAAAGTGACAGCCACACTGCTCTTCTCTGTA
This sequence comes from Phallusia mammillata, assembly GCF_965637545.1. Taxonomy (NCBI): domain Eukaryota; kingdom Metazoa; phylum Chordata; class Ascidiacea; order Phlebobranchia; family Ascidiidae; genus Phallusia; species Phallusia mammillata. The sequence continues at coordinate 21,460,133 of NC_137252.1, read as the reverse complement.
AGTAATGCGCGCAAGTCTGGAAACCTCGCCACGAGGCCTCTGACACATTTGTTGTATTAGTGCTAGAAATCAATAACAATTAGATTTTAAACTAGTTTATCAGAATTGATATTATTGATTATTATTAAAAGAACGCTGATTGACCATTGGCTTCAGGTTACTTCCAAAAGACGGGCAAAGAACCAGTTTCAACATGTTTAGACCATAATATCGAAACACGACCACAACATTTCAAAATGGCGTCGTGATGAAAGAAATTTATTAACAATTGTTCATTAAAACATTGTAGCTTTTTAAATTTATAAACACAAGTCAGGTTTCCTCCAATGAAACTTGTCCTGTTAAATGATATCTTACAGATTTCAATAACCGAGATTTTTTTGAATTTTTTTCACAATAGCAATTTTAGTTCACAATAGCAACTAAACCTGTCCATAATCTTTCCGCACTCCCGAGTTGTTTGACAAGCGCTTGCCACTAACAACAGCGCCGGTCACCGGATGTACTGTTTACACTTCTTTTATCATCTACCCTCATCGCACTGCGAAAATCCTTCGCCACATAATTAAATGTTAACAAGTCGTTCCTTTACGGCTAGGCAATCTTTTTACAGGCCATAAAACATTGAAAACAATGTTTATCTTTTGTTTCGAAACACTTAGAAAAAGAAAGCAGATATTAGTTGGAATATTTCATATTTATTTTGCCTTTCATGATGCGCTAAATAACCAAAAACGACAGTAAACGTGAACTTTGACACAACCATTCATAGCGAACAATAATATATCTAATTTCGACTCGAGTCAATTTCGCAGTTGCAAAATAAGACACAGGCAAAGTATACATGCACACACAAGAAAGAATGGATAATACTTGGAAACTGAAAATGTGCTTTTCAAACATGGAGTTTGAGCGCAGCTTGGGCAGCACAACATGTAAGTACCTCGTTATGTGTTGTAAACCAATGTTGACGTCTGGTTTATGTCCAATAACAACCTGCCTTAGTTGACATTTCTTAGTCGAAAATCCTGGTGTGGGAGGCTTTCGTCAATGTTGCCACGAATGTAGATTAGCTGTAGCAGCTTTTCACGAAACTAGAAAATTGTTAAGCGGCCTCCGACCCTTACAGACGCTCTCAGTCAGAAACAGTCATGTTTCCACGATGCATATTTCCAGCAGTAAGGTAATATCACAGCATGATTTGCGCTGATGGGTTTCATTGACAAATTTTCCGAAGTTGGTTTTAATCTGTAAAACACAAAATTTGTCAATTAAAAAGTCTGCTAATTCAAGAACTATCATATAATTAGGCATATGTGATAAAGTTTCACTTACCGGTTTTGCCATTCGGATGATGGTCTTGTGTGTCAGATGAGTGTAACGAATCATTGTCATCGGGTACACAATCTAAAAATGAATACCATATTTTAGTGAAGAACACAAAGGGAAAAAAACGTGGTTGCCCGTTTGAAACTATATCACGTTAACTTTTCACTCGATTACGTTTTGCCTGTTATAAGTGACTTAAATATTTAACCACCTTTCGAGTCTTTACGCTGGTTGAGGTTGAAAACTTGTTGGCGCATCAGGTTCGTGTGGTTATGAAACGACGATACATCCATAAAACCTGTAGGAATTCGCACACCCTCGTTCACAAGATGCTGGTGATCCAACATGTGGTTGCCTTGAGAATGGGTGGAACTTAAAGTTATGGCTAACTGGTGCAACTGCTGGGGCGTCATAGGAACATTGTTAGATAGAGATGTCGGTGTTTTTCCCGAAAGTCCGGTTATTCGTTGATGCAAAACATCATCCATCCAACTTCTTACAGCCCCTGTATCATTTTGAAAGTTTATTTCAGTTCTTCTTGCTGATCCTGGGGGGGAATTTGTTTCAGATTTTTTCGGATTGTCGTCACTTGTTGCAACATCAGCCAGGGACCAAATTTTTGGTTTGGTAGGAGGTGAAGATGAACCAGTTGACGAGGCAGTCGTACTTGAAGGGGTTTGTGGAGATTTAGAAGCTGTTTGGGATAATGGTGATGGACTTTCGCTTCCCGATACATGTCCGTCAGATTGACCAATGCGCATAGGGTTGCCAGGAAGATGTTGTAACGCTTGCTGGTAATGATGCATTTGCGCCTGTTCGTTGAGAGCGGCCATTACGTGCGGCGGCAAAGTATGGCCCCTTGAGGCAGCTATAAGAGAAGCAGCAGCGGCCGGGTTGAATTGAGCAGGCAAGTTATGTCCGGGGTGAAAAATGCGATGTGGCGGTTGCGAGGTCGGTAGGTGACATGACACGCTTCCTTTGAAGGGCATTCCAGTGCGAAGAGTAGAATGGACAGAAGGTGAAAGACTGCTGGGAATTGCTGATGGGGAGCTACGTGGGTTTGCATATGGGTGAATTGCATGGCGAGCAAAATGTGAAGATAGCTGTCTTGCTCGGTGTTCTTCGTTGAGTCGGGTAAATCCTAAAAGTAAACGATTTTAATTTCGAAAACTATTGCATAAACCAATCTTGTACGTGAGGTGAGTCAATGGTTCATTGCGAGTTCATCGTGTAAGGGTTATTGACACGTGATGGCATACAACGCTCACCGCTTGTCAGTAAATCGTCATGACGGCGCATGCATGTATTAACTAATTACAAGGCTAAATCGTTCACACTTTTTGTGACCGGGCCGTGACCCTGCAGTGTGAATTACTTGCCTTTTGCTGCCAACTTTTAATATAGCGTACTCGAATACCGCTAAACAACATCTGTTAAACCGCCGCCATTTTTAATAAACAAGGTACCTGAGTTCGGCGATTCTTTTCCGTTGTTGTTCGCTTCGGACTGGGCAGTATCGTTGTTTTCGCTTGGTTTATCGACGTGGTGTGAATTTTCCGGTTGATCGGAATATACCGCGCTCTCATCCGACAAACTTTCGCCACCGCTGCTGTGTCCGTTTGGCCGCACAACTTCACGACGTATATGGGCGCCGGGCGGAACCATGGGGTTGTTTGTTGGTTGAGAACAAATATCGCTGTCGTTTCCGATGGGCGTTGAAGACCGACTGTTGTTGTTAGGGATACTGTGGTTGCCATCATCCATATCTTCATCATCGTCATCTTCACCGCATCTGTTGCGTGGTGACCAGGTCATCTTGTTCTCCTTTTTTAGTCGACGACGAGCGTTTGCAAACCAGGTTGACACCTAATGTAAAAATGTATATGAACGTACAAAAATAATGCAATCACAAAAAAATCCCAAAAAATCTTTAAAAAATTCCCAAATCTGCATTAAATTGTTGGTTGCACGAACCTGAGTAAGCGTCATTTTAGTGATAATGGCGAGCATAATTTTTTCTCCTTTTGTTGGGTACGGATTCTTTCGATGTTCGTTCAGCCAAGCCTTTAATGTTGAAGTTGTTTCTCTGGTGGCATTTTTTCGGCGTGCACCATCGGTCAAGCCCATTGGACCGTACCTAAAAAGACAACAAAATCAGCTTTGCAAAACAAAACTACTTGACGAAACAAAAGCAGAAACGTCCATCACCAATGTTAATAATACAAAACATATACCCACCCGTATCCGTAGTGCGCAGCCACCGCGGGATCGTAGTAGGCGGCGGCTTGAGACAGTCCTGCCCGCCAAGCTTCGGAATTATCGCCGGGGCCCTAGAAAGTAAAAACGTCAAAAATTGCAAATATAAAGCAAGGCCATTGTTGTTTATATTTTAGGCCATATGTTTTGCACATACACCAATGAGCAAGTTGATGGGATTGTATGCCAATGACATAAATACAGTAGCCTACATACACAACCATCAACAAAAGTTATTCAGGTTTAACATTAGTTCAACATAATAATAACAATATTACGCCTGATGAACTTCCGTGTAACAATCTGGCTCCGTAACCAAAGACGTAAAATATGAATAGATATGACATGCGCCGGCCATTTTGTAAACATAAGTATTTTTTCGACGGCTAATATTGTTTGTTTGTTACAAAGATCGTGAAAAGTATGTTTTTGACAGTAACTTACCATGTGTGAGTAAAATGCCGATGGGTCTGTCGCAGCAGCTACTGCAGCAGCCGCGGCGGGTCCGTACGGAAGATAGCCCTGAAAAGGCGGTGACTGATACGGGGTTCCGTACATCGCAAGCCCGGGAAGTCGAGCGGCTACGAGTCGAGCGTCCATTGACTATCAGAATTGATCACTTTAAATGACGTTGATTGGAATTCGTTGAAATTTCTAAAAATATAATTTATTTGAAAAGCGTGATGTAACCGTTAATGCATGTAATTCTAAAATTAACATTTTTTAACATTTATTGTATCATACTTTCGTAACTTGGTAAAATTTTTATCAACTGTACTTACTGCAAGTAAAATTCAACAGACTTTTTCTTGTCATCAATATCAAAAACTTGTTTGATGTAATCCTATGGCTAAACGTAACACCACACTAATACGAATGTTTTTCCTATATCTGTGTAAACATACAACCAGTTAGTATGATTTTCTAGCAGAATATCCGCAGCTGCTTTGCATGTCCATCTTCGAAATCAGTTTTCACAACTAAATAGGATGAAGCGGAAAGAGAGATCATTTTTTTCGCGTTTGTTTTCACGCGAGTTCGACATTTTTTCAACTGGCGCAAATCCCGGTAGACCGCTTCTCGCCTTTCTCGTCGAGTCAGTGTTACGAATTTGTCGCTCTGTCTTACTCTTCTCTCCGTCTGTCCTCGGCAACTTTTTTCTCGCCAACGGTGCTCAATGTCGCCTCCTGGCGTCGTTGTAAACTAATATTTTAGACTTAAGGAATGAGGCTGTCAGACAATTATGCGAACAAGTAAAAAAAGCGTTGTTGTTTATAGATCATGAAATATTTCTTAATAACCTTGTGATTTTGCTGGGACAACCAATTACTTTTTCTAAAAGTTTTGCTGTAACTTCAGTTTACCGCGCTAACAACCAAGAATACTGGTTAGAGTATTTAAAACTATCAACATTTGCCGAGATAATACTGTTTAAAATATACAATGCTTCTTTGTTAGCATATGCCTGTTTAATTGGCCAATGCGAAACTGCCAATTACTGAACGAATTTCAACTTATATGTTTGAAATGGTATTTTTTTGCCAATTGCGTTTTGTCAGCTCAGCGGCAGACTAACGGATTATCGCAAGCCGGGTATGTAGACACGAAGGCCGATAACATAAAACAAGGGCGGCAGCAGGGGATCACAAACACCTTTTACATTTACTCCATTGACAAAGAGAATGTTTGCAGACCAACTGTCCCGCTGCGCCCTGTCTGTTCCCCGATTTTTAGTACAGGAAGGGATTAACTCAGTTGTGTTTAAAAATATTTATCACATTGACTTGACGCCTGGCACGATATTTCTTGCTTTGATGAAGTAATAACTAAAACATTTAACCGCTTATAGTCTTACCAAACATAAACTATTTAAAAGTTCGAAAACATAATTTCGTAACGGTGGTTATGTTGACTTAGCAACAGGTGCTGCTCTGACACTTGTTTGCACTTGTTCTCACATTCAAATTATCAGCCTTTGTTACAAGACAATAGAACTTTACCTGCAGAGCTACCTACAAATTAAACGTTAGTGTCCAGTGACCAAAATGTTAGCCTTTATTATATTTTTTAGTTCTCTGTGCTTTAAACGTTGCAAGACCATGACAACTTCAATAGGCTGCAGTTGTAAATATTTCATCGCCTGATATTCTTATCACATTTCTTAGAGGACTGTTGGCTGATAAATATATCGACTGTGTTCGCAAGTTGAACCCTGCTAATTAAGTGCAAAAGTATTTTCAAAGTGTCACTTCCATGTGTTTGTTGTTAATGGAGCGCGTGTCCAAAGGGTCGTAGTTTGACATCGGACTCGTTGACAGCACTTACAGCATTTTTCACTTACACAGGAAGCGGAATTCACAGGAGTATTGTAAGTGACGCGACCTGTTTTGTTTGTAGAAATGTTGTTGTGCCACTGGTAGAAGCCTGAAAAACAATGCTGTTTGACATCAGGTCAGGCCCAACAACTGGCTATTGAGCTAGAAAAATTTATTTGACACAAAGTGTAAAGTCAGGCCCGAATCAATCCCGTTTTTTTGATAAAAACTAAGCCCGAATCCGGCCCGAAAAGCCCGGCCCAAACTCTGCTGTAACCAACATTTTGATTATCCGTTTAACAAAGTAAAGACATATCAGATACATAAATTACATGCATGGAAATAAAATACTGTTATGTATACTTTGAAAACAGTAATCTTTCGTCTACCGTGTTGTTACAAACGTTCAAACGTTTAAATTCAAGCAAATAAACTAATTACATATGCCCAGACAGTTTCGCGGGAACAACAAAAAACCTACAGTTAGTCTTTGGTATTTTCAAGAAAAGTTTGTCAACGAAACATGCCTGAACCATTGTTGTTTACAAGGTAACAAATCTTGACTACAACAGCTGCAAACAATTCAAATCAAACAAGGCTCAAAAACTGTTTTCAGCTTTCGTCTGTAGCAATTGAGTTTCCACAAACAGAATAAAACAATGGAATAGAAACTTGTCGCGCTGCGTACAGACAAAAGGGATTCGCTCTGAAATTAATGGGACGGTGTTATCATCTAATTGCCGCCATGCTCGCTGTTCTTTGTTTCCTACGAGAGGCAGATAATAACACTGGGGGAATCAAACTGTTACAGTTGCATCGTTTGTTCGTTATAAGACAATGCACACCGTAACGGATAATCGTCAATTCTCCTAGATAATCTGAGACCAGTTCTTTGTCCAAATTCTTGTCAGGGGCCTGTTTGCATGCGTGATATTCTGCGCGTTTTACAACGCCACACTGATATAGGGCATACAACTTCCCGCTAACAAACCAAATCACCGCTTTAAACGATTTCGTCAGAAAACAAAGTACTGCACAGTTTATACCTCACCTTGCTTTCGTACGATGCCTATGACAAATATCTGTTGACTAGTCATTGCAAGTCATGCAGCTCAACAGAAGATGTCCTCCACTGCTTGTAGCCAGTCTTACATTTCCGACACTGGTGACAAGATTCTAGCTGTCAAGTTTGAACTTTTGTTCAACCCGTCCTTTAGAAATAATGCTTATTCCAGGTTTTGTAATGCTTATTCCATGTTTAATATTAAAATTTATTGGGCATTTTTTTGATTGCATTTATAAAATATATTTTTTTAACAACCGCTCAATATCGCATTGGGAGTTTTCGCATGCTCTAAAAGTGTATTTATTTTACATAAAGTAGGAATACATTTTCCTGCGTAAGTTGCCGACTTTCAGTCACTGAACAGTTATGATTGCCTACGGATCTCCTATTATGATATAGTTGACAAGGCTTCTTCCTCGCCTTTGGCTCGAATACAGATAGGAACATGCCGAGATAAATTATTAAACAGAGGAGGTGTGCATTTTCCCTCAGCAATATTTAGGGAAAGAAACAGTGATCGCAGCCATTAAACTGCGCGTTAAGCGTCTGTTGATGGCAGATAGACATCATCACTATGGGATCTTGGTGCCGGTACCAAAAATACCAGCTTCATGCTGTAAAGTCTGCCCTAATGTAATGAAATATTTAGGTTCGGCAAATGTTGCTGACGCAGTAGCCGAACCTGAAACAAGTTTGCAAGTAAGGTTATGTGTAACCAAACCCTCTTTCATGCTATCTTAATGTTGTATGCGTTCAAAAATAGAGATATAAGCAACATTCATTTCTACATCGTCATACCAGTTAAAAAACGTTAGTGTAATATCATGGAAATTGAATCACAGAAAAGTAATTAAAATGTAAAAAGAAAGTAACAATAACTTTTAATTTCAGACGAGCATAATAGTTGTCATTGCTTTTGTTTCTTTCGTACATGGATGTTATCAGTCATGTAGCTGACTTGGTTTGTGTTCTTTACACACATGTTAAAACCCGGGTGAGTGTTTCAATATTGACCGACATAGGTTTGCGGCGACCCTACGCACAAAATGGGAAGAAATTTACCCACAACGACCAGCTATAGTTTAAGTCATTGGCAAGACAAGTGGTTGGCCCATCAAACATAGCAAGCCCTGCTGTGGAGCCCTGGCACGCAACGAACTTTGAGCTGCCTGTTTTCGACCGGTAAATAAATTTCGGGATGCCACTCGACAATTTGCCCACGTCGCACCAAAGGAACAAATACAAACATGAGTGACTGTTCCCCTCTGAACTTATTTACTCGCCTATTACGCGTGTCAGTACTGTACAACGACCATAAATTGTAGTGGATTCTTATCTGTCCGCGAGTTTACAAATCGTATCCTCTGCCAAAACCTTTGACATTTTGTCACATCAATTTTTAAAGGTGTGAGTCGATTATATCGTGTTGCAAGCAAATTCAGTACCATGTGAAAATGGAAACGATGGGATTTATTTATAAATTATTAATTGCAAAATTGTGAAGACCGTGTAGTCGGTATAGATGCGTAAAACAGATTTACAGATAAACCTTGCAAGATTCTTTACCGTGACGAAGATTACGTCCTGAAGAATAAACAATTGCGCAATCTTGATTGGGATTTCAGGTCAGTAATTGACAGGGGGCCTAAAACTAAGGGTCGATTGTTTTCGTTGGCTAGCAACCTTGTTGTTTAATTGCCGTTGTGCTCGTGTGCTTCGTGAGTGATACGATAGAACACTTGATATTATCTTCGGATACAAGAATCTGCAAATAAAGGTTAACTCGGGAGTGGCGACAAATCACGTCTAGTAAATATGAACGTGATTACGGCAATCTTATGGTCGACGGTCCTTATAACACAATCTTAAGAAAGTGGAATTCTTTATTATTTTGGATATTGTATTTTTGGACTTCAAAATACAGGGTACATATGTTGTTGTTGTTTTTGGTTTAATAAAACGGCGTTTGAAGGACTATCACCTAGTAGCCTAATTCGATTTAAAACAAATAACATGTAGTAGCAATACAACAATTCGCCAGGAATTTCTTTCTGTGAAGCAAAACTGTGAGAACAACAAACTTATCCCAAGCCAATACCATGTTAACAGGAGATGATCAAACCCAGCACGTGTCCAAAGTTTAATCGGATCTTGCGCAACGGAAAACTTGCGAAAGTTTGATGTGACACCGTGTTCAAACGTCACTTGTTAGAGCACTAGCTTTATCAAAAACAAACACTTGTACAACTCGAGTGCTGCTCGAACGAGCCCTATATGTCACTAAGAGTATTTGCCTGTCATTTCGCTCCCTCTGCTCTAAAGCTAGCCACCACGACGCTTACAGCAACGATAAAGAACCGGTAAATTACGTTTGCTTGTCTTGTTTAGTCAGGTATGGCCTTCGCAGTACGGTGGGTGTGTAAAACTAAAGTGTTTACTCCTGAAAATATCTCAAACATTTTCTTGCTTTCGTTATCCTATAAACTTGGTACATATGATCCTTGCCTTTTTGGAAAATGACTAATGCTACGTTAAAAAATTGTGTCATTTGCAGACAACGGTTTGCGATTAACTTTTCTGTAGAAGTTTGATCAATACTCTTTCAAAGTGTGCAGAAATCGTTTCAATTCAAAGTTCAGTCTGAAGTGACTTATTTACGAAACGCGGTAACAAGCCACGATGTGCAAAGTTTAACCAGTTTTTTTTCTGTTTGCGCCACTTTTATTGCATATTTTGGGCCGACTATTTGGGAAGATTTTATAATTAACAGCAGTGCTGGATTAACCATTAGGCAAAGTAGGCACGTCCCTACAGGTCAGTCAAAAATCCAGGTCACTTTAAAATCAGTAGAATGATTTGGCAACACTGACAATTCTAATTTTTTAGTTGACAACCCTGATTTTCGGGTATAAAATGTGCCTACAGGCCAGCAGACCCTTAATCCGGCACTGATTAACAGCGCCCTAATAGAATTAGCTCGACTTGTGCAGGCAACGCATTATTGCTATCTGGCGCCGACAGTGATTGGTGAGTTATGACAATTTGTTCCACAAGCTGCGCATTTCAGCGATGGCGGTTGTTCACTGAATGGCCAGGCCGCCCGATCCATATGTCGACATGCACTCTGTAGTTCTGTATGTGAGTAAAGGAATTCGAAAACTGTATGTATGTCGTACGCACCAAATCAAACCATGACAGAATAAGCTAAAATAGCGCTGCAGCGCAATTGTTTTTGACCGAAGTTTTTTTTATGAGAAACCGAGCTTCGAGTGCTGGAACGCTTGCAGCCCAAAAAACAAAAAGCTTGCAGTTTTATCCATTAGAATTTCGTGCAAACCATTAACAAACCGTTTATCATTAAAATTGTGCGAGAGCGCGTTATGTTTCGTGATGATTTCGTATAGTTGCTATATACTTTTAAGGTTCAGGGCAAATGCCGAGCAACTGTTTCCTGCAATCGCGAAAGTGAATTTACACGTAAACGAAATTCTACCGCACATTATATAACCCGAGGTTTGTTAGGCTGTAGTATCGATTTTTGGCATTAATCACGGCCTCCGTGGTGTCACAGCTACATCGACGCTTTTCATCCCAACACGAATGATTTAAAAGCTTAGCAGCAGACATGGGCGTCCGCAGGAAAAAATACAGGGGAGGGCAATACTATCGTCACATCGCCGTTCGATTAACGGTATTTCAGAACAAAAATCATCTGACAGTGCTACTTATTCTTGCCAATCCCAATGTAGCAAAGTAGTGCAATAAACAGAATATTTACTATCACTGAAGTATCTGGTAGGTTGGCAAATACTTTTTTAACGGAAGTAGGATTTACATACACGAACTTTATCAGATGTAACAACTAACAACAGACACAGTGAAGATCTCACATAATGGCTTTTTGACATAATCCATCAATGACGCAATAATATGCTTGTTACCGATCTATTGTTAATTAATAATGTTCGATTCATTTAATCTGTTGTAAAACCTCATCCTGTTCTGTTACAGTTACAGCTTGTATTGTGTGCGTTTAACGGGGTGGAGACCCACGACGTCTTCAGTTTACGTTCCAGTAAAAGTTTTTGTATAACACTGTGTGAATGTTTATTGTATTTTGTTTTAAGATGCGGATTTTCCGACCGTTTGCGTTTTTCTTTTTTCCAGGGGCGGGCACGCGCCCCCTCTTGCCCCCCGCTGCGGACGTCCATGGCAGCAGATGTCCACATAATATTTTAAAGATGTTGAACATTTATGTCAGGTTAGTTTCAATATCGGTTGACCCGATTAGGACATGATTACGAATATAAAAGGTAAAAAAACATGTATGTTTAGATTCAAGTAAAGTAAAACCCATGGACGGTAAAATCCTTGGTAAAACAGAATCAGTCGGTTCAATAAAGACCATCATGGTCCTGCCTCGAGTACGGTAAAACTCCATCGGCACTCACCGCTGTTGTTATCTCCCTGCAAGCGCGTACCTGTTCTACCTTTTGCGTCTTATCTTTATTTTTTCTCGCTCGATCCGGTGCCCAGAGTTGCGCTTGTTTTGTTCTGTTTTGGTTTGAGGTTGGTGCAGTTAGCTTTGGCAATTAGTAACAGCATCCCCTGTGTTTCTTTGTTATACTGTTTTACCGCTTTGAGTTTATTTTAGCGTGTTTGTTTTAGCACTCATTTTTATATCGATTTGTATTTCGATTACAGGAACTGATGATGCCACATAGGCGAAATATATATTCCTTTATTGAACCGACTGATTCTGTTTTACCAAGGATTTTATCGTCCATTGGTTTTACTTTACTCTAGTTAAAAAGGCAAACAGTGATCGTCAGGTTAAGCCATGCTGTTGATGGTTTTGATCTATTACTAAAGTTGTCATTTTGTTTAGATTCAAAATCCGTTTTCAAAAAAAATGATTAATTTGTGCTGTAAGAATACAAAAAGTTTGCCCCAAAATTATATGCCTCCCGCCTACACAGTAAAAACTACGTAATATTCTTTGTTGGGGGCCATCTCACAATCAACAATATACAACAGTGCAACAACATACCTGAAGTGTAGAAACAAAAGCTGCAATAAACTCAGTGGGTACAACACAAATTTGACAAAAATAAATAAACAACAAATGTCATAAACACCAAATTCTCTGTCAATTGTCAACAAGGGTACACTGCATGGATTTAAATGAACAGTGATTTACATGCATAGGAACATTAAATATCGTGTATGTTTTATGTTATACAAACAGTTTTAAACTGCTATGGAACTTACATGCACAATTTATTTTAATATGCATCATACAGTCAAAATTTAGTTTAATAAACAAATTCTAGGTTTAAACATTCTTACTAAAAACAATAAAAATATGATTACAGAACTCCTTACACATCAGACAACATAAAACGTGAAATGTTTAGAACAAAGTAAAACAATTTAAATGTAAAAAACAAAGGCAAAATGCTGGAAAAATGTTCAAAACATTTTATGGTTCATATACGACTGACTACGAACAAAAAAACAGATAAATACATAATTTCACTTTTGTAACTGTCCAGACCATCATAAATAAATCCCACATGCAAGATAAAACAACTTTCAAAAATGTAATAGCTTCACCACACTAAAATGCACTACTCGAGTGTTGTAAAAACATTTCAGTCTCCAGTGGGTCTTCCTCCCTATCTTTTTTTTGTCTACTCTGTGTGAAACTTTTGCTAAGCAGATGCACAAAATACCAAGTCATTGCAACCACAACTTGACCGACTGTAATCATCACAATAAGAATTGATGCCAGGTCAGCCTGGGGTTGGGGAAAAGATAATTCAATGACAGCAACACCAAGAACTGTATTTTTAAGACCACTTTCCAGTGCCACAGCTTTGGTTAAAGGCCAATCCAGGCATACAAGTTTGCACAAGACAGTAGCTATGAACAAGCCACTAAATGGAACCAGAATGGCCAATATGTACCCAACTTTTGGGCCGTACATCACATATTTGGATGTTACAACCACTACTACCAGTCCAGCAAATATTAAAAACAGACTCAAAGGTTTTATCACAGTGATCAGTTTCTTGGCAAGGTTTGGTTTTTTCCTTCTGAGAATCATTCCCAACGTTATGGGGGTAGCAATGGCTAGAAGCATTAACAATATTTTTATGTATGGTATAACAATGTTGTTTGGTATATGTGCGAAGTAACTGTAAGTGCCAATAACAGCGGGCATTGCCACCATGGCAACTAATGTGGACACAAGACTAGCTGTTATAGCAACAGTAATATCACCTTCCACTAAAAAACTAAAAACATAACCACCCCCGCCACCCGGACAAACAGCAGATACCAGCAAGGCCAAGGCAAGTATTTGATCAAGTTGCAAAAAAGTTCCCAACCCTACTGCAGTCAAAGGTAAAAATATAAACTGTGTCAGCAAACAAAGTGAAAGTTCCACTGGGTGGGTAACAATCCTTTTTAGCATGTCAACTTCTATTTTGGCGCCAAAAGCACATTTGTTAAAAAGTATTAAAGGTCCAAGGACAAAAACTGCCAGTTCATCAAACAAAGTAACTTTTCTTAAAACATGCACTGAAAGTTCACCAGTATTTAAAACTGTATGGCCAACTTCATCACTTGATTGTGAGATGCGAATAGAAGTTATTCCCAAATGCCCTGCTTTGACAAACATTTTAACAGTACCATTTTTGCAGCTCATATGAGTCTCTATTACAGAACTGTTTTCCATCCATATTCCCCCAATCGCCAAATCATGTGTTTCAAATAACACAAAATGATGTGACAGGTTGTTTTTTCCCAATGGTTTTGAACAATTATATGTAAACGGCGAAATATCATCTTCATATACTTCCATCAGCCAGTTGCTTTCCAGGGGATAACTTATGTTGGAATTTTCATTTAGGCTGCTTATGTTTGTCTCACATTTTACAGTTCCGGATGAAAATATAGTAGCCCAGAAACACATTATCTTGAAAAAATAAGTATCCATGATATAAAATATTCAACCTAAAAAATAAATGTAGGTAAACACCAAACCACAACGTTTAATGGACAATTTCATTAAATATATTATATTTAACTACAAAACAACACGTAAACAATACATAATATAAATTAAAGTGATTACAAAACATGTGTCTGTTAATCAAAATCTCTTTTTTTGGCAGTATTAATTCAATATTATGACCAATTTGTATCTTTGTGTGTCATACACTAGACACTACCTATTCAATTTCAACTAACGAAGAATCTATGTGACTTGTCTTACACCTACCTCCCATGACTGCACTGAACGCAACTGGGGTTGTGACTTTTTCGTGACACTTGTCACTGTTAGTGACAGGCGTCAATGACAGGGCTGGGGTGTCACTAAATCAGTGACAGGGCGCCATTAAATCAGTGACAGGGCAAAATCGGTGACAGGGCGTTCTTGCGATAGTATGAACACAAGCGAATTTATTAGGTCTTTGCTTGTAAGGGTTTTCTTTAAAAATTGCAAGCAACAAAGGTTTTAAATCTAAATTTCGTGCAAAAATGTACCTCATGACTTTTTGGGAAAATCTTTAAATTCTGCAAGCAGCAAAGGTAAGTGTGTTTTTGAACTTTCATTGCCTGCCAGGCAGTCTGATGAGCTCTAACATGGCGAAAAAGTTCAATCAATTTGTTTTAAGTAGTTTTTTATTATTATGTAAACATGTCTAACCTCTGTTTTGTGCCACATTGTCATATCTGAATATTTAACAATATGTAATGTTATGTGCAAAAAGAGGAGATTATCTGAGTTTCCAAACAAAAAAACGTTTTGTACACATGAAGACCAACACGTTTAAAGCTGTTCAAAAAAATAGTGCATCTAGAATTTCCTAGCTTCAGGACAATGTTACGAGTGGTAATGTCTTTTTACCCATTTAAACTGATTCTGCCATATTTACACAAAAAATTGTTGATGTTTTTTGTTTTATTTTTTTGGCAGACAGCCACAAACATTTAACGATTGGAAACCCAAGATTTAAAGATAACCAAGATTAACACAAGTATTTGGTTGTTGTTATTGGTGTTTGAGGTGTTGTATTTAATTGCACCTTTGAATTGTGTGCACATATTTGTAATTGTCAATGTCTACTTGGAGATTTAACTTTATACATTATATAACCAGAGATTTTAAAAAATACTGTGTTTCGACAAAATAAAGAAAAAAACAACTGCAAATGAATCACCATGTTTCGAGTTTGTTAAAAGGGGTTAAATGGCTAAAAAAACAAAATTAAGTTTAATATGGTTCATTATTTTAAAGTTATTTTGTGGCCAACTTAGCCAATTATATTCGCTCTGTGCGATAAATTTCTAAGTGTGTTTAAATTGGTATGGATGTTTTATGTGTTTGTTAGGTTAGGAATTCCATAGGTTCTGTAATTTAAATAGCTTGTTACCTGGTAAACAATCAAATTCATTGAGTTCGCAAATTTCATTTGGAAACATGGGCAGGAAGAGTCCAGAAGCTTTGATGAAAGCTGACCAGAAGCAGAAACGCTCTACTGATCTTTCACATGTATGTGTTCGAGCAATCAATAATTGTAGTTCTGTAGTGAATAATGTATTATTGATTCAATAATTCTTGTGTATAACAGTATTTTACTTTAAAATCTCTTATTTGTTGAAATATTTTCAAGTCCGAGTCAGAAAATGCTCTTTTTGTTCATTCTACAAAAACGTTTTTATTACACACAGTGATTTGTTACCAAATGTGTTATTTCAGGATGGTGTATCAGCAAGCAAGTCAATATCTTACAAGATGCACGTGTTTTAGACTCTCCACAGAGTATGAGGTGTGTTGAAGGTTTAAATGGTTCAGTAAATTTAAAGTCCATTTTTCAATGGTTTTACTAGCTCTGCTGTAAAATATTGTCATGTGATGAGTTTTATCAAAATCCTAAATTTAACTATAAGCATGCACTAATGGGTTGTGCAAATTTTGTTTTAGTTAAGCATTTGCAATTGCAAGCACATACTGCGCATGACTATTGGTGAACGTCATTCAGTTGTCAACCCACAAAGATGGCTCTGCAACACTTGCCTTACAACTGAGTCTGTTTGGACATGTCTAAGCTACCCTAATGTTGCTTGTGGAAGGTAGGAACCATGGTCAAAACACAAAACAAAATGTTCTACAGTCTATAAAAATGAATAAATAATGTGTGGACTGTTTTGGATGACCATTTGAGTATTTATAAAATGGTATATAACCTACAGATATATCCATGAACATGCATTAAACCAGTGGTTCTTAACCTTTTTGGTGTGGTTTCCCATTAAAGTAAATCACCAAGTTCGAATTTCCCCCTCTGTTATTTTTATAATAATGTTTTGTGCCCAACATTAACAAAAAATTATTCTTTAATCAAAAAAATTTTGTGAAGTGATTTTGTCGGGACCTTAAAGGTATACTGCAATCTTATTTATATGTCATGTGCTTGCAATAGTCATTTATCGCATCACAATCAACAGACCAAATGCATTTATTCGCGAACAATAACAAAGTCATTGATACTTTTAGTAATGTCTGTGACGTAACAAACGATTGTTGGATTTTTATGCGCCTTGCAAAACTAGGTGAAGTTAATCTTACATGTTGTTGCGGAAAATATTGTATTAAATTAACTTTCAACGGTTAATTTAATAAAAAAAGCCCAAGTTTGGTGACTTCTAACTCACATAATTTCCCTCTAAAAACATTAAATTTCCCACTAGTGGGAAATTTCCCACCGGTTAAGAACCACTGCATTAAACCATTATTTGGAATCTGGTCATCCATTAGTGATTGATGTCAATGAACTCTATGTATATTGCTATGCTTGTGAAGAATATGTTCTCAATGACAACAAATCGGGGAACATCAAGGTGCTACGTGAAACTTTACAGGTAGGCAAATTTGCGTTATTATCTTTTTTAAATTGTAGTTGTGTCAGTCCAAACAATTCTGTGGCATGGTTTCTTGGTCGGAAATTGCCTGGAAAATAATTTATGTTGTATCATGTGACAAAAAGTATTAGCTCATAAATTCTGTTTGTAAAATTTCAATAATATTAAGTTAAACAATTTAGGCTGCTTTTGTGCAGTAGGTAAAATTTGAACAGTTTATGTATTGTGTGCCATAGTAAATATTAAAACTTCAATCAGAAATACTTAACATTTCTCCAGGCAATTAGATACCAAAACTTTACTGGCACAACTCGTAGTGGACACACACTGAGGACAGCCACAATAAGTGCAGATGAAGATGTTCAAATGAGGAGAAGATTACAGCAGCAACAACTTGATAGAGATGATAGACTTTTCACTGCCATTTGGCATTCAAGGTACTTTTTCACACCGTAAAAGTGCACAAAATTGTGTTACTCCAAAAATTCGATGCCCAAATTTGCCAATTTTCATAAGATTACATAATTTTAATTTTTTTTGTCTTTACTATGTAGGTTTGTTCGACAAAGAAAAACCTTCAGAAACTGGCAGAACTATGTTCGTAACAAGGACCAACACTGTCAGAGTGATGACGAACAACCATGTGCTACAGTCTCACTACAGTGAAACACAGAACTACAAGAAGACTTCATTGGAAAACTCGATGACCACCTTGAAACCTTGTCAGAATTAAAGATCTGCAACAAGTTAATGCTGATTTTCCATTAAACACAGAAAGGAAGGGGATTGATACAAGGTTAATAAGGGAAATTACACTTGATCCTGTTTAAGGTGTTTTACCAGCATTATCTGTTGTGTGGCAGTGCAAGGTCTGATTATGTGGAAAAAATCAATACTGGTGTCTTATTTCAGTAAAACACCATCTCCAGACTGTTCTGTATTTACTCTATCCAAATTGAATACCACATTTCATTTTTTAGGTGCTCGGTCATTTGCAAAAGTTCCGCCGATGTTTACTTGGCGTTCGTGACATCGAAATGGATGAAACCACTGGGTGCTACGAAGATCGACAAGTTTTGCCATCAAGCAAGTTATGAGTCGCTGGAAGAAGGTCCACCATAGAAATAAGAGCCATGGCATTTTAGCAGGCTAGTCTTTTGCCAGAAACAATCTATTCGAGCAACTGCTTGTGTACAGAAAATACTTACATCTCATGACAACTCAGGTTTACTTGTAGTAGGGATTTGACTTGAGGACTCTAGTCTAAATCAATGACATTTCTTAGAAATAAGGAAAATAAACTTTTTAAAGACCTTGCCTTTCAAAATAAGGTCAAGTCTTCGAAATAAGAATAGGATGGCGACCCTGAGTATAAGATATACAATATAATTAAGGCAAGTTTAAATCGTTTTGTGTAAACAAGGCACTAAACTTTACCAGTTTTAGTTCAATTCCACACAGACTATTAAGATTTTACTTATAGCCTCACTCGGGTTGGTAGTGTACCTCACACTGTGCTTCATGGACAAAGAGCCTCATGGCGATATCCCTGACATATAACTTCTCAATATGGCTGTAGACTAGCCTGCTAAAATGCCATGGCTCTTATAAAGGCAAAGCTTTGTTTCATTTGGTATGAAAATGTATTGGTAAGACCATTAAATATTTTCTAGTCTTGGCAATGTCCTGTTTGCTTATAAATTGTGATGTTATGGATGTGTGTATTGGTTTATTCTATTTGTTGTTTTCTTAACTGAAGTCTGTCCATGCCAGATGGTAGATATGGTCATGTAAATGTGCCATAACAGCTCCAGTATTTAACCCACTGGCAGCCCAAGTTATAAACCTTTCTTATAATCCGACACACTCCGGGCTGGTTGCTTTGGCAGTTTTGACAGCCTGAAACAATGGGTGGTACTAAATACTGCATGTTACCGTATGTTATTCTGCTTAAAATACTGCATGGTATGTGAAATGCGAGAATACAAGCCCCAACAAGGGAAAATTAGACCAGATTATAGCATTGTTTTAATTACAAACCTTCACCCAACCAGAATAGCTCTAACCGTTAGCGCTTTCAAAAGTTCGCAAAACTATATTTTCGTAAAGGCATATTCAAGTCCTTTACAACTTCCTGCCATGTTATAACATGCGGTATACCATGCGGTCACATGCGGTATTTAGTACCACCGGAAACAATCGCCTATCAGCGTTACAATTTAAAAGTGTTGATTGGGTGATTGTGGTTTGATTTTTTATTATTTTGCACGTAGCATCCCCCCTAAGATGGGTATTTTTTTTTGAATTTTAAGTGTCAATTGCATTGTTACAGGAGAGTATTAATCTATATACTGAAAGCTAGAGAATATTGTGTGCTTGCTTAGCTTTTTAAGTTCTTTATCACACCTTGTCTTCACTTTAAGCATTCATAAATTCGTTGTTTTTTGTTCAGTAATAAAAGCTGTCTGAAATAGTTTGTCATGCTTTAGAATTACTGTAAAAGTTTTTGTACCAACACCAATATTTTTGGAAAACTCAAAACAAAAGCTAGTTAAAACAAACAAAAGAGTCATTTAACACAGTAAGTCACTGCTGTAGTCCGGGGACCCCTGGGGCAATTTCTCCCATCTATCTTGATTCTTTGCTAGTCTGTTGTATTCCATGATCTATTTTCCTGTCCACCCCTGAACATTGCCAAAGCCAGTTTGTTCTGGGCCTGCCTTGTCTTCTTATTCCCTCGTCGGTCCTGTGCATGATGGTGATGTAAGAGTTCTATGGCGACATGTTACATGGCTAACCCATTAAAGCTACGTTAAACAAGATTGGCAACAGTATGCACTCTTGAAATACTCCGTCTTAAACTATTTTAGTGCACTTCCATTGGTTAACACAGCATTGATGACCTTTATATTATACAGTGATTTGATCAGGAAGAGACTGATACTATGTTTCTTCATGGTGCTCCACAGGGCCTCTGTGACCAAGTTCTTGATGGTGGTCTCTTTTTTTCACCTAGTATTCAATCTGTTAGACCAGTGGTTCACAAGACTGTAGACTGTACCATCATGTCCTTCCCTTGTTTGTTCTTCAGATAAGACACTCTTGATTTGAGGTATTAGTTTACCTTTTTTGGTATCATGACTATCAAATATTGTGTCCACGTGGGCCACACTTATCTCATATGTATTCAAGATCTCCTGTGTTATCCAGCAAGGCTTGTTTCTGGTTCCAGCCTTTTCCAAAGTTTTCATCACAGTCGCATTCATGATTTTAGAGAACTCAGATGTTAATTCTTGAACATTATTTTCCAACAGTGCATCAAATCTGCTTTCAATCTTTATTTCAAACCCCTTTCTGCAACCTGGCTCTTCAAACGACAAAGGAAAAATACTCTTTAAAAAAAATATATAAATCAGTGACAGGGTGTCAGTAAATCTGTGACAGGGTGTCAAAATCAGTGACAGGGCGTCAGTGAATCAGTGACAGGGCATCAGTGACAGGGCGTCAGTGAATCAGTGACAGGGCGTCAGTGAATCAGTGACAGGGTGTCAGTAAATCTGTGACAGGGTGTCAGTAAATTTGTGACAGTCAGGGTGTCAGTAAATCTGTGACAGGGTGTCATTGACAGGCGATAGGTGACAGCCTGTCACTGAATTGTCACAACCCCGCCTCACTGAACGACATCATTTAGTATTCTGTTCAGTGGTTACAGGTGGTGTAGGTAAGGGTACGTTTTTTTTTCTTTTACAATTGGAGGCGATATGATATTTATTATTATAAAAAAATCAATATAACTAACTTTATAATTAAGTTCTGTATGTTTATTTTTTTTTAAACTTGCTCAAACCTGTCCCTTTTCAGCTACTAAATTAATAATTCATCTCTTTGCGCCACTCATCGAAACTGGGCTACTCTAAAATACGCAATCTACGCAATCTATACGCAATCTACTAAAAAAACTAACTAAGATGTTGACGGTTAGGGCTATTGGGGTCAGGGTGAGGGTGAGGGTTTATAATAAAAATAACTTTACAACTCAATCCCAGATACCTTTTGGACCTAACTTTCTTACAAGTGTTAACATGCGGTACCATGGTACCACATGCATATGGTGTTTAGTACCACTCTCAGCGCAGAGGTGAATATTAGGCCCGAACAGGGCATCTAAAACTAAAATATTGTGTTATTTTTATTATAAACCCTCACCCAGACCCTAAAAGCCCTAACCGTCAACATTTTAAAAAGATGCATACGTTTTATAAGTAGATTGCGTAGATTGCGTATTTTAGAGGAGCCCATCGAAGCTTACCTAAATCTGAGTCTGACCTAAGTTGTATAATGGTAATGGGGTTAATAAATAATGATAATAATAGGAAATTGTACCAAAACAAAATGTCCATTTAGTTACGTCATGGCGACTGGGATAGGCGACAAGGTCCAGTTTGTTCGTTGGAGCAATAGAAAGAAATAGGCAACCGCCGACGTGCGACACCACAACACAGTAAATTGTATTTTACTAGATAAGACTTGGATGATTACGGGACACTGGTGCATTTAGAGTTAGATCGACCCGCTGTTTGTTTTTTGTTCCATCCTAATTCCAAATACAATTGTTCTTTAAAAGGTAATTTAGGTTTTAAATTCAACCAATGTACATTTCAATGATGTCATAGAAGTAATGCAATCATACTTTGAATCTCTTTCTGGACCTGGTAAGCATATAGGAAATTATATAAATACGTTTTGGTTTGGTTTGAAATCAAATGCGAAAACAGGTGTCATAAACTATTACAGGTGGCTAGTTTTAAGACCTCATTGACTGGTCCCACTAATCTAATGTTTCACCAGTGGTGTCTGTCCACAATTCAATATTCTTACTTTCTTGTGAGCCCCAGTTACATAACCCTATATATAATAATGATAATGGAATAGCTAAATCACTTTAGCCATGATCCAACAATTGTGCTCTTCAGCTTTCTGTCCTTGATAACGTTTCAATGCTCTGCAGCTTTATTTGACTTGCTGATTGTTTTAGTGCATTTGGTTGTTCTCTGTCAACAAGCAAAATAAACTTAACTCAAATGTTTCCAGGTACTGCAGAAAATCTGTCATTTTTGGAGAACACCTCAGCTTTACCAGATGGCAGACAATCAAACCTTCATCAAGTTTCTTCTCATGTCCACATTCCACCTGGAACATCATCATTATCTGTGCAAGAATGTCAAAATCCTGTGATAGACAATGATGAAAGTGATATATTTCAATGTGGAAGGTAAAACCAAAGTGATTTGGTTTATTTGTGCAAACAAAGTCTGATTTTATGCAGCATTTTTGTTGCAAACTATCAAAAAAAACGTAATAACTGCTTTGAACTTGAAAACTATAAATTGAAAGGAAGTGCCTCAAATTTCTGTATTTTAATGTGAAATATTCATGCATCTTTACACTCCTAACTGTGGTGAAGTGAAGTGCAAAAGGACCATCTGGTGCCATAGATGAGCATGATAGTATCTTTGTTTAGTGGGAAACATCTAAATTAGCACTGGTGTTAACAATATGTACTATTTAAATCGGGGGGTCTCCAACTGAAAGTTTGTCCAAGGCCAATTTTCGAACTGCCTTGAAGCCGCGAACCACTTGCCGCATGCGCCCCTAGTCACTCTAGGCCAGCTCTTTCCAAACCAAAGTCTTTTTTTGGTAGTTGAAGGCAATATTTTCGTTGACCTCCTAGACTAGAGGTTATGTCTTTACAATCGCGCTTGTGTGTTCCAGGCGTTATTTAATTTTATCGCAAGTAAAAATGAAAGCAATTGTTTGCGCATAATTCATATCTAAGTTTTGTCTGTGATGTCACAAACCGCTCTTAGATCATTGATATGCGTAACCAAGCAAATAATATTTTTGTGAAATGAATCCTAAAAGCTGTAGTGGTAAAACTGAAAATTACTTTCAGCAGCTTAAAATTTCGTTTCATTGCTTTTAGCATTGAATTTATCTTGGACCGCGAGCTCAATTTGTTTCTTATGAAAATGAAATAGTTTGAAAACCACTCTCCTGAGCATCTGAAACAATCTATGTGGCCTACTCAAGTGTCAATAAAATGTTGGTTGACTTGATGATCAGACTAAGTTCGCATTATTTCGTCATAATTATGTATCACAATGGTTGAATTTCTTAAAACGTATTGATATATGGGTGTGAGTTTTAGGTAACTAAAACTTTTTCCAGAAGGAGGTACATATTGTTTTTGTCCGTATATTCTCTGGCTAATGCTGGTGTGTTCCAAGCGTTTGGCCAAGAAAGATAAAAATATGCATTGTTGGAAGTATTTTTTCCAGTTTTTTATTTTATTTCTTATTACTTAACATTATAATTCATGTTAGTTGGTCAAGTGGTGTATATATGTATATAGTAAAATTGATAAATAGCATATACAATATATAAAAACAGTAGTATTTAGAAAAGCAGTTTACACATGTAATTCATTTGTTGGAAAAGATCAACTTGAAGATGTTGAGGAAAAGTTTAGATATACATTTTATCAAAAAAGATAAAAATTCCATTACTTGGATTACCTACTGCCCACTGTTCTTTGCTCCTTATTTAGATGCAAGCAGCAATTCAACAGTTTGGAAATGTTCTTCCAACATAAAAACACTCCTTGTATGACTGCACGACAACAACATGTCTGTCCAGCAACACCAATACAACAACATTTACTTACGGAAGATGTGTCAAATGTTAACAACAGGATAGAAGCAAATTATGAAACTAATGATATTGGTTCATTGCAATCGATTTCCATAAATGAAGGTAGGGGGAATGGTAAAGTAACAGTTTGTTGTGTTAGGTAAAAATCATACCCAAACCACAACAAAACATAAAACAGGCTTGGAAAATGCAAGCTTATCCTTTGGTAATAAACACATGGTCCTGTTGTTAATTATGGGTCCCCTTTCATGAAGGGGACACATATTAGTTTTGTCCGTATTTTTTTTCTGTCTAACGCTGATTTGTTATACGCAGTTGGTCAAGAAAGAGTGCTTCAAATTTAATAAAATTTACACAGATCTTAGTTATTGACCCAAATTTGATCCTCGTGAAGTTTGACCCCGAATGACCCAGCGGTTCACCCACAGGACCCCAAAATGTATTTTTTTTAAAACAACTGTACTGACTGAAGTAGATGAGCAAGGAGTTTCATACTCTGTTGTTTGGTGCAATGTAAGGTTTTCTAAAGAATCAAGTAACTTTTAATAGGATTCACCCATTTTCACCCCAAAATATTCGTGTCTGTCTAATGCTGGTTTGTTAAACGTGTTTGGTCAAAAAGAGTGCTTTAAATTTATTCAAATTTACACTGATGTTAGCTATTGATCCAAATTTGATCTTCTTGAATTTTGACCCCAAATGACCCAGCGGTTCACCCACAGGACCAAAATTTTTTTAAAAAGGATGTACTGACTAAAGTACATAATCTAGGAGTTTCATGCTTTATTAGTTGGTGCAATGTAAGGTATTTTAAAGAATTTTCTTTTTATTGGATTTACCCATTTTCACCCCTTAAACCCCGAAATAATCGGTTTTAGTTCCTGTTTCAGAAATACAAGCCTGAATGTGCTGAAATTTTAAACAATTGTTTGCAGTAGGTTACTTGTTTAGTATTTAAAATTTTACCTTAATCGGCCAAATATTTACATTTACAGCCCATAATATGTATACACCAGTGGTTCTCAACCAGGGCACATGGCCCCCCAGGGGGGCAACAAGCTGTATTCCGGGGGGCCACGGGTGTAGATTCACCAGAAACGCCCAATAAAATCCATTTCCTTTTTAACTTTATTCCCTAATTTAATCGACTATTTCACATACTATTTGTCTATATTGAGGTTTTTTATGATTAGGGATTCTTGTTTATTCTATTCAACCAGGTTAAAGTCGAAATTAGTACCGAATTCCGACATGGGATTGACATTTACATTTTTTAAGGGGACCACAGGCACTGGCGCCCACTTATGGGGAGGCGGGGAGGCGCAGCCTCCCCGGGTATTTGCGTCGCTGACTACGTCATAAACAAGTTTTGCGCTAATTTATGCACACACAGTTTTGTAGTAACTCTGTACTACTGCACAGTCAACAACTGCCTAGTTTGAACCAACAAACCTTTCTAAAAAATCAAACAATGCATATTGTTACGTCACAAACGTATACTTGAAGTGTTATATGCAGGGTTGCCATACCGTTCTTATTTCTAAGATTTGTCCTTATTTTTAACAATTACAAGTCAAATCCCTGCTAAAAGTAAACCTAGACCTGGGCTGTCGTGAGATGCACTACGTGTTTTCTACGAACAAGGAGTTGGAACAGATTGTTCCTGGCAAAAAGAAATATGACATGTGATATGTCAAGGCTCGTATAAATGCAAAGATTCAAAAACGTTTGTTTCGACATGAAAGTCCAATTTGTTCGTGTGTCCTTTGACATGAAAGTCCAATTGTTCGTGTGTCCTTATTTCGAGTTCCATGTCGATGGCAACCCTGGTTATATGCAAACATGCAAGAAGTGTTTGCTAAAACTCGGTCAGCAACATCGACACAAATTGACATCGTTTACAAAGGGGGTAGCCAATTTTTTTTTCTGGGTGAGCCGCATAACATGAAAATGACATTAGACGGCCACATCGCTTACAAGCACAAACGCAGCGCCGTTCCGCAATTGTGGTCTACAAAGCGCTTTTGTGGGACCAGCAGGAGCTATACAATATTATTAAAAGATAGCGCTACTGTCGAACTATAAAATTATGTGACATAAATCACTAACTTCTCATTTATGTCATCACAATTAACAAAGAAAGGCACCTGTACACGCACAGTAACGAAAGCATTGATACTTTAAGTCTTGTCTGTGATGTAACAAACTGTTTTTGGATCATTTTTATGCGTCCTGTGAAGTGCAAAACTAGGTAAACTTTTTGGTGGCAAATTAACTTTCAACGGTTGACTCGTTATTTTCCAAGATATATATTTAGAACAAAAACCTTCGCGGGCTTTAGTTTGGTAATTCCTGATTTAAAATAAACTAAACTTAAATGCGTTACATGCAATTTCCTGTGTAAATAGAAAACATGGTTGAAACCAACCAAACGACCTAGAAACGTAAGAAACGATTATTATAATGGCTTTTTAGACGCATGTGCGCCTTGTTGCGTAAAAATAAAACATGCTTTGTAATAATTGTTGCGGGGATGAACAAATGTATTACTGTATAGTTGGGTCGGCTTCGGCTGCTAACGTTATGTATACTAGTACCAAAACACTGCAAAGGGTGTAACTTGCGACGTTAATTGACGTCCGGGCTGAATATTTCCGTCTTTACCGAGTTATAAAATTCTGCCTCCCCGCCGATTTTAGCAAGTGGGCGCCTATGGCCACAGGTCCTACAGGGTTACTTGAAGGGTGCCTCGGGGTTCAAAAGTTACTTTTAGGGGGCCACGGTCCACAAAAAGTTGAGAACCACTGGCAAACACTGTCAATCAGATATAAGTCTCAAGGGAGTAACTCACTGGTTTATGATTAAGGCGTTTAATTCGGTGATTAGCTGTTTTTGCGCAGCAATTCCATATCGTTTTATTAAGTTATCACACGCATTTTCAGTTTTTTCTTTTTTACTGTTTTTGTAATTATATGACAATAATGATGCAAAAAGAATATAGACAAAAGTTGGGTTAATACTTTCTAATAAGTTGTCCTTAAGAGTCTAAAAACAACCGCAACATTTGTTTACCATAAATCCGCACAAACACATGTGTGGGGACCCATTCGTTTTTGCTTGCAAAAGTAATCATATGTGTAGATCAAATGATGTGTATAGCAAATTGGTAAATATTATATAGAATATATAAAATAGAAGTTTATTAGAAAGCCACTTGCCACTCCTCATTTACATAAAATGGTAATAATTGACAACACCAAACAAATTATGCACCAAATAACGATCAACCATTATATCATTTACGGTAGAATTTATGAAAATTTTAGTATTTTGTTTTTTTGCGAACCAAAAGGGGTTGTTTTTGCTGCCTATTAATAAGTACATCTATTGTACACAACAACCTTCTGAAGTTTTGCTGTTCAGTCATTAAAACTGGTTTATTTTTTGTGACTAAACCGTAAATGAATGGCAGGAAGTCAGTTGAATCAGCTTTCTGTATGTGTGCCCTCCCACAACACAAATGGACAAACAGAATCCCCTTTTGCGGTGCCAGCACCAATCACTCATAATCTTCATTGCATTGGTTCTCTGTCAAGGTTTGTACATTTATTAGATGTTGCAATTCCCATTTTCTGAGTGGGATACATTTTCATGTTTTTTTTCTTCTATATATGGCATGTTTTTTTGTCATGAAACATTGCTTATTATGGGTCCCCTTCCCTGAAGGGGACACATATTGTTTTTGTCCGTATTTTTTTTTCTTTTTTCTGTCTAACGCTGGTTTGTGAGACGCGTTTGGTCAAGAAAGAGTGCTTTAATTTTTTTCAAATTTGCAGAGATGTTACTTAATAATCCAAATTTGATCCTCCTGAAGTTTGACCCCGATTGACCCAGCGGTTCACCCACAGGCCCCCAAAACATAAAATTTTTAAAACGGCTGTACTGACTAAAGTACAGCATCTTGGAGTTTCATGCTTTGTAGTTTGGTGCAATGTAAGGTTTTTTAAAGCATTTTGTATCTTTTTTTCGGATTCACCCATTTTTCACCATTTAAACCCCGAAATATTCGGTTTTAGTTTTAGGCAAGAAATACAAGCCCTATGGTTCAGAATTTTTTTACAAATTTTAACAATTGTTTAAGCAGGGTATTCGTTTAGTATTTAAAATTTTGCCAGTTACCTTTACAACCCATAATATGTGTACGCTAGTCACATTAAGTCCCAAGGGAGGAATTCACTGGTTTACGATTAAGGCGGCAGAGCGGGAGTGCTCGGCTTGACGTCCGGACAGACGTTTTACGAGACGGTCGTTTGGGTGATTAGAAATCAGCTGTTTTTTGTACAGCAATGCTGTGTCGTTTTATGGAGTTATCACGCGCATTTTCAGTTTTGACGAAGGTTTTAAACCTAGACGTAATTTAAACTCGGTAAACGTAGTTCGGTTTCGTTTATGTCAGACAAAACGTCGTTGATCAACATAAATATGAAAAAATAAACTAAACTTTTTCGAACGCCGTGATAAATGCTCTTTAAATTCTCGTTGTCAGCTTGGCCGTCGCATAACCACGGGTCACTATAGGTCAACTTGTAGGCATTACAACACAGTTAAGAATTTTTCGTCATAACGTATCTTCTTTATTTTTGACAAATCAATTCAAGAATTAGTACTTAAGTCATGTATAAATTGGGCTAAACGGTATTGTTGAACACTAAGGACTGCATGCTGTTAAAAAAAGTGTCAAAAGGTCATTAAACGGTCGTTTTTGCGAAACAAAGTTTAGTGAAAAACAAGTTGTTATGTATACCTTTGTAGCAAACGACTTTTTCATATAGTGTCTAATGCAACAGTTAGGGCTTTCTAGCAAAACTTGTGTTTAAAAACTGAACTTGAACGACAATATTAAGGTCAAAGCAAGAGATTAAATTGAAAGTATTTTCCTCGTTCTTTTTTCGCCGATTTTTTGTAATTATATGACAATAATGATGCAAAAAGAATACGGACAAAAACATTTAAAGTTAAGTTAATGCTTTGTGAAAAATTTGTCCTTAAGAATCTAAAAATAACCGCAACATAGGTTTACCGTAAATCCGCACAAACACGCGTGTGGGGACCCATTCGTTTTTGCTTGCAAAAACAATCATATATGTAGATAAAATTGTGTATAGTATAGTAAATTGATAAATATCGTAGAATATATGAAATGGAAATATATCAGAAAGCCACTTTTCTAGTTTTTTACGTATTTTTTTGCAAGATTTTTTGTGTTTAACATATGTTAGCGATACATAGGCAATAGGAATGGGCCGAGCCGAGCCAGAACCCGAGTACTCGGTACCGAGCATCGCTGTTTTTGATGCTCGGTGCTCGGCCGAGCAGTTGCACAAACTGACCCGAGCGTTAAATTTGCATATTCATGCCCTGCTAACATACGTAACTAGTGTTCTAAAGCAGGGGTCGGCAACCTTTTTTCTACCGCGGACCGATTTCAAAACTGAAATTTTATCGCGGACCGGCCTTCAAAAAACTACAAATATTTAACAATGAAAACTCACAAAACAGTTTATTCGCCCAGAGATACATGAGCAAAACGTTTTAAAGCATCTAATCTGAAAAATTATACGGCCCGGTAACTAACTCGTCGCTGACCGGTACCGGGCCGCAGACCGGCGGTTGCCGACCACTGTTCTAAAGGTTATCCAAGAAAAAAATGAATCATTTTTTAAATGTATTAGATGGTGGAAAAAACGCGTTCTTATGGGCAGTACAGCTCGATAAAACACCGCCGGTGACGTAATAGACCTTTTAGAGCTGAAACGTAGAAAGGGGATTTTTTGTGACGTCATAATTGACTGAGCGTGCTCGGCCGAGCATCGAGCATTAAAGTGAGATGCTGGGTGCTCGACAAAACAGAACATTTGCAGTTTTGGCACATCCCTAATAGGCAATATACTTTTACACACAAATTAACACATCAGTTAAACAAAACTAACATTTAAATTCATCCCATTTATCCTGCATTATTTTCTCATCAAATGATAAACGATAATTTAAAAATCATCCCAAATCACCAACTTTCCAGATTGTGCAGATTGCATTTAACCTAGTGATGTACCGAATCAGCGAAATTTCGATTCGGCCGAAACCGAATATTCGGTGGTTTTGCCGAATAAATTCGGCCGAATCAACCGAATCATTTATGACGTCACGCGAAGTCGTACGCTACGCGTTTGATATGAAAATATAAGTTTATCTACCAGGCAATTAGTGCAGAATGGTTGTGTTTTGTCCCTATTTTAGTTCTGTGGGGTTTAACATTGCCTCAAGCATGATTGCCAACCCGACAATGAATGACTGATTAGTTGTCTGCAGTGGGAAAAACGATAATGTGTTAAAAAATATAATGATTGCGCGATTTTCGTTGGTACTAAGCATAAAAGACACGTTTAACGCTTTAAATATGTGTTCGTAAACGATTCGGTTTTGCCGAATTTATTCGCCGAATCGAATATTCGGTACATCTCTAAATTTAACCGACTTACTTTCTTGGGATTCACCCAACTGTCCAGATTAGCTGGTTTCATCTGAGAGTTTATTTATGACATGTTGTTTTATAGTGTCCAGACTCATCAACAAAATGTCTCTTCCAATACGATGACAAATAGAGACAATATAATTCGACCTTCCTATGTTGAAGGTCAATGTGCATCAAGTTCCACTTGCAGTGTTACAATTCAACAGCCAGCAAGGTACATCTGGATAAATTTTTGGCACCTTGCAAGTATGAAAGCCTATGCATTTTAATACAGAAGGCCTAAACACTAAAGAAGCACATGGTTAAAACACAGGCAGTTGTGTTCTAACTCTTTCTTTTTATTTTAGTGACAATATGAACATCTACTTTTTGACTTTGCCTCGTTGCGTTATTTTAATATTTCCCAAGGCTTTAAATTGTTGCCCAATGATTATTATGGGTCCCCTTCTAGAAGGGGACACATATTGTTTTTGTCCGTATTTTTCTTTTTTATGTTTTCTGTCTAACGCTGGTTTGTGATACGCGTTTGGTTAAGAAAGAGTGCTTCAAATTTATTCAAATTTGGACATATGTTAGTTATTAATCCAAACTTGATACTCCGGAAGTTTGACCCCGAATTACCCAGCGGTTCACCCACAGGCCCCCGAAACGTAAAATTTTTAACGCTGGTTTGTAACGCTCGTTTGGTAAAGAAAGAGTGCTTCAAATTTATTCAAATTTGGACATATGTTAGTTATAAATCCAAACTTGATCCTCCAGAGTTTGACCCTGAATGACCCAGCGGTTCACCCACAGGCCCCCAAAACGTAAATGTGTCTAACGCTCGTTTGGTCAAGAAAGACACTGTAGGCCAGGGGTGGGCAACACGGCCCGGGATTGTGAACGGCCCGCAGACAGTTTCTGGTATTACATGATATAACGTGGCCCGCGGCCACAGTCTGCCGAATCCCCCACTACTTGCTTACTACGTCAAATTATAGTTGTAACAAACAGTAACGCTCCCCAATAACAAAAAAACTTTCCCGCCGTTGTTACCATTGCACCATACATCCATTGTTACGACATAACTGCCAACCTTGCGTGTGGCCTGCTTTCACGGTTTCCTTTGTTTCCCCACGTGTAGTGTGGTTAGTGTTTCAGCAGTATCTGAGTCTGTGGTGTATGCATTAAATTGGCTGTGATGAATAATTTTGTTTGGACTGTATTGTAATTGCGACGTTCTTGATTGTATTTAATTTAGGTGGTCAAAAATCCGTTTTAAATCACTGGATAAATACGCGATTAATGTATCGATTCACGAATCCGGTCCGCCAAGTACTTCATTTTCCCATATCAGGCCCGCCGACTGGAGAAGTTGCCCGCCCCTGCTGTAGGCAGAAGTACCAAGAGAATAACTCGTGTGGGGACCCATTAGTTTTTGTTTACAAAAACAATCATATCTGTAGATCAAATGATGTGTATAGTAAATTGGTAAATATCGTATAGAATATATAAAATGTAAGTATATCAGAAAGCCACTCTTCTAGTTTTATCACTTGTTGTGATAATGGTTAAAACTCTTTGCGATGTCATAAAATAATATGTGTTAGTTCACAGTTAAGCGTTGTCTGGCTAATAATGCTTTGATTCAGCTCCAAGTTCGGGCTAAATGAAAATGTTTGGTCGAAAAAAACAGTATTTGTTCGTTATAAGGTTATTGGTTTGCTAAACTGACGTAGCGATTTTCAAAAAGCTTTCTGAATTTACAGACAAAAATACTATTAAAACTAGAAGGGTGGCTTAGCACATTTTGTGGTTGCATTTACACTATAACCTATTTTAAAACATAAATATATTTCCTATGCTTATTTTGTATTGGGTCCCATATTAGCCATCGTCTTTTATAACCGTAGTTGTTTCTGCAGGCAGAAACTCATGGGTCCCCACACATGTCAAGTTAAAAATAGTGCATTTCAAGAGATAACCATGGTCCACATGCATGCTACCCAAATTTTAGCCAATTCCAACACTGTTTTATAAACTTACCCATTTTAGGGGGCTAGTAGGGTTACTAATGGGGTTTGACACTAAACAAAAAAAATATGAATCCTCAATGACTCAATCCATAGTACTGCAAAATTTCAGCCCAATGTGCCAATGTTTAAAATTTCGACCACTAGAGGTGTTTTGAGCAACAACCGTTAATGCTTCTGACATCATAGGGCTGGTAACAACCCCCTAACTGCCATGGCGCAATAACGTCCACCAAGCAACCCGCCAACGAGTAACATACAACTGGTTACCCTTGTAAGACTATTGTGCCACAGAATTTTTGTCATTTGTGGTGCCCAGTAACATACAAATACGTTTTACACTTTGGGGCAGTGGTTCTCAAACCCGGTTTTTGGGGCCGCATGCGGCTCCCAACTACCTATTCTGCGGCTCGCACCAGACCTCAGAAAACCACCAAACATTGCTATTTTAGCTTTCAAGTATAATCTTCAGTGATTTTCTCAAGGTTTCGTTTTTTTGCGGCTCCCTACACACTTAAAAAAATACCATTTGGCCCCGACAATAAAAAAGTTTGAGAACCACTGCTTTGGGGGCTTGTGGGGTAAATGTTGGAGCTAAAGGGTTGAACACAACAATCGACACCTATAAATGTCATACTCTACAAGCTATCAAAATTTCAGCCAATTCCGACATTGTTTACAAACTCACCCATTTTAGGGGACTAGTGGGGTAAATACTGGAGTTATCAACAAAAACAAAGTGGGATGCACATCTACATACCTATATCTACCATATGTGTAAATTTCATCCAAATCCATCAACTATTTTATGGAAAAACGAGTCGGATAAACTTTGGCAAGAAAATAACCAATTTAAGGGGGCTAGCGGGGTAAATACTGGGGTTATCAACAAAAACAAAGTGGGATGCACATCTACATACCTATATCTACCATCTGTGTAAATTTTATCCAAATCCATCAAACATTTGATGGAAAATCGGGCCGGACAAACTTTGGGAAGAAAAAAAAAAAAAAAAATTCGAGTAAAAGGGACCCATAATAACATGTGCATGGATGGATGGATCGCGAAAAAACACTTAACGAAATTTTGGTAAGTATTTGGGCCGCATTAAAAAAAGGTTGGGAACCACTGATCTACACAACACTTTTTACCACTTTTAATTTTAAACATTGTCAGAATTGGGTAAAATTTTAAATGTCTGTTGATTGGGTCATCATGATTTCATATTTTATACTTTTGGGTGTTGAACCCCATCAGTTACCCCACTAACCCCTAAAATGGGTGAGTTTTTTAAACGGTGTCGGAATTAGATGAAATTTGGACAGCTTGTATAATTTGTCATTTTTAGGTTTCAATTGTTGTGTTTAACCCTGTAGCCCCAATATTTACCCCTCAAGCCCCCCAAAAGGGTGAATTTGTTAAACATTGTCCGAATTGGATGAAATTTGGACAGCTTATAGAGTGTGCTACTTATAGTTGTTGTTTGTTATGTTCAACTTTGTCGCCCCAACATTTACCCCACTAGCCCCTCAAAATGGGTCAATTTTTTAACAATGTCAGAATTGAATGAAATTTGGACAGCTTGTAGAGTGTGCATTTATAGGTGTAGAATGTTGTGTTTTACCCTGTTGCCCCAGCATTTACCCCACTAGCCCCCCAAAATGGGTCAATTTTTTAAACTATGTCTGAATTAAATGAAATTTGGACAGCTTGTACAGTGCACCATTTATAGGTGTTGATTCTTGTGTTCAACTCTGTAGCTCTATCATTTACTCCACTAGCCCCCAACAGTCATGTGCAATTCGCGCTGATTTGTGTTATAGGAGCCGATTGTTGTGTTTTAGCCTCTTTTCTCACTATTTAACACTTTTTTTCTCAGATAGACCATAAAATAGAAAAACCTTCAAAAATGTATAAATGGACTGAATTTAAATAGTTTGTACTCCATAAAGCATATTTATTTATGCACAGTACCGATCACTGTGTTTTACCTTACAACACCCGACTTTCTCATGGTTGTCTATTGAAATGCATTATTTACAACTTTGCATGTGTGGGGGACCCATGAGTTTTTGCATGCAGAAACAACCAAGGTTATAAAAGACAATGGATTATATGGGACCCAATATAAAATAAGTGTAGAAAATATGTGTTATAGTGTATATGCAAGGGCAATATGTGCTGATCCACCCTTCTAGTTTTGGATTTAAGATTGCATTACAGTTTAATGACAGCACTGTTATTCAATGAATTTGATGTGTTATAGATGTGCTCTACCGGTTTTAACCTTGCAAGGTTTGTAAATACAGTATTCATTGTGTATTCACAGGATTGTTATGTCAGATGACTTACTATTAAATGCTGGAAATGTAGCTCGAATTTCAAACAATGAGGCCATGAATGCCAGCAATGGAATTGTTGATCATGAATTGACTGCTGGAAATGGTCTGATATCTTCTCTCCTTGACCAGATACCACCTTATGAAACTTCTCAAAACTTAAGTGCTTTGCAAACACATGGCAACAATCAACAAACCTCTACTCTTCTGCAGTTGGTATTACTTAACTTGCATGCCTAGTTGGAGTCATGGCACCCTGCATCTACCTTTTTAAAGAGTTGTTTTACAGGATGAGGAATGCTCAACATACTTGCAAATGCCAATGATGTCAAAAAATCAATCTATTTTGCCTACTTTGCCAAAAAGCAGGGGAAAATCCCTTGAAACCATCCTTCCTAAACTATATGACAAAACTAGTGACAACAACAGGTATAGAAACACAAAACATAGTTGCATTGACTATAAAGATGTTTTTATAACTACTATATTGTATAACAAAGATTATGACTTTAGCCCAACAGATATTGTTTTTGAATTAGACCCACTCAAGGATTTTCTGATGCCACTTTACCAGCATCAACATCCCTTGTTTCATCGTTAGGGACTTCACATTCACTGACAATGGCATTTGTGGACTCAAAAAAGAAATTTAAGTGTCATTACTGCAACAAAATGTTTGCTAAAAACTTTGATTTGGAGCAACATACCAGAAGTCACACCGGTAGAAAAATAGAATGTGTACATTAAAATCACAGTACAGTTGTTCTTTAACTTTTTTCCTTTGGGACTCATCATAATGCACCGAGCGTGCTCGGCTGAGCACCGATCATTAACTTGAGATGCTTGGTGCTCGACCAAACAGAGCATTTGCAGTTTTGGCACATCCCTAGTGCCTACCGTGGATATTTTCATTTATTTTGGAGCAGCATAAAAATGCATTTAGAATAAATGGAAATCTATAAGTTAACTTTTCCTAAACCTTGTATTTTTGTAAAACTCTGCACCTATAGTGACACATATTGGTTTTGTCCATATTTTTCAGATTTGTTGAACTATTTGGTAAAAAACTTTTTTTTCAAATTTACACACCTGATATTTAGTTATCCAGTGTTGCACCTACATGCCTCCACATTGTTGGATTTTGAAAAACAGCTATAGTTCTTGGTTTGTATATTTTAGAGTGTTACAATAGTTTTGTGGTAAATGTCATTAAATGTGTTACAGAAGTACCTGTTCATGTTTTTTGGCAACCTTTAGTGAAATGCATATACTTATTATTATGGGTCCCCTTCCCTGAAGGGGACACATTGATTTTAATCGAATTTGTTTTTTTCTTTTGTTTTTTTTTTCTTTCCAAAGTTTGTCCGACCCGTTTTTCTATGAAATGTTTGATGGATTTGGATGAAATTTACACAGATGGTAGATATAGGTATGTAGATGTGCATCCCACTTTGTTTTTGTTGATAACCCCAGTATTTACCCCGCGAGCCCCCTAAAATGGGTACTTTTTGAAATTTACACACATTATAGATATTGGTATAAAGATGGTTCATGTGAATTTTGACCCCGTTTGATCCCTCGGTTCACCCACAGCCCCCCAAAATGTGAAATTTTTAAAACGGCTATACTCGCTAAAGCAGATGATTCTGGAGTTTCATACTTTTTTTATTGATACATTGCAGCGTATTTGGAAGTATTTTGTAACTTGAAGTTGTATATATCCATTTCACCCCTTTAACCCCAAATATTTGTTTGTTTGTTCACATGTTAATGAGGTCAGAAATACAAGACTTAACCTGCTAAAATTTCAAACAACTGTGGATAGGGTGCTCCTTGTTGGCTGTTAAAAATTTCAGTGCTCAGCTTGACGTCCGGATGGACGTTTTACGAGACTGTCATGTTGGTGATTAGAAATCAGCTGTTTTTGCGCAGCTATGATGCAATAAAGATGCAAAAAGAATAACGGACAAAACGTTTAAAGTTGGGTTAAGGCTAAAGTTGTTTAAGTTTTTCCTTAGAAATCTAACAATAACCAGGATGTTTGTTTACCATAAATCCGCACAAACACGCTTTTGGGGCCCATTCGTTTTTGCTTGCAAAAACAATCATATGTGTAGATCAAATGATGAGTATAGTAAATTGGTAAATATCTAACAATGATTGAGCCCTATTTTTACTGTTACCAAATCACATATTCATATGTGTGGGGACACATTAGATTATGCTTGCAGAAACAATTATGTTATAAAGTGCCAGGAAAAAGATAGGGACCCAATGAAATGTAGACTGTGCCAAATATATATCCATTATAAATATAGTAAATGGTATATGTGATACATCGTTAAATATGATGTAGTATATATAAACTGGCAATATATAGGAAAAAAATTTTATTCTACAAGTTTGTTTCTGACTTGTGAAGGTGAAAAGCCATTTCAGTGCATTGTTTGTGGTCGAGCATTTGCCCAAAAGTCAAATGTGAAAAAGCACATGATTTCGCATAAAGTTTGGTTAAAGGGGAAAAAATCATTTCCACAACATTTCTCGAAAGGTAAATAATTTTGGACGTTTCAACATCAACCAAGTTAAAACTCAATCAATATTTTTTCAGAAACTGAAACTAATACAGAAGAGAAACAAAATGATTCCAGTGTTGTAGCAGATGAAGAAGTTGTGTCATTTGTTTGTGAATACTGTGGAAAAAGTTTTAAATCGTATAATAAGCGGAAGTCACATATGAAAGAACACAAAGATAAACAGGTTAGTTTATGCTGCCTCTTTGTTATGGATCCTGTTTCCTGAAGAGCACACATTGTTTTTGTCTGTTTTTTTTTCTTCTGTTTAATGCTGGTTTGTTTCACCTATTTGTCAAGAAAGAGTATTTTTTCAATTTGTACACATAATAGTAATCTGAAGTTTGACCAACCAGGTCAGCCACCCACCTAAAAACCATTTACAAAAAGTGTTAGTCGGCAAATAGGCTAAGTAAAGAGAAAATGTGGTGGGCTTATTTTAGCCAACTCAACAGTCATTTGTTGCCATTGCCACTGCTCTATTCCAACCTCTGCTTAACACATGAAAACATAAGCAACTTGCAATGTTTTTGCTGGGAAGAAAGACATTAAATTTTAAGATAATTGTATCATACTGTGAAGGATAATGGATGTTACATTTGTTGCTGGTCTGTCTTGCTACTTTGCTGCTATAAATATTATTTTAGTGTTTTGCAGTTGTTAAGTTGTAAGCCCATGAGTTTTTAGTTTCAGTAGAAGGTTGCATATTCTATTACTTTTACTGGAAAAAAATTGTCAACTGATACTTCGTGTACATAAGGCCAAATATTATTGTCGTACAAATATGTGATGAGACTGGCTTTAGTGTTTCTTGTCAAAAATTTTAAAACTGCAAAATTTGTACATAGGTCTACAAGTGTTTAAAGGAGGAATGTTCTTCAACATTTGTTGATCTTGATAAATTCGTTGAACATGTGAAAAGTCATGAAACAGGAATGACGTATCGATGCCATCAGTGCCACAAAGTTTTTAAATCTTTACATGATCTTGGTGTACATCAGTATCAAGTACATTTGAACAGCAAAAGAAAAAATACTCACACCAAGTGAGTGAAAATACAACAGACATTAATAAAACCAAACCTGTAGTTTACTGTAAATACAATTGTTCTCTTGACAGAATGTATGCCTGTACGTTGTGTCCCAGCAAGTTTAGCCACCCAACTGCATTACGTGAACACATGAATAGCGATCCACATAAGTATGTGTGCAAAATGTGCAATGCTTCCTTTACATGTGAAAGATATCTTCGCAAACATTATTTGTTACAACATAAAGGAAAACAAGGCACCCAAGAGGCAAAGTAAGTTATGGTTACTAACACAATCAACATAATACATGATGTGTTGAATTGCCCAAAAGCTAAAAAAAACTTTATGTTGTTTAACGTTATCTTACAATGCTGTCCTAGGTGCACTGAATGTGGCAAAATACTTCGAAGTGTGTATTATCTCCGTCTACATATGCTTATACATACTAAGGAATTACCATATCACTGTACAAAGTGTGATGCTGCTTTTAACCGCAAAGATAAAGTCAAACGTCATATGCTTACTCATGATACTATCAAGCGATTTAAGGTATGTATAAAATTTATGTTAACGCACTGTTTACCAAAAAAGATAAATATATTTCTTTAGTGTCCCTTGAAATCTGTGCTCGGCTGCACAAAAGAGTTTAACCGTGCCGACAAGCTAAAAGATCACATTATTAGTCACAGTGGTGTGAAGAAATCCTTTGCTTGTTCATTTTGTTCCAAAACTTACAGTCGTTTATCAAGTAAGGTAAGAAACAATACAATGTTGAAGCAAAAACTTAATTGGCTTGGATTGCGTTAGCAGCAAAGGTATATTTTCTAGTCCACCTAAGTTGAGGCGTAGTTTAAGCCAGATTGATATGCAAAGAGTGGATTTTGTTTTTTAATTGACCTTGCCTAAAAGAATTTGTTCAAGAAATATGCAAAAACTCGCCAAGATAGATATCACCATGGACTTAATTTAATATGTTTAGTTCACAAAGTATGTTTTTTATTGTGTGAAAAAACGTATAATTTGTTTTGTCCTCGCATTCTGCACCCTAATTACCCTTATTCTGTGTTCACAGATTAAACACGAAAAGGCTCATTCGTCAAACTTTTACTGTGGAACTTGTCTTCGAGGTTTCGACAGCGAATCAAACTTCAAACAACATAAATGTCGAAAACCAGTCACTGCAAAATCTGCAAGTGTTTCGGCGACCAGAACAAAGCGAAGAAAAAACAGTATTAAAAAAATAATTCAACCTCAAGGTTCAGAAAACCATTCTACTGGAAATGATCAAGATGCAGGTTGTAAGGAAACAACTACAAGTTATACAACGCTTTTAAATTTGGATGCTGGAACCCATGATGGCCCTACCTACGTGGAAACCACTGCCAATCTGAGTACAAATGATAATAAGCGTGTAGTATGTACCCCGTAAATTTTGTGCTGTTTACTATTGCCTCAAACCTTTGCAGTATTCGGAAAAATAAAAACGCCTTCTTTGTGCAAATCCCGGTAGTTTCCACCACACAAATAACAAGTTTTCAAAGCAACTGTTTTTATTTGTTCACAGGCGTGCTTAAACCGGTTGGTTGTAATGTTTAACATCAGTAATAATTTGCACACCAACCGGGAAATGCTGTCAAGATTGTTTTGCGTCTCAATCTTTTTTTTTAAATCAACACTATTGATAAACAGAACACGTAGCTCTACACACCTTGGTCTATCGCATTAGCGCCTGTCCTGCCGAGCAAAAAAAAATTTAGCTGTTACCATGCCCGGTGCGCTTTGCAGTTTCATTAGCATGAAACAGTTCAGGACGTCCTTGGTGTCCAAGGTCAACAAAAAAATAAGTTTTGTGTGGCAACAGATGTAGGCCTACAGAAAACTTAGCACTGTAAAATCCGTGGAGCACAGTCACCCGAACAACATTTTTCTGAACAAGAGTCGTGATCCAAAATTTAATTCCCAAAAATAGTAAGTAGGCTAAGTTTATGAACCCGCAAATTCAGACAAACCTTGTTTAGGCGCTAAATTAAAAATATCGTGGGTAACTCGAAATAGGGAGATAGAAGATGGTTTGGACGATTTTTTGTCCATCAATTTTGGTGTTGTAACGCAGAGGTTCTCAAGCTGTTGTACGCGTACCACAAGTGGCACGCCGGAGGTAATACACGAGTAGCTTTCTGTCGTACTCAATTTAGATCAGAAGAATTGGCCCAAACTGATCAGCCCTGGTTTGGGGCGAAACTAGTGTTTTGGAAATGATTCTTAAATTGCTAACTTTGCTGGTTTAGAAATATGCTACTGTTACAAAAAGACAAATTTTTAAGCTTAAAGAAAGGATATGCGCGATCTGACTCCAAAAATCGAGAACTCTGAACGACACCTGACTAATACAACTAGGACGTAAAACAAGGTTTATTAAAGAATACATAAAAAACTACAACGAACGTAAAGTATAACGTTGGCGATAACTTCGTCTAAAGTGAGTAAGTAAGTGAATGTTTTATTGAATTCGCAAACGCAAATATATGGTCAAGCGACAACGTGGTATTATAACTCGGGGCAAAGGTCGCTCCGAAACAAAGGAAATGATTATCGTACACGGAAGGCGGATACAAGAAACGTTTTTACGATTCCGTAACTGCTAGGGCGTGTAGTTTCAGAAAACGCAATCTATAAGGCCGCTAGACTTTAAAGGAAATACAAAATTGCCTTGACGTGTCAGATGTGCCGCTAAAATAAAAATACACAAAAATATAAAATACACATTGCTACACTACCTATTTAAATAGGATTTAGGCCAGGGGTCTCCAACACGCGGCCCGCCAGGCAATTTTCCGTGGCCCGCGGCGTTATTAGCAGATGAAAAACTAAATTATTATCTTGTAAAATTTAAAGGATGTGTTCGTTTTACCCTTCAAGTATTTCACAATTCAAAATCATACATCACTAAGTTAAAAATACCAAATTTAACCTTTGTGATACATTATTATTATTGTGATGAAATAATGCAATCTTATTCTGATCATCAAAGCGTGAAGTTAAAATCCGTTAAGTTTTTTGTGTTCACTATTTTAGTTTCCTTTAAGTCCGGGAAGGCCAACCAACATTTTGTTGACACTTATGTTGGTCGCATTGACTTTCAGATGCCTATAGGCCAGTGGTTTCCAAACCATTTCATTTACATAACAGACGTTTCGTAATTTTCCGCGGTCCACGATGAATTCAAAGCTAAAACTAATTAAACAGCTTAAGCTGCTAAAAGTAATTTAAACTTTTACCACTACAGATTGAGGATTTATTTTACCTAAATATTATCAATTAGTTACGCATATCAATGATCTAAGAGCGGGTTGTGACATCACAGACAAAACTAAGATATGGAATTATGCGCAAACAATTGCTTTCTTCGTTGATTTTTATGAAATAAAAAGCATTGATGAACACACAAGTAAGATTGTAAAGTCATGAGCTCTTGAAGGTCAACGAAATTAACGCCATTAGCCACTAAGGAACCATGAACTATCTAGTTTGGAAACATCTGGCGTAGAGTGTCAATTCCACAGTAATGTAACCACATATTTTTCTATGATTGGTAGCGTGCAGTATAAAGGTTGAACATTTTGACATGTAAGACTACAAGTGGCCCGCGGCCTCTAGAAAATTTGAAAATTGGCCCGGGACAACCGTTGAGTTGGAGACCCCTGATTTAGGCAGTGGTGAGCAGTGGCGGCTCGTGCCTAAAATTTCTGGGGGTGCTGCTCCAATTCTTAGCCTTTATTGGACAAATATAAGTTGGCAATATATAGAAAAGCCACATTTCTAGTTTTCTAGTCATTGTTTTGTGTAGAAAAAACAAGTAGTACAAATCTTAATTAGCAACTCCATTGTGACGTAATGGTTGTTACGCAATAATGTACACGGGTGTAAACAGCAGACGGAATCATTGGGGAATTTTGTTTACTTGCACAGCGACAGGCCAAACTCAACAACATGCAGTAATAATGTGGCACAAAAACACACGTGGCACAGACTCGAAACAAAGCGGTTGTGAATACGGTAAAACACAACAACAGTATATAGAAAAAATATATTAATTAATGAGTCGAAAAAGGTCGGAAGTATTTCAATTGGACAACATTTAAGTAAAACTGGTTATAACAATGACTACTAACTAACACACTTGCTATTCAGTCATTAATATGGTCATGTATCATTTAAGTACCTTATAGCCACAGTCAGCATTTTCAACATATTCCATTACACGTCACAGATTATAATTGCCACACAAAAAAACAGCCATAAAGCTGTTTGTATCATAACTGACAAATTCAACAACCACATTACATTTGTGTCAGAACTTGTTTATTCAACATCTTGTCTTAATTTTTGTGTACAACTATCAATTGTTTGTAAGTTTCTTAACTGCTAAACGTGCTGCTTTATTTGGTGGCAAATAGCTTATAATTCCTTTTTTGAAGTACAAAACTCTGCACGCTTTGGAAATTACAACACTCTCACTTAAATTTAAAACATATTATTAAACATTGTGCTTCTATTTTACAACCAAAATGAATCATAAAGCTATAGTTCAAGCAAAATAATTGATAGCTTCTTCCTTGATTTCCAAATGACAACCAAGAAACTGTTTTTTTTCTATTTAGTGCTATCACTGCAAGTGCAAGTCTTTTTGGAAATAATGGTGTTCCTTAGAAAAGTTTGCTTCCTTTTCAGTGTTGACATCCTTTTCAAGAACCGTTTTGCCTTTGAGAGACTCATGGAAATTG
The DNA here is from genome assembly GCF_965637545.1 of Phallusia mammillata. Classification (NCBI taxonomy): domain Eukaryota; kingdom Metazoa; phylum Chordata; class Ascidiacea; order Phlebobranchia; family Ascidiidae; genus Phallusia; species Phallusia mammillata. Next base: position 21,417,252 of record NC_137252.1, on the reverse strand, counting down.
CTGGCTCACTGGCTTTTCCCTTGAAAGTTTCAGTAACTTTTCTAACAACAGGATATGTTTGGTGGTCACTACTATCTCCCCTTTAGAATGTTCATTCTTAAGAAATATTTCCTGTGAAGCAATTTAGCAGCTACTGTTTAAAGAAACATAACATGTCCATTATATCAATACACAAGATTGCATGGTTGCAAAATAGTTAAATGCCTTGGTTGCAAATACTGTCCACATGGTGTGTTAAGAAACCAAAACTTGAAATTGTCATCACTAAGGCATTTCAAAATTCCTGTTGCTTGTGCAATTGTTTGTTCTGCATTTAATATTGCCTGAATTTCAGTGAGGCATTTAACTTCACAGTGTGAGTAGTAGTTCTTGTGGTTGCTTATTCCTGCATGACATATTTAGAATAGAAGATGTTTTATCCCAGTTTTCTTAACTTTTTATTCAGGTTTTTATTACAAAGGTTAATCGTGACTTTTAAAAGTGTTAGATGAGGTGGTAAATACACTTTCTAATTCAATGATAACTGCAAAAACTGAAGCCCACTTACAGTCATCTTAAAAATTCACGACTAACCTTCAAACAAATAAATTAAAACATGGCAAAAAAATTGTTTAACTGTACTCACTGTCGAACTTAGAATATTGCAAACGGGTTTGGTTTTGGAGCACAATATAGACCCGGAACAGACAACACAACTACAGCGGCCGGTTCACACGCTGCGTGATTGGTGGAGCTGCGGGAGCCGCAGCACCCAGTCGCCTATTTCGCCCGGCATGTAGCTTTTCCAAGTGCGCATGCGCACAAGTGCAAAACGTCACGATTCGTCATGAAACTGGAGCTGCAGTTCCACCATAGATAACATATTAATGCCATAATTTTTTTTTAAATGAAAAAAATGCCGATCAAGGCGGAAATTATACTTATAAAAATTATATTTAGGAATAAAAAAATAAGTATCATGAAAGTTATCTGTATTGTTGTGGTAGGAATATTAGGTGAAAATATCTAGGGCAGTGGTTCTCAAACTTTTTTATTGTCGGGGCCAAATGGTATTTTTTTAAGTGTGTAGAGAGCCACAAAACACGAAACCTTGAGAAAATCAATAAAGATTATTACTTTGAAAGCTAAAATAGCAATGTTTGGTGGTTTTCTGAGGTCTGGTGCGAGCCGCAAAATAAGTAGTTGGGAGCCGCATGCGGCCCCGAAAACCGAGTTTGAGAACCACTGATCTAGGGGGTGCTGCAGCTCCGCAGCACCCTAGCACGAGCCGCCCCTGCTGTCTATGATACAAATCCCATACTGACACAGCTAGTACTTATCCTCATGTGCTCTTACTTATCTTCATGTTTACATTAAATTGGCTATTTGCTTCAACAAAATTTTTCAATGGGATTATGATGTTCTTGATATTGAGGGCCACTTTGTTTTTTTTTTAAAGCATTTTTGTTGTTTTACCGGGTTCATTTAGTTCAGTGCTCTCCAACCTTTTTAGTGGCACGTGTAACGGTTATAATAACAAGTCGTCATCGAGGCAGGCGTGGCTACACACGGAACCCCGGGACATCGAAATGAAGTTAATATATGGTTCGGACCAGACGTCGTTTGCACCGAGATTTTTTGGTCGAAATTGCAACAAATTTTAGGAATTTCGACGTCTAACAACGACGTTGATTTGACGACTTTCACTAACGTTAAAATCCCGTTGATTCCTGACGTCTTTTTGCATTACATATTTACGTCGAATATGCAACAAATTTTAGGAATTTCGACGTCTAACAACGACGTTGATTTGACGACTTCCACTAACGTTAAAATCTCGTTGATTCCTGACGTCTTTTAACATTACATTTTTAGGTCGAATATGCAACAAATTTTAGGAATTTCGACGCCTGGCAATGACGTTGATTTGACGAGTTTTGTTGACGTAACAATCGCGCCTATTACTGACGTCTTTTTTGTTGTATATTTACGTCGAAACTGCAACAAAGTTTCTTCCACTTTGACGTCTAACAAAGACCCTAACGCAACTAAATTACCCTCCAATTACCTGCACAATACACAAAAGTTAAACCGAATAAAATATTCATTACAAGAAAAACTACCAAAAATCACAATAAGAAATTGCAGTTGTCCGGGGACGTTCGGGATTTTCCATGTTTGAGATAATTCCCAACTTTATGAATCAGAGTTGTTGTTGCTTCCTGTATGTCAGACAGGGTAACTCCCAGGAACTCTTTCTCTCTGTATAATAAAAGGTCAGTAATTAAAAATATGTTGCATTGGAAAAAGTGCATTTCTCTTGTAGGCTACTTGTACATACTCCATTTGTCACACATTTAGAAATACAATTTCAACATAATTAATTGCTTCTACGAGAAGAATCGAATCAGACCATGCACATGTGTATTATACTTGCAACATTTAAACCAACTTTCTCGGGCCACATGAGGAAAAAACCGTTAGACTTTAAAACAATAGGCCACTTTTGGAAAGGATCCTCATAACAGTGATACAAATAATTTACCTTGCACAACTTTGAAGAGATGAGTTGAACCAATCCGAGCTGGTCATAAATCCCGTTCAATAGTCCCACGTTCATTGTTGACATGAAAAATTACAATTACTTTGATTCTTCTTTGTCGTCAGATACTGAACTCGAAAAATCCTATAACGCCTGTAATATGTAGCCATACTCATGCTCGTCTTTTCGTCTGACATGACTGCTAAACTTGCGTAGGTTCGACCAAAATGACGAACATGCCCTTTTGCTCTTATTGGCTGAAATAAAACGTCAATGACCATGTTTTTCAATCACTCTTTTATATTATAACTTACATGGATATTTTTGTTGTCAAGTCAGCGTGTGAAAACTGACAACATGTAATAAGAGTTACTCAAAAATTGTGTGCTTTCTTCATGTCGATATGTTGACATAATTGAAACTTTTTAGTTGAAACGTAGATTGAGTTATACATGCATTAAATTACGATGACAAGTACACACGAAAAGTTCAACATAATTTAATCATTTAAAATATGCTAGTAAATTGATGTTCAAAATGGTTTTAATTTCGATGTTAAAATGTGGTTAATTGTTTTGTTGAGTAACTGCCGTTTCGTTCGCGACATTTAATCTAGCTTAAAGTATTTTTTCAAATTTTGCGGAACCCCACAAAGAAAAATCTTAATAAGCATGTAATACAATAGGCCAGAAAATGTGTGCATTTTTAACCAGTGGCGTGGCCAAAGGGGTCGGAGTATACACATGTTAGTTACTAAATTGGCAAAAAAAGGAAATATTTTTTTACATTTTTAGTAAATAATTATTAAAAAGACACTTGGTTTCTTATTAGATCTCTAAGCATAGCGATGGAACAAGAAATAATATAAGTTGACTTCAATAAAACGATTCACTGAAACGATTTGCCATGTTACTTGGATTGGTCGTTTGTCGTTTCTGTATTTGTCTTACTCTTCGGCCACAGAGTAGCAAAGCTTGGTTTATCACGTCACAATTGATCAATGGGTTAACTAGATTTGGTAAATTAGACAAGGTTAACTAGATTGTACAGGCGAGCGTTGCTGTTCGCGACAATGATATTATGAATCATTTTTGAATTGGTACAAGAAAGCTCGGGAAACCCTTAAAGTTCATGGAACCCTGAGAGAGTTGTACGGAACCCTAGGGTTCCGCGGAACCCCGGTTGAAGAGCCCTGATTTAGTAAGCTTTATGAAAAGTTAGTGCTGTATTGTTTATCAAAATACCAGTACGTTATTGTATGAAAGGAGGGAAACTAACACTTTGTCCTGTGTAATTACCACATTTAGGGGATATATGAGAACGACGTGTTTCTACTTTAACATTTTTTATTTTTTACGAACGGTGCAACCATAAAACTCACCTTAAATTGGGTCGTGCGTCAACACTCATTTAGATTAACCTTTCGAAACATGGCCGTAATGCCATCCCACTAAGTAGTTCACACAGCGACTCAGTCGTGTAAAACCAGTGTTGAAATGCCATTTTCGCTGTTGAGCCCGGCCGTCTCATTCATTTCTCGTTACGCTCCACCGCACAATACAGGGGCTTTGAAGGTCGGCTATTTACAGAGCCTCATAGAGGGAACAGTACCTTGCTCGTGAGCCGGTTTACTTACTTCGTCGACTGCAGTGACCAGGTAGCATTTAAAGCGATTAAGCAGCTAACCTATTTATGGAAGTGTCGAACTTGACAAAAATCTGTATAGACGACTTGATTTGGCTTGTGTGAAATCTTTAGCATTTAGCTTTCGGTTCAATTATAGACATGGTTCACCAACCGTTTCGCCACAAAGAGTTGAAATTTCAACAGGCAAATGACAGCGAAATGAAATCGCCGGGAACTAGCAAAATTTTCATCACGCCTAGACGTAAATCGCTGCCCCCTTTGTTTCGCAAATCGTCAAGTGGTCCAGTGAAGTACAACGAGGATTTAACAACTGGCATGATCGAAAAATTTCCCTTTTTAACCGAGGGAAAAGGACAGCACAAAACTGCAAAGCAAGGAGTTGAAACGACTGACTTAAAACGTGTAACTGGCGTAACCCTTGTTCCCGAGCCTCCAGTTGTTCATGAGCCTGGACCTGGACTAGAGGAAGCCGAAGGTGTTACAAGAATAGACAGTTTGGCATTTATTACAAACACCTTTTTAAAAGGATCTTGCCTTCTGCGACAATCCAAGAATCCAAACGACATAATTGAAACAAGACAACGACAAAACTTACTTGACCGCGAAGTCATTTTGACTCAGCAAAGTCTAAATCTCTCCCTGCGTGGAAACAAAGCCAAATATACCGAACATCCCTTGACAACAAACGTCAGTGGAAGAAAAGGCACGCGCATAGTCGCGTCAAGAAAGTAAGCTTTGAAAATGACTCATTAACGTAGACTAGACTAGTATTTTGTGACCATCAACCAGGGGTGCTCAACCTCTTGCTACGATGGCCGCATCGCAGATTCTTATTTCACCAACGGCCGCCATTTACCTGCTTATTTTTGTTTTAAAATTACTGATGTAAAGAAATTAGTTTACCATCTAATGGCGCCGAAAAAAAAACAGATTAATTTCTAGTTCGGTGCACAGATTGAGCTGCATAGTATGAAGATCAGTCATTTTAATTTACAATCCTTTTTTAAGTGTTTGTGATGTCATAATCTGTATTGTGATGCTTGTGGAACCTGTTTTGTTCGCATTGTTTGCACACAATAGGCGAACAAAAAGTCCGACTCATATAGTGACCAGGCTGGTAACACCCTTTTTAGTACCACAAAAACTGTTTAGAGCAGTAAAAAATCAAAATATTTAGCAAAAGAGTTGTATTTACGTCACTGGCGCAAGTACATATATTTTAATAAACATGTTCACGGCCGCAGGTTGTGTACCCTGCCAAAAACGGTTAAATTGCGTCACTGTATTCTTTGTGGCGTAATACTGAGTTCATGTACAATAAATGCTTTCGTTCAGGCATAAGTTGTTGGAGAAAAATTGGGCGGGGTTTTCAACAAAAAATAACTGCATTTTTGGTATCTTTCTGAGCAATATAAACTGTACTTCACGGATTTCGCTAGCTGTGTGAGAATTATTGTGATGAAACAATAGTTGCCGTAATTTACAATCCCCTTTTGTTATTAAGCAAATGCAACTCAATGACATCCATGGAAGAAAGGATGACAAAATGTACAAAACAAACCCGTCGATCAAACTCAGCAGCCCCTACCAGAAAATCAGCCGCACTACGAAAACCAAGTGCGAAAAAACATGTCTGTCTTCTAGCCTGCATTCGGCCAAACAATCTTGAAGAAGAAAAGGAGTTGTTCATGAAGTCACATTACACTTACAACCCGCAGTTCAAATACGATTACACGCTTGGTGACGCTGTACGAGCACGGTACAGTAAACCATCTACAACCTATTTGCCACAGGTAAGTCGTTTGGAAACGTAACGTAATTACGGTAAATGTAATGGATCTTGTAGCTTTAACTGTGGAAAAAGTAAATATATCGACTAGGAAGATTGTAAAAAGGTAAATATGTTTTCAAATATTTGTTTCAAAGGGTTAAAACGGGTTTCAACGGTTTCCACAATTACAAGTCCATGGCAACAAAAAACAAAGACAAAGCTTGTGTTTAGATAACCACCGTCGTTGTGTAAAGTCAAACATCGCTCAATGGGTTGGTGAAACAATGGAGCCGGTAGAATTAACGCTATTATTTCCAGGTCGAACACGTTTGGCTTTGTTTCGTTGTGTAGTCGTTGAAATACAACGCTTGAAGTCAAACGGGTTGAACTTTTTCGTGTGTTATCACTTAATTGTGAAAAAACGTTTCTAGGTCATTTATCCACCTTTACCCTAAGTCAAGAACCACTTCAACGGTAAAAGAAACGTTATGTGTTGCAGACCTTGTCATGTCTGTCCTGCTGACTATCTACGCTGTTTTGCGACTTTACATTTGTTTCACCACGTGGTGCACTTTGCGATTTACTGGCAACAAAATGTACGTGCTTGCAACACGTGTCAGTCAAAATTAAGCCTTTCATAGGCTCGACCAAATCGAGAGGCTTGCAAAATAGATTTGTAATAATCTTTCGTTTTGTTGTGTGCCTTGTGCGCACAAACACATAACGAAATCTCTTTTATTTAGCCGGTCACAGCTTGCAAACGTCCCTTAGCCCACAGAGATTGATGGTCTGTATCTGTTGTTATGCATTAAGGCCATTGCGATAATGAAAAGAGTCCTGCAACGTTACGGGTGTTACGAGAAGTTTGAATGGGCAACTGGTGGACAACTGCTGACCAGAACCCAGGTATGGAACACGGTCAAAAGATATCTTGAGCGAGAGGGGTTCGCTGGGGAAGTGGTTGTTAACATCAGTAATGACATCATCGCCAGAGGAGCTATGACGATCAACGGTGGAAGACCCACTTTAAGCATTCGTGAAACGGCAGCAAAGAAGTTATGGGTTGAAGGATTGCTTAGACACGAAATAGGTTTGTAAAATATATTAGAGAAATGTAGGATTTATCAGCCATTAACTGCAAGCTTAGTAAAATATACCAAAAACATGTCATTGAAATATTATGATCTACAATCCATAAGTATAGATTTAACTGAAGGCAAAACATATTGCCTGTAGGCGAGACACAATGTGTCTGCATTTAGATAACAAAAAAATGATTCAAACGCATATAAACTTACACACGTGATAGATGGGTTGTTCCTCGTAAATTTGGACACAGTTGACCCGCGGTGCTGGTCCACCCACAGACCTAATATGCGACATTAAAAAGAGAATTACCAAAGTATGCATATCTCAGGAGTTGCATACTTTGTTTGACATCGTATTGTTTCCAAGCATTTCGTAAGTGATTGTTGGATTCGTTAGGCAAGGAATGACAGATGTTGTATCGATAACCAAAAAAAGTATGTTACAGCCCTCAGATACTCAGATTAAATCACCAAGAGATTGGAGGTTTTGGCGTAAAATAAACTCGTCAAACGACACTTGGGTCCCACATACATCCGGCAAAACGTTGTTGTTGGGCGTTTTAGGGCCATTAAATTGTTTTTTTTTATTTATTTTTTCACGGGGTTCGAACCCAGGACACTCCCGGGGACGAATCCCGATCAAGTTTTTGTGTGTCTGTATATGGGTCAGGCGCGCCAGGCCATTCGTCCAAGTTCCTGCCTCTCATCAAATGGTTATTGTCCGTTTGCCTTGGGTATTTGTTGCTCTTGCGCCACTACAGTTGACTTTTTAGTTTGTCAGTGTTTGTGATACTACTTTTTTTAGAAATTGTTTTAAAACCAAGTTCGTACATAAATATCCCGACTAAAGCAATCTTATTCCTGCAATGGAGATTTCGTTTTTCGAAGGAATCTTATTGTATTTTGAATTTAAATCTTCTCTTCTTCTTATCTGCGTAATACAGAACATGCTGTAAAATAACATGAACAAGAAGTTTTGTAAAAGTTGGGTTGAACCTTACAAATGCATTTGGTTTTTGTCACCATTTTTTGAATTTGAAATGCTCGCATCATTATATATTCGCACATTTACTTGTGTGCGGGACCCATTCGTTTGTGCCTGCAAGAATAATTATGTTGGTAAATGCCTTGTAGTAATGGAGATCCGAATATTTTTTTAAATATATGACCACAAAAATAATCAGTACATGACAATAACGTTTGCGATTAATTATTTTTCTCTTATATATAGACTGGACGTGGTGTGTATAAATCAACAATATAAGTCATACGGTATATTTTTTGTTTCAATTTGTTTTCTGTTATGATTACTTGGTGTAAAACAAGCTAATATTGCAAAAAACTAGGTGTGAAAATTAAGAAAATTGGGTTGAATATGCAGTCCGTTCTCTTTACTGATCTGTTGTTTGTAGGAACGCACCATCTCCGTTTCCACAACAACCGTCAGCAAGTGTGGCACAACTCAAAAACCCGAAGACAGATGGGTTTAAAACCAGCAAACCCAACTGAGGAAGGTTTAGCAAGTTTACACAGCGTTTTATTGCGAAAGTATGTTTTTGTATGTTTGTTTTTTCGAAACAAAATATTTTTTCTTCATCCCTTTTGGTCAAGCAGAGTGTTTTTTATTCTACATTTTCATGCGTGGGTGATAGGTGAGAAGTTGGTTCCCGTGAATAGAATTTACTTTGGCTGGAACACTGCAAATCATTCGCAAGCATTTCGAATTTCATATTTATACTTGCCCTTTTTTCTATTTTCTACTAATTTCCTAAGCTAAACGAAAAGCTATCCCATTTACATGTAAACTTGAATGTTTGTCCATAGGTTTTGGGTGGCGGAATGTAAAGTCAGGCCCAAACCTAAGCCTGATCCGGCGAGTCAATTAAACTATAATTCATTCACTGTTTGCCTGATCGTTAAGGGACCCTTCGTTATGGAGATCTGCTGTCTTGTACTACACGGTATGTCGAGCAGCCGAATTGTCATTTTGCGAACTGTTTCATGATTTGGGTCAATACGTAGAAGATGCTGAGGTTCGATGGGATTACTGCATAAGAACGAAACGTGGACAAACCGATACATCAAAACCGGGTAAGTCAGGGTATTTAAACCTTTTTTCTTACGTTTCCCACGTGGCAGATTTAAAGCAAAAAAAGATCTTCAATACAGACGTCCGAAATATTTTTTTTTACCCCAAAATGTATCAGATATTACAATTTCCTCACTCGATTATCTTCCCTAAATTATAATAAAAAGTACAGATGTATAATGTATTGTTTACGTTCTTTTATTTTACCTACTGCGGGTTAGTTTCGAAGTTTTTAGCCCAGAAGGGGGAGACCAAACTAATTCAATTTTTCTAAAATTTTCTTTCACCCGTTGGTATAGCGGTTCACAATCAGGTCCCCAAAACAAAACCAAATGTGTGTCTGAGCGACTATAGGGTGAGGCCAGGCTATGGCTTATACAGCATTACAATAATATGTTCTTGTTGTAGGGTGTTTTTGCAAAGACCAAGTTTACCTCACCGGTTTGCTTCCTTTGCTCCAGCTTCGCAAAACTCTCGATTTTCATATGCTTAGCGCGATGGGGAAAATCTCCTACGAGGATATAGAAATGTTACGACCTCACTTTAATCCGGAGCGGACAAAAATTCCTAGTTTCATGCAGGATTTAAACGAATACAGAAGACATTTAGATTTTGTTGTTGAAGTAAATGGTTTAGAAGAATGGTTACAAGTCGGTTCATCTGTCGAACAAATCGATGCTCGACAAAGTAGCCTACCTTAAAGTCATTAACGGTACTGCCCGGAGAAAACAGTTCTTAGTCAAATCTACATTCCTTGTTGGTACTTTGATCGTATGACGATCTAATAAAGAACTATTTTTGTAATGTTGCGGTTTGTTTATTTCGTTATACAGCAGTGCATTTGTTTATTTTTCTATGTTAGTCGTCTATTTCAACTGAATGGTAGGATTCGCAAAACTTTCATGAGTTATAGACAGGGTTGCCATACCGTCCTTATTTCTAAGATTTGTCCTTATTTTGAACGGTAGTGTCTTAGAAAAGTTCAATGTCCTTATTTCTAAGAAATGTCCTTATTTTTGACTTGAATGAATATTTTCATACTGGGATCAGCCCTGAAGCGTCGATTCAGACCTGCGATCACGGCATACTTATCGATAATTCACAGTACGCCAGGCCTATTAAAGGCATAATACCGAATCAGCTGGTCTCCCAAGCATTCACATATGGCAAGGCAAAGGCTTTGCAGCATACAAGGCAGGCAACGGTGATTGTGATCCGACTTTCGGCGGAGCGCGAGTCCCGGAAAGACTCCTGTCGTGGGTTCGAATCCCACCGCAGGCTAGATTTTTCTTGCCTTGCCATATGTGAATGCTTGGGAGACCAGCTGATTCGGTATTATGCCTTTAATAGGTCTGGCGTACTATTTTTGACTTGAGTCCTTGTTTTGTCTTATTTTCAACAATTACAAGTCAAAACCATGCTACTAGTAAACGTAAAACGAGACGTTAGCGGTCGTGAGATGCGCAATGTGTTTACTACGAGCAAGGAGTTGCTGAAACAGAATGTTTCTGGCCAAAATATTGCATATTATATGTCGGGGGGCGTATAAATGCAAAGATTTGTTAAAAAAACGTTGGTTTCGTTTCGTTTTAAAATTTAATTTTTCGGTTGTCCTTATTTTTGGATTCAAGTCGATGGCAACCCTGGTTATAGAGCACTTTTACGTTTGTTCTCACACCCTTCGATCCCAGTCCTTTTTTGGTAAAATAACATTATTATTCCACAGAGGAAAAATGGCACTAATTTCTAAATCAAAATAAACCTACATTTAGAGCTGGAGTTGGGTTTTAAATTATTTGAACGGCAAGTAAAAACACACAAAAAAGTAAAGAACAAATAAGTACAAAAATAAAAGTGAAGAGTATTTAACTTTCACAGTACACTCTTCACGTTCCCCGGTTTAAAAACGCTGGTTTAGAGCAATATATGATCTCCACTGAAAGCCCAAGAAACCCGGAAAAAAAGCTTTTTTTTCCTCAGGGTTGATATCAAACATACCTGTGGCAGGTAAAGTTGCATCATAGATACTATACATACCAGCAGTTGCAGCAAGTAGCCTACTTCGCCGAATGTGACGTAACAATTCCCTTTTTCTGGTAAACAATTATTTTGTTGCGAAAGCCAGTGTTGCTATGTTGAAGAAAATAAATTTATTGATGCTTTTGGAAGAATTTCGAATTTATTGTGCACACGAAAAAAAGTTATGTGGCCCTCGCTTGAGGTCCGAAATTGGCTATACGACCCACCGACGAAAAATATTGCACACCTAATACGGATCTTGTACCACCTGACTACTTTTTCTATAGCTGCGTAGGCTACCACTTAACTCCTGTTTGAATTGACCAGACTAGCACATTTCTGAAACCAGCAAGGTTAGCGAATTTCAGAGGAATGTCCAAAACACGAGTTTCGTTCCAAACCAGGGCTGATTTGGGTCAGTTGAGTTACAATTTTTTCAGTTGTGTTACAATTCCTTCTTTATGAAATTTTTGATTACTAAATGTAGACAAACAAAAATGACTGGGATCAGCCCTGCTTCGATCATGCACGACCAGCAAGCACGGCACACTTGTTTCTAAATCATTCATAGTAAGCCGGGCGACACCACAAGTATTTCCACACGGAAAGACGTAACTTAAAAAGCCTGCGGTGGGATTCGAATCTGCGACACGAGCCTTTCCGGGACTATCGCGCTCTACCACCCGAGGCATTACACAGGCTTGTGATTCGACCTTCGACGTGCGCACTGCTGAGCCTGTGTCGCTGAGCTGCTGAGCCTAAGCCGCGAGTCCCGGAAACATGGGCGCCGCCACGTAGGGGCAAGAGGGGGCACTTGCCTAGATTTTTCGAACCTTTGTAAGATTTTTCGAACCTATGGCCCGAGGCATACACACAGCTTCAACGGTATATTTAAATGGACCGCAAATACATGAAATAATGCCAATTACCGTTGTAAAAAATACTTTTGCAATAACCTCTTTCTATTTCACTAAAACGGGTTAAATGTTTGACCAACGAACTGGAATTAATTTGGTTTTACAATTGGTTATTCTGCTAGCGTTATAAATCAGATTAAACTAGAAGGGTGGCTTAGCACATATTTCCCTTGCATATACACCAGTGGCGTATCCAAGGGGGGGTTTTGGGGGTCCGGACCCCCCCCCCCCTTTTCAAAAATTTGTGCGTAAATTAAATAGGCTAAAATCGTTCCGTTTACCACTGAGTGATAACAGGGAGTCGTTATCTCAAAGACGCGAGCCTTCAATCTCTTGTATTCGCTTGTTATCTAATCGCCAATTGTGACGTAACAAGGGTTTAATAAGGAGGTTTATGCGCTAACAATCGGAAAGTTACGTTCCGACTAGGACGCTGGTAACAGTTTCTTGCTAAGTGGTAACTGCACTAAGTGCAACATATCAAACTGTTTTTGCATTTGAACAATGTAAAAGTGTTAAAAACGTGTAATGTTGTGTTGCTTTGATCCGCCAAACACGTAATAGTTTGTCAAAAACATTAGATCGATGTAAATCGAGTTATGTTATTAGGGTAATTTGTTACTTGCCAGACACAATTTATGCCTTCTGCAGTTACCACCTTTAGTGCATTCGTGACTTTGCGCAACTTAACAGTAGGATTACCGCTTCAGCAAGAGATTTAGATGTTTACAAATTGGACCCTGTTTTTTTAAGCAACGATTTTGATTACCTGACAGTCACGCTTATTTTGCAGCTGCAGTTTGGCTGAGTAAGCTAGATAGCAGCGGCGAACAAAAAACTACCAAGCGTTCGCTAAAATTACCTGTTCTTTCTGTCAATTAGATGGGTAGAGAAACCGCCAATTTCGGAAAAAGTGCTTTGCCGCATAACGTGTCGTTTTGAACGACGTATGACGTCATAATGACGTCATTAGGGATTTCCCCCCAAAAAATTGTTGGACCCCTCCCTTTAAAAATTTCTGGATACGCCCCTGATATACACTATAACTTATTTTGAAACATTAATATATTTCCTACACTTATTTTATATTGAGTCCCATATCATCCACTGTCTTTTATAAGCTTGGTTGTTTCTGCAAGCAGAAACTCATGGGTCCCCCACACATGCAAAGTTGTAAATAATGCATTTCAAGAGATAACAATAAGAAAGTTTGGTATTGTAAGGTCAAACACAGTGATCGGTACTGTGCATAAATAAATATGCTATAAGGAGTACAAACTAATACATTTTTGAAAATTTTCCTATTTTATGGTCTATCTGAGAAAAAAGTGTTAAATAGTGAGAAATAGGCTAAAACACAAGAATCAGCTCCTATTAATGGCGAATTAAACATGATGGTAGGGGGTTAGTGGAGTAAATGATAGAGCTACAGGGTTGAACACAAGAATCAACACCTATAAATGGTACACTCTACAAGCTGTCCAAATTTCATTTAATTCAGACATTGTTCAAAAAATAAACCATTTTGGGGGGCTAGTGGGGTAAATGCTGGGGCAACAGGGTAAAACACAACATTTTACACCTATAAATGGCACACTCTACAAGCTATCTAAATTTCATTCAATTCTGACATTGTTTAAAAAATTGACCCATTTTGGGGGGCTAGTGGGGTACAGGGTTGAACATAACAAACAACAACTATTAGTAGCACACTCTATAAGCTGTCTAAATTTCATCCAATTCGGACAATGTTTAAAAAATTGACCCATTTTGGGGGGCTAGTGGGGTAAATGTTGGGGTACAGGGTTGAACATAACAAACAACAACAACTATTAGTAGCACACTCTATAAGCTGTCCAAATTTCATCCAATTCGGACAATGTTTAAAAAATTCACCCTTTTTATAGGGCTACAGCCTACAGGGTTAAACACACTAATTGACACCTATAAATGACAAATTCTACAAGCTGTCCAAATTTCATCTAATTCTGACACCGTTTAAAAAACTAATCCATTTTAGGGGTTCGTGGGGTAACTGATGGGGTTCAACACCCAAAAGTATGATATATGAAATCACAATGACCCAATCAACAGTCATGTAAACTTTAATCTAATTCAGACAATGTTTAAAATTCTAAAACCTGATCGGGATTCGTCCCCGGGAGAGTCCTGGGTTCGAACCCCGTGAAAAAATAAATAAAATACGGCTATTACCACCCCTCTAACTGGCATGTGCAAAAATGCCCACCAAGTAATGCACAAACACAAGTAGCATATGTTCTGTTGCCTTTGTTATACCATTCCATCACAGAAATTTTTAATTTGTGGTGTGCAGCAACATACAAAAACGTTTTACACTTTGGGGGCTAGTGGGGTAAATATTGGGGCTACAGCCTACAGGGTAAAACACAACAATCGATGCCCTAAAATGGCACAATGAACAAACTATCCAAATTTCATCCAAATCGGACATTCTTTAAAATTTACCCATTTTAGGGGGCTAGTGGGGTAAATACTGGGGCTATCGACCCAAACAAAACAAATGGCACATCTACATTACTACATCTACCATCTGTGAAAATTTCATGCAAATCCATCAAACATTTCATGCCTAAACGAGGTGGACAAACTTTTGGCAGAAGAAAAAAAAGAATAAAAAAAACTTCCCTTCAGGAAAGGGGACCCATAATAATTAATGTCTTGATAGGAATTAAAGTGCATTTAGCAATTTCTGCATTGTGAAAACAAAACCTGATCTTTTTTGAATTTGTATCACTGCATACCTTCGGGAAATAAATGTACTAACAAAAATAAAAGTCAACAAATACAAATCAAAGTAATACACTTTAAACAGTCACATTTGGATCATAAATTTCCATGCTCTGCCATCTAAGTTCTAATGGCTTCTGGCATATCCAGTGTGTCAATCTCATCCCTAATGTGGTCAATATAATTTAGAATTTCAACAACACGAGTTCTGTTTCTGCTACACTCAGTAGTGTGAATTTTCTTCATTAAAGCTGAAATCCAACCTCCACTTCGTGTCACTATTTCATCCTCGCGATTGTCAATTTTCACTAGATGAACATCATGCGAGGCACCAATGGCATTCACAATTGTGTCTTTGTCTACAAAAAGCTTAAAACAAGATACTTTTGAAATACTGCATTTGTCAATCATGACTCCTGTTTTCTACGACTATAGCATTTGTAAAACTGGTTGGCTCAATATTTGACATTTGGAACTAAAACATTAACTGAACATAAACCACAAAATTTGAAAATGCTCTGCTTCTGTACTGTTTATTGACCTATATGTTTATTGTCAGACATAGTTTTACAAGACTTTAGTGACAAATAACAATAAATACCATTCGCAAATCTTCCGGTAGTTCTTCATCAAGTTCATTTTTGACAACTTTTTCCAGAACCAACATGCAAGTCTCCAAAAGCTTCTCATTGTGAGAATTTTCGAGGTCTCGAAGTTGTGTAATTCTGAGCATTGGCTAAGTAAAGGATAATCTCACCCAGAAACATTTTCAAAAAGACAAACAAATTAATTAGATATTTTATACATACAGATATGTGTTTACAGGCATTAACATATTTAGTATGTTTGAAGGATACAGCCCTTGCACACTTTCCACAAATAATGACATGAGGTCAGTTAGGTTTCTTTCAAAATCCTTTATAGTTTCTTCCAGTTGATCAACCAGTTGCATTTCAAGTCCCATTATAACATCCCAGAGTTTATTTACCTTAGAATGGTATTCAGTAACCTGTGTTTGATGGAAAATTAAACTGTTGTCAAATGCACTATTTTATCAGCTACAATTTTCAAATACCTTGTCCTCAATAAAGGTTGGATCACTGCTGGAAAGAAGGTCCATAAACAACTGTAAAACAGTATGCAATATATTGATTATGTATCGCAAACTAACAGTCCCAACTTTAAAAACACCATTTCAAACAATTAATATAATGGTGTTTTACTTTTTTTGTTAATTAATATAATGGTTTTATTTTTTTGTTACTTAAATAAAACGTTTTTCTTTTAATAAAGTGGATCCGTTAGTTAAAAAATAATTTTGCTTTACTTTGTCATGCCTGCTGCTTGGATTGAAATGACATAAATAATAGGCATTTTTAATATGAGGCAATCAACAACAGTATTTTGGGGTTTTTAAAAAAGGTAAAAATGTCTGCCTGAAAATCTAAAAAGCAACACAGACACAGACCAATTTAGAACTTACATTGTGGGAAAGGTAAAACAGATCGTGCTTAAATGTGTTATGCAATAAGTATATGGTGACCTGCAATCACCTCTCTTCATTTTGTGTTAGGTCACAGACAACTATTCAGTAACTTTTTAATGCACTTATGGTGCGTTATATTGTTTTACAAGTTCATTTTGAATATAACAACTGTAAATGCATAGGCGTACTTTTTATTGAAAACATACAACATTTTTTTCTATACATTGCAAAAGATTGTATGACCAACTAAAAGTACAACAGTTGTGGGGCAACTAATGAAGTATTGGATCCCAAACAACATGGTGCTGCCTGAATACACTCTTGTTTATGAGTAAACTGGGTATTTTTACTCCCATGGCACTTCTCATGGTACAGAGTGAAAGGTACAACAGTATTATTTTCACACATATAAAGGAAGAGTGTAGGAAAGAATCACTTGGCAGATTGGACTAGATTTTTTCTAAAAACAATACAGCATCTACAATTGTTAAAAATGTCTGGGCATTTATAGGTGTATTTCTGACCTCAAGAACCTGTAGACCAGCGGTTCCCAACCTTTCTAGTGCGGTGACCCCTTGATAACATTTGCGAAGTTGCGGTGACCCCAAGGATAAAATTAATAGGATATATAGTAAAATTGACTTCTAAATATTCAAAAATTTATTCCTTGCTATACTTTCACTTCCTAATACTTGTCTTCGGTGCATCAAGGCAGTCTTTAGTTGACTGTTATTAATTAGAGAATATGGGGCTAGTGGGGTAAATACTGGGGTTGTCATGACAAACGAAGCAGATGGCACATCTACATAACTATATCTACTATCTGTGAAAGTTTCATCCAAATCCACCAAACATTTCATGGCAAAATGGGGTGGACAAACTTCAGGGAAGAAAAAAAAAAGAAAAGAAAAAAAAAGAAAGAAATCGAGTAAAATCAAAATGTGTCCCCTTCAGGGAAGGGGACCCATAATTACCGAGAGAATACAACACAAGTTGACTGGTGCGGACTTGGTAATTATTAAGTAATGCAGTATAATTATGTAATAATAATTTTTTTGTGAGAACAATTAAGTCTTTTTAATTGAAGATCCACCCCTTTTTCTATTTAACGAACAATGGCGGGAAGGAATGTTGAGAACTATTCTTTTGTTATTTGTTAAATAAACTTTAGACCAGGGGTTACCAAACTTTTGTTTACGTCGGGGCGGACAAGATCAAAAATGTCTTGCGAGGGCCATATAGGTTGCAAGCCCTATCACAGCGCTATTCCACACAGTGGTCCACGAAGCGTCTTTTCCGGGACCAACAAGAATTTTTTTCATAGTCAGATTGTGCAACTGTAGATAATAAAATTGTGTTGAAAATTATAGAATCTCTTATATGTCGTTGCTTTTTAAACATGTACATTAACACTACTCTTGCAGGCTGGATCCGGCTCGTCCATGACCTGAAACGAGTTGGAAACCACAGGCTTAGGTGACCCCAGGCAAATTGTCAGGCGACCCCAGTTGGGGTCGCGACCCACAGGTTGGGAACTGCTGCTGTAGACAAACCAAATGAATATTTGGGGGGTAAAAAGTAGATGCATTTAACCAACCTAAAAAAAAAATTTTTTGCACATTATGCAGTCTACCAATCTAAAAGCCTAAAACCCATCTACGTTGAGAAGTACATTTAGTTGTTTATTTTGGGGGACTATAAAATGAATCAAAATTACTAAAAAAAACTCAATACCTTTTTTTTGTAAAGTTCAAACTCATCAATGTATTTGGTGCCAGCAGCTTTGTTATCATTTTTTGCATCTTCAACACACCCATAAAATTCCTCTAATTCATGTGTACGCTTGTCATATTCTTGAATGCCATATTCAAAAATTTTATGGCAAACATCCAAAAACTTGTCTTTAAATTCCTATTAAGGATTTACAACATTATTTGCTGTCGGTGAATCATTTAGGACAGTGGTTTCCAACCAGGGCCCATGGCCCCCCAGGGGGGGCACGAGCTGTGTTCCGGGGGGCCACGAGTGTAGATTCACTAAAAACACCCACTAAAAGCGATTTTCTTTCTAACTTTTTTTCCTAATTCAATCGACTATTTGTCTATATTGAGGTTTTTCACGATTGCGGATTCTTGGTTACTCTATTCGACCTGTTTAAAGCCGAAACTAGTACCGAATTCCAACACGAGATTGCCTTTTACATTTTACAAGGGGTCCACAGGTCATTCAGGGTTAGTTAAAGGGGGCCACGAGGCCAAAAAGTGACTTTTAGGGGGCCACGATCCACCAAAGGTTGGGAACCACTGATTTAGGACATCATTCACCTTCAACATGTCCTGTATGCCTGGCAACATTTCTAATTTTTTCCCTTCTGGATCTTCTTTGTACAGTGCCACAAACAAAAAGTCATCATCCAGATTTTCAACATAGGCATCCTGAAAACAAAATCCAACTTTGTTGAGGGTTTATCATAACATTGACAATTGAAAATTTACCACATGTTTTTGTTTTTCTGTTTCAATTTTTCTCTGGTTATCCTGTTCAACTTTTGCTTGTTTTTCATTGTGCATCAATTCACCAAGTTTGTTTTCATACAAACTGTGGGCTTTGTTTCTCTTAAAATATTGGTTGTGAATTATGTAGTTTAAAAGGCTTAAGCTAAGTAAAATATGTACCGTTTCTTCATCAATCAGACGGAAGTCCAAGTAAACCAAATGTGAAAGATAGGCAACTGTAAACAGTTTATATGCAGGGTCATCACAGACAGGATTTCCAGTTAAGTTCATGGTTCGCAAATCCTCAAATCTTCGAAGGTAGATAAGCTGTAATAATTATTAATGAGTCGAAGGAACACTTTTCTATACTCTAGTTTTCACAAGTTACATTTTCCAACTGATCAATTTTATTGTTGCCCACAGACAAAACATGCAAAAGAGGAAGAGCATCCATATTTTCCAGTCGTGAAATGCGGTTGTTAAACAATGTTAAGTCCTCAAGTTTTGTAAGGTTTTCAAGGCCTTCTATGATCTCAATGTTGTTGAATGAAAGATCTTTAAATCACACAAAAATACATTAAACCAATGAAAGATCAATCTCATCATTAAAGTTGCATGCAGTTTACCTAGCCACCTTAAGTTAACTAGTGCATCTAGTCCTTCAATTTTTTCAATGATGTTATTGTCCAACTGTAGTTTTGTGAGTTTGACAAATTGCCAGAGATTGTCAATCTTTAGAACATCTGTAGAAAAAAACATTGCATCTTACACAAATTTAAGCAGCTAAACATCATGTCCTTACTTCTGAAGTCCAGTCTCAGACTTAAAACATCAGAGTAATCTAATCCTTCTTGTTTAGCAATCTTTCCAGCTTCTTCCTTGGGCCCTTGGTCTTCAACAGCCTTTTTGAGCATTTCATCGTCAATTACAGAAGGTTCCACAGTGTCATATAAACGGCTCATTTTGCTTAAAGGGGCACCTTTTATTTAATGCAGTTTTTAAAGTATGGTTTGGTTCCGGTTACATATTATAAAGTTCACAACCTACCACTAAAAAAATAAAATAATATTACAGACAGATGTATTTTTCAAAATTGAAGCTGGTTTGGAATTAAATTCACACATAACTGTAGTTTTCGATAACAAAGAAACTAAACCTTGTATACCTTTGGTTCACAACAACCACTTTTGTTTGAATGAAATAATCTAGTCTGACCTCAAAAATATCTAGAATCATCCAAATTGAAAAATAAAACATCCATAAATATATCTTGACATAAAGTAATTCAATTTTACAATATATTAGCCAAACAATAACACATATGAAGGTTTTTGATATAAACTGCCTTATATTAGATGTTAAAGAAGCTTACTTCTTCCTCATCTTCACTCTCTATTTTTGCTGCATTTATAATGTTGAGGCTTTTGTGGTGGTCTGGGTGAAACTTTTGCAGGCTTGTACTGTTTCTGTGGTCTTTACAATCGTTAAAGGGACTGTCTAGATTTATAGCCATTATTTAGATCCAAAATTTTACATCTAGGCTTAAACAAAACTATCTAACTCTTGCTATATAATATGTAGAGTGGCGGCCCAGATTCCGAAAGCCAAATTGTAATTCACGCGTGACTGTTGCCATGGTTTTTATTGTCGTATATTCACACAACCGTTTGTAGCACTAACTAAAATATTCCCATTCGGCTGAATTTATTTTGCAAACATTTTTTGAGACTCGACTATCTTTTGCCAAGAGGACAAAAAGTAGCCTTTGCAGTCAAAAATTCGTAAACCAGGGGTGCACAAGCTGCGGCCGAGTAGACGAACTTACACGGCTGTGAGCATGTGTTTTAAAATATATGTATCGACGGCTGTAAATTTAATAAAACGCTTTCGATTGACATTTGGCTTGAAAGGTGCCATACCGTACAGTCGTACAAGTAGAAATTAATCTGGATTTTTATGGCGCCAATGGATGGGAGTTAACAAATCGCTTTTCTTCACAGCACTAATTTATGTACAAAACGGACACCGTTGGTACATACTGGACTTGCGTTAGTTTCAACACCGAAAATAAGGGCACACTACTGCTAAAGGCACTCAGCATCTACGTTAGTAGTTCTACCACCTGTTTCACTGGACTACCAAATTAGTCGATTTATTTATTGTTTTTTCAATTACCAATAAATTTTCAATAAATTAAGTTTCAAACCGAACTTGTCTATGCCATAAAGCTGCTGTGTTTCAACCTAAGCTCTACTTATAATGTTGAACTGGTATGTATTTTATACAGGCTAAACATATGTAACAAATGTTTACAGGATGGAATTCTAAGCCTCATAATAGTAACTGTGACCAACATCTTTCAGTGTTTTTCCAGGATTGTTTTATCATATCATAGTGAAGCTTTCAAGCAAACAAAGTTTATTTTTACCAACATATGAATTTGAGATTGAGTATATTGTTGGTATATATTTGTTGGCTCCAATTTCATAAATAGATAGCACTATTTCACAATGAATCAAAAACTAGTTATGATCAATAGCTTTTACCAAAACATAAACACACAGATATGCAGTTATATTGCCATAAATATACAAGACTGTATAGAGCAAAATCATTTGACAATTTTCATGAAAGAAGAACAAATTCAATATGTACACACAATAAATGCATTTTAAAGAAAAATACAAATGCAGCATCAAATCACACTCTACCGATGTGATCAGTGTTTTACCTCAAAACCATGAGATTTACACATTATCACCAAACTGGCTGTCTCATTGACAAAGCTACTTCATACAAATCACACCAAAATCAGTACAAAATAAGGCATTTACTATTTTTACTATAAAACAGTTAAATCAAGCTTAATTGCAAATACTAATGTTGATGTTGCAGAAGAGACAAATAATTAAGGATCATCTTGACGTAATAACAATAGTTGCAAGCAATTATTGCTGCATTTTCAGTTCAATGAACGTCATTGTTAATATTTACCCAACCAGACTTTTGTCTTTAAAACAGTTAATAAAGATGGTATTGTTAATAACTGGTGAAGTACATGGTGAGTGAAAGTGCTTAAATATCAAATGCCTTGTTATGTGAATAAAAATTATCATTGTCAAGTTTACAATAAATTGAGGCACAATTTGCACCAAAATCTTCAACCATAGAAATACATTTTAAAGAAAACCATGTGTAAAATATGGACTATTAAGTATAGCACAGTTTTCACAAAGTCGGTAAAATGACAATGAATCTGCAATTATTATGAAAACTGTTGTTAACTGGAATAATGCTGGTTGTGCTAGCGTTCCTCTGTGGAAGTTTTGCAAGCACCGCAAAAAAGCCAGCAACTTTAACAAGGCTAAAGATTTTTGCAGCAACCTTGAGACTTGTTTACATTTTCATTTGTTGGTGGAAGAACAATATCGACTGGTTGGCTGTTCACTTGTGGATCATCATTGTGAGAATCATTGATTTGTTTTTGAGACACAATGCGGTAGATTTCTTCAAATAAAAATGAAACAGTCACAAATTCTGCCAGACACCACATAGCAGACAAACAAGTTACACTGCCATATAGGCATGATAAATCACTGTAGACCAGGGGTGGGCATTTATTTTTTCTTTGAGTCAGTCATAAGGCAAACAGAAAATATGGTTTATGGCAGGGCTAAAAGTGACCTTGATATCAAAAGTATTTAATGTGACAAGAGTACATGTACCAACTAAGCAATTATTTTTGTATCTTTTTATGTTGTACATGCACAAATATTTAAAAACATACTCTCCATCCACCAAGAATTTAGTCGCTAGGTTTAACCTAGCAATTGTTTTTCAAAGCCTGTTTTAAAACAGGCAAAACTTATCAGATAGAACAACAAACCAAGACAAATCGAAAAAAACAGATTGTGCTAATGTATTATAAATTGTTTCTTACTGTGTTTCTATGTTTTCAATGTCTGTCATATTGTAAAACTGTGACATTGAATTATACAGAATATATAAGTCTCTTGAGTTCTTCTTTAATTTTTCACAAGTAACAATGAAGACAATTGTTTGTGCACAATTAATACTTTTTAGTTTGCTTGTGATATAAGAAACTGTATTTGGATGCGTTTTTTTTCTATTCATTATAATCCTGCAAAACTGGGTGAAATTAATCCAACATGTTGTTGTGGGTGGTTTACTTAAGATTTTATTTCATACATTTGAGCAAAAAAAGACCGCTATAAATGATAAATTGTACTACCCTAATTCAACTTTTGGGAAAGATGAAAAACTGATTACAATTTGCAATGCAGTGATTTCGTGAGAGCAACATAATAAGTCTAAATCACAATCAACATGTCTCCATAAACGTTTTTGTCTTATATGCAGGGTTTCCATTGACATGGAGCCCAAAATAAGGACAACCGAAAAATTAATTTTTTTATGCCAGTAAAAACAAAAGTTTTTAAACAGAATTTTTGCATTTATATGAGCCATGACATATCAAATGCCATATTTATTGCCAGAATCTGTTCCAGCAAGCCTTTGTTCATAGAAAATGTTTCGTGCATCTCATGACAGCTAAGATCTAGATTTACTTGCAGCGCAGATTTGACTTATAATTGTTGAAAATAAGCCCTGCTTATATGCCTGGGTAACAAATGTTATGAAGTGTTCTATACATCATTTTGAACCAATTTTAAATACGGTCTGAATAAAGTGACACCGGGGGTCATAGTTTGGTGACCCCTTTATTAGACAATAAAATAAACAAAACAAAAAAACAGAAAGATGACTATCCGACATATTGCAAATTTATTAATTCTGTATCCGATTTAACATTTACCACAAGCATCATTTGACCTGCTAACATGATTGTTTTTGCAAACACGAATGGGTCTCCACACACAGGTTTACAAAAATTAGTAATATGATTTAAAGCCATCTTAAACTAGAAGGGTGGCTTAGCACATTTTGTTGTTGCATTTAAACTATAACCTATTTTAAAACATTAATATATTTCCTATGCTTATTTTGTATTGGGTTCCATATTAGCCATCGTCTTTTATAACCTTAGTCGTTTCTGCAGACAAAAACTCATGGGTCCCCACACATGCAAAGTTGAAAATTATGGAATTCAAGAGATAACCATGAGAAAGTCGGGTGTTGTAAGCACTAGAGTATTTAGGGAGGGGGACAGTGTGCCATGCAAACTATAAAATTAGATTCACCCCAGATATTGTTTGAAGTATGTCCTATTTAACGTTTTAAAAAACTGACCCATTTTAGGGGGCTAGTAGGGTAACTAATTGGGTTCGACACACAAACTAAAAAATATGTAAAAACCACAATGACTCCAATCAATAGTACTGCAAAATTTCAGCCCAAACCGCCAATGTTTACATTTTTGACCACTAGAGGTGTTTTGAGCAACAACCGTTAATGTTTCTGACGTCATAGGGCTGTTAGCAAGCCCCAACCTGCCATGGCGCAAAAACGTCCACCAAGCAACCCACCAACGAGCAACATTCAACTGGTTGCCCTTGTAACACTATTGCGCCAAAGAAATCTTTCGTTTGTAGTGCCCAGTAACATACAAATACGTTTTAAACTTTAGGAGATTGTGGGGTAAATGTTAGGACTACAGGGTTGAACACAACAATCGACACCTATAAATGGCATACTATACAAGAAATCCCAATTTCAGCCAATTCTGACACGGTTTAAAAACTCACCCATTTTATGGGGCTAGCGGGGTAAATACTGGGGTTATCAACAAAAACAAAGTGGGAAACACATCTACATGAATATATCTACAATCTGTGTAAATTTCAGCCAAATCCATCAAACATTTGATGGAAAAACGAGTCGGACAAACTTCGGGGAAAAAATACCCATTTTAGGGGGCTAGCGGGGTAAATACTGGGGTTATCAACAAAAACAAAGTGGGATGCACATCTACATAACTATATCTACCATCTGTCTAAATTTCAGCCAAATCCATCAAACATTTGATGGAAAAATGAGTCGGACAAACTTCGGGGAAAAAATACCCATTTTAGGGGGCTAGCCGGGTAAATACTGGGGTTATCAACAAAATCAAAGTGGGATGCACATCTACATAACTATATCTACCATCTGTGTAAATTTTAGCTGAATCCATCAAACATTTGATAGAAAAACGAGTCGGACAAACTTCGGGGGGAAATACCCATTTTAGGGGGTTAGCGGGGTAAATACTGGGGTTATCAACAAAACCAAAGTGGGATGCACATCTACATAACTACATCTACCATCTGTGTAAATTTTAGCCAAATCCATCAAACATTTGATGGAAAAACGAGTCGGACAAACTTCGGGGAAAAAATACCCATTTTAGGGGGCTAGCGGGGTAAATACTGGGGTTATGAACAAAAACAAAGTGGGATGCACATCTACATAACTACATCTATCATCTGTGTAAATTTCATCCAAATCCATCAAGGATTTGATGGAAAAACGAGTCGGACAAACTTTGGGGAGAAGAAAAATGAAAGAAAAAAAAACAAACATTTTGAGTAAAATCAATATGTGTCCCCTTCAGGGAAGGGGACCCATAATGATAAATTCTACAAGCTGTCCAAATTTCATTTAATTCCGACACTGTTTAAAAAGCTTACCCATTTTAGGGGGTTAGTGGGGAAATTGGTGGGGTTTCACAACCAAAAGTACAAAATATCAAACCACAATGATCCAACCAACAATCACGTACAATTTTATCCAAATTAGAGATTTTATAAAAATTGCTTTTAGCAACATTCGTTAACCTTTCTGACGTCATAAGGCTGTTAACACCTCCTTTACTTCCATGTGCGAAAACGTCCACCAAGCAATGCATAAACATATGTAACATATGTTCTGTAACCTTTATTACACTATTACACCACAGAAATCTTTCAATAGTTGTGCCCAGCAACATATAAAAATGTTTTACCCTTTGGGGGGCTAGCAGGGTAAATACTGGGGTCAAACGAACAGATAGTACATCTGCATAATTATAATTGCAATCTGTGAGAGTTTCATCCCAACCCACCAGACATTTCATGCCAAAAGTGCATGGACAAACTTCACCAGATCTTTTCTATTAGATGAAGCATGTTTGTGGAGTATATGATTATGTGCTTAAATTCGATCAATATTAAGAAGTTCATTGTAACTTATGTAAAGCTTTTGCAGTGAAGTGGAAACTTATTTTTGGTGCCATTTTGCCAGAATGACAATGGTGTTTTAAATAAGGCCCCAAAATTGCTTTAATTTTTCATTGTGTAAGTTTTTTGTCTCACTTTTGGAGCAAAAACGGCAACTTCAATCAACAAAGAAAAATGACATATTGACAGCTATTTAAATTATGTGTAATCACGACAAAATTTGATTTCTTTGAATATACAAGGAAGAAAAGTAAAAAATCAAACCAACACAGTGTAAGAAAAAGTGCTTATTTCCTGAAAAAATGCTATTCACACATAAATCTCAATGCCGGCATGAACTGGTGAATTATTAACTTAAAGTGTATTGTTCGTGGACCAATTGTGGAAATCTGTGCCACTATGATGTCATACATGTACATATCCTATTATGGACTGAAACGAATTGGTAACTATGTCCAGTTGTACAACAACATAAGTGTACATGTGCATTATGCAACTTTACACAATTGGCTTCTGTCCTTGTTGAAAATAACAGGTCTTTCATAATAGACATTACTTAACTGGTGAATTTCATGGGTGTGAAAAGTGCTGCTGATTGGAAATATTGTTTTCAATAAGTTTAGATATTATTGAAAACATATTTACATTGCAATTTTGGAATATAATTTTGAATATGCTGCTGTAAGCAAGATAATGAAACAAGTCTTATACCAAAAATAATAACCTGTGAGAATGTTCTGAAAAGCGACTTCAACATTGGTAGAATCAAGGGCAGAAGTTTCAATAAATGAAAGTCCATTCTTTTCTACAAAAAAAAATACACATATACATACATATATATATATTAGTACAAAAATGGTAATGCATAATTTCCAGATGTGACTCATATCCTGCAATATTGTGTGAAATCATACAATGCAATTATTCTTTAGATATTAAGTCAACTAACTCGTAACAGTGCAATGAAAACATTTATACCAGTGCCAAAATATAGGATGTTTGTCATAAACCGATCATAGCAACCAGCCTATTTCCTACGGTGAACAAAAGCAGGGAACTGGCAGCTAATGTTGTGTATAATATGATCAACAAAATTCATTGACCAAACATAACATAAAATTGAGCTGATGGGCATGTGTACCCCTACAAACTTTTTGTTGCTTTTATTATGTTGCAAAAACGTTTCAAAAAATCAACTACATTAGTCATTTGGTTGACACACACAATGCTTCTGTTGTTGCATTGATATTGAAGTTGGCAGCAAATGGCAAATGAAAGTGGAAAATGAAGCTTTAATAAAAGTGCTATGAAACACAATTAGTGTACCTGAAAATGCTTTGGCTTCATCGGTAGGAACAGCTCTGAGATGACGTAAATCACTTTTGTTCCCAACTAACATAATTACAATGTTGTTGTCAGCATGATCTCTTAATTCTTTCAACCACCGTTCCACATTTTCATAAGTTAGGTGCTTGGCGATGTCATACACCAACAATGCTCCTACTGCACCACGGTAGTACCTTACAAAAAGCATGCATCAATGGTAAAATTACAAAGAACAAAGTATGTAGCTGGAATTTTCTGTTGACAAATCTACAACATCTACATGCAAGTGTGTTTATTTCAACCTTATACCAGTACACTTATTTGGTGACCCGTGGTTCTGCCAGGGCTTTTCCCTGTTGTGTACCATTAAAACAGAATACAACTTCTTTATCACAATTGTGAAACTGTGTTAATTGTAAGTACCCCATACTAACTTTAATTATGCAAGTCAGTACCCACCTTACACATGTCAGACCACGGTTACTTTAATTTAAGCTAGAAATGTTGGTTTCCTATACCTTGTCATTTTATATTTAACTATTTGACCAACTAACCTGATTGACAAATTGTTCCACACACACATGTGTTTATGTAAAAATAGTGCAATTTAAATTTAGGCCTTATTACGGAAAACAAAATTACATTACAATTACATTGCATTACATCAACCTAAACTTAAAAATGTCATAATCTTTACATCATTACAATGTAATACAATTAGCAAAAAAAATCGTTCCAACCAGGGAGAAAATGGTCAAGAGATGACTGCTTCATGCGTGAAGCAGAGGCATTTTTTTCATGCGCCACTATCGTCAACCACTCCCATTGCGTCAGCTGTGCAGTGAGCGAGCACAAATTTAACAAAAGACAGCATGTAAAAACATATTTGGGGCTGTAAGAGTAATTATACAGCCGAATGCATTGAAATTTTTAACAGCCGACAAGGAGCACCCTATCCACAGCTGTTTAAAATTTCAGCAGGTTAAGTCTTGTATTTATTTGGGGGTAAAGGGGAGAAAATGGATATATACAACTTCAAGTTACAAAATACTTTAAAATACGCTGCAATGTACCAATCAAAAAAGCATGAAACTCCAGAATCATCTGCTTTAGCAAGTATAGCCATTTTAGAAACACGTTTTAGGGGGCTGTGGGTGAACCGAGGGATTAAACAGGGTCAAAATTCACATGTACCATCTTTAGACCAATATCCACAATGTGTGTAAATTTGAAAAAGTTTGAACCATTCTTTCTTGACCAAAACATGGCAACAAATCCGCGTTAGACGGAAAAAAAATATAGACAAAAAGAATATGTGTCCCCTTCAGGAAAGGGGACCCATAATTATTAGAAAGCATTAACCCAACTTAAGTTTTGTCCGTATTCTTTTTGCATCATTATTGTCATTGTTCTTTAGTAGCCTATTGCGGTGTAGTCGCCGAACAATCGTTAAAAAATCTTTTGACACGGTTTTTAATAGCAGGCAGTCCTTGGTGATTAACAATAACATTTCTCCTAATCTATATTTAACTTATGTATTGTTTCAGGAGCATATGTGTAAAAATTAAAGAAGCTATGTTGTGACAAAAAATCATTCTTAACTGTGTTCTGCGTTTCCTACAAGTTGACCTCCAGTCGTCATAAGGCGGCCAACTTGTCAATGCCGTTTAATGACTTTTTATTGCATCATTATTTTTTTACCTTCATTTTAATTAACAACGTTTGCCTGAAATTTACAAAACCAAACTATCGTTTTAATCACTTCTAAAATACAAAACCTTCGCTAAAGCTGAAAATACCTGTGCTAACTTAATAAAACCAGTAAACCACATAGCATTACTGCGCTGATCTAATCATCAAAAAGACTGCCTTGTAAAACGCCCGTTCAAGCACCAATCTCCCACTGTGCATGTAATCGCCGCAATTGTGAATTACTCCCTTGGGCTTTCCAGTGTACACATATTATGGGCTGTAATGGTAACCATTTGGCCATTGAGCCAAAATTTTGAACACTAAACGAATAGCCCACTGCAAACATTTTTTTTCTTAAAATTTTACCTTTTAGCACATATAACAGGCTTGCATTTCTGAACTAAGGGACTGGAAAAACTAAAACCCAATATTTCGGGGTTAAAGGGGTGCAAAATGAGTGAATCCAATAAAAAGTTAGAAAAATATTTAGAATATCTTACATTTTACCAACCAACAAAGCATGAAACTCCTTGATCATGTACTTAGGTCAGGACAGCCGTTTAAAAAAAATACGTTTAAGGGGCCTGTGGGTGAACCCTTGGGTCATTTTGGGTGAAACTTCAGGAGGATGAAATATGGATAAATAAATAACATCTGTGTAAATTTGAATAAATTTAAAGCACTCTTTCTTGACCAAACGCGTTTAACAAACCAGCGTTAGACAGAAACAAATACTTTGGGGATTAAGGGGTGAAAATGGGTAAATCGTTTTTAAGGGTAAATTTTTTTTTGAAATACCTTATATTGCACCAAACAACAAAGCATATAACTCCTAAATGAAGTACTTTAGCAAGTATAGCTGTTTTAAAAATTTCACGTTTTGGGGGGCTGTGGGTGAACCGAGGGATTAAACGGGGTCAAAATTCACATGGACCATCTTTAGACCAATATCTATTTAAAAAAGTTTGAACCATTCTTTCTTGACCAAAACGTGGGAACAAATCAGCGTTGAACGGAAAAAAAAGAAAAAAAAAATAGACAAAAACAATATGTGTCCCCTTCAGGGAAGGGGACCCATAATTAAGCACATTAGGGTTTGTATTTTTGACATTAAGGTTTGGTAAACCTAAAAACAGTAAATTAGGAGTAAAGGGGTGAAATGTGGGTGAATCCAACTAAATCTTACAAAATCATTCAAGATACTTAACAATATTCCACCAACAAAGTATGCAACTTCTGGATGAACTTTAGTAAGAAGTGCTGTTTTTTAAATTTATTGTTTTGTGGGTTTGTGGGTGAACTGTTGGGTCATCCGGGGTAAAACTTTAAGGAGGATTAACTTTCGATAACTAACTAACATGTGTGTAAATTTGAATAAGTTTGAAGCAATCTTTCTTGACCAAATGACTAAAACAAACCACTGTTAGACAAAAAAATACCCACAAAAACAAAGTGTCCCAACCCATAACTATTGGATGGCTTTCGCAATTTTAACATTGTACTATACCCCATGACTTTTTAAAAATGTATGTTTGATGTCGTTTGAAAAGCTGTGGTAATTCTATTCAGTTTGAACACTTGTTTATAGTTTGACCACACACAATGTGCTATCTTGTTGTGGGCTATAGGGTAAAACACATCAATTGGCTTCACATCTCAACATTAATTGGGGGGTAGTGGGGTAAGTCATGTGGCTGTAGGTTTTAGCACAGCAACCACTACACCAGTATATATATCATGCTTCACAAACTGTTAAAGATTTGTAATTATGCAACACGTAAACATATGTTTCATATTATAACAGTCAATATCACAAAATACCAATTTTATTACCTGCATCTGACCCCTAAAAATAGTTTGGGTAAATTTAACAGGACAAAAAAACAATAAGGTGAACAATGGTTATGTTTATGTATCCGCAATGACTTTTCAAAAGAAACAGCCAGGCTTAATTTTAGCGGCACTCCCATTATATTTCCAAATTATTGTAAAGTACTTACGCAGATGTAATTGCCCTGTATCGTTCTTGTCCAGCTGTGTCCCAAATCTGAGCTTTTATGGTCTTAGCATCAACTTGAATACTTCTGGTGGCAAACTCCACCCCAATAGTACTTTTACTTTCTAAATTGAACTCATTTCTTGTAAACCGTGACAACAAATTACTTTTTCCCACTCCAGAATCCCCAATTAGGACAACTGCAAAAAAGGCGAAGATAAAACCATTGGCTCATTTAGGCAACTTATTTAGAAATCATGACTTTAAACCATTTACCTTTAAAAAGATAGTCATATTCATCATCCCTGTTTCCCATATTTTTATATGCAGTGAATATTATCAAAAACACAAAAACTTTTAATTATTTTTGGGTGAAGGTAATCCTAAAATACAAAAATATGAAGATAAAGCAATAAAATTAATAATGTTCGCATCAAAGCATTAGTCTTAATAAACAAGGTCAATAATATGGATGACATTGCAATCAAATAGCTAAATCAGTGATGTGATAAGTCACTCGAGATGTTTAAGTCGAGAAGCTGAGTATTCTAAAATAATTTTTGCTAATCCGGAATATCAAATCCATTTGGTATATCATTTTGACTTTTTGACTTTAAAATCGCCTGCAGGACCCCTAAAGGACTGCAGACCCCAGTTTGAGAACCACTGTGCTAACACAGATGGTTTTGCATGCCAAAATTATTGAGTGAGAATTACAGACACCAACAATTTAAAAAGCAATGTTGTGGCAAATGTATAACAAACTGCTTACATATTTGTTTCGCAATACCAATACCTGCAGTGAACTCGCCTAAGCAGCAGTCAATCTAATTGACTGTTTAACAACCTTCTGATGAGGTTATTATTAACAAGCAGTTAATCCCTTATGTTCAACAACATTTTGCCAAAATTATACACAACCAAGGTTTTATTTATTTCATGTACATACTAAAATGCAATGACAAAGGTATCACAAATCCCTTTCAGCTGTCCTTTTTTGTGATGTCCACTTAATGGTTATTTTAGTACATTTTTGTTTGGTAAAGAAAATCAATATAAGTACAGGATGCACACCTAACCAAAAAATCTAGTTACATATGTAACAAAACATGCAACTGCAAAAACTACAATTGTAACTATATAAAAAAGGACTTTCATTTCGTTGAACAACATTGTCTTGTGTTGTTAGGCTTACATGGATCCTAGTCACATAAACATTCATATGTCTATAGGATCTCAGTTAGTTTTGTCAGTAGGTCTTAATAGCTTGTATACAATATACATGGAAAAGTTAGGAAAACTGTATTCCTAGAAATAACATTGCTTAAACCTGTAAAATTCTAAATTTTAGCCGTAATGCTTTTCGTCAGAAAATAAAACAAATATTTTTTTAACCCCCCGGTTAATTTGTAAAAAAAATATGTAAGTTGTTCCAAATATAACGAATAACGATATTAGATACTCTTAATTGGTACGTCACAATAATTTAAGGAAAACTGATCAACCAATAATAAGACACTGGGGCCTTTTAACTGAAGTGAAAGACAAAACCTCGCCTAACAGCAAACGATTTTGACGTAAAGTTATTCACAACGATTGATTAATATTTGTCACAACGCAAGACAGCTTTATCCATATGGTAGGTATTTTTAAACTGCAGACAAACGGTAAAATAAATTTGGAATGAATATAAACGAAAAAAATTATGATTGTAACTTCATTGAGTTCATTCGCATCCTACCGAACTGGCGTCAGTCACAACGCGTCGAGAAAGTGTCGATATCACGGCTATAAATAGCGTAGTTTTAACAAAGGATTGACGTTGATGATGTGGCGCAAGACCCCAAATTGACAACCAAAAAGAGTAGTTTTTCCGGAACCATGAAGTTCTAAAAATAAAATGTTTGTTTGCATAAATATAATGCCCAATACTTTTCATTTAAAAATTCATAACTTAACTAGTCGGTGTCTGTGTATCCGAAAAACACGACTCAATATTAGTTATTTTGCACAGCTTAGGCTACATTTTACAAATATAGTTCTGGAGTGTGATAATCTAGGACAGTGCTCTTTAACCATTTTAGGTTTGGCGAACCGTTAAAGGTGTTATGGCGAACTCATGCACCCTGTTTACTTAAAAGCAGGGAGTCGAACCGCTTGTCATATGGGTTCAGGTTCGGTTCGGGTTCACTTTGTTTTGTTTTTAAGGGTTCGGGTTCGGTTCAGGTTTTTAAAAATGTATATTTTCGGGTTCGGGTTTTGTTCCGGTTCGGGCAAATTATCCGGTCCGAACCGGTTTGCGGTTTTTAAACCGGTTCAATTTTTATTCATGTCAATTTAACTCTAACCATCATCTACCTGGCCTTATCAAACTCCAAAAGAATTTTGCCCGTGCACTGTAATTTTTGACACGCCCTATAAGTGTTATCTCGCGTATTAGTTTTGAATAAAATCACAACATATAAAACAGACTGCATTTTTTACTGGTTCGGTTCCGGTTCGGGTCCAACGCCAAACAAAATATGGGGTTCAACTCCGGTTCGTGTTTTTAGAAAATCGTAATTAGCGGTTCGGGTTCGGTTCGGGTTTAATGAAATAAACCGCTCAAACCGGTTCGCGGGTTCGGGTTCAGTTCCGGCTCGACTCCCTGCTTAAAAGGTAAACTGAGGTAAAGAGCGATATGAAAAATCATTATGCATATCTCATATAATCATGTCGAAACAAAAGTTAGAGATCAACATTTTTTTTTAAATACAGAGGTTCATTTATACATCAGTTGAAACCTACATCTTTTTTCTAATATCCTGAAAGTCAAATATTAATGGTTTATTAAAAGTTTCTGATGCACCCTTATACCTTTTTGTAGCCTACTGGTGCACCCCATGCATATTTTGGTGCACCGTGCACACCGGTTGAAGAGCACGGATCTAGGACACCAAGATTATTACCTCAGGTTCAGTTTAAAAGATCTATTGGAAAGTGGCTTTTAGGTTTGACCTGATTTGGCTTAAAATATAAAGGAAGTTTCTGTTTGTTAGTAGGTCTACCGGTACTTACAAAATAGTAACCTATATGGACTGATCGACCAGGGTTTGCGAAGTAATCACGACAAGATTCGTCAGAATACGAGACATTTTATGACAAAAAACGCACAGAAACCAAACCACTTGTCAGGCGTTAATTGCTGTTTGTTTCATTTTTATTTATTGTTTGTGGGCAACGACGGAATACACCGAGTTCAAACAACTTTTTAGCCTATTCGTAAAACTCAATAAACATACAAACCATCCTTTTGGTTCGATTGTTGGGACACCCGACAAAACTGCTGTCTCATCTGCAAGCAGGAAATCAAACGCTACTGGTTATATAATTTGCAAGTTTTGATCCAACCCTAATAATGTCTACGTTCGGGTCTGCAAGCCGCTTCGGCGCCCCAACACATTGGGTAGGTCGCATTCGTTCCTACCCAATGTGTTGGGGCGATGGGAAAACGGACGAAAACAAGTTGTGTACCGATACGACAAGGAA
This sequence comes from Phallusia mammillata, assembly GCF_965637545.1. Lineage (NCBI taxonomy): Eukaryota > Metazoa > Chordata > Ascidiacea > Phlebobranchia > Ascidiidae > Phallusia > Phallusia mammillata. The sequence continues at coordinate 21,382,730 of NC_137252.1, read as the reverse complement.
GGCAAAATATTTTATCAAACAGGACTTCACATTGTTCATGTTAACGTAAGATTATGCTTAAAATTAAGTGACGTAATATGATAGCTTAGTTACCGTAGTCAGACTAAAAAGGCCAATTAGGAACTTTACAATGCAAATGTAGCAAGTATAGTTTATTAGCCACCATACCTGTTTGTACTGGTAACACGCAAAAATAGCTAATATTGTAGCGTTGGTACGTGCCACGATTAATCAAAGTGATATCATCCGGATTAAAAAAAATCTTCACATGTCCTGTAGTAAAGCGAAGACCACAAAAACTTTCCCAACAAACTAACATAGACAGTTTTGGTTATTCAATCACATGAATTACAAACAAACACTTAAGACATGGCCTTTGCTCTAATCCTGGCTCGTTTGCCAGTAACCGCTTGGAATCCGGATTTTATGGTAGCAACTGAGCATCTAGATTGACAAACACGACATCTGAGAAAATGTAGTCGAACATCCCTTTCCAATATCGTGTCAGGTGATCGGCAGGTGTGGCACGTCACGTATTCCTCTGCAACAAAATTTACTCCCGTAGTGATTGTCTGTCTGGCACTTTTCACAATAACTTAGGCATATAATTGAGTTTAGCTAGCACACTGCGCTTTCAACATATTACTATGATAGACACATTAAGTATAAGCTGTTCTAAGTGCAGTTAAATTTGGAAATGATGTGTACATACTTGTCACGTGTCAAATTAAAAAACTTTCCTTTTTGAGATGGAAGAAACGACATCTGATGAAATAGCCCCATTAACAGCTTATTCGGTTAGTTCATTTAACTCATTGGCTACGTTTTTTTGCGAAATCGGGTTCGTTGCAATATATACTGTTATACAATTGCCCATCCCTGCTCTCGAGATCACAAAAAAACATAGATAATCACCAGCAAACACAACTTATTCAATAAGGAGCATGTTTAAATTGATCTGCTTCTTGTGGCAGGTGCTAGTTTGTGTGACGAATAAAAACCGGTTGTAAATTTGCAATTGCGTATCCCACAAGTCGAGTATATATTTTATACAATTAGGAATTTTTACATCACCCCCCAACTCTGAAAGTTGTCACAATTGCCACCAGTTAGAACCCTGATTTAAACTAATGTACAAACCGAAATTAAAAATTCCTTAACATCTTAAGTTTTTTTTCAAAATGTTTTTCTGTAAACCTTCCTATTTTAATTTGCAAGCAGAAAATTGCAAACCCTGAGTATAGAGTAACACCCTTTACAATGCATAAAATATATCTGCACAACAAAAACAAATTTAGAAATGAAAAGAAAAATGTTTGTACTTATGTATCTTCGTAGAACACTTTCAAGTTGTTTTTGTTGAAATCTTCCTTTAACTATTAGCTGATTGTTGCCATCAACAGAACCACTTTAAAATGAAAAAGATTGTTCGCATGGTGCTACTATTTTTTAAACATTGTTTACCTAGTCCCAAGTTCAGCAAGGATAAAAGCAAGTATGTGCTTAGGTTGTCGGTGGAGTCTAAACAACAAAGAGCAATTTCAAGCGTTATAATTTTTGGTACCAACATCAACTATACAAAGTGATAAAAAAGAAAACATCGACAGTACCACAGGTTTGACATATTTTTATATTTTTTTCATCGTTTTATTTCTGTACTATTTGAGGATAAATAGTTAAAAAGATTTTGATTATATCTTTGGCATGTATAATTGTGCCATAATTTTTTATCATTACTCAAAAACGGAAAAAAAGCCTATTGACGCTTTTTAAGTGTTGGTTTTGGTAATGAAATACTTGTTTCAGTTTGATAAAACTTTTGACAGAAATAAATTTTATCAGATGGTGGTATTGCATTTATTAAATCCTGTGGCCAGCAAAAGCCATTGTACCATGCATTTTTAAAAGTATATACTTACGTTTGACAAATTTCGGTGAAATTGACAAAAGACGTTTTTTTCGTGCCTACTCGTGCACATTGTGGTGGTTTCATAATAAAACGTTTTTTTTCACCAGCAACCATTTCCGGATTCTTTTGTCTCATAATGTCAAATACTCGAGTCAATAACTAGAAATAACATAATTAATATCATATTTTTTTCTTTTAAAAAAAGCACCGTTTATTAACTTTTAAAGTTGAGAATTGTTATAACAGCTAAAGTTTTCCCAGGGGAAAAAATTCAACAACAAAAGTCACAATTAGAATAAGTTGGGCTTAAGCCAATGCTTTAGATTTACCTCATCATAGGTATAATCTCTGTCAACCCCAACCCATGATGTTGGCTCTGCAAGACTTTCCTCAGCTCCAATATCAACAACTACCTTCTTCTTTTTCTTTTTTTTGTCCAGTTGTAGTTGATCCAGATCCTCCGGCTCTTTCTGTATTTTTAGCACAATCAGTTTTGTTTTAAGTGCCCAAAATGCATTTTTCGAACATTTATTGCAATATTTAGCAATATGATTGCAATAATGGTTAAACCAGAGGACCTTCTGCTATGCATTAAAACCCCACAATTGGAAACCAGTGAATCACTATCTTGGGAATTCTGCCGTAGTGTCTGACTGTCCACCGTACACAGATATAGGATGTAAAAGCAACCAGTGGGCCGATCAGACTTAAATTTTTCATAACAAAACAAGGAATGCCCTACAAAAAACTGTTGTACTTCTGACCTGAAGGACTGTTAACCTTAAAAACAAATATTTCTGGGTAAAGGGGTAAATCCAACTAAAAGTTACAAAATCATTTGACATAATTCCCATTGTCCTAACCAACTAGGTAGCAAACTTCTGAATAATGCACATTAGTAAGTTTAGCTGTTTTATTTCCGGTGTTGGATGCATGAGGGTGAACCGCTGGACCATCCAGGGTCAAACTTTGGAAGAATCAACTTTGTATAACTACTAACATGTGTGTAAATTTAAAAAAGTTTGTAGCACTCGTTCTTGTACAAACAAGTAAAACCAACCAGCACTAGACGGAAAAACACAGACAAAAACACAGATATTTTTTTTACATTGTTTTCTCCATCTTCCTCCATAATTCTGACTTTCTTTTTTTTCTTTTTTGATCCAAGATCTAAATCCTCCAAGTCATTGTTTTCTGCCTGTACTTGAGACACCTTTAAGGAATATTTTATAATTGTTACTTCAGCTAGAGATGTACCAGTACACTTTCGCTAAAAATCTTTTTTTTCTTGATGTTGTTTCTTTTTTACTTGAAAGTGTCAATTCCTTTTTTTAAATTATGTACAAATTTTTACACAACTGAAACCATACAGTAACCTGAACTTCAAGTTATCAGTACGTATAGTAAATTGACAAGTCTGCACGTTGACTAGGGGTAAATTTTGGGGCAAATGAGAATTTAGATTCTGAAAGATTTTCACTGCTTATTTTTGGGAGTAGGATACAGAGTTGCTTCGAAAGTTGTTTATTTCATGTAATCTTAACTGCAATGGTGTGTTGCGTTAAACCAGGGGTTCCTAAACTTTTGAGGTCACGCATTAACATGTGAACAAACAAACAAATATTTGGGGGTAAAGGGGTGAAACTGGATATATACAACTTCAAGTTACAAAATAGTTTAAAATGTACCAATCAAAAAGTATGAAACTCCAGAATCATCTGCTTTAGCAAGTATAGCCGTTTTAAAAAATTCACGTTTTGGGGGGCTGTGGGTGAACCGAGGGATCAAACAGGGTCAAAATTCACATGGACCATCTTTTGACCAATATCTATAATGTGTGTAAATTTAAAAAAGTTTGAACCATTCTTTCTTGACCAAAACGTGGGAACAAATCCGCGTTAGAAAGAAAAAAAATATATATATAGACAAAAACATTATGTGTCCCCTTCAGGGAAGGGGACCCATAATTACAAAAAATCGGTAAAAAAAGAACTGGGAAAATACTTTCAATTTAATCTCTTGCTTTGACCTTGATATTGCCGTTCAAGTTCAGTTTTTAAACACAAATTTTACTAGAAAGCCGTAACTGTTAGCCTACATTATACACTATATAAAAAAGTAAAAGTCGTTTGCTACAAAGGTATACATAACAACTTGTTTTTCACTTAACTTTGTTTCGCAAAAACGACCGTTTAATGACCTTTTGACACTGTTTTTAACAACAGTCAACAATACCGTTTAGCCTAATTTATACATGACTTAAGTACTAATTTTTTCAAAGTTTATTTTTTCATATTTATGTTGATCAACGACGTTTTGCCTGACATAAATGAAACCGAAGTACGTTTATCGAGTTTAAATTGCGTCTTAGGCGTAAAACCTTCACCAAAACGCGTGATAACTCAATAAAACGACACAGCATTGCTGCACAAAAAAACAGCTGATTTCTAATCACCCAAACGACTATCTCGTAAAACGTCTGTCCGGACGTCAAGCTGAGCACTCCCGCTCTGCCACCTTAATCGTAAACCAGTGAATTTCTCCCTTGGGCTTGGGATTTATATCTGACTGATAGCGTACACATATTATGGGTTGTAAAGGTAACTGGCAAAATTTTAAATACTAAACGAGTACCCTGCTTAAACAAGTGTTAAAATTTTTAAAAATTTCTGCACCTTTTTTTTTTCTATTTCTGGCCTAAAACTAAAACCGAATATTTCGGGGTTTAAAGGGTGAAAAATGGGTGAATCCGAAAAAAGATACAAAATTCTTTAAAAAATCTTACATTGCACGTTTGCACCAAACAACAAAGCATGAAACTCCAAGATGCTGTACTTTAGTCAGTACACCCGTTTTAAAAAAATTACGTTTTGGGGGCCTGTGGGTGAACCGCTGGGTCAATCGTGGTCAAACTTCAGGAGGATCAAATTTGGATTATTAATTAACATCTCTGAACATTTGAATAAATTTAAAGCACTCTTTCTTGATCAAACGCGTCTCACAAACCAGCGTTAGACAGAAAAAAGAAAAAAAAATACGGACAAAAACAATATTCATGGAAGGGGGCCCATAATAATGGTAGAGCTACTAATACTGAGCATAGGCTTTGGCCCGGTCTGAGAACTTCTGGTAGGTGGCGCAACGGAGTATAGGCGTTTATGGTGCTGTTACAGCAATTTGGGTTTATGGTAAGAATAATTGCTGAGTCAGCACCATAAACGCCTATGTTCTGTAGCGCCACCTACCAGAAGTTCTCAGATCTGGCCAAAGCCTATGCTCAGTGTCAGTAGCTCTACCATTATTATGCAGTGAATGAATTAGCACAATTACCATTTTACAATGACAATTACTGCATCACAATCGCCAATGTGACTGAATTAACAACAGTAGAACCAGGCATGTCATTGATTAGATAGGCCAGTGGTCTTCAACCTTTTTTATAGGCGACCCCAATTTAATTAAAAATGAAATCAGAATTTACATGCGACCCCATTTTTTTTCAACACTGAGAAAAATGTTTTTAGTAATGCTGAACCGAAAGAACAATTATACAAACTGTACATAATTACAAACAAATATGGCGATACAAAAGTATTACGAAAAAAGTTTTTAAGGCGTTTCATTTAAGACATAAACCCAATTTTCGGAACACAAACTTGTCAAATTGTTCAACATTTAATTTGCACTGTTAGTGAGATGGTTGCGCCTGTATACTGTCCACAAGTTTTTGAAGCCACGGCTTGACTTTGCACAAGCTTAACCGCATGTCATGCTCCACTTCCAATTGATTACGATGTTTCGTTTTCAATACACTCATTGCACTAAATCCTGCTTCACACAGTCACATGGTTGAAAACGGGATTAGAAAAATTTGGCATAGTTGGGTACGTTGCATAAATAACTATCCACTCATTCTGGTGTCACCTTAAATAATACAAACTTATAGTGTTGAGTCATAATACACGTTGTCCAAACCCATAAAGGCATTTTCTGTTTTTCCACTACCACGATTTAATTGCAACAGGAGGTAGTAAGCTGTACTACAAAACAAGAGCAAAAGTTGCGATTTAAAAGAACATAATATTAGTTTCATTTTCTGTCATTAATTTTAAAATGCAATAAATTAAATTTGGCGACTTATTGCGACCCCAGAAAAAGTTTAGGCGACCCCACATCATTTACTTTTTATTGGTGCAGTGACTACAATTTAATATTTTTAACCAAATAGACAACGCATTGATTAGAAATTCAATGTCGTTGTTTAAAGCATTGCAATCAAATAGTATCGTTAAACTTAACCAGCCCGCAGTGAAAAAAGTTTGGTGACTCCTAGGGATGTGCCAAAATTGCAAATGTTCTGTTTGGTCGAGCACCGAGCATCTCACGTTAATGCTCGGCCGAGCACGCTCGGTGCATTATGACGTCACAAAAATCCCCTTTCTACGTTTTAGCTCTACAAGGCCTCTTACGTCACCAGCGGTGTATTAAGCTGTTACAGGCCTCAGAAGTGCACGTTTTTCCACAATCTAATACATTTAAAAAAAATCATTTGTTTTTGTTCATAGACACCCTTTCGAACACTAGTTACCTATGTTAGCAGGGCATGAATATGCAAATTTAATGCTCGGGTCAGTTTGTGCAACTGCTCGGCCGAGCACTGAGCACCAAAAATAGCGATGCTCGGTACCGAGTACTCGGGTTCTGGCTCGGCGCGGCGCATCACTAGTGACCCCTGCCGTATAAGATACAAATTTTTTAACTAATTTTAATTAGGTTCCCATATTTATCTGGCATTTAACAACCAAACTGTTTCTGCAAGCAGGACTTAAAGCTATAGCTCACGGCCAAAATATTAATGCCCTAAGTTAATTATGAGATCGTTTAACCTTGGCCTGATAACCCAAAAAATATTACAGATTATGACAATTAAGAACCAACATTGTAAAAAAGCTATACAAAATCATTCTTTAATGTGTTTCACAATATTGATATTTTGACCTGCGGTATATGTTGACATGCAGTAGGATGGACAGCAATGACCATCTATTGACCAGAGTAGCAAGACAAAGAAGCGGCCACAGTGTCACTAATGAAATAGTTTATTTTTAATGGCAAGTCAGTGCCTAGCTAGGCGTACCCTCAATTTAACAAAATTGGAGTTGTATTTCGGCAGTTGTATAACCATAAGGACAAACATGAAAAAAAATATTTTGGGGTAAAACAGTTTTTTTTTTTTTTTTTTTTTTTTCAAAAAAATGGGTCAATTCAAATAAAAAAATTTTGAAACACGTTGCTAGCACCATTTAATCAAGTATAAAACTCCTTGTTTGTAAAATTTTCCTGTTTAGGGTGTCTGTATAGGGGTCGGCTATGTTTGAAACAAGAATTGCTTTTACATTTATTTCCTGCTATAACAAATTACTTGAAAACTAAATTGTGGTTAAAAATGCTGATTCAAAAAAACGTCCTTTCGGTACAGGCATATGTTCTCAGACGCACAGCAAACGACCCATCCACACTAAGAAATTGTATCAATTGACTATTTGCAAAACAGTGTGACAGAAATGACATTTTACAAGGTATCGATATTAATCAGTCCCATACCGCCAAATTATCAAACGGTAGAGATACTGCACATGATATAGATATCAACCCCGATGATCAAAAGTCGCACCCCCGGTATTTTTTAAAACGCTACGCCTATGCCCACAATAACAGATTATTGACATAAAACAAACTTTTTATGTACTGCTATTAAACATTTCGTATGTACTGCTTTTATATACTGCTTTAAAGCAATTCGTAAATACTGCTTTCAAACAAGCAATAAAGCAACTAGTATTGTTATTGTACAGCATAATATCTATGTACAGCATACCTGTTGATGGCTGCCTAAAATATCAACATGATTGCAATCTGCGAGCAAAAAAAAAACTTTACGCCCCAGCTGTTTTAATATAATTTATGCAAATCAATCAACATACACCTGTGGGGAAAAAAATGCAGAAAATAATCCCAGGATCGGTTGGCCAAAGGCTTCAAACCAGCAAAACTTACATTTTCATTGACTTTATTGGTATCTTCTTCATTAGCGTCTGAAATGATAAAAAGTACATATTATACTCTCAGTAGTGGATTGAATGGCAAATAAAAGATCCTGATTTCAGCCAGATGTTTTGCTTGTATAGTTACTATTGAAATCATCACACTTTCAATGTAAACCAGAGCTTTCCAAACATCTAAACCCTTTTAATAAAAAAAGACTTTTTGTGACACCTTACACACCTTTTTGTTTTTAGCTTGTAACACGTGCTCAACAGCAGAAATTTAACATCGAGAATCTCACACCCTTTTATGCCACAAAGAAAGTGCAAAGGGACAGGCCAAACAACATATATCAACCTGGGTCAAAGAGGGATATATATATTTGAGATATAGGGTCACTAGAAACATTTACCTAAGAGGCATAAGGTCATTTTTCCATTGTGTTGTAAAACCCTTTTCTCTTGTAATGCACAAAATTAAGGGCGTTGTGCAAATTTCGACTTATTACAAGTTGATAAACACCAATTTTACTGATTTAATCACCAATTTCCCATTTATTCTTTGTGTCCATTGGGACCACCGAGTACCGTAACTTATATATTTTATTCACCTTGCTTGAAGCAGAAGATTTTGCCAAAGTACTAAAAAAACATTAACAACTCTGGAACACAGTTATCCATACAACAGTCCTGTAAAATTATGCAAGTAGATGACAACCACATCTAACATAAGCTTAGTTGTGAATGTTATATCCAAATTAATCAAACATTTTATGGCAAAAGACGTTGGACAGACAGCAAAAAAAGAAAACAGGATTTAATAAAAAGGGATCTAAACAATAAAATAACGTGCCTGTTGGGTCAATGTCTTTGGAAGCAGTTGCCTGTGCATCTACATCATATGTGGTCTTCTTTTTTTTCTTCTTCTTTTTCACATTGGAAAGATCAAGTTCATCTAGCGGATCTATAGATCAATCAATAAGTTACTCCTAAAAATACCATCAACTCAAAAGCATATAATCCAGTTTTCGCAATACATTCATTTGATACTTTTAGTCATATAGTTATGATTGGTTTTATATGTAACAATAAACATACCATTTTCTGGTAATGTGGCTTTGGCATGAATTTCCTCTGAATTCATTATTTAAATATTTTAAAACATCTACTGCAATAAAACGATCAAGACATGTTTGTGTTACTGGCAGCTCAAACACCATAAAAACACCAAAAACACACAAAATCAGGTTTGAACAATTTTGGTTACATTTACTAATCCAAACAAACTTCATTTAGGCATGATGTTTTGCAAGATTGGTTCACAAATAAGAATGTTTTATTTGTGAAAACTAAACAAATAAGAATGTTCTACAGATATTAAACACACTTTTTTATGGGCTCCTCTAAAATACGCAATCTACGCAATCTGTACACAATCTTATAAAACGTATGCAACTTTTAAAAATGTTGACGATTAGGGCGTTTAGGGTCTGGGTGAGGGTTTATAATAAAATTAACACTATAATTTAGTTTTAGATGTCCAGTTTGGGCTTAATATTCACATATGCGTTAAGAGTGGTACTAAACACTGTATGGTACTGCATGTTAACACTTGTAGAGAAAATTAGACCTGAAAGGCATCTGAAATTAAATTATAAAGTTATTTGTATCACAAACCCTCACCCTGACCCTAATAGCACTAACCATCAACATCTTAGTTGGTTTTTGTTAGTAGATTGCGTATAGATTGCGTAGATTGCGTATTTTAGAGTGGCCCCTTTTTTATTTGAGAGTACACAATACTCCCATCGTTTTCTCAAATCTCAATTCAAGTTGTCAATTTGATGGACAGCGTTCAAATTATTTGCACCATTTGATATCAACTACAAGTTTAACACAACTTGTTTATTATCAGATATGTTTTTCAAGTGATCTGCTACATAATTTTTCGGCATTAAATTCAAGCACCGCTGGTTTAACTTTAACCCAATGAACAGTTGAACACCCAAAAAAATTATTAATTTTTTGACACTGATGCGCATGTTAGGATGTAGTACAATATACAATCCTGATTTCCTAATAAAGACTACTGTTTACGCAAGTCACTTAAACGGGTTTACATCTTTTTAGTCAGTCCTTTTTTCTTTTCGTAAACAAATAAATAACATTTTATTTTACTTAATTTCTTACAAAGTCATTCCATTAAGGCTGAAAAATATATTTTGAAACACGATCGCAGAAGTTTGATTCATAACAAACAAAATCCCTTTAAAAATCACTGTTCAAAAATTGGCTGATGCAATTTGCAACACGCTTTTCATGGTTGCCGCATGGCGCTGTGTACGCATGAGCTCACATCGGACAAAGTTGGCTAAATACCGATAAGTGGCGTAAAGAACACATATTTTTAAGTTTGACGTTACATGGGAATAGAGTTAGAAATTAAATTAAAGTTTGGGAAACTGAGTTTTGTAGATAGTTTCTCTGTTATAAAAAAATCTCACCACCAATAGCTTAATCAAACTGTCAGAATTTCACAGATTTATTGGTAATCACCAGTGCTCTTTACGCTACCTACTGGTATTAAGATAACCTTCTCCGACTTTAAGTTCTCATGTAATATTTTTCCCCTTTCGTGAAACCCCCAAATACATTTTTTCAAATCATCCAGGATACAATCAGGTAACCATGTAGAAACCAGTAACCTGCTAGAATCAAACAATTTAAATGTTAAAAAGGGTCAAATGTGTAGCGGTCACGTGCTTTCAAACCATCATTTGGCATTTTGGTTGGGCTAACCATTAAGTAATGGAAAATTATAACTTTGCAAACATGACTTTTCGTTCCATGGAAATTATATGCTGCTTTTGCTACGTATGGTATTGAGCGGTGTAACTTTACTGTTCCATGTGTTCTCATGATTTAGTAACTATTGGAAGTAAGTTACATATTCAGTGTCGTTGTTCCCACCAATGATTTTAAAAGTAAATCATTTAAAATCATTGTTCCCACACTGTTACATGTTCCCGTCTTCCTGATATGTTCCAACAGCTTGACCATAAGATAGGCTGTGACGTAAAACAGGGTCTTTCGAAATAGTGGTGCAATCCATTGAAGTGCTGCATATCTTAGTAAGCGTTTAACATAAAACAAACTAATAACTGATGTGAGTAAAAGAAGGTACTGTTTTGCAATGATCGCAAGAAAAAAGAGTATCAGTTTAAAAGCCAATGTTTTATCGTTGATCTTTCTCTTTTCCATTGTGTTCTTACCTTGACATAAATGAGACTTGATGTGTGTTGCGTAACCAGAATAAAAGACAAGAACTAAATTATTCGTTTGTGGATCATGTCGGCTCTATGCAGCAAGGGTTAAGAATCGTAATACTGAACTTATTCGCTACTGCAGAGGACCGATACGAGCCACGAGAAGCAGAAGAAACAATAGGCTAATCTTCCGAGTAAAGAATAACATAGCCCAAGAAGCTCAGCTGACGCAGGAGAATATTTCGAAACCAATAGTCAGTCCAGGGCCTTGTTAATCATTGGGGGAAATGCGCACGCACATAGCCCCCGCAGATGTGTGATTAGCAATTCTGAAAAAGGATTCTTCCTGTTGAAAAAAATTTGGCCAAAATATAGGTTTAGCTTAGGCCCAATCAAACCTGTCGGCTACCAGTTGAGTTTCTTAATCAAATATCCAGTTTTGGTTTTAAGCTACCTACCTTCACACATGACAAGGAAAATTGTTGAATGGAAGAGTCACTTACCAGTTGCCACAAATACCATCGAGCTTCAAAAAGTTTGTAAGGTATCCATCGCCTGCACTAGTGAGTCCAACTGTGGCCAAAAAAGCTCAAAAACGTATTGGCGATTAGATTTCGACCTGCCCACTCCTAGTTTGTTTCATGAAATTTTAGCTGCAACGCCGGTTACAATGGGGTAACGCTGAAAGCAGAAAAACGGTAGGCGTATTGCAAAAAACAGGTAGGCCTAGCCTAACTGACATTAAAAACAGAAAATACGGAAAACGTGAAATGTTGTGCATTTCTAAAATGGGGAAAGATTAATCTAGGAAAACGGTATGAATGAAACTTTTTGCCCGCCTGATATTAAAATGGAAAAAGGCTGTTTTTGATTCGACATTGGAATCTAAATTTCATTTCATTCTACATTTGATTCTGTTTTCCTGTGCGATTGTTCCCATGCTGTTAAACAAGAATACAATTGACGAAAGTTAAGGTTCTGGATTATGCTTGAGGCGTTTAAGAAGTTGAAGCAAGCAAGACGAGAGCTGAACAAAAACAATTGTTTGCGCAGTGATTTTGACCATTTATTTAAGAAAGACTAAATAGTACCACCCGAGAGACTAAATAATGTCAATCGGACAAGTTTTATGATGTTTTGTGATAGTTACTGAACACTCTACAGACCGCGATCTCCAGTTATCGCCTTGAAAGACCCGACAAAAAATTTGAAAGGAAAAAGGTGACTTTGTTGCTTTAATACTGAACTGTAGTTCCTACCGGTTATCCTTTTTTGTGTAACACACGACTGGATGTTTAGTTTTATTGCCACTATGACATCACATTTATTAGGTACGAAACAAAGACTTGTCGCTTTAATTCGAGATATGGAGCTCACATGGCTTACATATACCTTCGAAAGCAATTTTGTAATCCACTTTGTCAAAAAGTTATAACATTAGAATACTTCTTCAGTCCTTCAAATAAAAATTCTGTTTTTTGTTGTTGTCTTAACAAACTTGTCTAAACTGAATAGGAACAAATTAACAAACCAACCAGGTCAAAAAAATTTAATGCGCAGAAGGACTAAAAGCACGTAATACAAAACGTGAAAAAGAAGCATGGACGAAAAAATCGCACACTAGTTCATGGAAAGCGCACCCAGCATTTAACGTGGCGTACTTCGTCCACCATCGGACAGTTCTTTGTGGGGGGCAGCAACCAGCAGTAACAAATTTCGACATTTTTTTGACGAACAGGTAGAAAGAAAACTAGGTAATTTGACGCAATATTCGGAAATTATAAAACCATTTTTTGTACTGGATTAAATTGCAGAAAACAACCAATCAAATGACATAGGCATATCAGCGTACAAATTATATTTTTAACAAAAGCAAGTTTCAGTAACTTAATAATTGTGAGATGCCGTTTTTTTGAAGAAATTCATACAAACAAGACGAAGAAGCATGGAAGGGCATAATTAGGAATTGCGAACAATGATCTCAGCATGCTTCTGGTAACAAATCATCGATGCTGTACAAAAAGTAAGCGGCACGTATGTGGGTTGGCAAATTGTCACTTGTGTTTTTTAGTGTCTGGTTGTATTGTTGATATCTGTACAGGAAATGGGCCGACGTCGTGACAACAATACTTGAATATGAAAAGCTTAATAAATCGCGATGCAACGCATTAAGAAAAAATTACAAAATAGCACTCATTATTTGAGCACCAGATTTATAGCACACATTTATCCGAACTGTTTTTTCATTTGTTTGTGAGGTAAGGTATGAATTGACAATTAAAACGCAGTGGGGTAATATTAAATGAATGAAGCGATTTGACGGTAGCTATTTTGGTAAAGAGTGAAAGTCAAAAGATGAAAAAGACAATAACGACCAGGTGAGATGAGGAAAAAGAAGTAAGACAGAAAAAATTCATTTTCAATCACTTCACAGAGTGGGCAGTGCTTTCACTTGAATGGTCTTAAATGGGGAGTAAATACAAAATAGAAATACTTGATCATTAGAGCAAGACGTTGCAACTTCATCGTTTGGCACATGGCAACGTTTAATTGGAATACAACATACGGGCACTGCTCTCAACAATTTATGCACTACACACTGTGTTTCGAAATCAATAGAAATGAGAAAATAATGGTTTGACATTATAAAAAGTACTAGTAATAACTATAAGGCGTTCAATTGCAATAGAAGACCACAAAACGTAATAGAAAAATACTTGCTTTACAAAAACATTCGTACAAAATATGCCATCATGTTTTTGGTACATAAAATTTTGCGACATTTCCAAAATATGCATTTCGAGCACCAAGCAAAGAGGCATATATGTGCTTAGAAAAGTGGGATGTCTCAAAACGGCAAACGCAAGTCAAAACTGATTTGAAACATAATTTGATCACGCAAGGCCACGGGTTGTGTGGAGAAGAGACAAGAAAATAAAGGAGAAAAACGAGGGAAAAATATGCATGAAATACAATTTCATAAAATAGTCGATAAAAATGTCCTGAAACCAGTTAATATGAACTCGTACCAGTTAATTGAACTAGAAGTGGCTTTGCTTCTTCACTCTGTTCCATGCTTCAACCTCACCTAATGATTTGTGTCAGTTTGTGCATTGTGAAACATAAACCTAAGGGTGCATGTTGTTGCCCAAACTTGCTCCTGTCGAATAAGCAGTATTTTCCATGACATGTCCTTGCATGGACGACAACATCTCCTGGTTCATGTAGTTTTGTCTTTGGTTATGGTATCCACTCATGCCTGCTTCTTGTGACATCACATCTGGTTTTTGAAAAAAAGGATACAAATAAATATCAATATTGAGAGTTGCCTTGTTTGTTGTTGTTACAACATTTCTTTCTTTTATTTAGTGTCACAGCTGTCTAACCTGTTAGTGTTATGTGACATTACTGAATGCCTAAATAACATTTTGAGAATAAGCTCTTTCATTGCATAAAACTGTCAATTATATTTCATTCCAGTGTTTGATTTGTCTCACTTTGAATCTATTCAAAAGTGAGAATTTCAATAAACCTGTTTTCTTAGGTTTTACTTAGTCTTTGCACAATACCCAAACCTTCCATTCTGTCTCAGATTAGTGATGGGACGATACCAGGTTTTGAAGCGAGTACCGATACCGAGTACGAGTACCACATGTATATACCTTCGATACCGAGTACCGAGTACGTAAGTGTAGTGTTGTACTTAGTTGTACATCACTGGCTAATTTTTCTGCCATGGTAAGGGTCAGGCGTGCACACACACATGAAGAAAAATGTAATCTCCACGTGATAGAGAAAAAGCTGGCGGAACGTTTTTCCAATTTTGTGCTGTCCGAAGCAAATATCGGCATAAAGTTGCCCGTATTCTTATGGTGTAAATCGGCCTTCGGTACTCGCACGTTGGTGTCGAAAACTGAGACAAAATATTTCGATACCGAGTACGAGTATCGATACCACTGAAATCGTTCGATACCATCGATACCGAGTACCGGGTACCCATCCCATCACTATCTCAGATAAACAACAGATAAGTTGAGAATTGTAATGCAAAACTATTCATTTTCTACAAAACCCAACTGGTAGTTATTTTTAGCAGGTACTTTGCGGCATTGTAGCTAAGCACTTGGTTTAAACCCAAGCTTGTTTATATGGGTTCTGTGCCATAGGCGTCGATTTTTTGGCATGGATTTTCATTTGTGGGGTGGCAAAATTTAATCAAGTGGTTCCTTACGTCATCAAACTACACTACGATACACGTTAAGTGTAGATGGCATTTCGCGGAAACGCAATCTTGCTTAACTTGGACGTAACACCTCTGAAAGTCACATCACAAAGCATTTATCTAGTTGTTGAATTATGATGTCACAATGCGCTAGTGATGTAATCACAGCAGCATACTGGTAGTAGTGGCAGGAAAAGTGTATCCCGTGCTGGGTAGCGTTGTTTATCCATAAAAAGTAGTGTGGTTCAAAAGGTAACATAACGCACAAAACGCAAACGTGGCTTGTAATACTTTAACAGGGATCTGTAAATCAATTTTGCAAAAGTATCTAATTGGCATTACAGTTTCGAGACGAAATTTGGGCACATGGGTGGCCGTTGCAATTATATTTCCCGCACATGGAAATGGAACACTATGTAACAATATAATCCCCAACTGCCAATTAACATCCAGAAAACATAAAACGTGAAAATTGCCATTGTTACGTTATAAGTCTTGTTATCAAACTTGATAAAAATCACTGAAGCGAGTAGCGCAAAATGGGTTTTCCCCATGCGTTGTTTAAAAACAAAAGAAATTTTGATTTGCACTTGCTCGAAATATACTGACCATTAAAAACAGCGCATGTGAATGGAAGAAACGCATATCTGTAATGCACGATTATTAATACGGCCAGGCAATTTCTGGGGTGGCAGCATAGCTATTTTATAATGGCTGCCACCCCAGAGATTTTGAGTGGGGTGGCCGCCACCCCTGCCACCCCGGGAATCGACGCCTATGTTCTGTGCATCACTTTTTAAGAGCACTACATGTTTCGTCCCAAAGCCTCCATGTTTCTGCAAGCATTTTGTGACACAGATTTAAATCAGACCAATAGCATTGCATAAGTCAATTTTTCAGATTTTAGTTCAAATATTTTTTTGTTACCTTGATGTGTTGAATATGATTTCACAGCTTGTGGATAAGGAGTAGTGGGATGGTCAATCGGCAGGGGAGTAGGTGGTTGCTGTTGATGATAACTTGGGTGAGGGTTGGAGTAAGATGCCCCACTGTTGGAAGGACCCATGTTACTCACACTACGTGGTCGCTTGTTCTGCTAAGAGTAGGTATTTTAACAAAGTGCATAGTGTAAACTGTAAAGCAGGGGTTCCCAACCGGTGGTACGCGTACCACTAGTGGTACGCGAAGGGTTTCCAGGTGGTACGCGAGTAACTTCTGTTTTGTTCACAAAAACCTCAATTTGCAACTTTATATTTTGTTTGTCTGGTTTTGTTTACAAAAAAAAAACAGTCCCCAGGCCTATTGTCATTGTTACGTAACTATTCCTGTTGTTTCGTATCATTACGATCATCTTCAAAATACAGGTCATGTCAATTCTCAACAAAAAGCATAGTTGCTACTTGCTATGAAAAGCCGAACAACGCTGCGGCACAGTGGGCGTTAATTATGTCTAATGATTGCTCTTGATAGATATATCTACTGTTTTGGTGCTTAAGATAGCGTTGAATGAAATATGATTCAAACAAATTAGTTGTTCTGCAAGAAGTGGTACCATAGAGCAGCGGTTCCCAAACTGGGGTTCGCGGTCCTTTAGGGGTCCGTGAGGCAATTTTGGGGGGACCGCGAAGCGGTTGAAATAATTCTATAATCTTATTTGGCGTCAGTTTGTGCCACTAAATAAGTTTAAATCAAAGTAGAATTGAGAATCGACTGTCTCCATTGCTAAACAATGGCTTTTATTGAATGACAACTATCAAAAATGCAATTGTTGGCGCACAATCGTAATGTTTTTGTCCTGTTTGTGATGTCACATGCTGTCTTTGAATGATTGTTATGCGCAATTTTGCATAACTAGCTAGAATCCTGCAATCAACTTTCGTTTTTATGAAATACACATTTAGGCTTAAGGACCGCGAGCCCTCGAAATAATGGCAAAGGGACCGTTTTTAAAAAAAATAAGAAAAAGTTTGGGAACCACTGCCATAGAGCACTGTAGAGCACATTAGTGCTCTATGGTGGTACGCGTGGCAGTGCAGAGCGTCCAGGTGGTACGGGATCGTAAAAAGGTTGGGAACCCCTGCTGTAAAGGATATGATCATCTTAGTCAATGATCACACAAAAAATATAGAAAGGTGGCTTTCCTATATGTATTACATCCTATTTAATGTGTATGCACCATTTTTTAAACTTACAATGTAAAGGACATTGTAATCTGCAAATTGGTAAAGTTTTAAACCATTGGTTCTCAACCAGGGCCCATGGCCCCCAGACCTGATAACCATAGTTCACATGCTACCCAAATTTTAGCCAATTCCGACACCGTTTTATAAACTTACCCATTTTAGGGGACTAGTAGGGTAACTAATGTTTGACAGTAAACTAAACAAATATCAAACCTCAATGACTCAATCAATAGTACTGCAAAATTTCAGCCCAATCTGCCAATGTTTAAAATTTTGACCACTAGAGGTGTTTTGAGCAATAACCGTTAATGCTAGGGACGTTAATAACCCTGCCATGGCACAAAAACGTCCACCAAGCAACCCACCAACCAGTAACATACAACTGGTTGCCCTTGTAACACTATTGCGCCACAGTATTCTTTCGTTTGTGGTGCCCAGTAACATACGTTTTACGCTTTGGGGGCTTGTGGGGTAAATGTTGGGGCTACAGGGTTGAACACAACAATCGACACCTATAAATGTCATACTCTACAACATAGGTGGGCAACCTTTTTGCATGCGCGGGTCAAAAAGTAGTGATATATTGCGGCGGCGGGCCGCAACCATATGTTCATGCGATAACATAGCAGGGCTAGCCACACCAAACACACAATGATGTTGTCTTTGTACGTAACAATGCCTCTTCTTAGTATTAAACTAATAACTATCAACGTTTAATGTAACAACCATTTGGTATAAAAATGGGCTTTAACACATACATTCCGTCCGGCCGATCAAAATAAAATACGAGTCGCGGGCCGCTCAAAAATTGCTCGCGGGCCGGATGCGGGCCGTAGGTTGCCCACCCCTGCTCTACAAGCTATCCAAATTTCAGCCAATTCCGACATTGTTTATAAACTCACCCATTTTAGGAGGCTAGTGGGGAAATACTAGAGTTATCTGGACAAACAAAGTGGGATGCACATCTACATAGCTATATCTACCATCTGTGTAAGTTTCAGCCAATTAATCAAACATTTGATGGCGAAACAAGTCGGACAAACTTTGGGAAGAAAAATACCCATTTTAGGGGGCTAGCGGGGTAAATACTGGGGTTGTCAACAAAAACGAAGTGGTATGCACATCTACATAACTATATCTACCATCTGTGTAAATTTCATCCAAATCTATTAAACATTTGGCGGAAAAATGAGTCGGACAAACTTTAGGCAAAAAATAACCCATTTTAGGGGGCTGGCGGGGTAAATACTGGGGTTATCAACAAAAACAAAGTGGGATGCACATCTACATACCTATATCTACCATCTATGTAAATTTCATCCAAATCCATCAAACATTTGATGGAAAAACGAGTTGGGCAAACTTAGGGAAGAAAAAAAATAAAGAAAAAAACAACAAAACAATTTAAGTAAAATCATTATGGGTCCCCTTCAGGGAAGGGGACCCATAATAAACAAAGGAACAGTATATAAATATAAATCAGTCCTAACCATATGACTTCCTTCAGGTGTATTTGGCATTTGCATGTTCGATGCCGATTTTTCCTCTTCCCTCCTTTTGATACAAGCTGCTTTAGGATTTAAGTTTCGTTCTAAAATAAACATTGCAACATGAGCATGTTGGTATAACATTAAATTTCATACATTAACAAAAAATTCCAAGCTATAAAGTGGATTATAAATAAAAAGTTTTTAAACAATCTATGACAAAGAAGCAACAGATAGGACAATTATGTGACCATGTCATGAAACATATCATAGAAACGTACAGAGACAAGCCACAGGGGAGAATTAAAAAAAGAGGTGAATGAAAACAAGTAGAGTGAAATGAAAAAGTTACCAACCTCTGACTTCATGTTCTAAAGCCAGTATAACTTGTACTGCATGATGTAGAATAGTGAGTTTTGTTTGTGGTTTGTCATGATTCATGTGAATTTGAACCATGTGTCCTAACTCCTTGAATGCTTCATTAATATCCCGCACCCTCAGCCTCTCCCTTGCGTTGTTTGCCATTCGCCGTTCTTTTTCCCGTTTCTCCCGTTCCTCAGCAGGAAGGTCATCATCTTCTTTGGCAGTACCACTGAGACTATATACAAAGATTGAAGTAAGACACTACAATATTTTGGATAAATTTCACGTTTTGTGAAAGAAAGCTAAAAAACATTCATCTCAAAATCAGTAAACACTGGGCTGCAGTCAAAGTAAGTCCACAAGGATTTGCTCTGTTAAGACAAAAAAACTCGGGCCTTTCACCAAATCAGCATCTTTAATGTGCATGTTCTGAATGGTCAATGTTTTTTAAGGCAGGCTTATACACTTGCATTGACAATGGTGATGATAATTTACCTTCGTTTGCGACCACCAACTTTTTCATCGCTGTCATCAGGATTTACAGATTGTTGTTTAATAGGTGCATCTCCACGAACCTTTTAAGGAATGAAAACATTTTAATTTGCAGATAGTGCACACTGTTTCTACCCATAAGGTCATCAGTACAGCTGGTAAAACAGTATGCACAGATTGCAGATGATCATGTATTCGATCTATGCTTTAATATGTAAACACTTTGGTTATAATCACTACTTTAAACAAGATCGCTTGGAATTGTTTTTTGAAAGTAGAAATTCATACCTTTTTAGTTAATCTGGAGGTGCCAGCAGAAGATGCGCCAACTTTGGATTTACCTTCTGATTCCTTTTCTTTTTTTACCGTTGAATTTGAAATCTGTTCTTCGCCATTGATTGCTACAATTTAAGTTTACATCACTCTTAAACTCTTATACAGGTATTGACAGACTACAAAAAGCTGGTCTGTTTGTTTTACAACATAATAGTTACATATTTACACTATTTAAGCAAACTGAGACTACTACCACAATTCACCCATAATTACAAAGGTTTTATTACAGAGGAATCATTAAAAAAATAGTTTGCCTACTTTTGGATTTTGCGGTTAACGAATGCTGGTCATTGCTTGTTGATGAAATATTTGAAGTTTGTAAGTTACACATCGACATTTGACCACTACTTCCAGAACCAAGACTTGAGTTAGTCGGGCTGACCTGTAACATTACATGGAAGAAATTTAAAAAAATGTAACTTCGAGCGACAACATTTGCTAACCAATTGTAAAACCACTTTGAAAAGAACATTTTACTGTTTTTAGACTTAAAGGATAAGTACTGACCCTATTAAATCAAATCAAATAGATGGTACATCACTGTATCTACCAGCTGAAAACGTTTCATGCCAATTAACAAACTAGTTTGTAGTATTGTTTATGATTAGAAACATGCACTGCTTCTTAATACAATCCGATTAGAGCAAATGTTCAAACAAAACAATAAACTCATCACCTAACTTTAAAAGCACACATAGTCGCCTGGTTTAACATCTGTAACTAATGTGCCAAAAAAACATAGCATCAGCACATGTACAGCTGCTAGCTACACCGATTTTCATAAAACACTACCTAGACTAGAACAAGTGATGCAAGTGGTTGGAATACAAACACTAGAAGGTCATGTATATGACACTCTACCATAAGTATTGCCTCTTAAGTAACAATACTATTCCTGAAGATTAAAAATTACTTCAAAGATGTTGTGTACAGCAATTGAACAAAATTTAGCAAAGCAAATTTAACATGATATTTAAACATTTATTTTCAACTAAGCAAGTTCTAAAATCCAGTTGTTATGCAAATGAAAAAAATGACCCAACATGGCAACTGGTAGACACTTTTTTCAAAAAAAATTGAAAAAGCAGGCTAGATATGTAATCAAGTATATCTGTTGATAAAAAAACAAAAAGTAAAGCAATCATACCACAGGCTGAGTTGCAGTGTTTGAAAATAATTGGTCACCATCAGTAGAATTCCAATCTTGTTGGTTTGTGTAGTTTTGAGGTTCAATTACATTCATGACATCATCCAAGCTCTAAAACATAGAACATTGTATACCAAATACCATTAAAATAGCTCTTAAATTGAGTATTCAAAATCAACAGACCAAAACTAGTATGATATGAGGTTTTAGAACTATACATCAGTGGACTATTCTCTGTTCTTTAAAATATAAATGTCCTTTCACAACTTTGAAAAATGGTAAACCTCTATGACAAAAGCTGTTAGTTGTAGGCGTTTGTTAGTTTTCACAATTCTGATTATTTTTGATAGTTTCGCAAATCCGATTATTGTTTGCTGTGAGAAGATTTTGATTAACTTTAAGCATCAAAACCAGAGATACTCAGTACATGTACTTGGGAATTAAAATGGGAACTTCAATTATATGGTTCAGTCTAGTCAATGTTGTATTAACAAAATCATATATTATAGATTCCATACATTTTTTGTCACTTTTTCCATAATTATACATCAGTGCTATATAGAACGAAGAAATACACCCACCGGTGGTAAAGTCCCATCCCAAGTAGCTACTGCAGATTGTGGTCCTTGACTTGAACCCCGACCATGGGATGCTGAATACTGTATATATTCAACAAATGTACATCAGTAAAACTTACCATGTTTGCAAATTCTCTATGGAAATCAATTTATTTATTTTTTATAACCATTGGGCAAAAATAGAAAAATTTTAACTTTACTGAAGTTTTCAAACTTTATTGCATACATTTTTGTATAAATTTGGTAAAACCCTTAAGTCTATTTCAACATAAATTAAAGGTAGAAACAGGAAAAACAATTCAACATATACACATGATGCTATAAGCACTTACAGAAGATGCATACTGGTCATGAGGAGAGTCATGGTTAGGATGGGAGTATGGGGTAGCAGGGTTAGCATAAGAGTAGGAGGAGTGATGGGCACCTGGTTGGTGAACAGATTGTTGGTAGCCCTGAGAAAGATAAGTTTTTTTTATTTGGAAAAAAATGTTAATGTTAAGTATTGGCTGCATTAGAAAACCCCACAAACGAACCATAGGTTCAGTTGAAGAAGAGCCATAACTTGATTGCCTGCCATCTGAAAGTTGATACAGCCATTCTTGACTACTTCCACCTTGTAACAAAATGCAGGTGTTAATGTCAGAGCAAGTAGGATGCATGATTGGCAACACCACCTAGAGCAGCATTTGTTTACTTTTTTACCCTTGCAAAACATTTAAAAAATGTATGTCCGAAGGAAAAAAAACATAAACCATGTTTTTCTCATATATGGACATTTAGTTTACCATAAACAACTGAATATGTTAATTTCAAGGGTTGTGAGTAAACAATTGCCTCAGCTTGTAACACATAATGTAATGATAGAGATTTCTCACTAAAGGTTGAAAAACACTGACTTGCATATAATTTACAATTTTGCAAAAAAACAACACTTTTTTCGAGCAGTGTAACTTTTCCATTTCTTGACAACAGACCTGGTGTTGTTGGAAAGTTGTAACCGGAGTAACTTTCTTCCCTTGGTGCAGGAGCATATCGTTTTGCAGCTAAAAAAATTTTGGTAAATTAATTAGGATCACATTAACTAAATCAATGGAAAATATGGTGTTTACAAAAAATAAGAAAAACAACAACAACCAGAAACTTACATGTAGTCATATCATGTTGCCTTCGTTTGTTTGAATAGGGATTATTATTATTGTTGCTGCTGTTAGGAGATGAACTGCTGGGTCGTTGAACATTTAACATTGCATTTGCCTGTCAATTTGTAATGTATTTATATCAACCAAGCAACAAATATACACACAAAATCTGAGAAAAAAGTAACAGAAGAATCAAGTTACCTACAGTTAAAAAAAAACGTTTAAGCGTGATGTAGCTTAAAAACAAAACTGAAAATGCCATGACTAAAAATAAATTGCAACAAAAATTACAAATGCCGTATTGTTGTTTGAAACGTCCTACTATGAACCACATACGTACAATAGTTTTTTTTCTGGTCGCGGGGTAAATTAAAACAGCGACTCTCAAAGCCGCGTGCTTCGGAAAATAGAAGAGAACAAACGGGAGTAAAACGTCACCATCAGTCGCTCTATTCTACTGTGTGGTTGCTCGATCATGCGTAAACAAAGACGCGTTTGTTTCTTTATTGCTCCCAGCGCGGCACCATCTGTCTTGCGAGAGCCTCGCCGGAGTTTCTTACACAATTGTTCGATAAGACTACTACACGGCGATAAGAGCTATTTACTAATTCGTAAAACATTTTCTCGTCACAGCCAATAAACGTAGCCCTGAAAAGTGCGTTTAAATGCCCGAAAACCGAAAGTATATTTATACGCATGCCCAAAAAACTAGGTATTTTTATTTTTACACTGATTGCCCATGCGTAATAGCACGGCACGTGCCCCAAAACAAAAACTGCTGAATACAAAGTCTCGATTCACCACACACCCACGAAAACCTGGAAAAAACATAAAAACAGCTAATACGTTGTTCAATTACGGCCGGGTTGGTCAGACCTGATGTGCCGAGTGTAGCAAAAAGGTAGCTATTTTCTCGCGGGATGGTTTCCGGAATACCCGATGAAGAATGACAGTCTACACGTGCTAACAAAGCGACAAGAAAGTTGACCACGGGGTGCTCGTATTGTTACCATCAGCCCCAGTTTTTTCCAAAATGACAAAAGCTATTTGTATCGAATCGACCGTGTATGGTTACAAAAATTACAACTAAGCAGTTTGTTTATGAGCATACTAATGAGGTTTACAAACAAGTGCGGTTTAAACCCAATATCAATGAAAGTACATTTAAAGCTATGTAAACAAAAAGCAAGCAGATGGGACGCTTGTACTTTATAACTAAACTTGCATGTACTTACCGGTGTTTCAGATGAATATGGATATATTCCCGAATTTCCAGCTTGTTTACCTACGAATACGGGCAGCATTGCATTTCAATGACAAAAATAAGTTTACAACAATTTATTTCGTTTAACGTCGACTTGCTCAGGCAAGCAATGAAAAACTCTATGGTAGCCACATTGACAGGTGCAATGGAACAAAGTGAAGATTGCGCTGCGTCTCGGGGGAGACGCCTTTTCGAAACAGTTTGCACACTTTGAATATAGAATCTGCTTAAAAATATTTTGGGTTAACTTGCAAAAATAGTACAAAAAAGCCTTCATGCGTTATTAGAGAAGAACCAAATCTTAGTTCGAAATTCCGGATGTGCTTAAAGTATTAAATCGTATGCGTTTACAAGACCTTAATGATCGGGCAATCAAATGATTGCTGTTGAATCAAGACCATTTTTACCGTCACACAAATAGCTGTAGGGCATTAAATCGACAAGCCCGACGAAACCTAATACAAAGACGTGCGGCGTGTTATTATGTACGTTTCACACCTTCTAAGTGGCCTGCTTTGTGGGATGGGGAGAATTCAATGGTCGAAGCAAAGCGTTCGCACTTATTGCGCGATTGCTTGATGGGTGACTTATTTCTTGAGGTAATTAGGACGACGGTTCAGATTTCCGGAAGAGTGTCACAGTGTGTTAGAGCTAATCAAACATTGTCACTGCTAATACAAAACCAACTTCCAACAAAACCAGGATTTTCTAAGGCAGTGTATACAAAAAATGCACCACTGTAAAACTGTGGTTCAAAAGTACAGTATAATAAAAATCTCTATTACCTAAAATGTAAATTGAACTTGGTACAATGAACAAAAACCTGCAGAAACTCAAAAAAGCATGTTTGTGTATAAATAGAAGGAAAAAAAACAAAAAACTTACCACATGGACCTCCAGGTTGGCCAACAACCACATTTGGACTTCTCACTGAAACATTACTGACTGGATTGGGATACGACTGAAACAAAAATCAAATCGATGCTATAAGAAGATAAAACCACAAACAAAAGCACATTTAAACATTTTTTGGTGTTAAAATTGTAATACAGCACTACACATACAAATCATACGGGTAAATATACATCAACTTGGTGCAGTAAAAAAGTCACCAATGAACGTTTAGATAGGTTTAACATACATTTGGTGAAGTAAAGTTTCGACTTGAGCTCGGGGAGGGGTTCCAACCTGTAAGGGTAAAGCATCAGTAAATTAAATGTTTTGGATTGTTTGTACAGGTGGATGTTTTATTTGATATTGGATGTAAAAGGTACAAAGGGATGAAACAAAACACTTCAGAATTTATTTGATTATGAATGTTGGGAGTCATGAGTTAAGTTACTTACCTGGTTCCACAAATGGTTTGAAACCACTTGCAAGGGGATTGTTTTCAGGCGCACTTTTAGGAGAAAACATTTGTATTTAAACATGAACTAAGGAGCAAAAAAATCTGCATAAAAAGAATAATTTAAAGTGACCTTAAAGGAGAAAAGATGTGACAAACAATGACCTTGCTGTATTTTAAAATAATTTACTGCAATGAATTGCCTACCGCAGTTTCCTGGACTACTTCTTAACACAGGAAACTATTCAACAAACTATGCTTCCCAATTCTCCTACTGAGCAAATTTATCAAAACTCATGCTACATTTACATCATCTGATTCTACAAATGTTGGTATTTACTGGTTTTATGAATCAAGAAATAAATCTCATTTATCCAACTCATAATTTTGATACAGTAAGTTGATCTAGCAAAAATATAAAAAATATCTGGGCCAACTCGTCATACTACAACTATATTAAACAAACAGAACATTCACCAGTTTAAAGACATATAAAAAAATCAAGCAATAATACCTTAAAAATCAAACACCCCTGAAAAGGGTGTTTATCAGTGCAAACTATACATGCAAACTATATGAAATAAACTTATAAAAGTTTCTTTTATTGATTTGGAACATCCTTTCCAGAATATTGTAAAAGCATTAAAATAAATTAGTTCTCAGTAGGTTTATTTTAAAAAAGTGACGTTAGATTTCACTGTTTGAATAAAAAAAGGTATATGTAACTGTAACTAATCATAATAAGGTAGTTTGTTAATTACCTGTAAAGAACAAAAATGTCCGATAGTTTTAACATTTACACTTTGAATGGTACATGTGTTTCAATTTTATTTAGAATTTTCAACAGCATTTAATCCAAAACATTCCAGAATTTACAGATGCCTTCTATCTTAAAACTGGCAACAAAAGTTTCTACATATTTTAATGTAGAAACTTATTTTAATGCAAACCATAGAAAAACACACAAAGTATTATCTAGAATTATATGTATGAAACACATACACCATAATACAATACTATCTGTTAACATATTTTTGCCTTAAACACTTTTTGCCAAAAGATTTACTTTAAACAGGGTGGACAGAACTACAGTAAACATACTACCAGCAGTCACAAACTAAGACTATACTGCATGCACCAAACATCACCATCAATGTTCTGTATCTCTGTAATTTATAATATTGTATGCGTTGCTGTGTATTAAAATTAATAATTTACATCAGGTGAGGATTTAAAACAACCCTGAAATCTGAAAATGTACTAATTACATAAGCTGTGTAACAAAATATACCGAAATGCCAAGCCCATTGGTTGTTACTTGGTTTAAAAACGTTTTCATGGCTTTTGAATGAAGAAACTAAACTTACTAAATGGAGGAAGAAGGAATTCCAATCTATATCATTGCTCCTAGGTCTTACTTACAAGCAACGTTCTTTTAATTTGCACATTTAATTACTGCACTATCACAGCGTGATTTAAACAGTACAGTAGTTTTACTTCGAAACTAATTTGAAAATAGTAAAATTGGACAGTAAACAACGCAAATTTTATGTGGGCTTTTATTGTTTTGCAGTCTGCATTGATCTAGGTATAGTATAAATTATTGTAGACAATTATCAGTTATCATCTCTCTTTACTCTTTACACAGTAGACATACCCGAACCAACAAATTAAGAGTCTAGTTCTCTCTTACAAAATCTGCTGTAGAAGATAAATGAAATAATCCAACATTTCAACACCAAAACACAAAAACTGCGGTAAAAATACAAGTTAAGTCACATCTCCCTGTTACATGTTACTTACTTACTTACTCGAAGCAGGTAGGCAGCAGCGAGGCTGAAAAAAAAGCCAAACACAGCGCAACCTAGTGGCATTAACTTAAAAATTAAAACTTTTGCTTCGTCCACTATTTGTTTGGTCTTGTTTTGAATTGAGTTTATTTCGCTTGGTGAAACAATCTTGCTAACCTAATTGCACTAAAATATCTACCTTGCCAAAATGGGCTGCGCACAACTGAGACGTTATTAAACGCGATAAATTAGATAACTGGTCAACTGGGTAGTCCGGTATTCGTTTTCCACAGACGAATTTTCAGTGGTAGGCTGTATTGCAGTTTCAAACCGTAGTCAATGCCAATTTTCTTTCTAAACATGTACTGATTGCAATAATAATTTGCTTTGTTAGAAAAAACTGTTTGTAAATGAAAAATACAAAAGGTAGCCTAGCGTAGGCCTACTGGTAGAAACAGCATATCTATTAAAAGTAGCCTAGGTACGGCATATCTATTACATGGTTTTTACAGGAGTACGAATATAGAGTTGCAAGCTAAATTCTGAACTTAGTAAACAGCTCTTGGTCCAAAGCTGAAGATTAAGTTACCCAAACTAAGGAAACCTGATTGATGGTTAAGTTGAAATATCTGGTAGCCTAGATTGTAGCGCAACCCAACTAATCCCGATCGCTTTGCTTGCCACCCTTCTTTTTCAGTCACCATCCACCACCGTACAGGGCAGAGATGTAAACGGGCCTGAGCCCGAACTCTTTCCGAAAGTAGCCTACAAGCCCAAAACCCGGCTCAAACCCGAATCGTTTTTGAGAAGCCCGTTCAGGCCCAAAAGTTTGATTGTCAGGCCTATAGGCTATATTGAAGCCTCAGGAAAGACCAAGACAACAAACAGAATATACAATTGGTCTTGAGCAAGGCGTTTTAGCGCTGTTTAACGTTAGGTCAGGTACAGCAACTGGCCACTTAGCTAGGTAAATTTATTTAAAAAAACTGACACAGAGTGTAGGCTAAAGTCAGATCCGTTTTTTTCGAAGAAACCTAACCCGCCCCGACTTACAACCCTGGTACAGGGGCACTAAACTCTTGTGCTTTGGGCACCTAAAAAGGTTTAAGTTCGGGTGATCACCTAATTAAATTGTCTTCGAATAAACTAGAAGCAACGGCATTGAGAGTCACAAAACTAAATGCTTGGAGTAAAACAAACGCAAACTAACTCACTACATTTTTAACAAATTAACTCAGTGTTGACATTCTTTAATGGTTCGATTTTGATTGAAAAACAAAACCTGTGGGTACTCTATTGTGAATTACCCCAAACATCTCCACCTTTACACTGCATGCCTGTAGTTGCCGCTGATAACCGGTCCTGACATGCATATAGAAAGTCACTTAAACTGTTACAGCATGACGTTATGTTTATTTGTTCTGTTTACGTAGTTTTTATGAGCACTGTTGGCATTTACAAACGTTTTGCTTGCTTTTAGATGCACAACCTAAAACTTGAGCATTTTAGGGCTTCAGCAACGTGATTGGAAATAACACAAGGAAACGTTCACCACGCCATTAGACAAACAAACAGTATGTACATGAGCTTGGACGAAACCTGCATACACATGTTAGAAGGGGTTATAACATTGGTATTGTGTACAAGCAAATCAACACATTTAAATGCGAAATTGTTTGCCATGGGAACATTTGGTGGGCTGCTACAAACCTATCGTGAAAAAGAGGGGGTTAACATTACACATATACTTACATAAGTTGCGAATAAGCGGAATAATGCAAATAACAAAATGTAAAAGATTGCGACAACATTGCCACAGGTGCCTAACACTGTGACTTGTATTTTGATAATGAAACACAACTGTGTAACATAGTTAGGCAGTGAATTTTTCACAACTAAGGGACAATGTTCATTTATCAACCATTATTCAGTGAGACAAATGTGCGTCCAAACTTGGTAGGAAGTTTCTTAATCAGAATCCTCGTCTTTGTATCGCATTTTACGGATTTGCGCCAATTTTTCACGAGCAGATTGCAATTCCCGTTCTTTGCGCAGTATTTCTTCCTGTGCCATCATTTCTTGCGCTATACCGCCTACCAGTCGCGAGTTAATAACAACCTCGACTTCTTCGTCGGAGCCGGTAGCTTCAGATGCGGCCTTCACAAGATCCTCAGATGCATGTTTTACCGCATTTCCGGCAATCTGAGCGGTTGTTTAAGCCCATTTCGATTAATGAGGAGATCCAATTTCATGATGAAATTACGATGAAAAATAAAAAGGGAAACAAAATTAAAAGGCATTCTTTTACAGGACTAATGAAATTAAGCAATTATTAAAATAAAACTGTAAATGCTGATTACCAATTCGAAACAAAATGAAAAAAAATCTTAAACACAAATTATAATTGTTTAAGATGTGTTTCACTCTTTTACATAACCAGGGCATTCAAATAATTGTTCAGAAATTCTGATATAAGAATCAGGAATAACAAAAGAAAAAAGCATGCTCCAACTAAAAACTTACTGATCATAAATGAAAATTCCTTTAAAATAAAGAAATGAATGTAACAACCTCAAACAAAAACTTGCTTCTACAACTGATTCAAGCAAAACTAATCTTACACTGGAATCAACTAAGAAAAACTAAAAATGACTGAATGAAAAACATGATGATTAATTGTTGGGGTTTTGATATTTCTTTTTGCGGATGTGCATTAACCGGGCCTGGGCATCTTTAAGTTCTTTCTCTTTGGCTAAGATAGCTTCCATAGCACGCATTTCCTGAGCGATGCTGCCAACTACGCCACCCTTTAGCTGAACTTCCACCTCCTCATGTTCTTGGAAAGCTGCGTCTTTGGCCGAATCCACTAACATTTGAGTTGCTTTGTTCACAGCGTTGCCTGCCACCTTTCACATTAAAGGGGGATGGGATTTACAATAAATGACATACGTTTTGAGCAACATATTGGTGAAAAAATCCGTGTGTTGTTATTGTCTTTAGAGCAGAGTATCACCATAAGTGTGGAATGGCTTTGACAAAGTTCATTGACTTTAAATCATAAAATTTCATCTCAACATACCTGCAGTCGCTTCATGTTTTCACTGTTCGGGTCAGCCTTTACTTTGCAAGCTACAAGCAGCTGGGCAGTTGATGCTGCGACTTGTTTCGCTGACGTCACAAGCCATTCCTCACTGGCCTCCCCCTGAACAGCCTGGTTAGCCGCTTCACAAAGATTTCCTGTTGCACTTGCCACCATTTGCGCAGCCGATATCAGACCCTGCGACCACTGACCATCGTCATGACGTGACGTGGAAACTGATCCAACCTGCGGTAATGCAATACATCACAAGTGTTTGCTTCGATTTGTTGGGTGATTTCCGTTACAGTTTAGCAACGCGTGTATTTTAGCATGCAAACATTTTCCCCTGATGGAATCTCACCTTTCCCTGCAACACCAGCTCTTTTTGTGCAGCCGAGGCAGCCTTAACCAAAGCTGTAGTTGCTGTGGCAATAGACTTGGCAGCTTCCAAAATTTGTTCCTCGAAATTTAGACTTTCATCCGCTTGCTGCCATAAAAAATCTATTTTAGTCAATGGGCAAAAATTCGCAAAATTTTGCATATCTAATATGCCAATGTGTAAAAGGTGTGATATTTCAACCCTTTATGTACTAAAAATGCCAAAGTATATCGTCATGCCGATTAACTAGGAAATCAACGTCTTTGTAATTTTGGTATAATTGCTGCTAAGGGGTTAAAGTACCTTAGGCTTCTTTCTTGGTCTCAGTTGCGCCAACTTTTTAGCTGCAGCTTCAATGGAAGAAGCAGCAGCAAGGAGTTCCTGTTCAGCAATAACGTTTGGATCATTCGGATCCACCCAATCAGAACCTGATCAAAATTAAATTTATGTCTCATGTACTAAACGGATAAAAAAAATCAAAATAATCTCCTTCAGTAGCAGAACATTAACAAATGTTGCACCATGTAGCCGAGATATGACGATAAAAGTTTGCAGCTAACCAAATTTTTCTCAGTATGGTTTGTTACACAAATCTTGCCTTTCATGCTTTCTCCCGATCTGACCAAATTGCTCACTGAGGTCGCCACGTTTTTCGATAGAGGAACAAGTTTCTTCTTCAGTTCATTGTTGCCGGGTTGTTGACTAATCGCCAAGACATTAGAGAGCAGACTAGCATATGTTTCAGCAACAGTTTGACCCATTTTTAACGCGTCTTGCTGTTGCATTTTGTCATCAGTTGTTGCTGCGGCAGCCTACAGCACAGACAAAAATAAAACCTCCAAATTATTTGCACACTTTAAACTAGGGTAGCAACACTACAGTGAGTTCAGTTAGACGGGTCGCACGGGAAATGCGTTTTTATCGTTCGACCTTAAAATAATTCGAAAATACAAACCTACAATTCTCACTCGAATAAATGCAATGTGTGTTTACCCCACAGCGAAATTCCAAGAAAATATTCTCAAATAGAACAACCCGTATAACTGGAGAACAACTGCAACAACTCGGAACTTACCCTGCATATGTGAATCATATCAAAGACAGCTTTTCTTCCCATGTTAGCACACACCATCATGTCGTCCTGTTTGCAAGATTTACCGGCAGCAACAGCTTTAGCTGTAGCATTGGTAATAGGTTTTGTAACGTGTATCAGTTCCTCAGGTGATGCACGACGTTCTTCTCCGTTAACCGTTTGCAACATCTAAAATATAGAAAAACATGTGTTAATTCTAAAAGAAAACCGGTGATTTTTTTGTAAATGAAGAATGAATGTTTACAGCTCCACGAGGCGTTTATTTATGTGCCCAATTGGTTGCATTAAAAATGCTTACCTTAACTTCTTGTCTGATAGAATTGATAGTTTGTTCGATAGCTCGTGGTCCTTTCACTGCTTCATCCTCAACTGACTTTACGGTTTTAAGCAATGACGTCACATTCGTCACCATAGCCTGTGAAAAACATCAATTTCTTACACCAAAGTTGATACTTACAACAATACGGTAGACATTTTTTGCAAAGGATAATAATGTTTGATGTTTTCCACACTTTACCTTTGCAGAAGCCTTAAGGTGAAACATTGCACTATCAGACGATGATTTTCCAGCAGCATCTTTTGTGGCATTTATGAGGTCTCCCAAAGCAGATGCAACATCACGAACGGCGTTAATCAAAATTACCTGGAAGACAAAGTCAGTACAAAATATTTTTAGGATCTTTTGGTCAATGACCTCGTATTTTTGGTTACATGACCAGGCAAACACTTGCATTTCCACATTGAACTTTACTGATATGAAAAATGTACCATAGACATGGATTGAAAATACCTGAGTGTCTGGGTCATCTGCCCCAAGACTGGTAGCTCCAAGTTTTACAACATCAGCAAGCTTATTAATAGTAGATGAAGCTGATTGTGCAGCGGCTGCCAGTTTTTCCTGTCCACCTGCTGCACCAGCAACAAGTTGTTTTGTGTCCTCAACCAATGCCTTTGCTGTTGACAAAATTTTCTCCCTGGGATACGAAATGTTGCCAAGGAATTATAAGTTGACAAACCATGATATGTGGCCTTATATACCTTTGCTATGTTTTATGCAATACTGTTATTGCTGTAAATTTATTGATGTAATCGTAAAATTTCCCTTGTTTTTACATCCAAACATTTTTTAATGTAGATTTACAACGCACCTGTAATCAGCAAAATTTTCATTGTCAGATTCAGAGTTGAGTGCACCAGATGAGACAAACATAAGAGTGGTATCAAGGTCCCCAATAATCCCTTGCACATGTGTGTGTGCATTTATACAGGCCTGTGTGCCCCGGCCACCTTGTTGCAGGGATGACAGAATGTAAGAAACCTGAAAACAAATCAATTGAGTGATAAATAGCTTTTGTTTTGTTTTTGAGAGATGGTGGAACAGTGCATGTAAATTTGATTGCTTGATTCAGGTATACTGGAAATCTATACATTGTACTAGAATTTGATTCAAACATTTGTAACTTATGTAATAGTTTTCTGAAACTGGCACAAAGTTGCCTGAAAAGATCCTTTGTAAAGCAATAATTTACAAAAACAGTTGGGCGAAAAAATAAAACCAAGAAACAAAGATTCAAGCATGATATAGAGTCTTTTAAAAAACCTAACTTTGCATTTTCCTAATGCAAAAGATCACCATGAGATCACCAAACCTTTTCATTGATATTTCGTCCAGCATCTTTCAAGTCCTTCTTTCCACGAATGTCTCTTGGATTACTTTGTACTGTCCCTGATGCATTAACCAAGTCTTTACATGCTCCTCCCAACTCAATAATACTCTTTTTGATGTGATCACTTACCTAAATTATAATCACAAACAAATGCATCAATGTATGTCAAATAAATCTCTTCACTGTCAATCTTACTTCTTTTGAGTCAGCAAGGGCCATGGCAACTGCACCATCATTGGCAAGACCAGTACATTCACCCGTGACCTTTTTGGCAAGAGGTCCAAGATCATCAGGTTGATTGTTCATTGCAATATTCATATCACTACTTGCAACCACAATAGCTTTACATCGTTTCATGATACGACTCTGGTAGTTGGCAAAAGTGTCATCTTCATCAGGTTGAATATTTTTGTTCAGGATCTTTAAGATAAACACACAATGTTAAACAAACACCAGTTAACAAGTGTTTTTTTAATTTGAACATGAAAGTTATGTTTTAAATTACAGTTTATGCGCAAAGATAAATGTGGTTAATCTCAATCTCACGTCCAATTTGCCAAGCTATCCAATTAACTAAATTATGTGCTCAATCGGACGATTTTCTTAACAAATGGCTACAGTTGGGATTTTTAATCTCCATGAGACTACCTGGTATACGATTTATTGGATTTGATTCATAAACATTTTTTTTGTGACAAAAACATGTCTAACAGCAGCATGTATATACACAAAATATTTTGATAAAGGTACATCCAGACAATACATTTTAAGTACCAAATTAAAGAAATAAAAAGATTTAAACTTTCAATGTCTTACACCGGCAGCAGATGAAATGTCATCAACCATTCCAGACACAAGGGCTTCTGGAGCTTCCTGGACAGACTTAAGCAAATCTTCAATGGCTTCTTTAGTGGCATCACAAGCTTCATCCACAGCCTCATGTGCATTTTCAGCCTGGAATAAAATTGTTATCTATTGTTAGATTTAGTAAATTTTATGAAAAACTCTGTTGCTGTATGTGACTTGGTTGTTTAATCCAGAAACAAATTACAGGGTAAACATGCTTCAAATTGCAACTAAGTGGTTTTCACGATTATATTGTATTTTTTAGGTAATTGTTACAAAATACGAAGATAAACACAGACTACTTGTTAGACATGTAATCAGCTGTGTGCAATGTCAAACAAAAATCAACCTGTTTGGGTATAGCACAATTTCCTAAAAGCAACAACAAAAGATATCCCAAAAAGAAACACAAATTGTTCAAGTCAAGATAAAGCAACACCAAACTTTGGGCTAGGAACACCAAAAATTATTTTAAAACTAGAAGGGTGGCTTAGCACATTTTGTCATTGCACATACCCTATAACCTATTTCAAAACATTAATATATATCCTATGCTCTTTTATATTGGATCCCATATCAGCCATCGTCTTTTATAACCTTAGTTATTTCTGCAGGCAGAAACTCATGCGTCCCCACACATGCAAAGTTGAAAATAGTGCATTTCAAGAGGTAACTATCAGAAAGTCAGTTGTTGTAAGGTAAAATACAGTGATGGGCACTGGGCTTAAATAATAATATTATGTAGAGTACAAACTATACAAATCAGATTCACGCCAGATATTGTTTGAAGTATGTCCTGTTTGACATTCTTTTTCAAATAAAAGAAGGAGTAATAGTGGCATAATGGCGTAAAACAAAAAAATATAAACTTGAATAGCAAATTCTACAAGCTGTCCAATTTTCATTCAATTTGCACATTGTTAAAAAATCACCCATTTTAGGGGCCAGTTGGTTAAATTGTGGTGCTACAGGGCAAAACACAACAATTAAGCACTTAAAATAGTATGTTCAATAAACTTTGCAAATTTCATTTAATTCCGTCATTTTTAAAAAATTCACTTATTTTAGGGGACTGGCGGCGTAAAGGTTGGAGCTATAGGGTAAAACACAACAACCAAAATTTAAATGGCAACTCCTACAAGCTGTCCAAATTTGATTCATTTTAAACGTTGCTTAGAAAAATAACCCATTTTAGGGGGCAAGTGGAGTAAATGTTGGGACTACAACATAAAATACATAAATCCAAACCTACAAATAGCGTATTTTACATGCTACCCAAATTTTAGCCCATTCTGACACTCTTTAGTAAACTCACCCATTTTAGGGGGCTAGTGGGGTGAGTTTGGGGCTACAAGGTTAAACACAACAATCAGCTCCTATGAATGGTAATTTCTACAAGCTGTCCAAATTTTAGCCAATTCCGTCACTTTTTATAAAACTGACTTATTTTAGGGGGCTGGTAGGGTAACTAATGGGGTTCGACACACAAACTAAAAAATATAAAACCACCCTGACTCAATCAATAATACTGCAAAATTTGAGCCCAATCCGCCATTGTTTAAAATTTTGACCACTAGAGGTGTTTTGAGCAACATCCGGTAATGCTTCTGACGTCATAGGGCTGTCAACAACCCCATAACTGCCACGGAGCAAAAACATTCACAAAGCATACGAGTGGTTGCCCTTGTAACACTATTGTGCAACAGAAATCTTTCGTTTGTGGTGCCCAGTAACATACAAATCCGTTTAACAATTCGGGGGCTTGTGGGATGTTGGGGCTAAAGGATTGAACACAACAATCGACACCTGTAATTGGCATACTATCCAAATTTCAGCCAATTACAACACTGTTTACAGACTTACCCATTTTAGGGGGCTAGCGGGGTAAATACTGGGGTTATCAGGACAAACAAAGTAGGATGCACAACTACATAACTATATCTACCATCTGTGTAAATTTCAGCCAAATCCATTAAACATTTGATACAAAAACGAGTCGGACAAACTTTGGGTAAAAACACCCATTTTAGGGGCCTAGCGGGGTAAATACTGGGGTTATCAACAAAAACAAAGTGGGATGCACTTCTACATGACTATATCTACCATCTGTGTGAATTTTATCCAAATCCATCAAATATTTGATGGAAAAAACGAGTTGGACAAACTTTGAAGACAAAAAAAACACAGAAAAAACAGAAAACAAACAAACAATTCGAGTAAAATCAATATGTGTCCCCTTCAGGGAAGGGGACCCATAATAATGATAACAATTTATTTGGTATTTGATATTACATCTCATTGTAAATACTTGAACTATTGTTGCAGTTAAGTATTTGAAAAAAAAATGCATTTAAATATCAGTTCCATGTTCATTAGTGTTGCAAACCAGTATTGATTGTTGAGTGTAAAATCAGGTAAGGTGATTTTCACTACAACAGTCATGTCCAAGCTCTTATGACTGGGGCCAAGTAAAGTCTTGCATACAAAAATTTACTTACAAAATGAGGGTTCAACTAACTAATGCCATTGCCTTACTTGGGTCAATTTCACAAAAGAAAGCTTTTGTTTGGATTAACAACTTACAATATGTTGATGAATTTCCTTTCTTTTGTTTTAGCAAGTATTCAAAATAAAATTCTGTGTCATATGACAGCATGACACAAACCCGAACAATCACAAAAATCAAGGTCACACTTTGATTTTAAATTTTTCACACAACAATTTCTACACAGCATGCACATCTTATTTTAATTTTGTTGCAAACCCTGTTATTTCAAGAAAATGAACTTGTGGACACTGAATTAGAAATACAACATAATTGAAACTTAAATAAGCGACACAAACACTGAGTAAACCTGCTTATATCTTCTTGTTGATATGTGGATAGGCTAAAGAGAATTGACAAGTTAAGTTTTTATCTGTACAGAAAGAGTAATAACCCACAGAGCACAAAATTAAAAGTGCATACAATTGCTGTTTACTTTTTTCATGCAAAATAATGTAAAATCCAGGAATGCAAACATTATATATTTTTTAGTGATGGGACGATACCAGGTTTTAAAGCGAGTACCAATACCGAGTACCACATGTATATACCTTCGATACCAATACTTAAGTATAGTGTTGTACTTAGTTGTATATCACTGGCTAATTTATCTGCCATGGCCGGTGTACAGGCATGCACACACACATGCAGAAAAATGTAATCTCCAGTCCATACGATAGCGAAACCTGGCAGAACTTTTTCCCGATTTTGTGCTGTCCGAAGCAAATATGGGCATAAAGTTGCCCGTATTCTTATGGTGTAAACCGGCCTTCGGCATTCACACGTTGGTATAGAAAACTGAGACAAAATATTTCGATAACGAGTATCGATACCATCGATAACGAGTAACGGGTACCCATCCCATCACTAATATTTTTATTACTTGTTTCATTTAAAGCAAGTTTCACCCAAATTTATTGCATAAGGTAAAAACCTTTTAACTAAAAAATAAATACATCCAATAAATTCAAGGTTGAAAAACCTAAAATGAAGCAAAAATGTGCATGATCATAAAAACCCTTGATACTAAAGTATTCGCATCATGGGTGAGTGAACAAATATCCACCTGGTATTTTTATACTATAAAAATAAACATAAAAAACAAACAAAATCAGCCCATGCAAAAACATAAGCAAATCAGAAGCATAACACAAGAGTACACACCAGCATGTGATGGTTAGGTTGGTGACGAACAAATTCACCAGTTGAATTATTGTGCATGTGAAGTTGTGGGTCCTGTTCACACATCGAAACATAAATCAATATAACAATATGACAAAATCATAAACCAAGAAGGGCATGCTTAGCAACAAAATTTTGTCAAGTGAAAAAAAAATAAAAAAAATTGGGAAAATTAAAGTTTAAATAAAATAATATTACCATGAATTAAACTTAACAGTACATGCATTAACATAAAATAATCATGCTCCAGCAACTAACAAAAATTGTGTCTGTGGGTCTAATATTAAAAATGCAAGTATCTTAATAAATTACTTGCAACTACAATCAAGATTATATGTTAAAAATAATCTTTGTGCTATTGTAAATGCTTGTAAATATTATCATTTATCTAACCTTGGGATTTCCTCCACTTTCCTTAGCTGCATACATCAGTTGCAGTGCAGATTCAGCCAATGTTTTGCTGTAATCAAGTATGTCCATTTGTCGCTGATGATTAACTGAATTGGAAGCAGCACCAATAGTGGCATTGGCAAGTGGTTCAAAGTAACTGGCAATTTGTGCAACCTGTGTTATAAACAACATTATCTGTTATTTTTACAGTTTTATCAATTTTGCTCAGATTAAAAAAAATGAAAATAGTAACATCAAGTCTTCTCCTAGCACAATTCTTATTCCATAAACATACAAATTTGATCACCTAAACCAGGGATAACCATGACACAAACTATATATATATACAAAGAGCAGGTTCGGGATTGTAAACTTTCTTTTTACTTGTATATGAAAACAACGGTTAAATCTAAAGTGGAAAATCAGTAGTAAAGGCTGCTGTTTTAAAGAAAAACAGTTACTCTATTTTTCTGATAAAATCAATTTTACTTCATATACCATAAGAATAATGCAGGTTTTGAAAGAAAATAATAAAAAGAGAAGCTACAAGACAAGCTAGAAACCAATTTGACAAGGTAACAGGTGATTGTAACGGAAAGTTAAAGCTACTTTTAGCTGCTGTAGCAAAGCAACATTTATTAACACATATCACATTTTTAAGAGAGCCTGTAGGTCTTAAAAAAACATCAGGGCTTATGAAATAAAACTGTTTAGTGCTAAACAGTTTGTTCCAGTAAGCTTGTTAATCACACTTTTAATTCAATAATAATAATTACATGAAAAAGGATCATTGTACAGCTGTGTTGTGTAGGTATTTTTTGCTGGTCAGCAAAAACACTTTTTTACACAATCTATCATCCAAAGAAAATCAAAAACAATTGTTTTCTTCATTTTATCTTTTTTATCGTTTTATCGGCTTTTAGTTGCGAGCGCCTTGGTTTCTTTTTCCCACCCCCCTTTTTTTCTTTACATTTGTCCACGGTGTAGGTCTTGTCAGGTTTTCACAGGTGTTACCTTTAGGTTTTCCAGGCGTTGCTGGGTTTGCAAGGTTTTTAACGATTTTGTGTTTGGCGACACTCGCGTTGTTGAGTTGCTTAGAACATTGTGTTTGTTTTACATTCTTGATATTTTGGTGTTGATCTATTGCGTTTTTCAGGAACTGATGATGCCATTATTAGGCGAAATATATATTCCTACTTTCTAATTTACTGACTGATTCTGTTGGCAGTTGAGACAGTCCTCTCAAATTTCGAATTGTT
This sequence comes from Phallusia mammillata, assembly GCF_965637545.1. Lineage (NCBI taxonomy): Eukaryota > Metazoa > Chordata > Ascidiacea > Phlebobranchia > Ascidiidae > Phallusia > Phallusia mammillata. The sequence goes on along the minus strand of NC_137252.1, from coordinate 21,342,725 downwards.
TAAATATTTAGAAACTTAAGTAGCTAGATATGTTCTAGTCTAGGGGCTTAAACAAATTACCGCACAGGCTGCATAGCACATAATGTATTTCAGGTAGTTGTAAAAGCTGTCAAAGTGTATTACCGACCTGTCTGCCAAGTTGGGCTGCATCACCCTTAGCAGCATCTGCAAGTGGATCGACGCATGCACTGATCTGGTTTACTGTGTCCACAACCTTAATATGGTTTCATACATCATTAAATATGTTCTTAATCGTTATAAAAACTACAGACCATTGCTTGAAATCCTTTCATCGTGTTGTCACTTCTTACAGGTAGACTTTGGTCCATTGCTGACAAGGAAGCATTGTTCAAATGTTTTATTGATTCGTTGATTGTTGAAATTGCCTCATCACATTCTTGTTGTCCAGGAGCATTGTCCCTTAGTTCACACAAATTGTTATAAAGGTAAAAAGTATCTGGGTACATAGTCATCGACACATGCTATTGTACCTTATATTGGCGATAAGTTTTTTAATTGAATCTGACACAACTCTTGAATGTCCAGCCATAACCTGCCATGTTGGTGGATCCTTGGGATTATTTGCCAATTTTCTGGCCGTTTTTATCAACTCACATGAACTTTCCAACATTTGCTTCCCAGATTCAATGATAGGACGTTGAGCTTGTCTTGCCTGCAATTATAACAACAAAACTTTTTTTCAAGACTTTTTTTGCCAAATGCCTCCCTGTAACAAAATTCTGATAAGTAGGGCAAATATTTTTTGACTTGTCAAAAAAAGTCAAAATTTTGTCAAAATGTTTAGAATAGGTCAAAATTTGTCAAAATTGTTTACAAAGTCAAAATTTTTTACAAACTGTATTGTCGTGGTGTTGTAGAGGTTGCAAGCAAACTATTCGTTTTACACCTTGTAGCCTACTTTATACTGTTGAAATTGGCCCATTGCCCCAATTATTGCGAATCATAAACCATCAAGTGAGTGAAACAATTAGGTTGATATGGCGTGATGCTCAACACACCTCAAAACGTGCAAAATTGTGGTAGGTCCCAAGTCACTTTCCGGCAGCTGCAGGTTAGGTGCAGCTCTTGCTTCGGTTTTGCTTTAGATACTTCATGTATCTTTCGTTTATACAAATGTATTGAATAATTTTCGTTGTGTCTTAGCTGCAGTTTTTTGGCAGTGATTTTTAATCAGCTCATTCCCTTTTCAGAATAGGTTAGGTCTATGTTCAGATTGTTGCCCTTCTCTTAGACTTTTGCACATTCTTTCGCTCTAGTTAGATTAGCTTAGCCATATTTTAACTTTTTGAACGATAATGCATAATTTAACTACTTGAATTCTTCATAGGTCAAAATTTTGTCAAAAAAGTTTTTTAAGGTCAAAATTTGTCAAAATTTTCAATTTGTAGGTCAAATTTTTTCGTTTTTTAGGTCAAAAAATAATTGCCCTACTGATAAGTAATTAAATATTCCTTCGTCAGTGAGCGTTGGGGACCATGTAATGTTTTTCTGTTTTTCACTGTGTTTTACCTCATCACTAATTTTAGCTGGAACACTTGCAAATTCTGGATTAGAAGCAAATGTTGTAAGATTTTCCACTGCATCAGTCAAAGGTCTTGTTGCTTCAGCACAGTTTGCACGATTTTCCTCAGAAAAGTTTCCATCTAAAGCCTAAGTATGACACATTCAGTAAAAAGTGACATTTAGCCGAAAAACTCATAACCGCAACACCTTAATTGTGCGAACAAGATTCGCTGTAGCATGTGCCACCTCCTTAGCTGATTGTACAAAGTGCTTCCGAGCAACAGCATTTGTGGTTTTATTTGATGCTACTCTACACACATTGCATAGAGCTGATGTGTGCTTGGCAACAATTGTGGCAGCAGAAAGTACCTGAACAATTTGTTTGAAAAGATTACTTCTTGGCAATCAAAACAAAAATTATAGTAGTATTACATTACATAAAATATAAGTTACAGTAAAACGAAACTAAAACCAAGTTGGTTCATGTTTTATTTTAACAAAAAGTCGAAAAGTACAACATAAGAACAAGAAATACTTAAAATAAAGGGGACTATAGGCATCAACAATATCTTATTGTTGCCTCAAAAACATTTGTTGTACCAATACTGCACCTGAGTTTGGTTGCTGGATGGATCAATCAGGCTCTGGCAAGCCATTTGAATAGCCTGGTTGGCACGTGCAAATTGTGTTTGGTCAACCAAGCCCTGAGTGCCAGCCTCACTGTTTGGGTCAGCAATACCCACCAGATAAGCAGCCTTAAAAAATATGTATGCTGTAAATTAGTTCTGTAAATATACATTCACATGCTGAATTACAACTATGAGGGTGGCTTAGCACATATTGCCCTTGCATATACACTATAACCTATTTTAAAAAATTGATATATTTCCTATGCTTATTTTATATTGGGTCCCATACCATCTACTGTCTTTTATAACCTTAGGTGTTTCTGCAAGCAGAAACTCATGGGTCCCCATACATGCAAAGTTGTAGATCAGGGGTGGGAACCTTTCTGTTTGTGAAGGCCGCTAAACGGCTTATCGACACTCGTTCAGGCCGCACTTAGTGCACTAAAAGGCCGCATGCGGCCTTTAGGCCACAGCTTCCCACCCATGTTTTAGATAATGCATTTCAAGAGATAACCATGTGAACGTTTAGTGTTGTAAGGTAAAACACAGTGATCGGCACTGGGCTTAAATAATAATACTATGTAGAGTACAAACTATATAAATTTAGATTCAGCCCAGATATTGTTTGAAGTATGTCCTATTTAACATTCCTTTTCAAAGAAACAAAGGAGTAAGTAGTGGCATAATAGGGTAAAACAAAAAATAAATAGCAAATTCTACAAGCTGTCCGGTTTTCATTCAATTCAAACATTGTGAAAAGGGTCACCTATTTTAGGAATTAGTTGGTTAAGTTGTGGTGCTACAGGGCAAAACATAACATTTGAGGACTTAGTATGTTTAATAAACTTTGCAAAATTTCATGCAATTAGGACGTTTTTTAAAAGTTCATTTATTGGGGTTAGTTGAGTAAATGTTGGGGCTACAAGGTAAAAAACATCAATTGAAACCTACAAATAGCATAGTCCACAAACTACCCAAATTTTATCCAATCCCGACACTGTTTAAAAAACTGACCCATTTTAGTAGGGGTTTAGTAGGGTGGGGCTAGTAGGGTAACTAATGGGGTCCGACGCACAAACTAAAAAAATATGAAACCTCAATGACTCAATCAATAGTACTGCAAAATTTCGGCCAAATCCGCCAATGTTTAAAATGTCGACCACTAGAGGTGTTTTGAGCAACAACTGTTAATGTTTCTGCTGTCATAGGGCTGTCATAGGGCAACAACCCCCTAACTGCCATGGCACAAAAACGTTCACCAAGCAATCCACAAAGTCACAAACGAGTAACATACAACTGCTTGCCCTTGTAACACTATTGAGCAACATAAATCTTTCGTTTGTGGTGTCCAGTAACATACAAATACGTTTTACACTTTGGGGGCTTGTGGGGTAAATGTTAGGGCTACAGGGTTGAACACAACAATCGACAACTATAAATGGCATACTCTACAACAGTGGTTCTCAAACTTTTTTGAGCGCGACCCAAATTTGAGGTTTATGAACATCTCTCGACCCAAGCCTCAAACATCAATAAATGTATTTTTTCTTGTACGAATACTACTCATTCTTGAATGCTAACTGTTACATCTCCATGTTCAGTTTCGCATGATTAACTTGTCCTGTCATTCCGCGCTGATTCATCTTACTGAGCAACGTGGTCGAGTGAGGCTGTAGTTAGCTACCGCTGTACTGTAGCTGACTGCCATCAAAACGTTCAGAAAACCACTTATGATGCAATACTCCAGGTTACTGAGATGAAGCCACAATTCAGTTATAATGGAGAATTAAAAATACTTCAAAATTGAAAGTTGGTTCTGGCAGAATTGATTTGAGAACCACTGCTCTACAAGCTATCCAAATTTCAGCCAATTCTGACATTGTTTACAAACTCACCCATTTTAGGGGGCTAGCGGGGTAAATACTAGGGTTATTTGGACAAACAAAGTGGTATGCACATCTACATAACTTTATCTACCATCTGTATTAGTTTCAGCCACATCCATCAAACATTTGATAGAGAAATGAGTCGGACAAACTTTGGAAAGAAAAATACCCATTTTAGGGGGCTAGCGGGGTAAATACTGGGGTTATCAACAAAAATAAAGTGGGATGCACATCTACATAACTATATCTACCATCTGTGTAAATTTCATCCAAATCCATCAAACATTTGATGGAAAAACAAGTCGGACAAACTTTGGGAAGAAAGAAAAAAAAAGAAAGAAAAAAAAACAAATTTGAGTAAAATCAATATGTGTCTCCTTCAGGGAACGGGACCCATAAATACCTGTGCAGCAGCTTCAGTTAAACCAATTAATGATTTCTGTGTGGCAGTAACAGCTTCTCCAAAACTTTCCAATTCACTTGCTCGGGCATGCTGTGTAATTCCACTCATGGATTCACCAAGTAACTTGGAATTATCCATGACACTTTCCAAACAATCAAAATATGAACTGTCGTTTACAGGCTCATTTGGATTTTCCAACATTTCTTTCACAGTCTGGAAAACATCAGCAAGATTAAATAAAAAACAATTATGTTAATTCTGTACAAAGACAAACTGTTGAAACACTTGGTCCTTCATGGGTGTAAACAAATGTCATTAAGTTTCTATGATTTAGTTGTTTAAAATATACAAACTTTGACGATTAAAGTTTTATGTTCTAATCACAAATCAACATAAAGGTTTAATCTGAAAATTTCTTAAACCTTCAGTTGCCTCAGAGCATTATCACACTCTTTCTGTCCAGGAGCTGTCTGTGTGCAGTGTGTGATGAGATTGTTAATGCTTTCAGTAACAGCACTGAAACAAAAAATCTTGATGTATATAATGAAACAACATTCTTCATGGTAATATACCGTGCAGCTGCAGCAAGTTGGTTTTTAGCATTAGGTGCACCAGGATCAGCTGATAATGCCTTGGCTGCAAGCAGAAGTTTACTGGAAGCCATCGAGATACTTTTCAGGTTTCCAACAACTTGATTTTGATCTTCCTTGTCCTATCGTAAAAGCAAAAACATTGAGGTATTTGGTCAAAGTTTTCTAAAACAATAATTTTCCCAGCAAGCCTATTATTTTTGACAGTTGGCAAATAATTTGTATTTGACATTAATATCTCACCCTTGATTGTCCAGCAACATTTAAACCAGCATCAAGCAAATCATTGAATCTCTCATTGTAGTTTGAACTGGAAGCAGCAAGTTCTGTTGGCGTTCCACGAGATGCCCCAACAAGATCATTTGCAGCAATATTTAATTCCTCTGCTGTTTTGTTCAGTTGGGTTTGTGCAGTCTGAAAGTTGGCTGTTGTGGCTGGAAACTAACAGCAAACACTACTAAATGTTTTGGTTCTATTTGTTAGCAAACAACTTATGAATAATAAAATATTTGTATTTAAAGTATACAACAAATCGTGAAAATGAAAATAAAAGTGTATTGTAACCAAATATTTTATGGCCAAATAAAACAACATGATAAAAGACAAGTTAAAAACAAGTGGTGAAGAATATGGATATTTGAAAAAGAAAACAGTTGTATGACTTAAAATCACCTTGTCGTGAAGATTAACATCATGCAAGCGAGCATATGATAAGTTACGCATGAGAACCTCATCCAGCAACTGATCACATGCAAATAGGAGAAAAAGCAGAAAGAAAAGATGAAAAGAGGAAGTGAAAGAGAAAAAGCCAAGCTGAACATTTAACACTAAATATTCCTTACTTGTCCCGCCAGGAGTCTTTTGCTGCTGTCAGCAATATTTTTTAGAGCTTCATCCACATCTCGTTGTCCAGGTAAACAGTTAATGCAATTATTTAGGGCATGTGAAACTGCTTTGGCAACCTGAAAGATATTTAGGGTAGAAGTTATTTATTTATTTGTACACAACTACAAACAGATAAGCTAAAAAATATCTATTGAAGTCTTAGAAATGATTTACTTGAGCAAGTCTTTGTCTGTTTTCGGGGTTTTCTGGATTTTCAACAGCAAGTTTTGCCTCTTGCATAAGATTTACAGATTTGTCCATCACATCACGACTTGTCTCTAGCAAGTGAAGTTGTGCGTCAAGGTCAGGAAGATTTGCTGCCACACCTCGAGCCGCAGCCACTAACGTCCGCAATGCATTGGCAGTATCACGTGCAGCCATACCAGTATAATCCTCATTACCCTGAAAATCATTGAAAAATCAGATTTGTTTTTAACTTTTGCCAAGCAAATCAAACAAACCTGTGCGGCAGCAGTTAATAACTGTGCCATTGATGCCCCAACAGTTTTAGAGGTTGCACCCAAGTCATGTGCACAAGATTTCATGGTCTGTCCTGGTAGGGGTTGCAGCCTTCCACTCTTTGCATCATTGGAATAGTCGGAAAGCTGACGATCAAGTGCATGGACTGTCTCTAACGCAGCATCAATACCACTTGGTCCGCAAACCTCACTTGCCTTTAAATATAGTTTGATAATATTTACAAGAATTAATAGCTTAAATTTTAATTTGTTTTCCATAATAAAACAAATCAATTAAATCTGAGGCATCATACAACGGATGGTAAGAGTCCATGTGGAACAAAGGTTGACAACTATTCTTTAAATATCTTCAGAACTAGAAGAGTGGCTTTCTGATATACTTCCATTTTATATATTCTATACGATATTTTCCAATTTACTATACACATCATTTGATCTACACATATGATTGTTTTTTTTAACAAAAACAAATGGGTCCCCATACGCGCGTTTGTGCGGATTTACAGTAAACAAATGTTGCGGTGATTTTTAGATTCTTAAGGACAAATTTTTAGAAAGCATTAACCCAACAATAAAAAAAAATTGTTCGTATTCTTTTTGCACTATTATTAAGTGTATACATAACAAATTGTTTTTCATTTAACTTTGTTTCGCAAAACGAGTACCATTGACCTGTAGTAACCTCTCAGTGTGCACACGCCAAACGACTGTTTGATCTTTTGACACCGTTTTCAATAGCATGCCGTCCTTAGTGTTCAACAATACTGTTAAGCCTAATTTATACATGCCTTGAGTATTGACTCCTAAATTAATTGTCAAAAAACGCTACGTTATGAAGAAAGTTGAACTGTGTTTGTAATACCGACTAGTTAACCTTAAGTAACCCGTGATCATGCGGCGGCCAACCTGACAACGAGCATTTAAAAAAACATTTATTTGGCAAAAAAGTCAAGTTAATTTTTTCATCTTTTCTTTGAAAAACAAAGTTTTTCTTGACATATACAAAACCGAAGCACAGTAATTAGGTTTAAATCACGTCATAGGTGTAAAACCTTCGCCAAAACTAAAAATGTGAGTGATAACTTAATAAAACGACATAGCATTGCTGTGCAAAACAGCTGATTTCTAATCACTGAAACGACGTCTCGTAAAACGCCTGTCCGACATCAAGCTGAGCCCTCCCGCTATCGTAAACCAGTGAGTTACTTTCTTGGTACTTCTGCCTACAGTGTCTTTCTTGATCAAACGAGCGTTAGACACATTTACGTTTCGGGGGCCTGTGGGTGAACCTCTGGGTCATTCGGAGTCAAACTTCTAGAGGATCAAGTTCAGATTGATAACTAACATATGTCCAAATTTGAATAAATTTAAAGCACTCCTTCTTTACCACACGAGCGATAAAAACCAGCGTTAAAAATTTTACGTTTCGGGGGCCTGTGGGTGAACCGCTGGGTCATTCGGGGTCAAACTTCTAGAGGATCAAGTTCAGATTGATAACTAACATATGTCCAAATTTAAATAAATTTGAAGCACTCTTTCTTTACCAAACGCGTCTCACAAACCAGCGTTAGACAGAAAAAAGAAGAAAGAAAAAAAAAATACGGACAAAAACAATATGTGTCCCCTTCAGGGAAGGGGACCCATAATAAAAACAATGGAATTTTGTTTGAGTGCTATTTTAGTAGATATGGTGTTTACCTTTAGAGCAGCTGTTTTCAACTCGGTTATGGATATAGCAAGTTTCTTGGTACAGTCAGCCAGTTGTAATGCTGTAGCTTGGTCTCCACCAACAACTGTTGGTACAACTGCTTTTGAGTAACCAACCATTTTTGTTCCAGGCTATAAAACAATTTGTTTTATGCAGTTGAAAAACATTTTCAGCTTTGTTGTAGTTTTATTGTAAATTTTTTAAATGTATGTCAAAGTAACACAATTTATCAATTGAATAATAAAAAAATCTCTCCTTACCGGCACAAATTCATTAGAGGCTGTGATAAGATTTTGTTGAGCTGCAGCATTTTCTGGATCTTGATAAGCTCCCTGGATACCTTGAAGAAGCTTTGGGATGTATTCTTGTTGAAGAGTCTACAAAATAAAAAATAAAAAAAATATTAACAGGTATAGCACAAATTTATTTCCATGTTTATTTTTAACATCTACACGAAAACAGAAATATATCACGGAAACTATAGTTGTTTGAGTAATTGCTCATACTTTGCTGTGGGCAATCAACTGGTTCTGACTGGCTTTGTTGGTGTTAAATGGTTCGGCAGCATGGGCAGCAGCAATAGTTTGTGTGGCTGCAACTGCAGATTGTCGAGCTGCTGCCTCCAATCGATGTACCAACTTTTTTCTCAATGCATTTTGTGTTGCTGCATTGGTGGCAGCTCGGAGATTTTCAGCAGCTAGTTTTAAGTTTTGTTGTTGTTGTGAGTCATGTGGATTGTTTGCTGCTCCCTGTCAAGTAAAAACACATCCCATGTTAAGAAAATTGTTCACATCCACAAGTAACAAATACAAAGTCTACAAAAATACACAATGTGTACGTAAAATCGATAGTTAACATTATTCCATTATTGGGATGCATATATAATAATCACATTCAAATCAAAATCCGTCATAACAAATATGGCAAAAACAAACATTCAGCAAACACTAAAGAAAAAATACTGTTTGAAAACAATAAAAACAAATAGGAAATATTTAGTTCTTATGCAGGCAATAGGTTTGTACCTTAGCGGCTTCAACCATTTTGGCAGTTGCATCAGCAAGAAGTTTAGCTGCACCAAGCAATTTCTTTCTCCAATCGTCATCCGATTCATGTTCAGCTTCCAATTTCAACATATTGACTAGATCTGAGGTTGTCTGTTAATAGTGCAAGATTAGTACATGTACAATGATGCCAATGGCCACCAGAACTTAATTACCTGTCCAAGTAGTCTCGCTTGCTTTACCATCACTGCTGCATTGCCCATGCTGTTGCACAGTTTGTCAGTTGCATTTAATATGATTTCACACTGTTCATCATATTTTCCATCAGATCCAGCAGACCCCTGTGAAAGAACATTATCTGGATTTTTTTTAAATATTGGACATGTTTGCAAAAAAACAACTAAGAAATTTAAGTCTGAATAATTGATATTTCACATGTATAAATAAGTTCTTCTGTCAACACACAAAAAAACAAGTTTTTATGGCTAGTAACTTGCAACTGAAACAAAAATGTAAGTGCTAAAAAACATTTATGATACAACAGTGTAACCTTTCAGGGGCAATCTGGTCAAGATAAAAATAAAGTGTTACATTGTACCTGCTTTATATGATTAATAAGGTCGTTAAGAGCCCGACCAACATTGGTAGCTGCGTCACCAAGTGCACCCATAAGGCTTGGATCAGATGTAGCAACATGAGTAACTTCAATACAGCCATCGACTGACTCAGATACTTCACGAGCTGCATCAATTAACTGCTCCTGGCAGTTTGGATTGCTGATGGTTGGTCCAACAACCTGTTTACATCAGAACAGATTAAAACACAGTATGCATCTGAAAAGTTAGCGTACATCAAAATGACATTAAACTGTTGAATTAGGTTTAGTTCAAGCCCTGGTTTTCTACAACAAGATCATTATGCATTCAAACGTAAGTTTTGAAAAATACTAACTTACCTTTGTGCAAGCAACAAGTTGTGACGTAGAGAGGGCACACTGTGTAGCACTGGCAATAACTTGATTCTTTGTGCCTTGGTCATCACTTCTGTTAGCAACCTGTCTTGCTTGCAACACCAGAGCTGCAGTTGCATTGGCTACTGCTTTGGCCAAATTCATTAAAATATCCTGCAAACAAACATTGATATTTCTTATAACATAAGAGTGTGAGGGAAAATGCTTAATTATGGTGACTTTTAGGGATGGACCGAGCCGAACCAGAACCCGAGTACCCGGTACCGAGCATTGCTGTTTTTGATGCTCGGTACTCGGCTGAGCAGTTGCACAAACTGACCCGAGCATTAAATTTGCATATTCATGCCCTGCTAACATACAACACTAGTGTCCTAAAGGGTATCCAAGAACAAAAATGACTTTTTCAAATGTGTTAGATGGTTGAAAACGCCTACTTCTCGGGTCTGTACAGTTTAATACACCGCTAGTGACATGAGAGACCTTAGAAAGCTACAAGGCTAGGGTGAAATTGGGAATGTTTGTGATGTCATAATGCACCGAGCGTGCTCAGTTGAGCAACGGGCATTAACATGAGATGCTCGGTTTTGACCAAACAGAACATCTGCATCTCTAGTGACTTTATCTCAAAAAAAATAAAGTATTAATTTGACTTTGTATTTCATGTTATTTATTAATGCTAAATATTAAATATAACTCCTTTCCATGCTTATCAAGCATTTTTTGGCAAAATGTACAAAACAAATTAAACCTGGAAGTTGTCATCACCACCCTCTCCAATGTATTTCAGAATATCATGACTTGCATCACCAACTTTTCCAGCTGCCCCAAGCAAATTCTGTCGTGGTTCACCGCTGCCAGGTTTTGCAGCTCGCAATAAATCATTTATTGCAGATGTTAAATCACGTGCAGCCTTAAAAACAATTAGCATTAAGCACAAACAACAGGTAGCACCAATCCTATGCCACAAGAACATATATACATGTATCGATGGAGATTGTGGTTCTTAAACTACAAATTAGGCCAAACAATTGGTTGACTCAATATGTGCAGCTTGGTGTTTGCACTTTTTACATGTGATACCATTCTTTGGTCAGCAAATGACTTAACTAAAACAATGTCAGTGAAGCCAAAACAGAAGTTACATTCTTAGAAGTCAAATACCCAAAAGATGCTAGTACTTATAAAAAAATCAGCCTGATCATACCTTCATGAGGCTGTCTGAATCATTTTCATTGTCTAATAATGCAGCCATAAGCCTCAGACCATTTGTGAGATCACTGAGATTAGAGGAAATGGTTGTAACAGCCGAACCTACGGTGGTATAATTAGTGCCTTCCGGATCACCTATTCAAGCAAAGTTTAGTGCGTATTACAAAAACATTGAGCTATAACATAACATGTAAACATTACCTGCAGTTTTTGTTATCACTGTGGCTGTTGCTGCATCAATAGCAGCGAGATTTGACTGAATGTTGTGACGGTTTTCCTCAATGGCATTTAACTTCCATTGTTTAGATGCCTGCAAAATAAAAACAATATCAGCCCACTGTACATTGTCAAGTAGGAACATATGGCATTAACAGACAGCACACTTTCCATTAGCTGTGGTTGTCAGCTATTGCTTTAACACTATTTAACCCATTTCAATGTTTAATCTCACTAAATTTGACCTTGTTGCTAAATCTAGATAACAGAAAAAAACAGTTTGTGATATCAGTAAAACTTTTTTCACTCGGTTTTACTTAATTGTCTATTTTATTATATACCATTCCTGAAGCTAAAGATTCTTCACCAGTGATTTTATGACACATAAAAATACTTTTGAACTTCATGATGTTTTTTCAAAAATGCATTTAATTTGCTAATGGATATAGACAAAAGCAGTCTGAGACTCTGAAAGCCAAATGTCACAGCTACAAAATGATATTGCAGTCAAGTATAAGTGAAAGATTGGTGAAATTCCAGGTAAACATGTATATTCAACTTACAGCATCTGAGCCAAGTGGTGGAAGATGTGCTTTGTTATTAAAACCCTCATGTGCTGCCCGGCATGCATTAAATCCATGCTCAATGTTGCCCATAAATGCTTGCTGAGCTGCAGTCTATCGACAAAAAAGAAGTCAATCATTTAGCCAATACAACCACCAAATAAAACAAACTTTAATCACCAATGGTTGGCCACCGTATGATAGATTAGTGTGGGTTGTAACTTGTGATGGGGGTTGCATTGCCCCCATTGAGTAAGAATCTGGGTGAGCAGATGAGTTCCGAATTACGCCAGGCATTGCAACTGAACCTTGATGATATTGACCAGCAGAACTGTCATGCATTGCAACCACCTGAGCACTGAGAAATACATTTTTTTAAGAGAATGTTCAGAAAATTGTGTTTTAAATAAAATTTCACAAAGTTAAGATTGTTACAGCGAGCTATTTCACATTAAAATTAACATGCCATTCCAACTATTATTATGTGATACAATGCAGAATAACATATTTTAACAGCAAAACTTTCTTTGGGACTGAACAACATACCGACGAGGTGTAACATTTTCTTCAAGCATTGCAGCATCTTCATCCATATCACCACCATAATTGTCCTTTGCCTGTCTTTTCTTTAAAATAATATCAATGTATCCTGCAATCAGCTGGGCAATTTGATCACCTTCGGTAGTTTGTACACTGTAATATCCATCTTGGTAATCTCCAAAATCCTAAAAAAGGGTGTTTTTACATCACTTATAATGACGACAATTTTTTTTATCCATGACACACTTACAAGTGTGAACGATTTTGGTGATGCAGCCCATCTCTTAACAGAAGTAAGGGGCCAAACTTTGATCATGTCTTTAGTTCTTTCATCAACTCTCATGACTGATTCACGAGTTACCCCCAATAAGCGAGGAACCAACTTGTTTCGACCTTTCATTTTCTCCTATACACACAAAACCAGTTATACAAAACCATATTGCAGCACAACAAAAAAAACTTTCAACATACCTTTACAAGAAAGAATGTTACTCCGTAGGTTTTTAAGGCTCTGCACTTCTTAGTATATTTCACTTTCGCTTCAATTTCATTAAGCATGTCAAGAGCTTTATGCTCCGCAAAAATTTTCTTTTCAATTCCTCGGCTTCTAACATATTCCTTTGGAAGAAAATCTTTTAATCTATACAAAGTGAAAAATGTTTAGCAATAAAAAGTGACATACAATTTAAATAACTTCTAATATTTCTTACTCAATGTATCCAGGTTTATGTTTTTTTTCGTCATGAGGTCCCAATTGGATTTGACACTGCAAGGCCGCAAATGTCATGGCATCTTTTTCATTTACCGGATATTGGCCTTTAATAATTCCGTCCCTAGACTATACAAAACAAAACCCATTAAAGGACATGTCTAAGATAAGCATCATATGAACAAAATCATTGGTTTCATAATTTAAGAAGCGATATCAAGTTTCACAGTGATTTTTCTCAACCATTTCAAGAAAACCTGAACATAGAGAAGGTTTAATTGGATAGGATCTCGTGAATCAACATTTTGATCGGAGTAAAAATATTTCCGGCGTAAAATGAGTGTTTCAGTCTCTTCAACACCTTGTTCACGAAGCGTTTGGCCATGGTTTAACCAATTTACTGAAACAGAAAAACATTAATATATGTTTCTTTTATGGACAAGTTTTCCTATGTTAGCATCACATTAACTGCGCTTCTTTCAGGTAGAGGATTAATAACAACAAAATCAATCATTACAAGCTTTCAATGCTAGAGTTTAATTATTTTCACCTAAAACAACCCAAAACAAATAAAATTGCACAAATTGTGCACCATATGTGTCATGAAACATAAACATACATTCATCATCGGTGTGAAGTTTCTTTTTCAAAGTTTCGAATTTCCTGTCTGTAGTTCCTGGTCTGAGCAAAGTACCAGTGTCCTATCAAAATAAAACTCTTGTGTCCAATCATGTTTGGGGGTTATTTTTTAAGGTCTAGAGTTAAAAAAATATTTGAAAGTGCTCTTCATACTTTTTTAACAACACTTTGTTCTTCTAATGGAACCTCACGAACAAGTGAATACTCCTCATGATTTACAATTCCTGCAAATATAAAACAACACAGTTTAAGGATCAGGGTCAAAATTGGATCGAGGACCGCACATGTGCATCACACCAAGTGATTTTGCTTTGTTTCTTACCAAATATGCTTAACTTCAAGTATAATTCGTATTTGATTCTAGCCACATTTTGCCAGATCGCAGAAAACTAGCATCAGGCGCATTAATCAGCTCAAAAATATGTAATAATTGGACTCGTTTGCCAGTACTTTTGAATTCCAAGCGTCTCTGAGGGCCGCACAAGCTTTATTGAAGGGCCACATGTGGCCCACGGGCCGCAGGTTGCCCACCCCTGGTCTAAACCCTTAACCCACACTTCTTGGTAGACCCAAGGGGCCACCCCTTTGTTGAAAATTGGAAATTGTGTTAAATCTGTAGAATCCCCACTAACCCCCAAAAACATACAAATCAAGGCAATGAAACGAACAGGACACAGGAAGTGATGTAACCAAAGCTTTGTGTTTTGATTGCCTTCCTGTTGACTAGTACTTATAACAGAACCGAGATTGACATAAACAACAGACAGAGTGTCGATGCTGGCTGAAGTTTTAGCAACTAAACGAGTAGACAGCAACGAAAACCGGGTGCCCGGCGAATTGCTCACCCAGCCGCGTGCAAATTGTGATCATCAATTGTCCGACAGTGTTGCTGTCATCAATCTATGCAAACAATGAGGAACAGTTGAAGAAATTGCACACAGCGCATAGCGCCTGATTAATACCTATTCGCAACACAACTTACCATGACTGTTTTGATTGATGCGTCCAGCGTACGAATTTTTAACGGCCGCTGCTTCTGTTTGTATTCCAAAATATCCTAAACACGCCAAACATATAATTTGAAACGGATACAAAAAAATTAGATGCTTAAATTTGGGATGGCAAAGTAAAACTTTATGAAGACTGATTAACATTAACAACTAACGTCAGTAATTTGCTTGAAACCTCTGTTTGACGAAATTTTTTGCGCAGGTATTATGACAAAATAAAAACGAAATGAAGTTGATGTTTTAAGTCGTGTTTACAGGGTAACATCCGCCTTATGTCAAACTGTGTCTTCTAAGACGTCGGATGAATGAGAAAGAATTTGTAGCGGTTTAAGTTAAAACCGAAGTTTTACGAACACGTGCTTATAAGGCGTTTCGAATGAGAGACCAATAAAGTCAATGCGACTTTTGGAAACATTAAAACAGTCTGGTTTTATTGTGCTGTTTTCTGTTGTTTAAATTTGAACATTTGTAAGATACGTTGGAAATTTATTCATACCCCATCCCGAAGTAAATAGTATTCGAGTGGCCTTCGCGATTCCAACCAAACCCCTTTTTTGGGGTCTTTGTCTGACAGAAATAGGCTGTAGTCTTGAGCTGAAAAACAAAAACGTATTAAAAAAAAGAATAACATTGTCCGCCAATGATACATACTTCTATTACACAAGCAATACTACGAAACTCTGCGGGAAGTCTGTGCAAGTGGTTAGAATGCCAAATACGGTAAGAAGGAAAGAATTGCGCAAGCTAGGAAAAGGCCGTGACAAAACTGCGTCATTCATTGGTAAAGACCTTTCTCAGTAGGTAGACAATATTTTGCGCACAATAATAAATGGGTGATTTTTAAAATTATACAATTATGTGTACAAATACCAAAAAAATGTTAAAAATACAATTTATCTTGGCCCCTTCGCGCACATTTCCACAGTGCTAATTTGGCCAATAAAAGCACGAAAGTGGAACACAAGTTAGAAGCAAGTATACTTGACTTACCTTGGCCACGTTGAGCCTCGGGCGCCTTCTCCCTTATGATACGACAAGCATCGTACACGATGCAGCCAGGATCGAAGTGCATAGTTTTAGTGACATTGGCCTGCTTGATGAGAATTTTTAGCGCCAAGTTCACCATTTTTAATCTATCAAGTCCCAGAAAATTCGACCATAAATTTGTTTCTATTTCTACTAAACAAGTGATTTCCTAATCGATCTTCTGTACACGAAAATGTTGTTAACTTGTACCACGAGTGTACCACAAAAATCATTCTGCTTGCAGGAAACATGCTAATAGTTTCTCGGTTAACATGTATAAGCTGCGTTGGCGGTTCTCACAAGCGCTTTAACTGCGGATGTGACGTCAGCATTTCTCAAACGGCGTACATTGATGAAGTGAATGTAATCTCAAAGCATTAATGGTTTGGAGTAGACCAACAGTTTCGCAGTTAAATATTTGTTTCACAAAAAGTATATTTTGAATTTAAACATCGCCTCTGTTCCAGTTGACAAATTGAATCTACTTTGGAAATTTAAAAACCAAGATATGAATTAAAACGCTATTTAAACAAAACGATTCCAATGTTGTTTTGTAAACGATTTGTCTTGCGATGGTTGACAGTTTGACGTTAGTTTAACATAATCCTAAGCGGCCGTTGGTTATATTTACTTGTCAAACATTTTACCCAGGCGTTTGTTGTATAACAGAGAAGTGTAAGTAAAAACTGCGATCCTGCAGAAACAACGCAAAACCGCGACAAGTGCGAAACTCACTAAAGCGTGATCTGCGGTGCGCATTCACACGCTTGAGTGAATAACTGGAATTCCTTGGGCACCGGGTGGCAAAGGCATTTCTCGCACTAACAAACAAATTTAATGCACAGTTCGTTTGCTGCACTTGTTTATTTATTGGGTCCTCAAACGATATACAGAATTGAAAGTCCATTTGACACCTATATCAGGGTTAAAGGTTAATTTGCTATGGCAAGAAAAAATACATATCTTTTAAAAATTAAAGTGAAATTCACTGTTAATTACTGTTATCAAAATCTGGTTGGATTTTGTCATGATGCATTTTACTGATAATTTGTTTACAAAACAGATATTGTGGTCTGTGAGGAAAAGCATGAACTTAAATCATCTCAAAAGCTTGCCAAATGAGATAACCCACACTTATCTAACACAATTTAGTACTTATTTTGTGTTTTCTCAATCACACACAAACTTTAACTTGCTATGACCCACATCACAAAGTCCCCCACTTTTTATTCTCTCTTACCCAAATAAACTTTGTAAAACTCCATTGTTACTTCTGTTCAAAAAGTTTTTCATCCCCTTGTGAACATGTAGATGTCAAAATTTATTTAAATAAAATCAAGTCACTGGCCAACATGACACACTTTATTTTTCGTTTCCAGTGAATTTGTTTATGTCCATTGTGTGTTTTTCTATTTGCAGAATCTACAAATTATACTGCAATCCGATTTGCCATTCTGATTATATATCTAATAATCCAGTATTTCTGCAACACATATCTACTAAAACTGTTTGTAAAGGTATAGAAAAACACTTATCATACTGAGCTACACAAATAGTACCAAGTAGATTGTTAATCAATATATAAACTCTTCATTACACAAAAACACACGAATCTGATAAACTTCCAAAAATGATCTGCCACTGCCATTGTTGATCACTGTCAAATTAAAATTTACTTAAAAAATCAACAACAAAACACAGATTAGCTAACTTTGGCCTAGCTATATAGGTTTAAAAAACGATTTGGCATACGCTGGCATAAATATAATGTAATTTCTAGATTATCCAAATTGATTGTCTACTGACTCCTCCAAACTAGCACATAACACAAGGTCCTACCAGTTCACATGTTTGAGATAATATCGCATATTTCCTGTACTGGGCTGATTTATGTTATTGCATAATAAGTGTGTAATATGCCACAGTGTTGAAGATGTTATTAGTCCACATTTGACGTCTTTACATTTGAATAAACTTAAAGTGGACCGTTGGCTAGATAAAAAGCACGAAATATACAATTAAATATCCTCTTTGCTTATTTTGTAGTATTGCTCCGTTTCTTTTATACTAAACAACTGATGAGACACTGCATGGCAAAAGCAAATGAAACAGTGGTTCACGCCCCAAAACATGGGCGGTTGCAATTTTTTTTACTTCATGACTGGAAGTAAACTAACCACTAGGTGGCCAACAACTAGCAAGATTATTGTTTTCTAACACATATTTTTGTTAACGTTTTGCTTTAAATTGTGCACGTAAAAATATTTGACTCAAATAAAAACAAATTTAAGACTAACAGATGAATATTGTAAAACAAGTTTTCGTCGTAAAGAAATAGTGTAAATAAATTTTCTTTGATACATGTCTTAACTAACCCAAAAAATTAAGTATTCATTTGGGAAAAAAAGGAAAATTTTGATTTAAAATCTGTGAGAGTTTTCTTCTAGATTCTGAATCGTTTCCCAAAAAACGATATTTGAATCATTATATATCGCCGTATGAATTCCACGTTTCAAGAACTTTAGAGATGTGATCAGATATGTTTTGGAACCAGTCACTGAATGCTGTATGGCATCCATGCACTCCGATAGCCACCTTGTAATTTGATTGACGGGCAGACAAGATGATTTGTATCTTGCTTATCTGCTCCACAGTGTGGGCATTTCGAATTGGTTTTTTCGCCCCAGCGTTGAAGCATGCGGGCAGTGCGAGCATTTTTTGATCGAAGTCTCGGTTCGCTGTTACCCAGTATATGTAGATTTTGGTGACGTCTATGTGCTATATCGAAACCGGGAAGTGGAGTTGTGGGACTCTTACTTACTAGCTCTCCCCCTGTGGGCATGTTATCAAAACAATATTGTTTTCATTCTTGAAGTTAAGTTGTCGATAGGATGCATGGATTTTAGTCTATGTGTTTTGGGTGCTTGCCTTATAATCTTCGTGCGCGGAATTTCCTCTGAAGGAGTTTCAAGGTTCAGTATCATCCTCAAAGTTGTTGCTCTACGTCTTAAGAGTGGGGGTGTATTGCACTCATTGTTGGTAACCATGTAATAGGGGTGGATTTTAAAGTTCCTGAACGTTGTTTTCTGAACCCAGATTGTTCAGGGGGTAAGAATGGTTCGATTAAGTAATTGTGGCAGGGATGATGATTCTTTCCAATACAGGGATGATGATTCTTTCCAATACATTGTAGGTGCAGCATAGAAAAAAATTGCCCTGCAGCTGCGTGGGTTGGTTGGGCCTTTTCCTGGTTTTAGGATTGCTATCACTTTACCTGTCTATTCTTTCCTTATAGACCTGTCAAAAGTGTGGTTTGGTTGATGGTGTCCTCGTTGTTTGATTTCCTTTGCGATTTTGTTTGCACTCATCGGAGCTGCAGTTTTGGGCATGGATGTTGAATTTGATTCCAGTATAGTAAATGTCCATGCTTTACGACTTGTATGCTTACAGTCAATATTTTCAACCGTGTTGATATATCTGTTTCTTTTATCTTTCTTAAGCAATGATAATAGTTGGTCGATCTCTACTGTGTTTTCTTCCTGTGTTTCTTTGTACGAGGCTTCACTTTTTGACCAGCAGGGAACGTACCTATTCCGACTACCTCTTGAAATGTAGCGTCTACATTTTATTGCTGATTTGTGAATGTTGCTGGATGTTATGACAATTTTGTTACTGTAGCAGAGTTGCAAGCGAAAATCTGAGCCCGAACCCGGCCCGAACCCGAAAGTATAAGCCCGAAGCCCGGCCCGAACCCGAAACGTTTTTTCGAAGCCCGTTTAGGCCCGAAATATTGATTGACAGGCGTATCCAAGAAAGCTTTGCAACAAAGGATGAGAAAAAAAGAAAAGAAAGGAGAAAAAAGAGACAGACAACAAACACAATGAACAATAGTAGACAATGGGGTAAACAATACGTTGTAGAGTTACTTAGCTGAGTGATTTTATTTGAAAAAAATGGCGGACACGTACCGTAAAGTCAGGCCCGTTTTAAGCCCGTTTTCTCACAAATACCTAAGCCCGAACCCGGCCCGAACCTGAACCCGGCCCGAAAAGCCCGCGGCCCGACTTGCAACTCTGTACTGTAGAACAGGGATCGCCAATTGCCGGTGTTAACACCTAGCACGGTTGGCACGCAAGATGATTTTTCATGGCACGTCAGACGATTTGCTTCTTGATATTGAAGTACCAATTCAGCCTGCTAAAATGCTTGTTTTCAGTTATTTGTCATGCCATTGTCTTAAAACCAGCCTTGCATGCACAAAACGCTCTGATTTTTTCTTATTATTGATATCAACACGCACAAACCAATATTATTGAACGCGAACGTTTTTATTCTGGGCCGCGTTCGATCCAGCATTTTGTTTCTTTTTTTGTGAAGCATAATAGTAAATACGATAGTTATTCAGAGACGTGTTCCCAGGATGGAGCATTGCCGTTTGGGTACCGGGTTCGACTCGATCTTAGTGATCGGCCCCTACACCAGGGATGCACAACCTTTTCGCTAGGACGGCCGCATAACAGATCCCTATGTTACCGACGGCCGCCAATTAACCTGTTTGTTTTTGTTATTGATAATGAAATTGATAATGAAAAGAAATTGGTTCATATCATTTATATCAGGGGTTCTTAAACTTTTGCATTCGTGCCCCACTTGACACTATTTATTTATTCTCACGCCCCCCTAAAAAACATAAGCACTGATGATGTATGTCTTGTTTTTCGGAAATAACATACATCGTAGGTCCGCTTTAAGCTACGGTCAATTGACTTAAGCCACTTCAACACCGATAAGTTGCGAAAAAAGTTTTTTTGGCGCGCACAGAGCCACATTGCCAGTTTTCTTGTAAACTACGCATATGTAGCCCAGAAATTGATACACTGAAAGTCAAGGCAATCTTTGATGCGAAATTGCGAACAAATAAAAAAATGTACAGCCGACTATATAGTACAGGCCCTACAGGGGTCAAACTACGGCCGCGAGCCCATTTTTTTGGTTTGCCAAATCGTATTGATAACTTTGTGACAGTAAAAAAATAATCTACTCCTTGTTTACTGTTACGACATGTAAACTTGATATTACCTACTTTCACAGAATTGCAACTCCCAGGATTGATCCAAAGCCAGTTTATTACGTCTCAGACAAGACAAAAAGTGTAAATTGTGCGCAAACAATTGCCTTATTGTGTTACTTGTGACGTAATATACAAGCATTGCTTGTAAGATGAGACTAACTATACAATTAAATTGATTTTAAATAGGCTTTTTAGGAAGACCAATTATTTTATCGCCCCTATAAAATTCGCCTTTTGGGCTAAGTTTGGAAAGACGGCGCTAACTCTGCGGCCCGCGCAAATCATTATTAAACGTATCCGGCCCGCAGTGGAAAAAAGTTTGGTTGGTACAACTGGACATTCATTTGCAGCGTTTACTTTAATTTTCAAACAGTAAAGTTCGAAATCAGCGCCTACATAATTCCTATGCATTCATTTACAATTGTTTGCAAGTGAAAACTTTGCAGCCCCCTTGAAGTGCTTTTAGCGTAGTTTTACCTAACATATTCAAGGGTGCATAAAGCTTGTTACTGATCAAACTAAAGTCTGGTGAAAATGGACCTTTTCCAAACTGACTGCATTTTTAATGAACTGATGTTTAACGACTTTGACCCCGACCAGGAACTCCGGGCAGACGAAGAGTCAAGCTTAAACGAAGACCATATTTTATTTCCACAGTTACTCATTTTAAACTGTCAACAAAGGGTAGATTTTTCATAAAAGAACGGATTAGATGAGCGACTATATGCAAAAGAGTGCTGTGAAGCAAAAATGATATTTGAAAAAATTCAAGGCACGAAAACAATTGCTAGACAACATAAACAAGTAATAAAGTGGTGCAGAAAAAAACAGTCAAATGCTGTGATAAGTAACATGGAGTTTAGAGTTTTTGGAAGGTGATGTTTTGTTCAAGGCAAAAAACAATTTTACAAAAGTAAGCAAAATTGTTAGCAAGTTGTCCACCATGCAAACACAGTGCCAGCTGATTTCTTTAATGGAGCAAAACCCGGAGGTCTTACTTATCCTTCATCAGAGTTACCGCAACTTTCTCAAAGTGTGTACCTGAAATATAATATTCGTGGATTTATTTATTTATGTCTTGTCGTTCACGTTTGCCAAAAAGCTCTTTTCTAAAATGATCCAAAGGTCTACCAAGAAAACCAAAAAAGAGGAGATCTGAAAATAAATCAAAATGAAACTGTCAAAAGTGTCTGTACTTTCTGCACAATGTGCTTCTTTTTTCAAATTAAAAAATTTGGAAACCACTTAGCTTTTTAATAATAATGTTATAGCTAACAGTAGGCTACTATAAAAATCATATCCGTGTGCAGTATAAAGTCAAGTCATTTACTAATAAGGATTTTAAAAACAGAATGAACATAAATTCATAACTGGGATCAGCCCTGAAGCGTCTATGCAGACCAGCGATCACGGCACATATATAAATCACAGTACGCCAGGCCCATTGAAGGCGCTATACCGAATCAGCCGGTCACCAAGCATTCACCACCATATGGCAAGGCGTAGGCTAGATTTTTCTAGCCTACGCCTTGCCATATGGTGGTGAATGCTTGGTGACCGGCTGATTCGGTATAGAGCCTTCAATGGGCCTGGCGTACTGTGAAGCTGTAGAAGTAAACAGAACGACCTATAAGGTCTCATCAGTGCAGCTGATTAAAAGACATATGCCATATTGGTTAGTATAGCCATCTGGCCCTCCAGTTTGTTGGAAGTAACAGGCAGAACGTTATTGCCTCACCAAATCTGTTTAATACCACAAATGGGTATAAACTACAGAAAAACTGGTTTTTAAATGCCTAAGCAACTGCTGGGGAACCAAAGTGATGGCAATATGATTAATATAAGCCAATAGATAGATGACAAGTAAGCTGCAAATAATACACACTGTTTTGACCTGCAAGATCTCATCAGTGCACCTGACGACAAGACATAGGCCATGTTGGCTAGTGTAGTGGTAACTGGCTAAAAAACCTTGCCTCGCCAATTCGGTTCATTGTCGCAAAAGCAATTCCTACAAAAAGATGCCTGTCGATAAGTTTTGAAAAATACACTACAAAGAGTTCATACAATTAAAAGCTAAAATCGTTTTAATGGCTCCACATACATTAAACAATAAACCCAATAACTAAAAAACTTCAAAACAGACACGGATTTGTCGCCAGCGGCTATTAAAAACTAGCTGTTTACCACATACAGCAGGGGTGTCAAACTCGCGGGCCGCGGGCCGCATGCGGCCCACGAACACTCAACAACAATTGTATTATTTTGTCAAATATTTGTGCGACCGTGAACATGTTCATTAAAATATAT